>NC_044996.1:6446559-7172029 GCF_008728515.1 Papio anubis | reverse complement strand
TGTGCAGGTTTGTTACATATGTATACATGTGCCATGTTGGTGTGCTGCATCCATTAAATCGTCATTTACATTAGGTATATCTCCTAATGCTATCCCTACCCCCTACCCCCTCCCCACAATAGGACCCGGTATGTGATGTTCCCCTTCCTGTGTCCAAGTGATCTCATTGTTCAATTCCCACCTATGAGTGAGAACATGAGGTATTTGGTTTTCTGTTCTTGCGATTGTTTGCTGAGAATTATGGTTTCCAGCTGCGTCCATGTCCCTACAAAGGACACGAACTCAAACAAATATTCCCCTTTATTTATTTATTTATTTTATTCATCCTCTTCCCTCTAACCTCCTCTTCCTGGCTTCTGGTAACCGGTAATCTACTGTTTGTCTTCATAAGATCTACTTTTTTTTAGTTCCCACATATGAGTGAGAAAATGAAATATTTGTCTTTCTGTGCCTGGTTTATTTCACTTAAAATGTCCACCAGTTCCATTCATGTTGGTGCAAATGACAGGATTTCATTCTTTTTTTATGACTAAATAGTATTCCATTGTGTATAAATACCACATTTTCTTTATCCACTCATCCATTGATGGATACTAAAGTTGATTCCATATCTTTGCTATTGTGAGTAGTGCTATAATGAAGATGAAGCTTAGATGTCTCTTTGATATACTAACTTCATTTATTTGGGGTATATACCCAGCAGTGGGATTGCTGGACCATGTGACAGTTCTGTTTTTTAGTTTTTTTGAGGAATGTCCATACTGTTTTCCATAGTGGTGTACTAATTTACATTCCCACTAACAGCATATGAGGGTTTCCCTTTTCTTCACATCCTCACCAGCATCTGTTATTCCTTGTTTTGTAATAAAAGCCATTTTAACTGGGATGACATAATATCTCCTTATGGTTTTGATTTGCATTATTCTGATGATTAGCGATGTTGAGAATTTTTTATATACCTGTTTGCTATTTGTATGTCTTCTTTTGATTAATGTCTATTCAGATCTTTTGCCCATTTTTTAATCATATTATTTGTTTCTCTGCTATTGAGTTGTTTGAGTTTCTCATATGTTCTGGGTATTAATCCCTTACCAGATGGATAGATTGCAAACATTTTCTCCCATTCAGTGGGCTATCTCTTCACTTTGTTGATTGTTTTCTTTGTTGTGCAGAAGATTTTTAGAGTAAAATGATCCCATTTGCCTATTTTTACTTTTGTTGCCTGTGCTTTTGAGGTCTTACACAAAAACTTTGCCCAGCCCAATGTCCAGGAGTGCTTTCCCAATGTTTCTTTCTAGTGGTTTCACAGTTTGAGGTCTTAGATTGGAGTCATTAATACATTTTGAATTGATGTTTGTATATGGTGAGAGATAGAGGTCTACTTTCATTCTTCTATATATGATTTTTCAAATTTTCCAACACCATTTGTTGAAGACACTGTCCTTTCTTCATTGTATGTTCTTGGCACCTTTATAAAAAAATGAGTTGACTGTAAATGCATAGATTTGTATCTGGGTTGTTTACTCTATTCTGTTGGTTTATATGTCTGTTTTTCTGGTAGTACCATGCTGTTTTGGCTACTATAGCTTTGTAATATATTTTCAAGTCAGGTAGTATGATGTTTCCAGCTCTGCTGTTTTTGGTCAGGAATGCTTTACCTATTTGGGGTCTTTTTTAGTTACATATACATCTTAGAATTGTTTTTCTCTTTCTGTGAAAAATGTCCTGGTATTTTGATAAAGATTGCATTGTATCTGTAAATTGCTTTGGGTAGTGTATTAGTCTGTTCTCATGCTGCTAATAAAGACATACCCCAGACTGGGAAATTTATAACTTCCACCTCAATTGAACCTTGAGACAAGGTTCAATTCTTGTCTAGAAGCTGCTAAGACTTGGAGCTTGCACCTGCTGAAGCAACAGCCCAAGCTGTACCTTGGCCCCATCTAGCCATGGCTGGAGCTGCTGAGACACAGGACAAGTCCCAAGGCTGCACACAGTAAGCAGGCCCTGGATCCAGCCCATGAAATCATTTTTTCCCTCCTAGGCCTTCAGGCCTGTGATGGGAGGAGCTGCCATGAAGGTCTCTGACATGGCCTGGAGACATTTTCCCCATTGTCTTGGTGATTAACATCTGGCTCCTCGTTACTTATGCAAATTTCTGCAGCTGGCTTGAATGTGTCTCCAGAAAATGGGTTTTTCTTTTCTATCACATTATCAGGCTGCAAATTTTCCAAACTTTTATGTTCTGTCACCTCTTGAATGCTTTGCTGCTTAGTAATTTCTTCTACCAGATGCCCTAAATCATCTCTCTCAAGTTCAAAAGTTCCAGAAATCTCTAGGGTAGTGGCAAAATGCCATGCCACCAGTCTGTTTGCTGAAGCACAACAAGTGTCACCTTTATTGCAGTTCCCAGGAAGTTCCTCATCTCCATCTGAGACCATCTCAACCTGGACTTCATTTTCCATATTACTATCAGCATTTTGGTCAAAGTCATTCAACAAGTCTTTAGGAAGTTCCAAACTTTCCCACATTTTCCTGTCCTCTTCCAGCCCCTCCAAACTCTTCCAAGCTCTGCCTGTTACCCAGTTCCAAAGTTGGTTCCACATTTTCAGGTATCTTTACAGCAGCACCCCACTTCCCAGTACCAATTTACTGTATTAGTCTGTCCTCACACTGCTAATAAAGACATACCTGAGGCTGGGTAATGTATAAAGGGAAGAGGTTTAATGGACTCGCAGTTCCATATGGCTGGGGAGGCCGCACATTCATGGTGTAAGGAAAAGGAGAAGCAAAGCTACATCTTACATGGCAGCAGACAAAAGAGCTTGAGCAGGGGAACTCCCATTTTTCTTTTTTCTTTTTTTTTTTTTTTTTGAGATGGAGTCTCACTCTGTCTCCAAGGCTGGAGTGCAATGGCACAATCTCGGCTCACTGCATCTCTGCCTCCCAGGTTCAAGCGATTCTCCTGCCTCAGCCTCCCGAGTAGCTGGGACTACAGGCACGTGCCACCACTCCTGGCTAGTTTTTGTATTTTTAGTAGAGATAGGGTTTCCCCATGTTGGCTAGGCTGGTCTCAAACTCCTGACCTCAAGTGATCCACCCATCTCAGCCTCCCAAAGTGCTGGGATTACAGGTGTGAACCATCGCACCCGGCTGGAACTCCCGTTTTAAAAACCATCAGATCTTGTGAGACTTATTCACTATCACAAGAACAGTATGGGTGAAAACACTCTCATGATTCAATTATCCCCACTTTGTCCCGCCCTTGGCAGATGGGGATTATTACATTTCAAGGTGAGATTTGGGTGGGGACATCCAAACCACATCAGGTAGTTTTGTCTTTTTAACAATATTAATTCTTCCAACCCAAGAGCATGGAATGTATTTCTATTTTTTTTGTCCACCCTCATCAATTTCTTTAATCAGAGTTTTATAGTTTCCTTGCAAACATCTTTCACTTCTTTAGTTAAATCGATTTGTAGGCATTTTATATTCTTTTTGGCTGTTGTAAATGGGATTGTTTTCTTGATTTCTTTTTCAACTTGTTTGCTGTTGGCATATATAAATGCTACTGATTTTGTATGTCAATTTTGTATCCTACAACTTTGCTAAATTCATTTATCAATTCTAACAGTTTTTGTTGGAGTCTTTACATTTTTACAAATCATTTCATCTGCAAACAAGGATAATTTAGATTTTTCCTTTCCAATTTATATGCCCTTTATTTCTTTCTCTTGCTGAATTGCTCTGGCCAGGACTTCCAATACTATGATGAATAAAAGTGATGAAAGTGGGCATCATTGTCTTCCAGATCTTAGGGGAAAGGCCTTCAATATTTTTCCATTCAGTAAAATGTTAACTGTGGGTTTATCACATATGCCATTTGTTATGTTGAGGTATGTTCCTTCTATACCCAGTTTTTTTAATTGTTAATTTTCATGAGTACATAGTAGGTGTATATATTTATGGGGTATATTTAACATTTTCATACAAGCATACAATGTGTAATCATCAGGGTAAATGAGGTATCCATCACCTCAAGCATTTATCATTCATTTTACAAACAAATTATTCTCTTTTAGTTGTTGTAAAATGTACAGTTAAATTATTATTGACTAAAGTTACCCTCCTGTGCTATCAAATACTAGATCTTATTTATTATTTCTATATTTATTTATTTATTTGTATTATACTTTAAGTTCTAGGGTAAATGTGCACAACGTACAGGTTTGTTACATATGTATACATGTGCCATGTTGGTGTGCTGCACCTATTAACTCGTCATTTATATTAGGTATATCTCCTTATGCTATACCTACCCGCTACCCCTTCCCCACAATAGGACTCGGTGTGTGATGTTCCCCTTCCTGTGTCCAAGTGATCTCATTGTTCAATTCTCACCTATAAATGAGAACATGCGGTATTTGGTTTTCTGTTCTGCAATAGTTTGTTGAGAATGATGAGCCTAGCTGCGTCCATGTCCCTACAAAGGACAAGGAACTCATCCTTTTATGGCTGGTTAGCATTCCATATGGTGTATATGTGCCACATTTTCAATCCAGTCTGTCACTGATGGACATTTGGGTTTATCCAGTCTTTGCTATTGTAATTAGTGCCACAATAAACATACGCGGTGCATGTGTTTTATAGCAGCATGACTTATAATCCTTTTGGATATATACCCAGTAATGGGATGGTTGGGTCAAATGGTATTTCAGTTCTAGACCTTGAGGAACGCCACACTGTTTTCCACAATGGTTGAATGAGTTTGCTGCCCAACCAACAGTGTAAAAGTGTTCCTATTTCTCCACACATCCCTCTCCAGCACCTGTTGTTTCCTGATTTTAATGATTGCCATTCTAACTGGTGTGAGATGGTATCTCTCATTGTGGTTTGATTTGCATTTCTCTGATGGCGAGTGATGAACATTTTTTCATGTGTCTGTTGGCTGTATGAATGTCTTCTTTTGAGAAATGTCTGTTCATATCCTTTGCCCACTTTTTGATGAGGTTGTTTGTTTTTTTCTTGTAAATTTGATTGAGTTCTTTGTGGATTCTGGATATTAACCCTTTGTCAGATGAGTAGATTGCAAAAATTTTCTCCCATTCTGTAGGTTGCCTATTCACTATGGTAGTAGTTTCTTTTGCTGTGCAGAAGCTCTTTAGTTTAATGAGATCCCATTTGTCAATTTTGGCTTTTGTTGCCATTGCTTTTGGTGTTCTAGAAATGAAATCCTTGCCCATGCCTATGTCCTGAATGGTATTACCTAGGTTTTCTTCTAGGGTTTTTATGGTTTTAGGTCTAACATTTAAGTCTCTAATCCATCTTGAATTAATTTTCGTATAAGGTGTAAGGAAGGGATCCAGTTTCAGCTTTCTACTTATGGCTAGTCAATTTTCCCAGCACCATTTATTAAATAGGGAATCCTTTCCCCATTTCTTGTTTTTGGCAGGTTTGTCAAAGATCAGATAGCTGTAGATGTGTGGTATTATTTCTGAGGGTTCTGTTCTGTTCCATTGGTCTATATCTCTCTTTTGGTACCAGTACCATGTTGTTTTGGTTACCGTAGCCTTGTAGTATAGTTTGAAGTCAGGTAGCATGATGCCTCCAGTTTTGTTCTTTTGGCTTAGGATTGTCTTGGCAATGTGGGCTCTTTTTTGGTTCCATGTGAACTTTAAAGCAGTTTTTTTCCAGTTCTGTGAAGAAAGTCATTGGTAGCTTAATGGGGATGGCATTGAATCTATAAATTACCTTGGGCAGTATGGCCATTTTCACGATATTGATTCTTCCTATCCATGAACATGGTATGTTCTTCCATTTGTTTGTGTCCTCTTTTATTTCACTGAGCAGTGATTTGTAGTTCTCATTGAACAGGTCCTTTACATCCCTTGTGAGTTGGATTCCTAGATATTTTATTCTCTTTGAAGCTATTGTGAATGGGAGTTCATTCATGATTTGGCTCTCTGTTTGTCTGTTACTGGTGTATAAGAATGCTTGTGATTTTTGCACATTGATTTTGTATCCTGAGACTTTGCTGAAGTTGCTTATCAGCTTAAGGAGATTTTGGGCTGAGACGATGGTGTTTTCTAAATATACAATCATGTCGTCTGCAAACAGGGACAATTTGACTTCTTCTTTTCCTAAGTGAATATCCTTTATTTTTTTCTCTTGCCTGATTGCCCTAGCCAGAACTTCCAACACTATGTTGAATAGGAGTGGTGAGAGAGGGTATCCCTGTCTTGTGCCAGTTTTCAAAGGGAATGCTTCCAGTTTTTGTCCATTCAGGATGATATTGGCTGTGGGTTTGTCATAAATAGCTCTTATTATTTTGAGATACGTGCCATCAGTACCGAATTTATTGAGCGTTTTTAGCATGAAGGGCTGTTGAATTTTGTCAAAGGCCTTTTCTGCATCTATTGAGATAATCATGTGGTTTTTGTATTTGGTTCTGTTTATATGCTGGATTGCATTTATTGATTTGCATATGTTGAACCAACCTTGCATCCCAGGGATGAAACCCACTTTATATTGGTGGATAAGCTTTTTGATGTGCTGCTGGATTCGGTTTGCCAGTATTTTATTGAGGATTTTTGCATCGATGTTCATCAGAGACATTAGTCTAAAATTATCTTTTTTTGTTGTATCTCTTCCAGGCTTTGGTATCAGGATGAGGTTGGCCTTGTAAAATGAGTTAGGAAGGATTCCCTCTTTTTCCATTGATTGGAATAGTTTCAGAAGGAATGGTACCAACTCCTCCTTGTACCTCTGGCAGAATTTGGCTGTGAATCCGTCTGGTCCTGGACTTGTTTTGGTTGGTAGGCTATTAATTATTGCCTCAATTTCAGAGCCTGCTATTGGTCTATTCAGGGATTCAACTTCTTCCTGTTTTAGTCTTGGGATAGTGTAAGTGTCCAGGAAATTAACAATTTCTTCTATGTTTTCTAGTTTATCTGCATAGAAGTGTTTATAGTATTCTCTGATGGTAGTTTGTATTTCTGTGGGGTCAGTGGTGATATCCCCTTTACTATTTTTTATTGCATCTATTTGATTCTTCTCTCTTTTCTTCTTTATTGTGGTCTATCAATTTTGTTGATCTTTTCAAAAAACCAACTCCTGGATTCATTGATTTTTTGGAGGGGTTTTTTTGGTCTCTATCTCCTTCAGTCCTGCTCTGATCTTAGTTATTTCTTGCCTTCTGCTAGCTTTTGAATGTGTTTGTGCTTGCTTCTCTAGTTCTTTTAATTTTGATGTTAGGGTGTCAATTTTAGATCTGCCCTGCTTTCTCTTGTGGGCATTTAGTGCTATAAATTTCCCTCTACACACTGCTTTAAATGTGTCCCAGAGATTCTGGTATGTTGTATCTTTGTTCTCATTGGTTTCAAAGAACATCTTTATTTCTGCCTTCATTTCGTTATGTACCCAGTAGTCATTCAGGAGCAGGTTGTTCAGTTTCCATGTAGTTGAGCGGTTTTGATTGAGTTTCTTAGTCCTGAGTTCTAGTTTGATTGCACTGTGATCTGAGAGACTGTGTTATAATTTCTGTTCTTGTACATGTGCTGAGGAGTGCTTTACTTCTGACTATGTAGTCAATTTTGGAGTAATTGCGATGTGGTGCTGAGAAGAATGTATATTCTTCTGCTGTTGGGTGGAGAGTTCTGTGGATGTCTATTAGGTCCACTTGGTGCAGAGTTGAGTTCAATTCCTGGATATCCTTGTTAACTTTCTGTCTCGTTGATCTGTCTAATGTTGACAGTGGGGTGTTATCGTCTCCCATTATTATTGTATGGGAGTCTAAGTCTCTTTGTAAATCTCTAGGACATGCTTTATGAATCTGGGTGCTCCTGTATTGGGTGCATATATATTTAGGATAGTTAGCTCTCACTGATGAATTGATCCCTTTACCATTTTGTAATGGCCTTCTTTGTCTCTTTTGATCTTTGATGGAATAAAGTCTGTTTCATCAGAGACTAGGATTGCAACCCCTGCTTTTTTTGTTTTCCATTTCCTTGGTAAATCTTCCTCCATCCCTTTATTTTGAGCCTATGTGTGTCTCTGCATGTGAGATGGGTCTCCTGAATACAGCACACTGATGGGTCTTGACTCTTTATCCAATTTACCAGTCTGTGTGTTTTAATTGACCATTTAGTCCATTTACATTTAAGGTTAATATTGTTATATGTGAATTTGATCCTGTCATTATGATATTAGCTGGTTATTTTGCTCGTTTGTTGATGCAGTTTCTTCCTAGCTTCCATGGACTTTACATTTTGGCATGTTTTTGCAATGGCAATTACCTGTTGTTCCTTTCCATGTTTAGTGCTTCCTTCAGGATCTCTTGTAGGGCAGGCCTGGTGGTGACGAAATCTCTAAGTATTTGCTTGTCGGTAAAGGATTTTATTTCTCCTTCACTTACGAAACTTAGTGTGGCTGGATATCAAATTCTGGCTTGAAAATTCTTTTCTTTAAGAATGTTGAATATTGGCCCACACTCTCTTCTGGCTTGTGGAGTTTCTGCCAAGAGATCTGCTGTTAGTCTGATGGGCTTCCCTTTGTGGGTAACCTGACCTTTCTCTCTGGTTGCCCTTAACATTTTTTCCTTCATTTCAACTTTGGTGAATCTGACAATTATGTGTCTTGGAGTTGCTATTCTCGAGGAGTATCTTTGTGGTGTTCTCTGTATTTCCTGAATTTGAATGTTGGCCTGCTTACTAGGTTGGGGAAGTTCTCCTGGTTGATATCCGGCAGAGTGTTTTCCAACTTGGTTCCATTTTCCCCGTCACTTTCAGGCACCCCAATCAGACGTAGATTTGGTCTTTTCACATAATCCCATATTTCTTGGAGGCTTTGTTCATTTCTTTTTGCTCTTTTTTCTCTACACTTCTATTCTCACTTCATTTCATTCATTTGATCTTCAATCGCTGATACTCTTTCTTTCAGTTGATCAAGTCGGCTACTGAAGCTTGTGCATTTGTCACGTAGTTCTCGTGTTATGGTTTTCATCTCTATCAGTTCTTTTAAGGACTTCTTTACATTGGTTATTCTAGTTAGCCATTCATCAAATCTTTTTTCAAGGTTTTTAGTTTCTTTGCGCTGGTTACATAGTTTCTCCTTTAGCTCTGAGAATTTTGATCGACTGAAGCCTTCTTCTCTCAACTCCTCAAAGTCATTCTCTGTCCAGCTTTGTTCTGTTGTTGGCGATGAGCTGCGTTCCTTTGGAGGGGGAGATGCACTCTGATTTTTTGAATTTCCAGCTTTTCTGCACTGCTTTTTCCCCATCTTTGTGGTTTTTACCTGCCTTTGGTCTTTGATGATGGTGACGTACTGATGGGGTTTTGGTGTGGGTGTCCTTTCTGTTTGTTAGTTTTCCTTCTAACAGTCAGGACCCTCAGCTTTAGGTCTGTTGGAGTTTGCTTGAAATCCACTCCAGACCCTGTTTGCCTGGGTATCAGCAGCAGAGGCTGCAGAATATAGAATATTCCTGAACAGCAATTGTTGCTGTCTGATTCTTGCTCTGGAAGCTTCATCTCAGGGGTGTATCCTGCCGTGTGAGGTGTGCAGTGTCGGTCTGCACCTAGTGGGGTATGTCTCCCAGTTAGGCTACTCAGGGTTCAGAGACCTTCTTGAGCAGGCAGTCTGTCCGTTCTCAGATCTCAACTTCCATGCTGGGAGATCCACTGCTCTCTTCAAAGCTGTCAGACAGGGACATTTACCCCTACCGAGGTTTCTGCTGCTTTTTGTTTAGATATGCCCTGTCCCCAGAGGTGGAGTCTACAGAGGCAGGCAGGCCTCCTTGAGCTGTTGTGGACTCCACCCTATTCGAGCTTCCCAGAGGCTTTGTTTACCTGCTTACGCCTCAGCAATGGTGGGTGCCCCTCCCCCAGCCTCACTGCCTCCTTCACTCCATGACCACTCTAACTATCCTTCTCACCTCTTGTCACCATCATTCTACTCTTTGTCTCCATGAGTTCAATTGTTTTAATTTGTATTATTTTTGAATTTTTAATTTTTTTGCATACTTAGTAGGTGTATATATTGATGGAATGCATGAAACGTTTTGATATAGGCATGTGATGTGAAATAATCACATCATGGAGAATGGGGTTTCCATTCCCTCAAGCATTTATCCTTTGTGTTACAAACAATCCAATTACACATTTTAAATTATTCTGAAGTCTACAATTAAGTTATTTTTGACTGTAGTCAGCCTGTTCTGCTATCAAATAGTAGGTCTTATTCTTTCTGTTTTTCTGTACTCATTAACTATCCCCACCTCCTCCTCAGGACCCCACTACCATTCCCAGCTTCTGATAACCATCCTCCTACTCTTTATCTCCATGAGTTCAATTGCTTTCAATTTTCAAGAATTTAGTGAGAATATGCAAAGTTTGTCTTTCTGTGCTTGGCTTATTTCATTTAACACAATGACCTCCGGTTGCATCCATGTCATTGCAAATGAAAGAATCTCATTATTTTCTATGGCTGAATAGTACTCCATTGTGTATATGTACCACATTTTATTTATTAATTTGTCTGTTGATGGACACTTGGGTTGCTTCCAAGTGAATGTTGCTATTGTGAATAAACATGAAAGTGCAGATAGCTCTTCGATATACTGATTTCCTTTCTTTTTGGTAAATACCCAGCAGTGGAATTTATGGATCATATGGTAGTTCTACTTTTAGTTTTTGAGGAACCTCCAAACTGTTCTCCATAGTGGTTGTACTAATTTACATTTCCACCAACAATATATGAGGGTTCCCTTTTCTGCACATTTTCGCCAGCATTCATTATTACCTGTCTTTTGGATAAAAACCATTCTAATTGTGGTGTGATTATTTTATATCAATGTTTTCTTTTAGTACTTTTTTAGTCTGAGGTCTTAGATTTAAGTCATTAATCCACTTTGATTTGATTTTTGCATGGTGAGGGATAGGAGTCTAGTTCCATTCTTCTATATACCGATATCCAGTTTTCCCAACACCATTTACTGAAGAGACTGTCCTTTTCCCATTGTATGTTCTTGGCACCTTTGCTGAAAATGAGTTCGCTGTAGATGTATGGATTTATTTCGAGTTCTTTATTGTATGCCATTGGTCTCTGTGTCTGTTTTCATTGTAGTATCATGCTATTTTGTTTACCATAACTCTGTAGTATAGTTTGAAGTCAGGCAATGTGGTTCTTCCAGTTTTGTTCCTTATGCTCAGGATAACTTTGGCTGTTCTGGGTCTTTTGTGATTTCATATAAATTTTAGGATTTTTTTCCCCAAATTCTGTGAAGAATGTCATTTGTATTTTAATAGGGATTGCATTGAATCTGCAGATTGCTTTGGATAGTATGAACATTTTAACAATTTCAATTCTTTTAATCCAAAAACATGGCATATCTTTCCATTTTTGTGTGTGTGTCTTCTTCAATTTCTTTTATCAGTTTTTTATAGTTTTCCTTGTAGAGGTCATTCAATTCTTTGGTTAATTCATAAGCATTTAATTTTATTTGTTGCTGTTGCATATAGGCTTACTTTTAAATTTTTTTTCAGATTGTCTGCTGTTGGCATACAGAAATACTACTGATTTTTGTATGTTGATTTTGTATCCTGCAACTTTACTTAATTTGTTTATCAGTTCCAATAATTTTTGATAGAGTCTTAAGGTTTTTCCAAATATGAGATCATATCATCTGGAAAGAGGAATAATTTGACTTCTCCTTTTCCAATTCAGAGAGACCTTTATTTCTTTGTCTTGTCTGATTGATCTAGTTACGACTTCCAGTACTAGTGAATAGCTATGGTGAAATAGACATCCTTGTCACGGTCCCAATCTTAGAGGAAAGGCTTTCAGTTTTTCCCCATTCAGTATGATACTAGCTTTGGGTCTGTCATATATGACATTTATCATATTGAGGTATGTTCTTTCTATACCCAGTTTTTTTAGGGTTTTTACTGTAAAGGGATATTGAATTTTATCCAATGCTTTTTCAGCATCAATTGAAATGATCCTACGGTTTTTGTCCTTCATTCTGTTGATATGATGTATCACATTGATTAATTTGCCTATGTTGAATCATCTTTGCATTGCTGGAATAAATCCCACTTGGTCATAATGAATGATCTTTCTATCATGTTGTTGAACTCTATTTGCTTTAATTCTGTTGAAGACTTTTGCATCAATCTTCATCAGGGATAGTGGCCTGTAGTTTTCTTTTTGTGATGTGTGTTTGTCTGGTTTTGGTGGTAGGGCCATATTGACCTCATAGAATGAGTTTATAAGTATTCCTTGTCTATTTTTCAGAATTGTTTGAGTAGGGACAATATCAGTTCTTCTTTAAATGTTTGGTAATATTCAGCAGGGAAGCCATTGAGTCCCAGGCTTTTCTTTGCTGGGAGACTTTTTTAAATGGCTTTGATCTCATTACTGTTCTTGGTCTGTTCAGATTTTGGATTTCTTCATGATTCAATCTTGGTAGGTTGTGTCTAGTAACTTATCTGTTTCTTCTAGGTTTTCCTATTCATTGGCGTAGCATCACTTATAGTAACTTCTAATGATCCTTTGAATTTCTGTGGTATACGTTGTAATAACTACTTATTCATTTCTGATTTTATTTATTTTGATCTTCTCTCGTTTTCTTTTTAATAGTCTGGCAGAAGCTTTGTCAAATTTACTTTTTCAAGAAACAACTTTTTTTTTGTTGATCTTTTATATTTTTTTCATTTCAATTTCATTTTTTCCTACACTGATATTTAATTTTTCTTTACTTCTACTAAGTTTATGTTTAGTTTGCTCTTCATTTTCTTGAGATCCACCATTAGGTTGTTTATTTTGAGTTTTTCTTTTTCTGATGTAGACACTTATAGCTATTAAATTCCCTCTTAGTACTGCTTTCACTGAATCCCATGTATTGTGGTATGTTGTATTTCCATTATCATTTGTTTCAATAAATTTTAAAATTTCCTTCTTAATATATTCATTGACCCACTGGTTATTCATGAACATATTGTTTAATTTATGTGTGTTTGTATAATTCCCAAAATTTTTTTTTGTTATTGATTTCTAGTTTTATTTGGTCTTTGTGGTCAGAGAAGATGCTTGATATGATTTAAATTTTTTGAATGCTTTAAGACTTATTTTCTGGCCTATCATATGGTCTATACTTGAGAATGATCCTTGTGCTGAGGAGAAGAACATTGGGTCTTGTTTTATGATCCATTCTGCCACTCTATTTCTTTTGATTGGGGAGTTCAGTTAATATAAATTTAATGCTATCATTGATACATAATGACTTACTCCTGCTATTTTGTTACTTGTTTTCTGATGGTTTTGTCATCTTGCTTCCTTCTTTCTTTTCTCTAATGAAGGTGACTTTTTCTAAGAATATATTTTAATTTCTTGCTTTTTATTTTTGTGATTGTGTTGTATGGTTCTAGATTTGAGGTTACCATGAGGCTTGTAAATAATATCTTGTAACTCATTATTTTAAATGGATAACAACTTAATACTTATTGCATAAATTAAAAAAATCTAACAAACAAGCAAAAAATAAAAAAAAAATACTAATAAAATAACTACACTTTAACTTCTTCTCCCTACTCATTATTGGTTTATAGAGGTTTACCATTTCTTCAAGGTTTAATCTTTGTAGGTGGTATGTATCTAAGAATTTATCCATTTCTTCTAGCTTTTCCACTTTGTTGGCATATAGTTGCTTATAATATTCTCATGATTTTTTGTATCTGACCTCAGTTATGTCTTCGTTTTTTATATCTGAATTTATTTATTTGGGTCTTCCCTCTTTTATTTAATCTTAGCTAAAGGTTTGGTAATTTCGTTTATCTGTTCAAAAAACCAAATTTTCATTTTGTCAATCTCCTGTGGTTTTTTTTTTTTGGTCTCAATTTCATTTATTTCTTCTCCAATTTTTATTATTTCTTTCTGTCTACTAATTTTGGGATTGTTCTGTTTTAGATTTCTAGTTCCTTGAGGTGCATTGTTGGGTCATTTATTTGAAGTTTTCCTTCTTTTTTTGATTTAGGTATTATTGCTATAAATATTTCTGTGAGTACTGCTTTTAATGTATTTAATTGATTCTGTTATGTTGGATTTACATTTTCATTTGTTCAGGAAATTTTTAATTTTCCTGTTTAGTTTCTTCATTGATCCTTTCATTTCTTTGGAGCTTGTTCTTTAAGTTCTGTATGTTTGTGTAGTTTCTGAGATTCTTCTTGTTATCAATTTCTAATTCTATTCTAGTCAGAAAAGATACTTCATATGATTTCTATGTTTTAAAATTTGTTGAGACTTGTTTTTTTGGCTCAAGCTTGTTCTATGTGCTGATGAAAGAATGTGTATTCTGCAACAGTTTGGTGAAATGTTCTGTAAATGTCAGTTATGCTTATTTGACTTAGTGTGCACTTTAGTTCTGATATTTCTTTGTTGATTTTCTGTCTGAATGAACTGTTTGCTACTGAGAGTGGAGTTTTGAAGTATCCTATAATTATTGTTTGTCAGTCTGTCTCTCCCTTTAGATCTATTCATGTTTGCTTTAGATACTTGGGTACTCTAATGTCAAGTGTGTAAATATTTATGATTGTTATATCCCCTTGTTAAATTGACTTGTTTACATAGTGATTTTATTTGTCTCTTTTTGTAGTCTTTGACTTTTGGTTTATTTTATCTGGTATAAGTCTAGCTTCTCCTGCTTTGTTTTGGTTTCAAGTTGCATGAAATATCCTTTTCTACCCCTTCACTTTCCATTTACATGTGTCTTTATAGACAAAGTGGGTTTTTTGTAGGCAATATCTAGTATTGTCTTGTTTCTTTATCTATTCAGCCATTCTATGGCTTTTAATTCGAGAATTGAGACCATTTATATTCAGTGTTACTATTGATAAGTATAGACTTTGTACTGTCATTTTGTTGCTTGTTTCCTGGTTATTTTGAGACTCCTCTCTTCTCTTCTAGTTTTATTACTGTCTTTCCTTGTGGTTAAATGATTTTCTCTGGTGGCATGCTTTAATTTGTTGCTTTTTATTTTTACTGAATCTATTATAGGTTTTTCCAGTGTGTTTACCATGAGGCTTACAAAAAACATCTTTTAGATATAACAAGTTATTTTAAAGAGATGACAGCTTAGATCATAAAGAAAAGAATGGAAACAAATAATCAAACAAACAAACAAACAAACAAAAACCGGTTACACTTTTAACTCCATCTCCCTTCCCATTTAGACTTTTAGTTGACTCCATTTATGTATTTTTATATTGCTTATATCTTAACAGGCTGTTGTGCTTATAATTGTTATTGTTTTTGACAGATTTGCCCATTGAGCTTCATAATAGTTATGAGTGCATTGCACATCACAATTACAGTTTTAGATTATTCTGGGGTTGTCTGTGTATCCGTGTGTTATATATTTATTTTATGTATCAATTTAAATATTTATTTTACCAGTGTGTTTTCTACCTTCATTTTTTTTTCTGCATGTTAGTGGTTTTTTTTTTCTTTTAGATTGAAGTACTCACTTTAGCATTTCCAATAAGACAGGTCTGGTGGGGTAAATTCTCTGTTTTTGTCTGGGAATGACTTTATCTCTCCTTCATGTTTCAAGTATAGACTTGCTGGATACAGTATTCTTGGATGGCAGTAATTTTTTTTCTTTCTTTCAGCACTTTGAAAATGTTGTTTCATTCCCACCTGACCTGTATGGTTTCCACTGAGAAGTTTGTTGCCAGACAATTTGGAACTTCTTCATGTGTTATTTGCTTCTTTTATCTTGCTGCTTTCAGGATCTTCTTTTAGTCCTTGACTTTTGTGAGTTTTATCATTAAATTCCTTTGGGTAGTCTTATTTGGGTCAAATCTGTTTGGTATTCTATGAACTTCCTACACCTGGGTATTTATATCTTTCTCAAGTTTTAGAACATTTTCTGTTATTTATTTATTTTTTCGATTAAGATTTTTAGCCATTTTTCTTGCTTACCTCCCACATAAACACCAATAATTTTTAAATTTTGTCTTTTCAGGTAATTTTCTCTATCTTGTGGGTTTTCTTTGTTTTCATTTTTTAAAATTTATCCCTTCATTGTATATTTTTAAATTGCCTATCTTTGAGCTCACTAATTCTTTCCTTCACTTCGTCCATTCTGTTGTTTAGAGCCTCTAATTTTCAGTTCAGCAAATGTGTTTCTAAGTTCCGAGATTTCCATTTTTTTAAAACTAATTTTAATCTCTTTGCTAAATTTCTCTGAAAAACTTGTGAATTTCTTTTTTGTCTTACCTTGGAGATTGCTGACATTCCTTCAAATTGTTCTTTTTAATTCTTGATCAGAGAGTTCACATATCATTGTCTCCTTAGGATCAGTCACTGGTTCCTTTGTCTGGTTTGGAGAAATGATGGTTCCTTTTGCTATTGTTTCCTGAGAATGTATGTCTTTGTCTTTGTGTTGGAGGATTAGATTTTTATTCTGTATTCTTTGTAGGGCTAGTTTTGATTAGGTATGTTTGCTTAGAGAGTCTTTGTATTTTACCTGTTGATACTCTTTTTTCTTTTCTTTCTTTTTTTTTTTTTTAGATGGAGTCTCGCTCTGTCACCATGCTGGAGTGCAGTGGTGTGATCCCGGCTCACTGCAACCTCTGCCTCCTAGGTTCAAGCAATTCTCCTGCCTCAGGCTCCCAAGTAGCTGGGACTACAGGCACACACCACCACACCCAGCTAAGTTTTGTATTTTTAGTAGAGACGGGGTTGCACCGTGTTGCCCACGCTGGTCTTGAACGCCTGAGCTCAGGCGATCTACCTGCCTCGGCCTCCCCAAATGCTGGATTATAGGCGTGAGCCACCACACCTGGCCGATATTCTTTTTTTTTTTTTATTATACTTTAGGATTCAGGGTACATGTGCATAAGTGCAGGTTTGTTATCACATTATGCCTGCCGTGCCATGTTGCTGTGCTGCCTGCTTCGTCAGCACCCATCAACTGGTGTTTACATCGGGTATAACTCCCCAGTGCAATCCTCCCTCCCCCTCCCCATGATAGGCCCGATTGATGTTCCCTTCCGGTCAAGTGATCATTGTTCAGTTCCACCTATGAGTGAGAACATCACGGTGTTTGGTTTTCTGTTCTTGTGATAGTTTGCTAAGAATGATGGTTCAGCTGCATCCATGTGTCCTACAAAGGACGCAAACTCATCCTTTTTATGGCTGCATGGTCATGGTGTGTAATTGCCCACATTTTCTTGAAATCCAGTCTGTCACTGATGGACATTTTAGGTTGATTCAAGTCTTTGCTATTGAATAGTGCATAATAAACATAGGTGTGCATGTGTCTTTATAGCAGCAGGTTGCTTTGGGTATATACCAGTATTGTGGGATAAGCTGGGTCATATGGTACATCTAGTTCTAGATCTTTTATTTATTTTCCACTAGGTCACTGCCTCATTTTTCTTACTAGATGGTACCTTGATTTCAGATTTGCCTCAGCGTTAGTGAATAATAAGATGTCTGCCTGTCCTGAAATTGGGGCGGTCCCTAAGGGAGGATCCTGGCAGTGTGGGAAGCCTAGCTAGGGATATGTGACCAGGAAACCTGTGGAATGGGCCTCCACAACATGATGCTGCTGAATAGCATCTTTGGTTTAGTGTCTCCTTGGCCAAGTTAACAAGAAGAGTTTCCAGGGCTGGGGATGGTAGTCTCACTTTCCCCTTTGTCTTTGGCTCCCTTCAGAGATATATCTCCTTTCAGGCACTCATGATGTTTCTTGTGGGTTGAAGTAGGGACAAGTGTCTTGCCAGGGAACCAAAGATGGTGGGGAAACTGGTTGTCTACCTTGATCTTACTTTCCCCTGCACTGAAATGGTGAGTCAGGGGAAAATTTTTCATTTGCTTGGTGATGAGTAGATTGGGGTGAGCAGCATGACAGATACGGAAGTCATATTCTCTACTGTCTGCTTGAAGATGTTTCACTTCTCTGTGGTCCTGGTAACTGTCTCAATCTCATATCTAAGTTCTCGGGTATTGCTGATGACAAACTTGGCACTGTATACTTGGTTTTGTTTTTTTGTTGGGGAAGGGGGAACTGAAACAAGCTTGCTTCTACACTACTATTTTGAAATAGAAAGTCCTATAACATTTTATTTCTTTAAAAAAGCAGAGAAAGTTCAGAAGTACACATGGCAAGATCTTAACATCTGTTAAATATGGGTGGTGAATACATAGGCGATATTATTTCCTATATGATATAGATATTTCATAGACAAAAACAAAAATACTGTTATATAACTAAAAAGGTATTTTGAAGGAATTCAGAACACCAGCCCTAATACCTGACCTCTAGTTTTCACTCAGATAAAAGTGAAGAGTGGGCGCGGTGGCTCAAGCCTGTAATCCCAGCACTTTGGGAGGCCGAGGCGGGTGGATCACGAGGGCAGGAGATCGAGACTATCCTGGCTAACATGGTGAAACCCCGTCTCTACTAAAAATACAAAAAACTAGCCGGGCGTGGTGGCGGGCGCCTGTAGTCTCAGCTACTTGGGAGGCTGAGGCGGGAGAATGGCGTGAACCCGGGAGGCGGAGCTTGCAGTGAGCCGAGATCGCGCCACTGCCCTCCAGCCTGGGAGCACAGCGAGACTCCGTCTCAAACAAAAAAAAAAAAAAAAAAAAAAAAAGTGAAGAGTGTAGGATTCCCCTTTCCTTTAAATCAGCTCAGAGTCACTTCCTGTAGTACCACCTCCCTCTATGGACCAACAAGAGGGGACATGCTTGTTCACACCAAAGCAAAATGTAGCCCAAACATCCATAAAACTCCCCAAAACAATGAGCAAAGACTTCCTAAATAAATCTCTATTCAATCACATTTCATTCTCTCTGATGGAAATGAGGGCCCAGTTCAAGATCTTATGAGTGCTTTAAAATGGAGGCATGATATTTCTAAAGCTAAAAATGCTGACGTTTTTTATTGGTGGTTTTTTTGGTCATTGTAGTGACAAATCACATGAGGGAGCTATAGGCAAAGGGAACTAAAAGAGAGTGCTGGGGAAAGATATTTTGCCCTGGAGAAGTATACAAGAATTGTCTGAAAAGCCTATCTAACTACCTCTCTTAGACCATTTGCTATTTGAGCATCTTACAGCAGATCTGAAAACAGAAGGGCAACAGGAATCGCTTATGAATTCCCAATCCAAAACTCAAGCCAATGCAAATCAATAGTGAAGTAGGAACCAAATCCTAAATTTTGAGAAAAGGCATTTTCCTCTGTAATTACATCTAGAGAGATTTCACTATTTGGTATTACTGGCCAAGAGTTGTAGGATGCATTACTGAATTCTGGAACATAGCTATTTGGTTAACCAATGTAATAATGTTAAAAGACAAGAGTAGAAACCCAAAGGCTCTATAAGTAGACAACAAATATCACATTTTGTGCCTAATCAGGTTTTTCAATATTATTCATTACTTAATAATTTCCAAATATTATTCAATCATTAATTAATTATTGTAATCTAGTAAACTGGTGGGCTATTTATTGTGGTTTGCTGACCAGAGCTTAATCAATGCAGAAGCTGTTTTACTTTAGATAAAACCACACTCACATGGAAATTTTCTGCTTTATATTTATTGCCATTAAAATCACCCCCCATTGCATTTCACAGATCAGATTAATTTATCAATATTAATA
This sequence comes from Papio anubis, assembly GCF_008728515.1. Lineage (NCBI taxonomy): Eukaryota > Metazoa > Chordata > Mammalia > Primates > Cercopithecidae > Papio > Papio anubis. The sequence goes on along the minus strand of NC_044996.1, from coordinate 7,152,366 downwards.
ACATAAGTTAAATTTTAAAAGGATCCCATCCAGTCTTCCAAACTAATTAACCAGCAAAGATTTAAATAAGAGCTCTGCATTTCCCTGTCCCTAGAACCCACACGCAGCAGAGGGCTTTGTCCTTGTTACAAATCTGACCACATAGGAGAAATTTGCTAAAGTGGCTTTTGTACATGCAATGGCATCATTGGGTCTGGCCACTGCTGTGATTCTTTGCCAACAACTGCTATTGAACATTTGCCACCTTCCCTGCTGCTACTGAGGCTCAGGATTAGATGCGAGGACTTCATTTCTTGGCATGGCAGGCGGGAGCCAAGCAGCATGGCAGAAAGAGAAGAAACCTTTGAAATCATCAATTTGAAGGCCCTGACTCAAATTGGCAAGTATGAAGGGGAGGGAAGTAAATAGGACTCTAAGTCAAAGGGCCAATGCTGGTCCTCAGAGAGAGAAAGAGAGAGCCCTTTGGGAGCAGTTTGGGTTGAGAGTCACTCTCTTCTGATAGGGAGCATATGGGAAGCAGACAAGATTTTGTTACTTTAGCATAAGGTTTCTTAACTTGGACACTATGGGCATTTTAGGCCAGATACTTTTTGTTTTGGGGGGCCTGTCCTGTGCATTGTAGGATGTTTAGTAGCATCCTTGGACCTTACCCACCAGAAAACAAATAGCACACTCGTCCCCCTGTTAGGACAACAAAAATGCAGACATTGCCAAGTGTCTACTGAGGAGAATAATCACCCTGGTTGAGAAGCATAGCACACAGTGACCCTTTTAGCAGGTTGCGTTTTGGATTTTGTTGCACCAGATGTGACCTTATCACCTGTTATTATTTGAATTGTGACTTCTCCTAAAATATATTAAAGTCCTAACAACCATTACCTCAGAATGTGACCTTATTTTGAAATAATGTATTTGCAAATGTAGTAAGTTAAGATGAGGTCATATTGGTAAAAGGTGGGGCCCTAATTCAATGTGACTGGTGTCCTGATAAGATGGTCATTTGAAGACAGACACACACAGAGAGAATGCCATGTGAAGACAAAGGCAGAGATTGTAGTGAACACCAAGGATTGCCTGAAACACCAGAAGTTAAGAGAAAGGCACAGTATGAGAAACTGCCCTGCCAACACCTAGATTTTGGACTTGGAGCTTCTAGAACTGTGAGACAAGACATTTCTGTTGTTTAAACTGCTCAGTTTTTGGTACTTTGTTATGGCGGCCCTAGAAAGCAAATATACCCTCCTTACTAAAGTGACCTGTTAACAGTTACTTTGCAGGGAGACATTTTTAGAACCAGTACACTAAGCTCCAGGCAGAAATTTAGCCTTCAGGAGCAGTCCATCAGAGGCCTGCTAGGTCTCCACTAGCTAAGTCAGGTTATTCACCTGTCTTTTAATTCAATTAGTCCCTGAAATGAGGTTGAGGACTGCTTTGAAAGACCTCAGGTTAAAGGTAAATGGCAAACACAACCAAACCCCTATGGTATGTCCATTACTGTCCATCCCTCCCTTGGATCTTCTCTGATTCTTTCACTTAAAAACAAGACTCGGGGGCAGTGGAGAAAGCATCCCATGTTAATCTATGCGAAACTAAAAACCCATCCACTCTTCCATACTTATTTGTCAAACAGTGGAAAAGTTAGTTAGGATCTTGAGCTCCTGGCACATCTTCTTTCTTTTACCTGCTTTCCTCAGAAATGCAGCTCACAGCAAAAACTATGGTTCCCCTTCCTCCACATCTTCACCAACATTTATTTCTTGCCATTTTGATATTAGCTATCCTAATGTATGTGAGGTGGTATCTTATTGTGGTTTTGATTTGCATTTTTCTGATGATTAGTTATGTTGAGCATCTTTTCATGCACTGTACAATGTAGCCATTTGTATATCTTCTTTGGAAAAATATCTATTCATGTTCTTTGCCCATTTTAATCTCACTACTAAATCTATTTCCCAAAGAAATGCAATCAATATGTTGAAGAAATATCTGTATTCCCATGTTCATTGCAGCACTATTCACAATAGCCAAGAAATGGAAACAAAGTGTCCACTGACAGATGAACGGATAAAGAAAATGTGGTACACACACACACACACACACACACACACACACACACACACCCAAAATGGAATATTATTCAAATTTTAAAAAGAAGGAAATCCTGCCATTTGTAAGAATGTAGAATAATCTGGAGGACATTATTTTAAGTGAAATAAGCCAGACAGAAAGACAAATACAACATGATCTCACTTATATGTGGAATCAAAAATGTTGAATTCATAGAAACAGAGAGTAGAATGGTGGTTGCCAGGCCCAGAGGTTGGAGACATGGGGAGATATTGGTCAAAGGGTATAAACTTCCGTTCTAAGATGAATAATTTCTACAGACCTGATGTACAGCCTGGTAAGTATAGTTGATAATACTGCATTGTATACTTTAGTTTGCTAAGAGAATAAATCTTAATTGTTCTCACCACAAAAAATAGTAACTATGTGAGGTTATGAATATGTTAATCAGCTTGATTATGTTAACCATTTCACATGTATTTATATTAACACAGCACATTTTACATGTTAAGTATATACAATATTATTTGTCAATTTTGTCTTAAAGCTGAAACAAATTTTTAATAAAGTCAAATGAAACGAAAGAAGAAAAATAAGTTTGGGGACTTTGGTATGTTCAGAGCTCCCTTAGCCCTTGGCTTCAACATCTCCCTGGGTGTCCCTAGAGGTTGGAGGTCTCTGCAGCTTTGAGTGCCAAGTCCAGGGAAGGCAGGCAGAGGAAAAGGGAAGAAGTGGGAGGCATTGGACCCTTGGAGCTGACAAATGTTCCCTGTCCCCACCCAGCCTGTGGCCCAAGTCCAGCTGCTTTCTTAATTTAACCCTTAGTCTGCCTTGGCAGGGCCTGCTGGGCACATAGCCAAATTTGCTGTTTCAAAGTAGAATAGAAATGGTGGTGGAAGAAATTATGTGGATTAAAAGCTTTACTTTTTTCCATAAAAATTGGGGAGTGTGAACACTAAACAGCTATCATTTCATATGTCCTTTTGATGTGCTGGGTGCTTCATAGACTTACCTCACAGAATCCTGGCAACTATCCTTGGGAGATGGAGATTTATTAGACCTGTTTTCAGGAGATATAACTGAGCCTCAAAGAGGTAAAAGAGCTTTCCTGAAGTTTTCACAACTATAAGGAATAGAAGCCGATTTGAGTCCAAATTTTCCCAGTTATCATACTGCTCCTCTCCAGTGAGCCCTTGCCTCTCCTACAAGGCCTGGATGTCTCCATGCTGTGGTAGGTGTGGTATGGGAAGCCTACAGGGTACCTGGATGTGGAAGGCAGAAAAATAACCCCACCAAAGACATCCACATCCTAATTTCGAGAACCTAAAATCATGTTGCCTTAGATGGTATAAGGAGTTGAATTGTGTCCTTCAAAAAGATATATTGGTGCCTAACTCCAGGTACCCTAGATAGTGAACTTATTTAGGAATAGGATTGCTGCAGATATGGTTAAGTTCAGATGAGGTTATACTGGAGTAAAGTGGGCCTTAATTCAATATGACTGGTCCTCTGATAAGAAGAGAGAAATTTGGACACAGGGACATTTAGAGAGAAGGCCATGTGAGTATGGAGGCAGTGACTGAAATACTGCAGCTTCAAGCAAAGAAACACCTGTGACTATCAGAAACTGGAAAAGGTAAGCAAGGATCCTCCCCTAGAGCCTTTGGAGGGAGCACAGTCATACTGATACCTTGGTTTTGGAGTCCTAGCCTTCGGAAGCATAAGAGAATAAATTTCTGTTGTTTTAAGTCTCCCAATTTGTGGTACTTTTTAATGGCAGCCTTAGGAAACTAAAACACATGGCAAAAGGGACTTTGATGATATAATTAATGGTATAAACCTTGAGACAGGGAGATTAACCAAGTTTATCAGGGTGATCCCAATGTAATCACAAGGGTCCTCATAAGAGGGAGGCCGGAGGGTCAGAGCCAGAGAAATTTGAAGATGCTATTCTGCTGGCTTTGAAAATAAAGGAAGGGGCCATGAGCCAAAGACTATGGGTAGCCTTTAGAGGCTAACAAAAGCAAGAAAATGGATTCTTCTCTATAGCCTCCAGAAAGAACACAGCTTTGTCAATACCTTGATTTTACCCACTGAGAGCCATTTGGACTCCTGATTCTAGAACTGTATGCTAATAAATTTGTATTGCTATAAGCGATTAAGTCTGTGGAAATTTGTTACAGCAACCATAAGTGATGAATATACTCGAAAACCTGGCAGCCTCTCCTATGAATAGCATCTAGCATCCAGCTGCTCTCTTGGACACTAAGGTTAGAATGAGGACCTGCATTATTTCACTCACTTGTCTCTGGGTATATACTATCAAAAAGAGTCAAATATGTTTCCAAATCAGATGTTTCTTCAGACACTGATATTAATGTCAAAAAATGTGAGAAAAAAAAGGACAGTACAAGATGAATGAAAATAAATGTGTCATTGTTAGTAAAACCTAATATGTGTAAAGAGCTTTACGTTTTACAAAATACTTACGTTTTAGATACAGGGTCTTGTTCTTTTGCCAAGGCTGGAGTACAGTGGGGTGATCTAGCCCATTGCAGCCTCCTGGGCTCAAGCTGTCCTCGTGCCTCAGCCTTCTGAGTAGCTAGGATTACAGGAACATATCACAATGCCCAGATAATTTTTTTTTTTTTTTGGTAGAGATGGGGTCTTGCTCTGTTTCCCAGGCTGGTCTTGAACTCTTGGCCTCAAGCAATCCTTCCTCCTTGGCCTCCCAAAGTGCTGGGATTGCAGACATGGGCCCCTGCACCTGGCTCTAAAATACTTTCTTGTTTGATTTCATTTCATTTTCATAAGGGCACGAGGAGAAAGGACAATGATCGATCTCATGGATGAGAAAACTGAGTTTCTGAGAGGTTAAATTACTTTTTCAAGGTCACAAAGGTAGTAAGAGCTGTGGCTTGAAGACGGAGGTTCTGATTCTAAGTAGAAGCCTGTCCTACTAATTCATGCTTTCTCACAGCAATATAGTAATATTTGTTTTAAAAATGAGTATATACTAGATACAAATGTTATAGCCCATAAAACTCAGTTGTACAGGTTACTTCACTGTTTCTATAACTGAAGCTTTTCTTTTTCTTCAGTCCTGAATCTGCTGGATGGCGCAAAGTGTACTCTCAGTCATTTTCAGGTCACCAAAGTGATTTAAGGTCTTGGCTCACATCAGAATCCTCTTCCCCATTCTCTTCCATGTACTGTCCCCTCAGTTATACAGGGTTTATACAACTTTATGGTGTGGGGAAAAGGATGATGATGACAGCCTCTGCTGCAATGTACACCATGCACTATGTTTGCTGTCCACTCTCACCTCCATGGAGCATCCTCTGAGACAGTTATATTCCCACCTGGCCTCATGCCATGTGGCATATCACTTTATCCAGCCTTGTCCCCCCCTCACAACCACATGACTCTTTTGGGCCTACCAGCTCATACTTTCAGGAATAAGGGGAAATCTTCCTGCTGTCTCTTTCTCCCACACTATTTGGGGCTGTCTCAGAGTCCAGTTTTGTCCCTGACATCTTTAGCAGTTTTCTGTACTGTTTCCATAATGTGGTGGTGCAAGGAACTCCTGTCAGGATGACCTTACTGTCATTATTTCTTCCTTGTATTCACAAGCTGAAATACAAGAGGAGAACATTCACATGTTTCTCTTCTCTACGTCTCTTCAGTGACAGTCCTAACCTGAAGGCAGTGCTTGTGGAATGCTGTAGCTCTTTGAGTTTGAGGTACAAGGTTGTGCTGGTGTGGGAAAACATCAATTAATAATTCAAAATATTCTCCCACCAGGTCATCTTAACTCAATTATCAATTATGTGGAGGTGCATTAGAGTTTGGAAAATTTTGTTATGTGAAAAAAATACGAATCTCAGAATAACTAAGTAGATTATGTTTTACACACATAATTTAATGACTGTTACATCTTGGAGAAGTTACTTAATTTCACTTAGCCTCAGTTGCTGTCTATAAGATGGGAATTATTAGGATCAGATTCAGTTTTGTGGGGTGCAAAACTTATACCATTTGAGGGACCCTCTAAAAGAAAATTACAAAAACAGAATTAGGTATAAGAAGGAATATGTGCTTAACTAGCACCCAACTAATCCAACTCTGGGGCCGTAACAACCTCTGAATACCAGTCTCAGAATTGGGGAGGAGCTCAAAGGTAATGGATGTGAGAGTGTTTTGTAAACTGTGAAGTGATGTGGCTACAAAATTGGAACCAACTTTAGAATGGTCCATTTGATGTGCTACATAGACATTCTTGGTTTAAGTAACTGCATGTAAGAAAATTTAAATTATTTCTTTTCTAAGGAACATTCCATGTTTTTCTTGAAAATTATAATTTGAATGTAAAAAAAAGGAAAACAGTTAAAATGAGGCCTTTGAGCTAAAAGCTTAAAAGAGATTAAGCTGAATCTAATCAAAATTAGACTACTGTGAAATAGGTATAGTGAAAAGAAAAACAAGTAAGTTTGGGAAGGTGGCAATGCCTTTTCAAATAAACAACATTGTTTCAGAATTGGAATATGATGAAATGAGCCTGGAATTGATAAATGGGATAATTGCGTTAAAATCTATCTTTACCCTAACTCACTGTGTCACTTGGAGTTGGTGTCTTACCTGATCAGGGTCTCAGTTTTTTACATGTAAAATGAAATGATGATACTAGATAGTCCCCAGTGTTATTTCCTGTTATTTCCTCATTTTTTTTTTTTTTTTGGAAAGTGATAGCAAGTTTATCAACAAAGTAAAGGAATAAAAGAATGACTACTCCATAGGCAAAGCAGCCACTTCTTCATTGTTGTAAAAAAAAAAAAAAATATATATATATATATATATATATATATATTTTTGGTGTAAATGATAGTTTGTAATTATAAATAATTTAAGGATACAACAAAGTACAAAAAGAAAGTTAGAAAAATCTCCTTAAAAGTTCAATATTTCAAAATAACCATGTGAATATTAGATGAACTCAAATGGCTCTCCTAAACATTGAAGGATGAAGATACAGATACAGAGAAACCCCTTATAAAATGGGTTCATACCCTACATGCTGTTTTTAAACGAAAACTACTATACTTAATTTTATTTGTATTTTACACAAAAGAGAAAAAAACTAAAATGAAACTATCTTAATTATGACAATAGGTACAGGGAAAAAATACCTCATGAGAATTTTTAATCTGATAGCTCCTTTGTGTTTTCAGGTCGAATTCACTCCAGATGTATGGTCTAAAAAATTTCAAACAGAGAATTTTATCTAATGTGCCTCCAATTTGGTAGCACACCAAGGCAAATGGTAGAACCAAATACAAATCCTCTATGGAGAAAAGTGTCAATGAATTTCCATAGATAAACTTTCAACCTAAATGAGCAGCTCACAGTAAACAAACAAGCATGAAGCAACAACAAAGAAACAAGAAAATCATAAAACACCCAAGGAAAGAAAGCACTGTAAGCAAGGACCAACAGAAGAAAAAGAAACAGGCCGGGCGCGGTGGCTCAAGCCTGTAATCCCAGCACTTTGGGAGGCCGAGACGGGCGGATCACGAGGTCAGGAGATCGAGATCATCCTGGCTAACACAGTGAAACCCCGTCTCTACTAAAAATACAAAAAATTAGCCGGGCGTGGTGGCGGCGCCTGTAGTCCCAGCTACTCGGGAGGCTGAGGCAGGAGAATGGCGTAAACCCGGGAGGCGGAGCTTGCAGTGAGCCGAGATCGCGCCACTGCACTCCAGCCTGGGCGACAGAGCGAGACTCCGCCTCAAAAAAAAAAAAAAAAAAAAGAAAAAGAAACAATAGAAACAACCCCTAAAGTGTTTTAAACACTGGTATTAACACACTGTGTTTAATGTTTAGGGCAATAAATTTGAAGATTGATACTAAGAGGAGGGAATAGCAGATTTTTAAAAGAATTATATGTAATTTATAGACATTAACATATGATAATTGAAATTCAAAACTCAATGACTGTACTAGTTAGCAGATTAAACACAGCTGGAAAATGAATTCATGTATTGGAAAATGTACCAGAAGAAATTATCCAGCACATAGTTCAAAAAGACAGAGATGGGAAATATAAAAGCAAGCACATGAGACATGGAAGATTGAGTGATAGGCCTAATGTCATTGATGCATCTGTTGAAGATAACAGAGGAAAAGCAACATTAAAGAAGTAATTGCTGATGATTTTCCAAAATTACTCAAAGAAACCAATCCTCAGATCCAGGAAGTCAAAATGAATCCAAAGTAGAAAAAATAAATCTTCATCTAGAGGTACTGCAGTGAACCCAAAGAATATCTGTGTTCAAGAAACAAGATATCTCAGAAGCAGTCAGAGAGAAAAGACAGATTACCAATAAAACAGGAATAGCAATGATGAATGACATTTAAACAGGAACAATTAAAGTGAGAAGACAGTGGAATAGTATCTCCAGTAGACTGAGAGAAAACAATTGTCAGCATAGATTGTACACACAACAAAAATATTTTTCAAAGTGAGGTAATTAAAGATATTTTCAGATAAATAAAAATTGGGTATCTATTACCAAAGGAAAAAACCACTAACGGAAAATTTCAATGCTACACTTCAGATAGGAGAAAAAGGATTCCAGCTAAAATGAAACATAAAAATGTGAGTGAAGATATTGGTTAATATGTGTGTAAATCTAAAGAGACACAAATGATAGAAAACAATAAAAACAATTTCTAATTTATGAAGTTAAAAATAGTCCAGAAGTAAAATATTGGACAATGATATCATTTAGTATTTTGAACTAGTATGAGCCCTTCTTAACTCCTATGCTTTCTGGACTTAATAGTCCAAATAGAGGAATATCTGAACTGCTGAACTGCAGTTTGGAACTACTATCTGTTGCTATGTGCTGAAACGATAGCAAATAGGGAGGATTCATGTGACTGGCTGCTCTTTGAACCCTGGGCATGGCTTTAAGCTGAGCTGGGCAGTTGTGCTTATGTTGCAGCTAGTCTAGCACTTCATCCTCATTGTTCTATAATTAAAGCTAAATGGAAGAATGGATATTTGGTTAGAAACCTAGAACTCTCTACCACAGCTGTATACTTACATCAAGTTGTAGCTGAGAAGGATGAGGCTCAGAGAGGTCACAAAGCTGATGGCTGACAGTGAAGGAGCAAGAGTTTGGTTTTACTGACTTCAAGTTTAGTATTCTTTCCTCAGGTCCATGTAATCTCTTTGTTGTTACAGCAGTTATTTTCCATTCATAACTCTTTGCAACAAGGGTGTTTAGAGGATAGCATTTGGATCTGATGTCAGGCACCTGTCTGTGGATTATGGAGTTATTTGGCCTTGGTCTATAGCCACCTGAAGGAGGATTAACTCAGGATCTCTGAGCAGATTAGGCAGTTTGAGATTCCAACTTCATGACTTTCAATCCACTATGAGGGAGCCTCTAGTGAACTGGGAAGTAGTTTCCTTTCTCCCAGGAGTCACTTCCAACACTAACTCGCAGAGGTCTCAGGCCCTTGTCTGACTGGGTCTCATTTGACCTTGGAGTAACCCAAGACTGTAGATGATTAATTTTCAACAGAAAATCCTTTTAAGTTTATCTGTCTTTGTGGATGTAGGTCACTTATGTGGTGTAACACTAAAGCAGGGTAGCCTTGAAATTTTTAATAAGAGAGTTGACATTTTTCAGAGAGGAGAGCGAGAAACTAGTTGGGGCCTTAGGCAATCAAAATAACAATGAGAATATGGTGGTTGTAGCAATAGTTTCTGCTGGCTTGAGGCCAGAAAGCTGACTACAGAAGTTAGAAGTAGGCCACATGCAGATTTATCTTCAGGGATTTGAGGAAAGGGGTGCTCCAAGATGCCAGAAATATGACTGGCACATTTTGGAGATAATTAAATTGTCTATTATCTTCATATTAATAATAGCTTGTTGGAAGAAAGAAAAGACTCCACAAAAGAACTTGACATTCTGATAAAAGGATTTACTTACACTATTCAATTTAACTCTACATTTTTATGTCATGTATGAATTTTTACTTAAAACAGATCTCGATTATATGTGCTTATTCTTTAAAAAAAATCCTCCTTGCTGATTATTCATTTTTCTCCTACTTAGCCTAGATGACACTTCTCATAGGAAGTTATCAAACCTTCATATCATGAGAGAGGTCCCTTTCGTGTGCTCACAGTTTCCTACATTATACACTATGATGTAATTGCTTATTTACTTGTCCATCCGTATCCCCAGTGCCCTGCACCTGGCACATAGCAGACTTCAGTGATTATTAGTTGAATGGAAGAATGAATGAATGAATGTAGGTACATTTTTGTGAGAGTTTGTAGAAGAAAGAATTTGCATCTGATTGGGTGAAATATAAGATACTCTCTAAAAGATATATCATTAGAGATATGTTTAAAAATATGTAGAGTTTCATAAAGGGGAAAAGGCAAGAAGAATTCCAGACAAAGCAAAGGAAACATCACGAGTAAACCACAGACACAGGAGCAGTAAAGTATATCTATGTAATGGCCAGTTCAGATTGGCTAGATCTGTGATTCTCAAACTTGACACACATTAGGATCACCTGAAAGGCTTATTAAAATCTTAAAGTTACTGATTCAGTAGGTCTTTTGTGAGCCCCAATAAGTTGCATTTCTAACAAGTTCCCAGGTGATGCTGGTCCAGAGACTTTGAGAACTATTGAGCTGCAGAATAGTGTATTTGGAAGGAGCGGTAGTAAATAAAGATGGGAAGATAGACTGGGACTAAACTGTGGAAGGTCTTTAAATGATAAGCTGAATGTTTTGTTTTATTGGTAGGTACAGGAGAATCACCGGAGAGTCTTGAATGTTGAAGTAATTTAATCAGAGCTATTTCTTTCTCTCTTTTTTTAAAAAATCATACGTTAAGTTCTGGGATACATGTGCAGAACGTGCAGGTTTGTTACATAGGTATACATATGCCATGGTGGTTTGCTGCACCCATCAATCCATCATCTACATTAGGTATTTCTCCTAATGACATCCCTCCCCTAGTCCCCCAACCCCCAACAGGCCCATGTGTGTGATGTTCCCCTCCCTGTGTCCATGTGTTCTCGTTGTTCAACTCCCACTTATGAGTGAGAATATGCGGTGTTTGGTTTTTTGTCCCTGTGTTAGTTTGCTGAGAATGATGGTTTCCAGCTTCATCCACGTCCCTGCAAAGGACATGGACTCATCCCTTTTTATGGCTGCATAGTATTCTATAGTGTATATGTGCCATATTTTCTTTATCCAGTCTATCATTGATGGGCATTTGGGTTGGTTCCAAATCTTTGCTATTGTGAATAGCGCTGCAGTAAACATACGTGTGCATGTGTCTTTATAGTAGAATGATTTATAATCCTTTGGGTATATACCCAGTAATGAGATTGCTGGGTCAAATGGTATTTCTGGTTCTAGATCCTTGAGGAATCGCCACACTGTCTTCCACAATCATTGAACTAATTTACACACCCACCAACAGTGTAAAAGCATTCCTATTTCTCCACATTCTCTCGAGCATCTGTTGTTTCCTGACTTTTTAATAATTGCCATTCTAACTGGTGTGAAATGGCATCTCATTGTGGTTTTGATTTGCATTTCTCTAATGACCAGTGATGATGAGCTTTATTTCATATGTTTCTTGGCCGCATAAATGTCTTCTTTTGAGAAGTGTCTGTTCATATCCTTCACCCACTTTTTGATGGTTTTTTTTTTCTTGTAAAATTGTTTAAGTTCCCTGTAGACTCTGGATATTAGCCCTTTGTCAGATGGATAGATTGCAAAAATTTTCTCCCATTAATCAGAGCTGTTTCTTTAGAAAAATTTGCAGTGGCCAAAAGAATGGCTTTATGGATGTGGGTAGTTGGGGATTGGATGAAGAGATTGTAGGTAGAAGGCCAGTTAGGAAGTGAATCAAATATTCCAGGTTTTAATAAACCATTCTATATCGCTGAGTTTTATCTTTTAAAATGTTAATCATTTTTGAATGGAAATCTTCTTAAAATATATTACACACTCTCTGCTTTCCTACAGAGGCAACCCTGAACATAATGCATCCTTTCGATGACACCAAGTTATCATTCTGAATATCAGTGATTGCACTGGGTTGTAACACAGTGTGCTGTCATGGGTATGGAAGTGTAAAGAGCTTTTTTGCCCAATTCTAAATGCCCTGGAACTGCTGTGAATTTTTAGTTTTGTGTCTTCTATTGATAGCATTTCTGACTCTCCCTTGGCAGCTCCTCTCTCCATTCTAATTGGCTGATTCTAATCTGCAATGGGCTGGAAAACCAGATATAATTGTTTGTAATGTAAGAGTAAATAGAGTATGGGTGAAGTACTCTTCTATGAATAAAACCTATAAGCTTTGGGGTGTGAACTCTGCAACATTTATTTGGGCTGCTTACAGGTCTTTTGATGTTCTTTCTATTTTATGGCTCAATTCCAGGTAAATGAGATTGCCAAGAAGATGAGAAGTAATGTGTTGTCAGTAGGAGTTTCATGTCTTTTCTTTCCAAATCATAATACTTGGAAGATATATAAAAGCCATAATTATGAGTAAATTCACTTCCAGGGAAAGAGAAATAGTATTTTAAAAGACACATTTATTGTTTTCAGATCACTCTCCTCCATCTTCCCTACCCTGATAGTCATTTGAAGTTAGACTCTAGACCACAAATTATTTGTGATATTCCTCTTGAGAGGTCACCATAAAAGGTGCAGAAAACTTTCTAATATATCAGATGATAGTGTTTATTAAAGTGGTAAGATAAACTCTTTCCTTGGAATACTGTTGGGAGCTAGGAAGATGGGGAAAACCCCACTATGTTCATAGCATATTGAGTCTCCAAATAGCCTGCCTCTTTTCAAAGGAAGCCGAGTCCCACAAAAGTCTTCAGGTAAACTGCATATGGGCCCTGTGGAGTTTATTAACTTGTTTTTCAACAAAGTGTAAATGTTGCAGATATAAATACAGTTATACAGTTAGGGGAGGGGAGGGGAAGAGAGGGTACTAGGCCAAAATATTTATTATCACAGTGACATTGTAAACTAATTAGAAAACATTTACTTATTAGTTTGATATTATATATGTATAATATGTGTATCTGTATATATATATATGTGTGTGTGTGTGTATACATATATATACACTATTGGCAGAAGAAATTGCTTACGAAGTTATCAAATTTTATTCTTAAAAGAAAAAGCCAGAAAACAAGACCACAAATGACAAAACATCCTAGTTAGAGCCCAGATGGCTGCATAAAATAAATAGCCATTTCCTTGATGGAAGCATAGGCAATTTGGCTTGTGAAGCTGCAATTCCAGTGAAGCTGCAATTCCAGCAGAGATCCTTGAAACAGATGTTGATATTGCTTGTGCGTCAAAACTTTCTCAAAGAGCAAGATGTTCAGGTAGCATGATAAACAAATAACTGGTACCTTCAAATTCTTGTTAGTGTCACAGGGAGACAGTGCTCCCCCGAAAGGATTTTGCCTCAAGATGCCCAGAGCAGAGCACACAAGGACAAAAACTGGAGGAAGATGACATTTTTCTAGTGTTCTGTTACAGATGAAAGCAGCTCCCAAATCTCCATTTTGCTTGTGTTCATTTTGATTCTTCCATCTGCCTCCCTGTATAGCTCTGCCTCTTCAACGTCATGTCAGAGAGAATACTACATTAGCTGTTCCTTTGGGGAGGATGAAAGGAGTATAGGGAAGAAAACGAGGATGATTAGGATTCTGGCAGATAGTGGTAAATGTCAACAACTTTACAACTGTAGGGAGTGGTAGAAACAAAGACCATAGCTGGAAAAAGAGTATGATGAATTTATGGGCTGGTGGCCAGAGAAATATGACTAGAATATAGGGTTTGTAGAGGGAAAGAGAAGGTTGAGAAGAAGCATGAGAAAATTGAGTGAAAAATAATGATTGGGGAACTTTAAACTCAATAACACTCTTTCAAGGAACCTTGTACTAGTAATAACTTTCTTAAAAATTTCCATCTGATATCTTATTTGAGAAAGAGTACTTGGATTTCAGCAACTTCAAAAACATTCACCTTTAGAATGTACAAAAATACCAGGAATTTTCAAAGTAAGATGTTTAGAAAAATTTTAGTTATAATAATAAAAGGGTTTTTTTTTACAAACAAGGAAATATCATATGTTTTTTATATCTGTCCTGTAAAATATTCATCAACAGCAATAAAAAAGATGTCACTGCAGATGCCTTAGATTAAATAAGAAATTATTATGAACAATTTTATACCAGTAAATTTGAAAATTAAGATAAAATGGACAAACTCCTAGGAAAATATAGCAAAATTAATTGAACAAGAGTTAGAAACCTGAGTAGTTCTATAACAATTAAAGGAATTCAATCACTAATCGTAAGCCTTCCCACAAAGAAAACTCCAGGCCCATATGGCTTCGTTAGAAAGTTCTACCAAACATTCAAAAAGCAAATAATTTCAGTTTTGAATAAAATTCCAGAGAACCAAAAATGAGTGAACACTCCCTGACTTATTTCATGAGATGAACACAATCCTGATTCTCATGGATGAAAACAATAAAATAAAAAAATATAGGAAAACATCATTTATTTCAATAAATGAAAAAATTCTAACCAAATATTATCAAATAGAATTCAGCAACATATAAATAGGATAAATCATTATGACTGTCTTAGTCCATTTTGTGCTGGTACAACAGAATACCTGAGACTGGGTAATTAATAAAGAACAGAAATTTATTTCTTATAGTTCTGACTGGGAATTGCAAGATCAAGTGGCTGGCATCTTGCAAGGACCTTCTTGGTGCATCATCCTATGCTAGAAGGTAGGAGGGCAAGAGAGGGAGAGAAAAGGGGCCCAAAATGCCCTTTTATAATAAACCCACTCTGGAGATAACAGCATTCATTCATTCATGAGAATGGAATTCTCATGACCTAATCACCTCTTAAATGTCCCACCTCTTCTTAATACTGTTAAAATGTTAATTTTATTTCAACATGAGTTTTAGAGGGACCAACCATTCAAACCATAACAAAGACAAGGTACAGTGTATCACAGGAATATATGATTACCTTCATAAAATCAAACAATGTAATTCACTACATTGACAAATTCAAAGAGAAAAATCATATGATCCTCTCAATAGATGCAAATAAATCATTTCATAAAATTAAGCTTTCATCTGAAAATGGTATTTATTAGAATTATACAGTAGAAGTAGAGATGTCCAGAAAGGAAGAATAAGAACCTCCATAAATTTATCCCTCCATAAAATAAGTGAAAATGCTGGCCAGAAAATATGTCAAAATAAACCTTTTCAACCCTCTATAAATTAATCAAAGGCTTGAAAAAATTTGAGGGGGATTTACAGAAGAAGCACTGCTAAGCCTGAGTAAGAACAGCAGGGACTGTGGCTTTTAAACTTCTCCTATTCCCACCTCCATCTCCCCCGCTCTGTGGTAGCCTTGAAAACCAGTAGCTTCTTCACAATGACTAGGAGCTATGAAAACTAGTGTCCTTGCAACTACTGGAGAGGCACATCAGTTTTATAGCTCCTCAAAAAATCCCATTCTCACGAGAATTGCCTCTGTTTGAGATCTCTAGCGAAAACTCATTTTTAGGGCTTGTCATTACTTGACCTGATTCAGTGCTTACTCCTCAGAAAAATTCCTCTTCCTAGGATGTTTTTGAAAATAATAAATGACAATTCTTCAATATCACAGCTACATGAGGCTATGACACCAGTTAGGGAAAACAAGAATATGGAAAACACACACACACACACACACACACACACACACACACACACAAATGGAAGATCTGGGAACTACATGTTAACATGGGGCTTTGAAAGCTCTTATACATGTTTTAGATCTAGAAGAACAGAAACGTGTTGGACTGTGAGAATTCCTGAATTCGAACAAATGACATCACTTTTAGTGAGAGTAAAAACAGGTATGACTACTTTGGAAGACAATTTGCTATTTTCTAATCAAGTAAAAAATGATGTATAACAATGACTTAGAAAGTCTACTCCTATGTATATGTCCCAAATCAATGCACGCTTATAGTCATACTAGAATTATTCAAAATTGCCAATAACTATAAATAAACCAAATGCCCATCAGTAGAATGTATAAGGAAATTATGGACTATTATATGACCATAAAGTGAATTAACTGCAGCCACACATAGCATAGATTAATCTTTCAACCATTATACTGAGAGTAAAAAATACATACACCAAAGAAACATGAAGTGATTTTGTTTTTATAAAATTCAAAACCAGGGAAAATTATACTGAAATGTTTGAGACTGCGTACATATGTTGTAAAACCATAAAGAAAGCCAAGAAAATAGTCACCATACAATTCAAGATGGTGACATCCTTTAAGGGGTTATAATGATAGGATACATAATGGGCTGCTGGGTACCAGCAATGGCGTGATCTCGGCTCACTGCAACCTCTGCCTCCCAGATTCAAGCTATTCTCCTGCCTCACCCTTCCGAGTAGCTGGGACTACAGGCGTGTGACACCATGCCCAGCTAATTTTTTGTATTTTCATAGAGACGGGGTTTCACGCTGTTAGCCAGGATGATCTGGATCGCCTGACCTCGTGATCTGTCCGCCTCCGCCTCCCAAAGTGCTGGGATTACAGGCGTGAGCCACTATGCCCAGTTGGGATCATGATTTTTAATACATATAACCATTGCACTCAGAATCCCACTTGTAACTCTTCTGATTTCTAGTACAGTTAAAACAGTTTATAAAATGCTCTTGACGGCAGCCAGAAAGATTGCTAGAAAAAGCATTAGCATTTTTTGGCAGCAGTCTCAAGGGATTCTCAGGGGGAAGATGTCTTGGTGTAAAGGCATTATTTTTAAGACACTGGCTTACACTAGCTATCTGATTTGCCATTTCTAACATTTCTAACGTTCAACTGCAGGTAATGCCTGCCTTTTAGTTTTTTGTCTTCAGCTACTAATTCAGTCCAGAAGACTGAAACACAAATGAAAACACATTTTTTTCACCATGCAAGCCTCTCATCAGGCTTTATTTTCTCAGTAACCAATCTGGCAGAAGATAAGTGTCTTTGGAGCATAATTTCATTATCATTCCTTCTTTTTACATCCAGAGAGAGAATTGTCTCTGGGTTCATGTTAAGTTGGTAAGGATCTCACACTCTCATACTCTCATATCTAATCCCTTGAAATCTGTACACCCATAAGGTTTTTTCCTCTTGATCTTCTGATAGGCACTGATTAGGTACGTGATGGAAAGTAACAGGGGTATGGGCATGATTATGGTCAGATATAAGATATAGAGGGCCGGCCGGGCGCGGTGGCTCAGTCCTGTAATCCCAGCACTTTGGGAGGCCGAGACGGGCGGATCACGAGGTCAGGAAATCGAGACCATCCTGGCTAACACGGTGAAACCCCGTCTCTACTAAAAAATACAAAAAACTAGCCGGGCGAGGTGGCGGGCTCCTGTAGTCCCAGCTACTCGGGAGGCTGAGGCAGGAGAATGGCGTGAACCCAGGAGGCGGAGCTTGCAGTGAGCCGAGATCCGGCCACTGCACTCCAGCCTGGGCGACAGAGCAAGACTCCATCTCAAAAAAAAAAAAAAAAAAAAAAGATATAGAGGGCCAATCAACGAGCACCTTGTAGAATATGCTGTAACCTCACACAATGCAAGTCACTTAATAGAATGCAAATAATCAAGCTGGAAGGAAGACAGGTCCTGGGGTAAGCATATCACACCCACCATGGGTAGTCGCATTCTCTCTCCTTTTTACTTGTGTCCTTGTGTTCTCATTGCTCAACTCCCAATCATGAGTGAGAACATGCGGTGATTGGTTTTTTGATCTTGTGACAGTTTGCTGAGAATGATGGTTAATTTTATGTGTCGACTTGACTAGGCTAAAGGATGCCCATGTAGTTGGTAATACATTATTTCTGGGTGTGTCTATGAGGATGTTTCAGGAAGAGATTAGCATTTTATTCAGCAGACTGAGAAAAGAAGATCACCTTCACCTATGTGGGTGGTCATTATCCACTTCATCAAGGGCCTGAATAGAACCAAAAAGCAGAGGATGGGCGAATTTGCTTTCTGCTAGAGCTGGGACTTTTGTCTTCTCCTACCCTTGGACATTGGAGGTCCTAGTAGCTGGGCTTTCAGATTTGAACTGGGCCTGTACACCATTGGCTTTCCTTGTTCTCAGGGCTTTTGGCTTGGACTGGAACTATAGCACTTATTTTCCTGGTTCTCCAGTTTGTAGGTGGCAGATAATGGTACTTCTCAGCCTCTATGATTGTGTGAGCAAATTCTTCATAATAAATTTACTTCTATATATCTGTATATGTACAATTGGTTCTGTTTCTCTGGAGAACCATGACTAATACTGGGATATCCTAATCCAGTGGTTTTCCAGTTATGCTCTGGAGTGACTTCTCTTCTGGGCCACTACAGAGGGGACTTGATCCCCTATTCTAGAGCAATCAAAAGAACTCTACTTTATTCATTTATTAATTGAGGAAATATTTACTTTACATGTCCTATATGACAGGCATGAATTGTGTGTGTGTGTGTGTGTGTGTGTGTGTGTGTGTGTGTCTCTGTGTGTGTATGAAGACCCATTGGTGAGAAAGAAAAGAACTTGAATTGCTTGGAGGCACTGAAAGGTGGCCCAGTATGACTGAGTGTAGAGTAGGGATAGGAAAAACGAGAGAGTGATAAGGCTAGAGGAGTAAGGGTCTGGTTTTTTGTGGTGGATCCTGGGTTTCTGGACTCAGAAGATGTCCTTTTCATAGAAGAGTATATCTGGGAGATGCTATGGCTTTTTCACATGTACCTCAATAGTCTATTCTCTCAGATGGCAGATATATTGCCAGCCTAATTCATATGGAAGAATATCTAGGATAGTGTGATATGCCTTTGATAAATGTACATTTGAAAATGAGGTGGTGGGTGAACAAGAAGAGTTATAGATCTGTATCCTCCAAGTCCTTGCTTCTAATTATCTGGATTAAAAAATAATTAGTTAAAATCTAGCTGTTATTTCCAGAGATTCCTCCTGGAAATAATGTGCCAATGTGGGAATATGTTGCTTTGAAACAATAATACCTATCGTCTATGCGTGCTAGACACTTGGCCAGAATTATTTCATTTAATCTTCATAATAACCCTATGAAGTAGATACTATTATAGATTTTTCAGATATTAACTTACCCCAAGTCTCATAGCTAGTATTTAGCAGAGCACGAATTTGAACTTAGGTGGTCTTGGCCCTAACGAACAGAAAAATAATTAAAGATAATATTATTTCAAAAATATAATTCATTGAAACTCATAAGCATTAACTATGTTAGAAACTCTCGAACTGCAGATCAGTGTGCCTAGTTTTTGTTTTTAATTTCAACTTTTATTTTAGATATGGGAGTTAATGTACATGGGAATATTGAATGATGCCCAGTTATAGAGATCCCATCACCCAGGTAGTGAGCATAGTACTCAATAGTTACTTTTTCAGCTCACACCCCTTTCCCACCCTCCCTGCTCTAAAGTTTTTCAGCTCACGCCCCTTTCCCACCCTCCCTGCTCTAGTAGTTTGCAGTGTCTATTATTCCAAAATTTATGTCCATGTGTGTTCAGTGTTTTGCTCCCACTTATAAGTGAGAACATGCAGTATTTGGTTTTCTGTTCCTATGTTAATTCACATAGGATTATGGTCTCCAGCTGCATCCATGCTGCTGCAAAGGACATGATTGTATTCTTTTTTATGGCTGCGTAATTTTCATGGTGTATATGTACCACTTTTTTATTACACAATCTACCATTGGTGGGCATCTGGGTTGATTTCATGTCTTTGCTATTGTGAATAGTGCAGTGATGAACATATGAGTACATGTTTCTTTTTGGTAGAATGGTTTATTTTCCTTTGGGTGTATACCCAGTAATGGGATTGCTGGGTCAAATGGTAGCTTGACTTTAAGTTCCTTGAGAAATCTTCAGACTGCTTTCCACAGTGGCTGGATCAATTTACCTTTCCACCAAAGGTGTACATGTATTCTCATTTCCCTGCAGCCTCACCAGCATCTATTGTTTTTAATGTTTTAGTAATTGTCATTCTGACTGGTGTGAGGTTTAATATCATTGCGGTTTTGATTTGCAGTTCCCTGATGATTTAATGATCTTTGAGCATCTTTTCTCGTTGGCTTCTTGTATGTCTTCTTTTTTTTTTTTTTTTTTTCCTAAAATGACTTTATTTTATTTTATTTTTATTTATTTATTTTTTAATTTATTTATGTCTAGGATGGTGTAACATGCAGGTTGTATTACATATGTATTTTATTATGTGTTTGCACCCATCAGCTTTCGTCATTACATCGGGTATAACTCCCAATGCAATCCCTCTCCCCCTCCCCCACCTCCCATGATAGGCCCGATTGTGATGTTCCCCTTCCTGGTCAGTGATCTCGTTGTTTCAGTTCCCACCTATGAGGAATTTGAACATCGCGGTGTTTATTGGTTTTTGTTCCCTTTGGTGTTTGCTAAGGTGTTGGTTTTCGGCTGCATCCATGTCCTACAAAGGACGCCTTAAACTCATCGCACATAACGCATAATAGTATTCCATGGTGTATATGTGCCACATTTTCTCAATCCAATCTGTCACTGATGGACATTTGGGTTGATTCAAGTCTTTGCTTTATTGGCTGAATAGTGCTGCAATAAACATCATTGGTAACGCGGCACTAATTTATAATCCTGGGTATATCCCCAGTAATGGGATGGCTGGGTCATGGTACATCATCTAGTTCTAGATCCTTGAGGAATGCATGCATACTGTTTTCCATAATGGTTGAACTAGTTCCACCAACAGTGTGTAAAGACGACACCATTTCCAAAATCTCTCCAGCACCTGATGTTTCCTGACTTTTTGGCGATAAGCCATTCTAGCGGTGAGATGGGTATCTCATTGTGGTTTTGATTTGCATTTCTCTGATGGCCAGTGATGATGAGCGTTTTTCGCTTATGTCACGGCTGTATGAATGTCCTCTTTTCGAGAAATGTCGTTACGCGTCGCTTTGCCCTTTTGGTTGTTTGTTTTTTTCTTGTAAATTTGTTGGAGTTCTTTGTAGGTTCTGGATGTTAGCCCTTTGTCAGATGAGTAGGTGCAAAAATTTTCTCCCATTCCATGGGTTGCATATTCCACTCTGATGGTGGTTTCTGTGCAGAGCTCTTTAGTTTAATTAGATCCCATTTGTCAATTTTAGCTTTGCAGATTGCTTTTATTGGTGTTTTAGACATGAAGTCTTTGCCATACCCTATGTAGAATGGTACTACTGGGTTTCTCTAGTTTTTACATGGTATTAGGTCTAACATTTAAGTCTCTAATCCATCTTGAATTAATTTCCATTATGGGGAGGTAAGGAGAAGGATCAGTTTCAACTTTCTACTGATGGCTAGCCAAATTTCCCAGCACCATTTATTAAATAGGGAATCCTTTCCCCATTTCTTGTTTTCTCAGGTTTGTCAAGATCAGATGGCTGTAGTGTGTGGCATTATTTCTGAGAGGACTGTTCTGTTCCATTGGTCTATATCTCTGTTTGGTACCAGTACCATGCTGTTTTTTACTAGTTACTGTAGCCTTGTAGTATAGTTTGAAGTCAGGTAGCGTGATACTCCAGCTTTGTTCTTTTTGACTTAGGGGTTGTCTTGGAATCTTGGCGAATGCTTGCTTTTGGTTCCATATGAACTTTAAAGCAGTTTTCCAATTCTGTGAAGAAACTCATTGGTAGCTTGATGGGGATGGCGTTGAATCTATAAATTACCTTGGAGCGGTATATTTTCCGCATTGATTCTTCCTATCCGCGAGAGCATGGTAATGTTCTTCCATTTGTTTGTGTCTCTTTTATTTCACTGAGCAGTGGTTTTGTAGTTAAGAAGAGGGTCTTTTACATCCCTTGTCAGTTCTTAATTCCTAGGTATTTGATTGTGGTAATTGTGAATGGAAGTTCATTCATGTGATTTGGCTCTGTGTTTGTCTGTTATTGGTGTGTATAAGAATGCTTGTGATTTTTGCACGTGCAATTTTGTATCCTGAGACTTTTGCTTTGGAAGTTGCTTATCAGCTTAAGGAGATTTTAGAACAGAACGTGGGGTTTCTAAATATACAATCATGTCATCTGCAAACAGGGACAATTTGACTTCTTCTTTTCTAACTGAATACCCCTGATTTTCTTTCTCTTGCCTAAAGGTACTAGCCAGAACTTCCAACACTATGTTGAATAGGAGTGGTGAGAGGGCATCCTGTCTTGTGCCAGTTTTCAAAGATTTTCCAGTTTTTGCCCATTCAGTATGATATTGGCTGTGGGTTTTGTCTCTTATTATTTTGTGAGGAGTGCGTTCCATGTCTGTATTGGCGTTTTTTAGCATGAAAGGGCTGTTTGAATTTTGTCCAAAGAAAACTTTTCTACTTGCATCTATTGAGACAATCATGGTTCTTGTCTTTGGTTCTGTTTACATATGCTGGATTATGTTTATTATTGAAGAGAAAGAGAGGAAAAATGAAATTAAAATGATATTAAAGGGAATATCACCACGACCCCACAGAAATACAAACTACCATCAGAGAACCTTATAAACACCTCATAAAATAAACTGGAAACCTAGAAGAAATGGATAATTTCCTGGACACTTACACTCTTCCAAGACTAAACCAGGAAGAAGTTGAATCCCATGTAGACCAATAGTAGGCTCTAGAAATTGAGGCAATAATTAATAGCTTCCAGCCAAAAGTCCAGGACCAGATGGATTAGCAACTGGTCACCAGAGGTATAAGGAGGGTTGAGCATTTCTTGAGCCATTCCAATCCAATAGAAAAGAGGGGAATCTCCTAACTCATTTTATGGGGCCAACATCATCCCGTAGAAAGCCTGGCAGACACACAACAAAAAAGTGAATTTTAGACCATCCTGATGATGAACACTTGTCGTGCAAAAATCCTCAATAAATGCTAGCCCAGAAGCGGTTCATAACTTACATCAAAAGCTTATCCACCATGATCAAGTGGGCTTCATCCCTGGGATGCCAGGCTGGTTCAACATTAAAATGCTCTTTCTTTTGCTGCAGAGAAGTGTCTGCGTATGCGTGGCCTTGCCCAGTTTTTAATGGGATTGTTTGTTTGTTTTTTGTTTGTAAATGTGTTTAAGTTCCTTATAGATTCTGGATATTAGAGCTTAGTCAGATGGCATAGTTTGCAAATATTTTCTCCCATTCTGTAGGTTGTCTGTTTACTTTGTTGATGATAGTTTTTTTTTGCTGTGCAGAAGTTTTTTAGTTTAATTAGGTCCCATTTGTGATTTTTGGTTTTGTTGCAATTGCTTTTGGCATATTCATCATTGAATCTTTGCCAGGTTCTATGTCCAGAATGGTATTTCCTAGGTTATCTTCCATGGCTTTTATACTTTTAGATTTTATATTTTAAGTCTTTAATTTTACATTTAAAATTCTCGTTGCATTTCTGTCCACCTTGTTGAAGATCAGATGGTTGTAGGTGTGCAGTTTATTTTTGAATTTACTATTCTTTCCCGTCGGTCTATGTGTCTGTTATTGTACCGGTACCATGCTGTTCTGGTTACTGTGGCTCTGTACAGGGTCTTTGTTGTTGAATTCTTACCCTTAGTATCACAATGGAGAGAATTAAGTGTTCGTGTTCTTTGGTGGTGTTGTTTAGGTGATCCAGTAGATGGCGGTGGAAAATAATGGGCAGTAGATAGCTTCTTAGCTTTGTGGATCCTTTGTGTATCTTCCAATTTGCATTTGTGCTCTGCAGTGCAAAAAGTAGATAGGACCTTACCAGATCCAATCCTGGGCGTTGGGGGAGCCACCTCCGATCACTGGCACTGTGCTTGTGTGTGTGTGTGTTTGTGTGTGTGTGTGTGTGATGTTTCAGGTTATGGGGTCCCCTCGGGCAGAGGTCCAATAGGGAGACAGGCCACACCCTTAACTGACCAGCCCTGTGGAAAGAGGCACACCCTGGTCCCACACCAGGCCACGAACTGGTGCCACTCACCTGTCTCAGTTTTCTGAGAGTGTGAGCTCCTTCCTTTCTCAAGCGCTGGCCACAGATCCTGGCTGGGCACTCCCAAGCCGTGGGCTGCAGCTCTGGAGCACCAGGACCTGCTTACAGCTTCCTCCTCTGGACTCATGAGGTTGGGTTCCAAGTGTGCTGGGGTATCCAAAGGACTCTCAGCCTGCCAGAATGCATTCAGGTGGAGCAAAGCACCCAGGCTGGGCAGCAGAGGCTGCAATGTGTGCACACTTCTGTGGGGTGGCCAGGCAACACTGCCCTGGGAAGGGTTGGTGAGCAGGTGGACCTGCAAGACAGACATGCCCCAGTCCCACAAGAAAGCCAGCCTTGCTTTTTCCCCATTGGGTGTTTAGCTTGGGCCAGAACCTCCCAGATGAGATGGGGAGCCCTAGAAGATAGGTGCCTATGGCCAGATTCCACTGCAGCTTTCCTGTGCACAAAGGTTCCTGGCTCTGTACCTGCTTGTATTAGTCCCTTCTCATGCTGCTATAAAGAACTGCCTGAGACTGGGTAGTTTATAAAGGAAAGTGGTTTAATTGACTCACAGTTCTGCAGGCTGGGGAGGCCTCAGGAAACTTACAGTCATAGTGGAAGGGGAAGCAAACACATTCTTCTTCACATGGTGGCAAGAAGAAGTGCCGAGCAAAGGGGGAAAAGCCCCTTATAAAAACCATCAGATCTCATGAGAACTCACTCACTATCACAAGAACAAAATGAGGGTAACCCCTATGATTAATTATCTCCCACCGGGTCCCTCCTATGACATGTGGAAATTATGGGCACTATACTTAAAGATGAGATTTGGGTCGGGGCACAGCCAAACCAAATCACTGCTAAAGCCCTATCTCTGCCTAAGCCCCAAGGAAATACCCCTGCCCACTCAAATGTCTGTGGTTGGTGTGGGGTCTTCTGCAGCTAGGATCTCAGAGGTCCATGGCGAGAACAGGCATTCCCCCAGTCCCTTCACACATTCCTTCCTCAAGAGCCATTCAGGACTAGGAACGCCCCAGTGTTCAGGTACTCCATGTGGAGTTTCCAGTTTCCACTGTCTTCAGCCTCTGCATCTGAGTCTTTTCTGCATCCACATTTGGCATTTTCTCTCTGAAGATCTCTTCAAATTATGTTGGTTTAGTCAAAAACCCGGTCTCTCTCTCAGCAGGAGGGGCACTTCCTGGCTGCATCTAGTAGGCCATCTTGAAACAAACAAACAAACACCTAGTTTTTTTTTCTTTACTTGTGAGCTCAGGCAAATTTATGCTCTGAAGTCAGTTACAGCTACAAAAAGATGTACACATAGTGTCATTGCCTGAAAAGTATTGGATAGACCTGGCTGAATTCTCATTTCTGGCATTCTCAGACTGTGTGGCTTTTGTCAAGCTCTTCACTGTCTTAATCTCAGTGTCCTCATCTGTAAAATGGGGCTCACAATAGTGCCTACTTCATATAGGTGCCTTAAGAACTGAATTATATAAAGTGCCTATCATGGTTAAAAGTAGCACTGTCCAGTGGAACTCTCTGCAATAATGGAAATGCTCTAGGGCTCTTCTGTCCAATATGTAGCCGCCAACCACATGTGGCTATTAAGCACTTGAAATATGGCTAGTTAAACTAATGAGCTAAATTTAAAATTTAATTTAATTTACATTTACACTTAAATAGCCACATATAGCTGCTAGCTACCATCTTGGACAGTGCAGATCTAGATACAGAACTAAATTCTCAATAAATTGAATATTTTTATTATTGTACCGATATTTTGCCTAAATTACAGATCTTCTAGCTTAGGGTCCTTCCATGGACTGTGGACTGACTTTTTTCATGCATAGATTGATTTACTCTTGTCTGCCTTTCTTGATTTGTCTGTACTTAATCTTTTAATCACTGAATTATACCACATATCAGTCTGCCTTCTGTGACCTGGCATCCTTGATGTTGCAAAGCATACATCCTTGGATATGGAAATTATATGACAATCGAGATAAATAGTTGAATGGTGGACTCAATGTTCTTTGCCTTCATGTGACTTTTTCCAGGGTGCTCAATAGTTTCTATCAAAGGAAGGTGTTTTAATTGTCTATCTCCTCAGTGGACACTCCGTAAAGACAAGTTGTAGAAAGGCCCAATGGAGGCTTCAGGGAAAATCATACCATTTATCTGTTTGAAATATATTTTTACATTCATGTCATGAGAAACTGATTTTTAAAAGTTTCTGGCTTGTAGTAGATATAGTGTAGAGTACCTGACAAGGGAATGAAAAGGTAAACAGGAGTCAAGAATCTGTCATTTGTTGAGTTATTTGTTAATATCTCTATTCAGTCATCCATCCATCCATGCATTTAACACACA
This sequence comes from Papio anubis, assembly GCF_008728515.1. NCBI lineage: Eukaryota > Metazoa > Chordata > Mammalia > Primates > Cercopithecidae > Papio > Papio anubis. The sequence continues at coordinate 7,125,813 of NC_044996.1, read as the reverse complement.
CTTATTGAGTGTCTGCTATGTGCTAGTCTCCAAGAACCAAAAGATAAGACTTTGTGACTGCTCTTAAGGAGTTTACAAATAAATGTGATGGAATAATATTACACACATTGAAGTGAGAGTTCCCCAATTTTTTCCTTTCCCCCAGCCAGTCAGAGAAGGCCGTGTATATGCCAACCCAATTGTCTCTGCCTTTTGAGGACAGTTTATTTCTTTTTTTTTCATTCTTGTAGAGAACGGGATCTTGCTATATTGCCCAGGCAGGTCTTGAACTACTGAGTTCAAGCTATCCTTCTGCCCCTGCCTCCCTAAGAGTAGGGATTACAGATGTGAGCCACCATGCCCGGCAAGGACAGTTTATTTCTGCTAGTACAGTTCCTATGATTTGGGGATACAGAATCAGAGAATGGGAAAAGGAAGACAAGACTGAATAGAAAAGAAGGGAAGGACTTAGCCTATTTAGCTAAAAACATAAAGTCAATTTACAGATAAAATCTCGGGAGGAGGGAAGAATGGAGGAACACACAGTAAAAGCCCAGGGTAGAGGGCAGAGCTCCCTAGCAAGGGGAGAAGGTGGTTGGTGAATGAGAGGTATAAAGAGTGTGAAGGGCAAGAAAAGTGGGGAGGAAATAAAAATGGAAACCAAGAATATTCCCTTACCACTAACTTGAGAATTTTGATGGGATCCTAGTTCAAGTCTTTTGAGAGACTAAAGTAAATAATATAATTTTTATACTATTATTTCTGTGTGGTTTGACTATGCTTTCCATTACTTTGTGATGGAGCCACAGGAATCACAGTTTTAATAGGGTTGCACATGTAAACCATTACAGTATAACATGCCAACCACTAAATGAAGTAAGCATAGGATTTTAGGGAAGGCTTCATCAAGGAGTAGATTGTTGAACTGAGTTTTAAACAGTAAGAAGTCAGTCAGGTAAGAAGGATGGTCTAGGGATTGGCAGAAAAGGGTATACCAGCATGTGCAACAATGTGGACATGTGACACAATGTGGCCTAGTCAAAAAATTATAAGGGACTTGGAATGGCTGATATGGGTGGTATCAGCCACCCATGAGGAAAGCAGAAAGAGATGAGACTGGAGAGGTTATAAGGGCCAGATCATGAATGGTCTTAATGTCACTGCTGAATCTTATTCCATAAGCGTAAATTGTATGCTGTAAACAACAGAGAGCCACTAAGTGTTTTGAGCATGGGAATGGCAGAATCAGATTTGTGTTTCAGAAAGATTTTTATGAATGATGAAAACTATCTTGGCTGCATGTGAGCAGGGCAAGGCTGGAGGCAGAGAAAGTAATTATGAACCTTGAGCAATGCTGTAAATGAGAATTCTGTTTTGGACATATTCAAGTTTATATGTCTTTGAGACACCAAAATAGATATATTTGGTACACTGTTGGGTATGTTGATAGAGATTTCTAGTGCTCTCTCATATCTGGCTCTTCTAACCTTACGAGCACATTGGAGGATTGTACTTGAAATTAGATGAGGTCTTGTGACTTGTTCTAGCCAATTTGCTGTGAGTGAAAGTAATGTAAGTCACCTCTGGGCTAAAGCATTTATTTAGCAGTATAATTCTCCAGTCTCCCTTCACCTGCTGTATTGACCAAAGAGGCTAAGTGTCCCATATGGTATAGGTACAGGGTAATAGCACTTCCATGAGCCTGACTACTGGAGGACAGTGTCTTGGAGTGTTACTCAGATTTAGATTTTATATATAGAATAAGTAGGAAGTAAACTTTTGTTTTGTTGAGCCAATAAGGTTTTGAATTTTTAAGACCAAGTAATAACTTATCCTATTTTGATTAATACATGCCTGAATCTCAAGAGAGATATCTGAGCTATATGTGGAGATTTGGAATCACTGGTATATAGATGTAACTGAAGCCATGGAAATGTATGCCCACGGGGTAATGGTATAATCAAAGAAAAATGGACTGCATATAAGAACCATAACTCCAGACACAAAGTGAAATGTAGAAGAAGATAACCCTATGAAGAATTAGAAAGAGGAATCAGCGACATAGGAAGAAAGAGAAATGTGGTGCCATGGGAACAAAGTGAGGAGAAAATGTCCAGAAGGGTGGTTAGTAGAATCAAATGTAGCAGGAAGGTCAAGTCTGATTAAGTCCTGTGAAGCATGCAAATGATTTTTCAGCAAGGAGATGGCTAGAGACTTTGGAGATACTAGTTTTAGAGGAAGACTAACTGCAGAATCCAGGTTGCATTCAACTGGTGATTAGGAAGTAGGTATGAAAAGAAAGTAAACATAGATTATTTATTTAGAAAGTTTAATTTCAAGTGGAGGGAAAGTGGGATTTTGAGAAAAAAAGAAAGAAGGAGAGAGGAATAATGTTATTTCAATGGTTAGAGGAGGATGTAGGGAAGGATAGGTTGATGATACTGTGGTTGTTGCTTATGTGGACCTGCTGGTATTGAGTTTGGGGCATCAGTCCAATGTGGCCAGGAGAGATCCCCATGGTGAGTGTTCTTGAACCAAGAGGGAGAGTTAGCAGCTGGGAGGAATTGGACTCCCAGAGGACTGCTCATTAACAAAAAGATGATCTTCACAAGGAAAAAAGATCTGCCTGCTACAGAAGTGGAACCAAGGTTTAAGGCCCTGGGTTGGGAGTCAGCAAGTAGGGTCAAGAGTGAGCTCTCTTCACACAAAACTGAAGGGCTGCAGGGTCATACAGCTTTCAAATTAGGACAAGTTAGCCTGTGCAAGGGGGACTGGAAAGGTTGAAAGGCTGAAACAGCAAAGGCTAACAAACAGGAGCAAGGGGTGTGGCAGGAACCTAATTGAGGGTGCATGAGTCAGAGAACAGAGCAAGAAGCAGGCCAGGTAGGGATGGGAAAGGTAAGTGATGAGTGACTCATTGGCAGGAGATTTTGAAGTAGAAGGAGTGCTCTCAGATCTTCCCTTTTGGGTTCTCAAGGTACTGACTCCAGATATTAGGGCAGAAGCTGCAGGGTAGAATATGCTTGGCATGCAGCAGGACTGGAAATTGGGGACTCAGGTAAAGCTTTAGCATTGACCACTAAATTATAATATTTCCCTCAAATGTTGAATATTCTCAAAATAATAAACAATATACTATTGCATTGAATTTCAGCCAAATTAATAATATAAATTTGGTAGATTTTCTGAATAGACTATCAGCTCCATGAGGGAATAGTTTTGCCCACCTGGGTCACCACTGTGTCCTCACTGCTGGGAATATTACGTGGCTCCAAGCAAGTGTTTAACAAATGTCACATGAATCAGCAACATGGCTGAATCTCTTTAAAATGAAGAAAGGGAATTTGAGGAAGTAACGTCAAGATGGACCAACTGATGCTGAAGATACAGATAAGCAACAAACAACTATAGCAAAGTCTTCAGAAGGATGCTGTGGAAGAAGGTAGAGTTTAAGATCAGGAACAGGCAATGGTAGAGTCTTCTGGAATAGCTTAAGACTAGGAGCAGCAACAGCAGCCTAAAACAGACTAGAGAGAATGTGAAAAGGAAATGATGCAGCCAAAGCAAAAGAAGTACCCAACATCCAGCCCTCTCCAATAAACTTTGCATATTTCAAGTACCATCATGGAATTGATGCAGCAGGATTGTGGGGCTTTTAAAAAGTAATCTCCTGTTGCCTGATTGCTCTGGGTAAGACTTCCAGTACTATGATGAATAGGAGTGGTGACAGTGGGCATCCTCTTGTCCCAGTTCTCAAGGTGAATGTTTCCAGCTTTTGCCCATTCAGTATGATGTTGGCTATTGGTTTGTAATAGGTGGGAATATAAATTACTTCACCCACTGTGGAGAGCAGTTTGGAAATTTCTCGAAGAATTTAGAACTACCATTCAATCCAGAAATCTCATTATGGGGTATATACCCAAAGGAATATAAATCATTCTACCATAAAGACAAATGCATATATATATTCATCGCAGTACTATTCACAACAGTAAAGGCATGGAATCAACCTAAATGCTGATCAACAGTAGCTTGCATAAAGAAAATGTGGTACATATACACAGTGGAATAATACACAGCCATAAAAAAGAATGAGATCATGTCCTTTGGAGCAACATGGTTGGACCTGGAGGCCATTATGCTAACCAAACTAACACAGAAACAGAAAACTAAACACCACATGGTTTCACTTGTAAGTGGGAGCTAAATGATGAATATACAGGTGATATGGTTTGCCTGTGTCACTGCCCAAAATCTCATCTTGAATTGTAATCTCCATAATCCCCATGTGTCAAGAGTGGGATCAGGTGGAGGTAACTGGATCATGGGGGAGGTTCCCCTATGCTGTTCTTGTGATAGTGAGTTTTCACAAGATATGATGGTTTTATAAGCATCTGGCATTTCCCCTATTTGTTCACTCTCCTTTCTGCCAGCTTGTGAAGAAGGTGCCTTGCTTCCCCTTCACCTTCTGCCATGATTGTGAGTTTTCTGAGGCCTCCACAGCCATGCTGAACTGTAAGTCAATTAAACCTCTTTTCCCTTATAAATTACCCAGCCTTGTGCAGTTCTTTATGACAGTGTGAAAATGAATGAATACAGTAAACTGACATTGAGGTAGTGGGACACTGCCATAAAGATACTAAAAAATGTGAGGCCGGGCGCGGTGGCTCAAGCCTGTAATCCCAGCACTTTGGGAGGCCGAGACGGGCGGATCACGAGGTCAGGAGAACGAGACCATCCTGGCTAACACAGTGAAACCCCGTCTCTACTAAAAAATACAAAAAACTAGCCGGGCGAGGTGGTGGGCGCCTGTGGTCCCAGCTACTCGGGAGGCTGAGACAGGAGAATGGCGCAACCCGGGAGGCGGAGCTTGCAGTGAGCTGAGATCCGGCCACTGCACTCCAGCCTGGGCGATAGAGCGAGACTCCGTCTCAGCCTATCGACCAGAAAAAAAAAAAAAAAATGTGGGAGAGACTTTGGAACTGGGTAACAGGCAGAGGTTGGAACAGTTTGGAGGGCTCAAAAGAGGACAGGAAGATGTGGGAAAGTTTGGAACTTCCTAGAGACTTGTTGAGTGGCTTTGACCAATATGCTGGTAGTGATATGGACAACAAAATCTAGGTGGAGATGGTCTCAGATGGAGATGAGGAACTTGTTGGGAACTGGAAGAAAGGTGATTTTTGCTTTGTTTAAGCAAAGAGCATGGCAGCATTTTGCCCATGCCCTAGAGATCTGTGGAACTTTAAACTTGAGAGAGATAATTTAAGGTATCTGGCAGGATAAATTTCTAAATAGCAAAGTGTTCAAGAAATTACCCAGATGCTCTTAAAAGCATTCAGTTTTATGCATTCACAAAGAGATGGTTTGGAATTGCAACTTATGTTTGAAAGGGAAGCTGAGCATAAAAGCGTGGAAAATTTGCAGTCTAATGATGTGATAGAAAAGAAAAACCCATTTTCTGGGGAGAAATTCAAGCGAGCTGCAGAAATTTGCATAAGTAATGAGGAGCCAAATGTTAATGGCCAAGACAATGGGGAAAATGTCACCAGGGCTTGTCAGAGACCTTTGTGGCAGCCCCTCCCATCACAGGGCTGGAGGCCCAGGGCAGGAAAATGGTTTCATGGGCCAGGCCCAGAGCTCTGTTTCTCTGTGCAAGAGCAGCCTTGGGACCCGGTGCTCTGCATCCCAGCCTCTCCAGCTCCAGCCATGGCTAAAAGGAGCCAAGGTACATCTCAGGGCATTGCTTCAGAGGGTTCAAGTCTTGAGCCTTGGCAGCTTTCACATGGTGTTAGGCCTGAGGGTATGCAGAAGACAAGAACTGAGTTTTGGAAACCTCTGCCTAAATTTCAGAGGATGTATAGAAATGGCTGGATGTGCAGGCAAAAGTCTGCTGAAGGGGCAGAACCCTTGTGGAGAACCTCTGCTAGGGCAGTGTGGAAGGGAAATGTGGGGTCAGAGTGCCCGTACAGAGTCCTCAGTGGGGCACTGCCTAGTGGAGCTTGAGAAGAGCGCCACTATCTTCTAGACTCCAGAATGGTAGATCCACCGACAGCTTGCACTGTGTGCCTGGAAAAGCCACAGACACTCAAGGCCAGCCCATGAAAGCAGCCGGGAGTAGGGCTATACCTTGCAAAGCCACAGGGCAGAGCTGCCCAAAGCCGTGGGAGCACACCTCTTTCATGAGCATGACTTGGATGTGAGACATGGAGTCAAAGGAGATCATTTGGAGCTTTAAGATTTGACTACCTCTCTGGATTTTGGATTTGCACAGGGCCTGTAGCCCCTTCATTTGGACAATTTCTCCCATTTGGAATGTGCCCTCATTGTATCTGGGAAGTAACTAACTTGGTTTTGATTTTACAGGCTCATAGCAGAAGGGACTTGCCTTGTCTGAGATAAGACTTTGGACTTGGACTTTTGGGTTAATGCTGGAATGAGTTAAGACTTTGGGGGACTGTTGGAAAGGCATTATTTTGTTTCAAAATGTGAGGACATGACATTTCGGAGGGATGGGGGTAGAATGATATGGTTTGCCTGTGTACCCACCTAAAATATTATCTTGTATTCTAACCCCCATAATCCTCACATGTCAAAAGCAGGATCAGGTGGAGGTAATTGGATCATGGGGGCGGTTTCCCCCATGCTGTTCTTGTGACAGTGGGTGAGTTCTCATGACATCTGATGGTTTTATAAGCATCTGGCAGTTCCACCCTCACTCTCTTGATCTCTTTCTGCCTTGTGAAGAAGGTGCCTTGCTTCCCCTTTGTCTTCTGCTATGATTATGAGTTTCCTGATGCCTCCCCAGTTGTGCTGAACTGTGAGTCAATTAAACTTCTTTCCTTTTGTAAATTGCGCAGTCTCAGGCAGTGCTTTATAACAGTGTGAAAACGGCCTAATACAACATGGAAACACAGAAAGGAACAATAGACATTGGGGTCTACTTGAGGGTGCAGAGTGAGAGGAGGGTGAGGATTGAAAACTACATATTGGACATTATGGTTATTACCTGAGTGATGAAATAATATGTACACCAAACCCCCGTGACTTGGAATTTATCTATAGAACCTACCTGCACATGTAGCCCTGAAACTAAAAAGTTAATTAATTAATTAATTAAAAAATAATCTCCTGGAACTTTGGAGTTGGTGTTCTTAAGGAAGAGCACTCTCCAGTGAGAAGTCTTATATTGAGGAGAAAAGGTACCAACTTGTGTTGAGAAACGAATGAGTGGCTGCACGCTACTGACTTTCCAGGAACCAAAGAGGATCATACCATTGTTAGCTACTGCCTTTGATGTGTCAAGCGTTTACATACATTATTTCTAATTCTCTCAGCAATCCTCCAAGGTGAGTGTCATTATCCCTGCTATACAACTGGAGAAACTGAGGCTCAGAAGGAATTAATGTCTTGCCTAAGGTCCTGTACTCAGAACTGGTAGAGCTTGGGCTCTCAAATACAGCACTGTGCTCCTGCCTTATATCCAGACAGTTGTCCCTCCAAGAAGGAATAGGAATAGCTGGAATCACCTCATGTATTTACCTTATACAGGTTTCTGAGGATCAGCAATCCAAATGTATGGTTATAACTGTCATGAGCTTCCACTCCCTTTTGAAGACACACAGATCTTATGTGGTGATTCAGAGGATGTAGGAGCAAATACCAGATTAAAACCGCATTACCCCAAGGGAGCCTTTCCTAACCTCTTGTCCCTACCCGGTGAGGAACACCAGTGCCACATAGCATATAGATAAAAGTGAAAAAAGCACCATAAATACAAAACTCTGTGCATTTACTTTATACAGTTGAGGATTAAATGAGCTAATACATGTGAAGCATTTTGAATAGTGCCTGGCACATAGTAAGCCCCCGTAAATGTTAGCTGTTCTTGTGGCCATCATTGTGATAATCACCATTATCATCATGATTATTATCATTATCACCTTGGCTAACTAAGCTCAGTGAACAAGGCTGTACTTTACGTATTTTTATTTTTTTTAAATTGGAATCTCCAGCAGATTCCTAATTGACAGCAGCAGAGGCTTCTGTAAAAAGGTAAGGAAATGTCTTTGGTAATGTAAGGAAAACAGTGAAAACAATGGCACCACACCCAATGAGAAGTGGTGGAGTGAAACAGTAGAGAACTCTGGGCAGAGAGTGGGGACATCTCATGGCCCTGATCCTGGCTCTGCACTAGGAACTTGTGTCATCTTGGCAAAAGTTTCAACCTCTCTGAACCTCAGTTTCTTCATCTGTAAATTGGAAATATTTATTCAACATTATCTCTACCCCTTGCAACTATATGGTACAATTACATTGTATACAGATCACAGCAAACTGGATTTGATAACCAAATGTGGTACACTCCCTATGCTTGAAACTAAGGCACTGCGAGAGACTGCCAAAATAATCTGAATTATTGATTAAAGAAACTGATTTTGTCAAAGGGCCTGAGGAGAATCAAACTGAAAAAAAAAACCAATTAATTATGATGTATTACATTTTTAAATGTTTTATAAGTGGAATAATATATTGTATAACCTTTTGGGACTGGCTTTTTTTCACTAACCATAATGCCATGAAGTTTCATCCAATATGTGTGTATTGCTGAGTAGTATTTGATGGTAAGGATGGACCATAGTTTTTAAAATCCATTTATCTGCTAAAGGATATCTGGGGTTTTCAGTTTTGGGCTATTACAAGTAAAGCTGCTATGAACAGATTTTTGTGTGAACTTAAATTTTCACTTCTTTGGGGTATAGTCCCAAGGGTGCAATTGCTAGGCTGTGTGGTAACTGCATATTTAATTTTATAAGACACTGCCACCTTTTTTTCCAGAGTGGCTGTATCATATTACATTTCTACCATCAGTGAATTGTATAAGTGATCCAGCTTCTTTGCCCCCTTGCCAGTATTTGGTGGTGTCACTATTTTTTATTTTGGCTATTCTGATATCTCATTATGGTTTTAATTTGCATTTCCCTCGTGGCAAATAATTTTGAATACCTTTTTATGTGTTTGTTATATATAAGCCTTGTTTCCTGAAATGTCTCTTTATGTCTTTGCCCATTTGTATATCCTGAAGAACAGATTAGTGACTGCTAGGGGTTAAGGATGGAGGTGTGAGGGAAGGGGATGAAGGAGAAAAATGGGCATGTTTATAAATGGACAGAACAAAAGATCCTTGAGTTATGGAACTGTTCTGTATCTTGATTGTAGTGGTAGTCACATAAACCTACAAGGTGATAAAAATGCATAGAACTAAATACACACAAGTGCACACTAGCACAAATGAATACAAGTAAAACTGGGTAAATATAGATAACTGATTGTATTAATATCAATATCCTGGCTGTAACATTTTGCCATAGCTTTGCAAAACATTACCATTGGGGGAAACTGGGCAAAAGATACATGAAATTTCTCTGTATTGTTTATTACAACTGCATGTGAATCTACAATTATATAAATAAGAATTCAATGAAAAAAAGTAACTGGAGACGTATCTGTGTTCAATGCCTTGCTCTTTTTTTCCCGTAAGACATCACCCTCTTACTAAAGACTGGTAGATTGATAATTCAGTATGTTGTGGATATTTAACACAGCCTATGTAGATATAGTGATGATAGGACCAAGCAGAGTACAGATCTGTAATGGATCAGGGAACCTTAGGCACCATCAATGATGAATTAATCATGCAATTTGTTTAAGCTCTGTGATATGGTTTGGGTTTGTGTCCCCGCCCAAATCTCATGTTGTATTGTAATCCCCAATGTTGGAGGAGGGGCCTGATGGGAGGTGACTGGATCATGGGGGCATATTTCCACGTTGCTATTCTTGTGATAGTGAGATCTCATGACATCTGGTTGTTTGAAAGTGTGTAGCAGCTCCCCCTTTGCTCTCTTCCTCCTGCACTGGTCATGTAAGACGTGTCTTTTTCCTCTTCGCCTTCTGCTATGATTGTAAGTTTCCTGAGACCTCCACAGCCATGCTTCCTGTACAGCCTGTGGAACCATGAGCCAATTAAACCTCTTTTCTTCATAAATTACTCAGTCTCAGGTAGTTCTTTACAGCAATGTGAGAATGGATTAATATACTTTATCTAACATAACTTTATGTGTGCAAAGCCATGTCTGCATATTTTAGTTATTTATTGCCTGCCTATACACTACTATGTGCTCAATAAATGTTTACTAGATGGATAAATAAATTAATAAACTGATGAACAAATGTTGTCCCAGAGAAACTTGCCAAATGCAATGAGAACTTGAAGAGGACAATGGAGCATGGGATTAGGAATTATAATGATACCAAGGTTGTCTGTGGCCAAGATAACTAGCTTTCATTTTTCCTGTATTATAAAAGTAATATATACTCATTGCAGGCAATGTGAAAAACACAAAAAGCACAAATCTATGCATAAATAATTTAATATTTTGGCTTCACGCAGTGGCTCACACCTTTAATACCAGCACTTTGGGAGGCCAAGGTGGGTGGATCCCTTGAGGCCAGGAGTTTGAGACCAGCCTGGCCAACATGGTGAGACCATGTCTTTACTGAAAATACAAAAATTAGCCAGGTGTGGTGGCACATGCCTGTAGTCTCAGCTACTTGGGAGGCTGAGGCAGGAGAATCACTTGAATCCCAGAGTGGAGGTTGCAGTGAGCCAAGATCGTGCCACTGTACCCCAGCCTGGGTGACAGAGCTAGACTCTGGCTCAAAAAAAATTAATTTTTTTCAAATGTTGCTGCTGTTGCTTGTCAGAGCAGATGCATCTGAATCTGGTGCGGGTACAGGTTTGTGATGAGGCCTTCGTAATGTCAGTTTCCTACAACATATCTCCATAAAATGGTTGTAAATGGTACAATGTTTATTTCTTATTCGAAATTGTTTCATTAGCAGTTTGGGCTTGGCTAAGCTAGAACCCTGAAACATTAGAATAGTGTGGGGGCTTGTCAGAAATGCAGAATCTCAGGCTCTGCTCCAGATCTTCTGAATCCCGATCTGCATTTTAATCAGAGCCCATGAAAGTCTGAGAAATACTAAGCTAGATCATACTTAAGTGTATATATATATATAAAATATGTATATATACTTAGTATATAAATATATTAATACATATTGTATAATGTATACTTAATATTAAGTAAATAAAAAGTATACATATTATGTAATGTATACTTAATATATATTAAGTATACTTACTATTAAGTATGCATTACATATACATTATATATAATATATGTATGTATTAATATAAAGTATACTTTATATATAATATGTATATATCATATATATGTATGTATATACACACATACACACTTTTTTCTTGCAAAGTAATGGATATTCATTGTGTAATATTCGGAAATTTTAGTAAAGTTTAAAGAAATAAAAGTTATATAAATCCCAACCACCTAGAGATACATTGTATATATTATATATTTTAATATATGATACATTATAACATAGAATATAACCACTTGTGAATATTATGATTTTTTTCTAGAATTTTATTAAGAATTTTATTTTTTTCTTTGGCATTATAGTGTATGTATTTTTGTATATTCACATTATTACCTGGCATTTCCACACATACTAAATGTTTCTGTTTGTTTGTTTGCTTGTTTGTTTTTTTAGACGGAGTTTTGCTTTTGTTGCCCAGGCTGGAGTGCAATAGCGCGATCTCGGCTCATTGCAACCTGTGCCTCCCAGGTTCAAGCGATTCTCCTGCCTCATCCTCCTGAGTAGCTGGCATTACAGGCATGCACCACTATGCCCGGCTAATCTTGTATTTTTAGTAGAGATGGGGTTTCTCCATGTTGGTCTGGCTGGTCTCGAATTACCAACCTCAAGTGATCCACCTGCCTCGGCCTCCCAAAGTGCTGGGAATACAGGCGTGAGCCACCACACTGGCAATATTTTTCAAAATCATAGTTTTTATTGGCTGCATGATAATCCACCTTAGGGATAAAGCTTAGGCATAACTCCACTGTCAAATAGTAAGATTATTTCTAACTCGTTGCTAGTATGCTGTGAACATTTTTTCCCATGCATTTTAAACAAATATCTGATAAACTCCCAAAGATATGTTCCTACAGGATTAAAGAGTAAGAATTATTGTGATAATCTTGATATATATGGCCTAATTATAGCAACAATCTACCTTTCACAGCAGTATACAAACATTCTTACTTTGGTATCTTTTCTGGGCCGTATTTTTTCCTAATTCTTCATGTTGAATTAATTATAGATTTATGGCATGTTGAAACAGTAGCAATAGTCTCTTGAGCCCTTCATCCAATCTCTGCAATGGTGCAATCTGACATAACTGTAGTACAATAGCAAAGCTAAGAAACTGATATTAGTGCAGTACTATTGGACTACAGACCTTATTTGTATTTTCACCATTTTTATATACACTGTGTGTGTGTGTGTGTGTGTGTGTGCATGTGCATGCACACACATGTCTAGCTCTAGGCCATTTGATTCATCCATAAATTTGTGCAATCACCATCACAATCATGACACAAAACTGTTCTATCTGCACAAAGGAACTCCCCTGTGCTACCCCTTATATTCACATCCATCTCCTACCCTAGTCTCTGTCCCCTGGCAACCACTAGTCTATTCTCTGTTTTTATGGTTTTGTCATTTAAAGGATATTATATAAATGCAATCATATAGTATGTAATCTTTTGGAATTGACTTTTTATTCACTCAGAATGATGCACCTGAGTACCATTCAAATTGATGCATGCATCAAAAATTTCATTCCTTTTTGTCGCTGGGTAGTATTCCATTACAGAAATGTACCAGAGTTTGTACCAGGGATATTTTAGTTGCTTTCAGTTTTCAACCACTATGAATAAAGCTGCTATGAAAATTCATGTACAGGTTTTTATGTGGATGTAAGTTTTTATTTCTCTGAAATAAATGCCCAAGAGTGCAATTGCTGGGTTGTGTGGTAAGTGATTATGTAGTTTCGTAAGAAACTGTCATACTCTTCTGGAGTGGCTGTATCATTTTACATTCCCACCAGTAATGTGTGAATGATTCCGTCTCCACATTCTCTCCAGCATTTGGTGATGTCACTAGTTTTATTTTGGCCATTCTGATAGGTAGTTAATGATGTCTTATTATAGTTTCAATGTGTATTTTCCTGATGGCTAATGTTGAACATATTTTCATGTGCTTATTTGTCATCATAGCTTCTCTTTGGCAGAATGTCTATTCATGTCTTTTGCATAATTTCTAGTTATATCATTTTCTTTTAACTTTTGAGAGTTCTTTATATACTGTGTTTAAGGTATGGTGTCTATTTACCAGTGCTGTACCAATTTAAATGTCCTGGTTTTGATTTGGCAATACAGTTATATAAGATGGCATCATTCATAGTGAATTTATATGTCAATCCAGTGGAGACTAAGATAAGAGTTCAAGGACTCTCCTACTAAAGTAATTAACTTTTTCAGATATGGGTTTTGCAAGTATTTTCTCCCAGTTGTTAAGTTGTTTTTCATCCTCTTAACGCTGTCTTTCACAGAGCAAAAGTTTTGACACAGTTTAATAAAAAGAATAGATGAGAAGTATCTAGTGGAATGTGGACAGATACAAAGGAGCACCACCACTTACCAGCTTAATGGAGAGTTCTTTGTAGTCTCTGGAAGCAGATATGAAAACATTTCATGTCACCTTAGTGGTGTCACACTGATCTCCTCCTCCCTACTCTGGCCCCATCTCCTGCCTCTGGCTGCAGGACCCACTACGTTGAGATTCCTACCTTTGGCACGAAATAGATAAAGGGCCCCTGCCACAGAAGGACTTTGACTTCTTATTCAGCTCCATTATTTCTCTTGGCTATTTCTTAGTCTCTTGGAGTATCAGCCTTCTGCCTTGCATCTTGCCTGTAGCAGCCTGGTTTCCCAGCCTCTCCTTGAGGGCTTGCACTAGCTCAATGACCATTCTCCTACATGTACCTCCTCTTGTCATGGCTTCTAACACACATGCTCTCTGGTAACTGCTAGCCTGAACAAAAATCACAAAAAATTTTGTTACAAGTAGTTGCACAAACTATTAAAGTAGTCATTTTAATGCTAGAGAAGTGAAGCTGGGTAAAATGTCAAGATCATGTTTCAATCTATTTGAAGGCAAAAGATGAGGATGGCACCTATGCCCCACCTATTAGTGACCAGGGATGAAAATACAACGGCTGCATAGGCAAAGCATTACACCTTGTAGAGTCCTGCCCTTCTGTACTTGAAAGAATACAAAATATATGAGAAAGGCAAGAGGGTAAAGGGGAGAGAATATTCATATTTATTCTTTCGGAGTTCAGGTATCATGAACCATATCCAAATCCAATCTGCTTTTGTTTGATGTACATGATTAATCTTACAGATAAACATGTGTTGATTAGAGGAAATGGCATTCCTCTTGCTTGTCTTCCAATTCCAGACTTAAGATCATTTTGTGAATCTAAGAAATTTTTCATGAGCACCAACGCTGTGCTGGAGCTAGCTCATACCTTCTTGCAAGAACTCATTATGCACATCTCTTCCCCACTCTGTGTTAAGTGAAATAAAGTTGCTAACTTGAAATCAGCCATGGTGGAAATATTTACACCATAAAACCAGCAAACACTACAAATCAGAACTTACTTTTCTTTCTTTTGGGGAAGCCAGTTGTTCAACATCTACTCATATACCAGTGGGTGCCTGCCATTGGGTATTGTGTAGACTCCGGGAGATAAGAGATAATCCTCTCTCAGGCACCTCACAGTCTGGGAATTAGAATGCCCTTTTGGAAACCAAACCTCTTCTGTCAGCTCTTCTGTTCTGTAGTCCCACCCTGGCTAATCCTTTCTTCCTCTCCCTTTTTTATTTTTTATTTTTTTGAGACAGAGTCTCGCTCTGTTGCCGGGCTGGAGTGCAGTGGCCTGATCTCGGCTCACTGCAAACTCTGCCTCCCAGGTTCAAGTGATTCTCCTGCCTCAGCCTCCCAAGTAGCTGGGACTACAGGCATGCACCACCATGCCCAGCTAATTTTTGTAGTTTTAGTAGAGATGGGGTTTCACCATGTTGGCCAGGATGGTCTCTATCTCTTGACTTCGTGGTCTGCCTGCTTTGGCCTCCCAAAGTGCTGGGATTACAGGCGTGAGGCACCCTGCCCGGGCCCTCTCCCTTTCTTTTCAGCCCTTCCTTTTTGCTTTTTGGGAACTCCCATTTCATTCTTATGCAGTTTCTTTATCATCTCAGTACTTTCCCCAACCACCTTCAACATTTCCTTGCCTTCACTGAAGGTTGGATTTCTGAGGGTAGCGGTTTTTTGTGGCTCTCTCAAATGGAACATACTCAGAATCTCTCATGTCCTCAGCCTCTAAGGGACCCCAAGGAGGAGCTGCCATTCTGTTGGCATTCTGTGGCTATTACCAGACCGTTACTGCAATACTTTTATTTAATATCTCCTCTTTCTACATGATCTAATCAGACTATCCCTCCTTCATTAACCCAAAGTGGGAACACAGATGGAGCAGGTTTGGGAAGAAAGAATTTGACAGGGGTGATACTGGTGGAACATCTAGGTGGAAGATGTCCAGCCAGATATTGGACATGCAGCTACCAAGGATCTTTGTAAGCAAGCAACTTTGTGGAAATTTCCTCGGATTTATATGGGGGATTTATTTCTTCCTATATCTTTTCTACCCTCAGGACTGGATAAGGAAAAAATTACCTATGAGAGGTGAGGTAAGATTCTGTTTTACCTCACAAATCATAAAATTAAAATGAATTTATGTGCAAAATATAGTTTCAGTGATATTTCATTTTTATTCTTCAAAAATTGAGGATCCATTAGCATATGACATACAGTGGTGATTCACAAGTCAGATTGCCTTTCAGAATAATCTGGGACATTTATTTAAAATACACATTCTTGGCAACAGACTATCCCAACATTCTCCAATGTTCAGTTAACTAGATAATCCTTTTCTGACCATTCTGACTAATTAAAGTACACTTCATTGTATGGGTCCAGGGAAGCAAAATATAAGCTTGCAACATACAAGCTTGATAACCCTGATTTTTCTGTTTCATAACAAATAACACAGGAAAGAAGAGAAGGAATCATAGCCCACACTGGGATCTGTCTTCCTTTCTACATATTCTATCCCATCTTGAGCACGCATGCCACAGCCTGATGCTGATGGTGATAGTGATTAGAGTAGTACATGTATCAGTGGATTGCTGAGAACATTAAATGGTTATTGTTTAAGGGGCTTAGAACAGTGTCTGGCACATGGTAAGTGTGATATAAATATTAACTTAAAAAAAATTTTTTTTTATTATTAAAATTTAAGTTCTAGGGTACATGTGCATAACATGCAGGTTTCTTACATATGTATACTTGTGCCATGTTGGTGTGCTGCACCCATCAACTCATCAGCACCCATCAACTCGTCATTTACATCAGGTAAAACTCCCAATGCAATCCTTCCCCCCTCCCCCTTCCCCATAATAGGCCCCGGTGTGTGATGTTCCCCTTCCTGAGTCCAAGTGATCTCTTTGTTCAGTTCCCACCTATGAGTGAGAACATGAGGTGTTTGGTTTTCTGTTCTTGTGATAGTTTGCTGAGAAGGATGGTTTCCAGCTGCATCCATGTCCCTACAAAGGACACAAACTCATCCTTTTTTGTGGCTGCATAGTATTCCATGGTGTATATGTGCCACATTTTCTTAATCCAGTCTGTCACTGATGGACATTTGGGTTGATTCCAAGTCTTTGCTATTGTGAATAGTGCCACAGTGAACATACATGTGCATGTGTCTTTATAGCAGCATGATTTATAATCCTTTTGGTATATACCCAGTAATGGGATGGCTGGATCATATGGTACTTCTAGTTCCAGATCCTTGAAGAATCACCATACTGTTTTCCATAATGGCTGAACTAGTTTACAATCCCACCAACAGTGTAAAAGTGTTCCTATTTCTCCACATCCTCTCCAGCATCTGTTGTTTCCTGACTTTTTAATGATTGCCATTCTAACTGGTGTGAGATGGTATCTCATTGTGGTTTTGATTTGCATTTCTCTGATGGCCAGTGATGACAAGCATTTTTTCATGTGTCTGTTGGCTGTATGCATGTCTTCTTTTGAGAAATGTCTGTTCATATCCCTTGCCCACTTTTTGATGGGGTTGTTTGTTTTTTTCTTGTCAATTTGTTTGAGTTCTTTGTAGGTTCTGGATATTAGCCCTTTGTCAGATGAGTAGATTGCAAAAATTTTCTCCCATTCTGTAGGTTGCCAGTTCACTCTAATGGTAGTTTCTTTTGCTGTGCAGAAGCTCTTTAGTTTAATTAGATCCCATTTGTCAATTTTGGCTTTTGTTGCTGTTGCTTTTGGTGTTTTAGACATGAAGTCCTTGCCCATGCCTATGTCCTGAATGGTATTACCTAGGTTTTCTTCTAGGGTTTTTATGGTTTTAGGTCTAACATTTAAGTCTCTAATCCATCTTGAATTAATTTTTGTATAAGGAGTAAGGAAAGGATCCAGTTTCAGCTTTCTACTGATGGCTAGCCAATTTTCCCAGCACCATTTATTAAATAGGGAATCCTTTCCCCATTTCTTGTTTTTCTCAGGTTTGTCAAAGATCAGATGGCTGTAGATGTGTGGCATTATTTCTGAGGACTCTGTTCTGTTCCATTGGTCTATATCTCTGTTTTGGTACCAGTACCATGCTGTTTTGGTTACTGTAGCCTTGTAGTATAGTTTGAAGTCAGGTAGCGTGATGCCTCCAGCTTTGTTCTTTTGACTTAGGATTGTCTTGGAGATGCGGGCTCTTTTTTGGTTCCATATGAACTTTAAAGCAGTTTTTTCCAATTCTGTGAGGAAACTCATTGGTAGCTTGATGGGGATGGCGTTGAATCTATAAATTACCTTGGGTAGTATGGCCATTTTCATGATATTGATTCTTCCTATCCATGAGCATGGTATGTTCTTCCATTTGTTTGTGTCCTCTTTTATTTCACTGAGCAGTGGTTTGTAGTTCTCTTTGAAGAGGTCCTTTACATCCCTTGTGAGTTGGATTCCTAGGTTTTTTATTCTCTTTGAAGCAATTGTGAATGGAAGTTCATTCATGATTTGGCTCTCTGCTTGTCTGTTACTGGTGTATAAGAATGCTTGTGATTTTTGCACATTAAGTTTGTATCCTGAGATTTTGCTGAAGTTGCTAATCAGCTTAAGGAGATGTTGGGCTGAGACAATGGGGTTTTCTAAATATACAATCATGTCATCTGCAAACAGGGACAATTTGACTTCTTCTTTTCCTAAGTGAATACCCTTGATTTCTTTCTCTTGCCTGATTGCCCTAGCCAGAACTTCCAACACTATGTTGAATAGGAGTGGTGAGAGAGGGCATCCCTGTCTTGTGCCAGTTTTCAAAGGGAATGCTTCCAGTTTTTGCCCATTCAGGATGATATTGGCTGTGGGTTTGTCATAAATAGCTCTTATTATTTTGAGATACATTCCATCAATACCGAATTTATTGAGAGTTTTTAGCATGAAGGGCTGTTGAATTTTGTCAAAAGCCTTTTCTGCATCTATTGAGATAATCATGTGGTTTTTGTCTTTGGTTCTGTTTATATGCTGGATTATGTTTATTGATTTGCATATGTTGAACCAGCCTTGCATCCCACGGATGAAGCCCACTTGATCATGGTGGATAAGCTTTTTGATGTGCTGCTGGATCCGGTTTGCCAGTATTTTATTGAGGATTTTTGCATCGATGTTCATCAGGGATATTGGTCTAAAATTCTCTTTTTTTGTTGTGTCTCTGCCAGGCTTTGGTATCAGGATGATGTTGGCCTCATAAAATGAGTTAGGGAGGATTCCGTCTTTTTCTATTGATTGGAATAGTTTCAGAAGGAATGATACTAGCTCCTCCTTGTACCTCTGGTAGAATTTGGCTGTGAATCCATCTGGTCCTGGACTTGTTTTGGTTGGTAGGCTATTAATTATTGCCTCAATTTCAGACCCTACTATTGGTCTATTCAGGGATTCAACTTCTTCCTGGTTTAGTCTTGGGAGAGTGTAAGTGTTCAGGAAATTATCCATTTCTTCTAGATTTTCTAGTTTATTTTCGTAGAGGTGTTTATAGTTTTCTTTGATGGTAGTCTGTATTTATGTGGGGTTAGTGTTGATATCCCCTTTATCATTTTTTATTGCATTTATTTGATTCTTCTCTCTTTTCTTCTTTATTAGTCTTGCTAGTGGTCTATCAATTTTGTTGATCTTTTCAAAAAACCAACTCCTGGATTCATTGATTTTTTGGAAGGTTTTTTGTATCTCTATCTCCTTCAGTTCTGCTCTGATCTTAGTTATTTCTTACATTCTGCTAGCTTTTGAATGTGTTTCCTCTTTCTTCTCTAGTTCTTTTAATTGTGATGTTAGGGTGTCAATTTTAGATCTTTCCAGCTTTCTCTTGTGGGCATTCAGTGCTATAAATTTCCCTCTACACACTGCTTTAAATGTGTCCCAGAGATTCTGGTATGTTGTGTCTGTGTTCTTATTAGTTTCAAAGAACATCTTTATTTCTGCCTTCATTTCGTTATGTACCTAGTAGTCATTCAGGAGCAGGTTGTTTAGTTTCCATGTAGCTGAGCGGTTTTGATTGAGTTTCTTAGTCCTGAGTTCTAGTTTGATTGCACTGTGGTCTGAGAGATGGTTTGTTATAATTTCTGTCCTTGTACATTTGCTGATGAGTGCTTTACTTCCAATTATGTGATCAAGTTTGGAATAAGTGTGATGTGTTGCTGAGAAGAATGTATATTTTGTTGATTTGGGGTGGAGAGTTCTGTAGATGTCTATTCTGTCTGCTTGGTGCAGAGTTGAGTTCAATTCCTGGATATCCTTGTTAACTTTCTGTCTCGTTGATCTGTCTAATGTTGACAGTGGGGTGTTGAAGTCTCCCTTAATTATTGTATGGGAGTGTAAGTCTATTTGTAAGTCTCTAAGGACTTGCTTTATGAATCTGGGTGCTCCTGTACTGGGTGCATATATATTTAGGAATTGTTAGCTCTTCCTGTTGAATTGATCCCTTTACCATTATGTAATGGCCTTCTTTGTCTCTTTTGATCTTTGATGGTTTAAAGTCTGTTTTATCAGAGACTAGGATTGCAACCCCTGCTTTTTTTTTGTTTTCCATTTGCTTGGTATATCTTCCTCCATCCCTTTATTTTGAGCCTGTGTGTGTCTCTGCATGTGAGATGGGTCTCCTGAATACAGCAAACTGATGGGTCTTGACTCTTTATCCAATTTGCTGGTCTGTGTCTTTTAATTGGGGCATTTAATCCATTTACATTTAAGGTTAATATTGATATGTGTGAACGTGATTCTGTGATTATGATATTAACTGGTTATTTTGCTCATTGGTTGATGCAGTTTCTTCCTAGCATTGATGGTCTTTACATTTTGGCATGTTTTTGCAACAGCTGGTACTGGTTGTTCCTTTCCATGTTTAGTGCTTCCTTCAGGGTCTCTTGTAAGGCTGGTCTGGTGGTGACAAAATCTCTCAGCATTTGCTTATCTGTAAAGGATTTTATTTCTCCTTCACTAATGAAACTTAGTTTGGCTGGATATGAAATTCTGGGTTTAAAATTCTTTTCTTTAAGAATGTTGAATATTGGCCCACACTCTCTTCTGGCTTGTAGAGTTTCTGCTGAGAGATCTGCTGTTAGTCTGATGGGCTTCCCTTTGTGGGTAACCTGACCTTTCTCTGTGGCTGCCCTTAACAGTTTTTCCTTCATTTCAACTTTGGTGAATCTGATAATTATGTGTCTTGGAGTTGCTCTTCTAGAGGAGTATCTTTGTGGCGTTCTCTGTATTTCCTGAATTTGAATGTTGACCTGCCTTACTAGGTTGGGGAAGTTCTCCTGGATGATATCCTGAAGAGTGTTTTCCAACTTGGTTCCATTTTCCCCCTCACTTTCAGGCACCCCAATCAGACGTAGATTTGGTCTTTTCACATAATCCCATACTTCTTGAAGGCTTTTTCATTTCTTTTTCCTCTTTTTCCTTTAGACTTCTCTTCTCGCTTCATTTCATTCATTTGATCCTCAATCGCTGATACTCTTTCTTCCAGTTGATCAAGTCGGTTACTGAAGCTTGTGCATTTGTCACGTATTTCTCATGTCATGGTTTTTATCTCTGTCAATTCAGTTCTCTGCATTGATTATTCTAGTTATCCATTCTTCCATTCTTTTTTCAAGATTTTTAGTTTCTTTGCACTGGGTATGTAATTCCTCCTGTAGTTCTGAGAAGTTTGATGGACTGAAGCCTTCTTCTCTCAACTCGTCAAAGTCATTCTCCATCCAGCTTTGATCCATTGCTGGCGATGAGCTGTGTTCCTTTGGAGGGGGAGATGCGCTCTTATTTTTTGAATTTCCAGCTTTTCTACCCTGCTTTTTCCCCATCTTTGTGGTTTTATCTGCCTTTGGTCTTTGATGATGGTGATGTACTGATGGGGTTTTGGTGTGGGTGTCCTTCCTGGTTGTTAGTTTTCCTTCTAACAGTCAGAACCCTCAGCTGTAGATCTATTGGAGACTGCTTGAGGTCCACTCCAGACCCTGTTTGCCTGGGTATCAGCAGCAGAGGCTGCAGAAGATAGAATATTGCTGAACAGCGAGTGTACCTGTCTGATTCTTGCTTTGGAAGCTTCGTCTCAGGGGTGTACCCCACCGTGTGAGGTGTGGGGTGTTGGTCTGCCCCTAGTGGGGGATGTCTCCCAGTTAGGCTACTCAGGGGTCAGGGACCCACTTAAGCAGGCAGTCTGTCTGTTCTCAGATCTCAATCTCTGTGTTGGGAGATCCACTGGTCTCTTCAAAGCTGTCAGAGAGGGTCGTTTGCATCTGCAGAAGTTTCTGCTGCTTTTTTTGTTTGTTTGTTTGTTTAGCTGTACCCTGTCCCCAGAGGTGGAGTCTACAGAGACAGGCAGGCCTCCTTGAGCTGCTGTGGGCTCCACCCAATTCGAGGTTCCCTTAGGCTTTGTTTACCTACTTAAGCCTCAGCAATGGTGGGCGCCCCTCCCCCAGCCTCGCTGCTGCCTTGCCCTTAGATCGCTGACTGCTGTGCTAGCAATGAGGGAGGCTCCGTGGGTGTGGGACCCTCCTGGCCAGGTGTGGGATATAATCTCCTGGTGTGCCGTTTGCTAAGACCCTTGGTAAATCGCAATATTGGGTTGGGAGTTACCCGATTTTCCAGGTGTTGTGTGTCTCAGTTCCCCTGGCTAGGAAAAGGGATTCTGTTCTCCCTTGTGCTTCCCAGGTGAGGCCATGCCTCACCCTGCTTCAGCTCTTGCTGTTCGGACTGCAGCAGCTGACCGGCACTGATTGTCCGGCACTCCCTAGTGAGACGAACCTGGTACCTCAGTTGAAAATGCAGAAATCACCAGTCTTCTGTGTTGCTCGTGCTGGGAGCTGGAGACTGGAGCTGTTCCTATTCGGCCATCTTACTCCGCCCCCCCAGTGAATATTAACTTTTATATAAAGATTTTCCAGATCCCCTAACTCATTGGTGAAGTGTCTGCTGATTGACTTGCAGCATACACAAACAGGCTGTGTTGGCTTATTTGTTTTGTTCTATTCTGACTATACAGGGAGAGTAGGCATCTTCATTTCTATGGAGTCTCCCTTTATGTAGTTCAAGATTATTAAGTTCCCATCTAGGCTTCTTGCTTCAAGTTCAATAATTATAAATATTTTTATCTTTCATTGTAGCTCATGCTTTCCTACACCTAAATAACCTCTTTCCTGTTCCCCTAACACATTCTCAGGAACTGTTTTGCTCACTGAGTGAGTATTCCTTTAGATGACTTTTATAACGAAAGAATAAATGGTCTCATATGGTTGAAAGACCCATGAGACAGAGTTTAAGTCAGTGCTGCTCAAAATGTGATGTGCATCAGAATCATTTTTGGCTCTTTTTACAAATAAGGATGCTTTTACTCCACCCTGAAGATTTTGATTCAGTAGGTCTGCGTTGGGGCTTTGAGAGGTGTGCTTTTCAAAACCTTATAGGTAGATTCTGAAGTATAAGGGTTGAGAGCAACTACATTAGGGCATATGCTTACCTGCTAACAATCAGCTAGCTCTACTGGGTTCAAATACTCAAGAGGCTCCTCCATGGGCATTTGGAGCTTAATGCAGTCAGGTATTACAATCCTATGCTCACAAGGGGATCTGTGATTATTATCATCATTATTAACAATATTAAAATGGACTAATAAAGGGTTAACATTTATATAGCACTATGTGCCAGGCAATGTTGTAAGTGCATTACATAAACATACATAAATCAAGGCATTTAATCTCCATAACTTTATGAGGTAGGGACTACCTCTTTTACCCTATTTAGCAGAACAACCTACCATCCTTGTTATCAGATATGGAAACAGAGACACAGAGAAAATAATAGCTAACTTTATTGACCACTTACCCTCTGCCAGGTTCTAGCTTTAGTAAATCCCTCACTTGCATCTAATTCTCACAACACTTAATGAGTACAGTGAGGCCTCATTGAGGTAGGTCCTTTTCCAAAGTTAATGCTGCTGGTCAGTGGCATCACCAGAAGAGCATCCTACATCTTCACTGATCTAAAAGTCTGTGGGATCTGGCTGTCAAGATAGGTTAGCAGCTTTTTCTTTTAATAGTATGTGAATAACCCCATTATTATACTGACTTGTAGATACTTTTGTGATGAGTTAAAGGAGTTGGGAAAGAAAGTATTCTTTAAAAAGCCTTTGGAAGCCCTCTCTTGAAGTAAGTGGGAGAAGCTTAATTCAATATATTGTTTGAAACAGATCCCCCTAAATGTGAATCTAAGAAGTTAGGGCAGGAACTTCCTTCATGCCTCCTTCAATTGACCCTGGATTTTTCAGAGAATGAAATAGTAGAGAAGGGGTTAAATGTGAGGGTGCCCTGGCTGAAACTTTTTACTCCCTCTTAAATCTAAGAATGTTCTGAAACAAGCCTCAGAGCACATGACAAAGGTATTTCTGATGCATCTAGATGTGAGAAGCAGTACCTTTGGGTGAAAAAAACAGTGGAATTTAAGAGGACATTTTTTGGTGGATTAAGGAGGCAGACAACTTGGAATTGTTCTGGAAAATCTGTTCACTGTGCACTAGCTGGGTGGCTAGTAAAGATGAGAAAAATTTTAATCTTCTCATCTAGGAAGTATGTGTTCCTAGAGATAAGACAGGAACTACAGCTCTTGCTGTAGTTTTTTAAATTGCCTAGGAGATTAAGAATATTGTTATCTTGGGCAGAGTTTTGGATTTCCCTAGCTCTGAATGGGCAGATGTATTTTGGGACTATAAGATATTTTTCAGACTCAAAGGGTAAAAACAACTAAACCACTTATTTGGAGTGCAGGAATTTCCTATCTTTCAATAAAATTAATGTTATTTTTAAAAGCATAGATAATAATCAGCAATAATAGATAAATAGATATATGGAAAAGCACACAACAAATAATCTGTCAATGTTGAGCAAAAGAAGAGAAATGTAAGGGGGAAAAGGAATAAGTAAGGTAACAAAATCCATATGCATCTGTGGTGACAAATATGGGCTCCTTTGCAGGAAGGAGTAGAGTATTTTGGGGATAGGGTAAGCACCTTGCTACTCAATACGTGATCTGCAGACCAGGCGCATGAGGTTTACTTGGAAGCTTGCTGGAAATGCAGAATCTCAGATTCCATCCCAGGCGCACTGAAACTGCATTACATTTTAACAACCTCGATGGATGATTTGTTCTGACATTAAACTTTGAAAAGTACTGCGGTAGAAGACTGATTTAAGATCTCCTTTTGTTTGCTGCTCCATTTTTATGCATTCTTTAGGAGGAAATGCCTTTTGTTTGAAGGAAAAATGTCTCTACTGAGTGGTGAATGTAGAGATCAACCTTGGAGAGAGCCTGGAAGCATATTACTGTCTCCTTCTCTGGTTCTGACAGTGAAAACAACAACAACAACAAAACAAACAAACCAAACAAAGCAACACCTAAGCCTTTCTATTTACAATACTCTATGTGATTTAAATAAGAACACAAAGATAATCATTATCCTCATTCTTCACAAACATGCATGTGCAAGGCTTTGTAGATGTGAAAGTTACTTGGTTGTAACTGTTTTGTTCAGAGTTGAAAAGTATTGAGAAGCATCCCTAAATTGACTTCAAACTTGGGGTAGGTGAGAAACAGCTGGGGGGAGTTGAATGAAGTTGGTAGAGATTCATTCTGACAGGATAGCTATTAAGACTAAACACTTGTTTGATGGTGTGGGAGCCTGGAGCACTGACTGTAATTGAAAGCCTGAATCTCCCATTTGTAATACAAGTTGACAGTGAAGGCCTGATTGTTGAAAGTATTCTAAAGTTGTTTTCAGCATATGTTGGGACTTTCTCTTATAATAAAAGGCATCAATATGAAACCATTTTTTTTAATTAAGTAGACTATTGACAAGTGAGATCGTTGTGGCTTTCTCATTATGGAACTGAATGAAAAAAGAAAACAGTTAAATGGTTTGAGTTCTCAATGTGGTGAATATACAGTTTAGTAAAATACACGCATTAGCAGCCAGAAAAAACAAGGGGTAACTACCCACTAGTGGTGGGAATAGAGTTGTGCTGCTAAATGTAATACTGTTTTGGAGGACTTCCAGGGACTAAAGAATACCATGAAATATTATTTATGTGGATACATCCATTGTCATACTGAGATAGTTCCTAAACAGAGTCTACAAATAATAGCTAGATCTTGATTCCTTAGCAAAATGATCAAGATCTTTTTGATCTTGCTAAGTCTATGACTTCCAGCTGAAGTTGCAGTTCCTTAAGAGTACATTAGGAACCGGGTGTGGTGGCTTTCACCTGTAATACCAGCTGCTTGGGATTACAATAGTTCAAAACTGCAATGAACTGTGACCCTGGGACCATGCCACTGTACTCCAGCCTGGGTAATAGAGTGAGAAAGAAAGACAGAAAGAGAGAAAGAGAGAGAGAGAGAGAAAGAGAGAGAGAGAAAGAGAGAAAGGAAGAGAGGAAGGAAGGAAGGAGAAAAGAAAAGAAAAGAAAAGAAAAAGAGAACTTTGGTGAAAAGTGGCAAGGGAATGATATCAGCAAGATAGCTGAATAGAAGTGCCTCGTGCTGTCCCCACCCCCATAACAAGACCCCAAACAACTGCATTTGGACTAAAGTGTCTGAAGGAGTGTGCCAGAGTACAGAAAGGGCATGGCTGAATCCCTGTGGAACACAGAAACCCAGGATGGTACCATAGAGAGGCGAGCAAAATATCCTGTCTCTGCCACCCTGTCTCCTCCACTGGAATCAGCTCAAAGCCAGGAGGAACTTCTTGTGGGAAAAAGGTAAGCAGTAGTTCCCACTACCACTGCACATACCTTCATCCCTTGCTACAGGAGAATCTTGCAGTCCTTACAAGCCCTGAACCCAGTTTGAGAATGTTAGATTTTACACAGTGGCATTGCTCCCAAGTAGGATCCCAGGTTGTGAATCACCCATTCCCCATGACCCAAGCTGCTGTGGAACAGCAACATCTTGAAACTGGACCCACTGCTAGAGTGTGTCCTCACCTAAGGGTCAGTAACCACTGCATGCCTTCATCCCTGAGGCTCTACCACCATTCTACCATGCTCACACACGTGGCTGCAGTTCTGCTACTCCAGTTACTTGTAGCTTAGGCCCAGAGAAACAACCCTGACCCTTGTGCCTGAACCCATGTGGTACCCTACCTCTCAAGAAACAGGGAGTTCTGCACAGTGAGGAAGCCAACCTTGCCTAAGGGACCTACCATGCATGCACACCCCTGGCCTAAGAACCATCTCAGTGGCCCCATATCTGGTGAGCCTGCCTCCAGACCAGCCAGCCAGCTGCACACGTGTACCCTTGGCCTGAGAACTAGCAGACCAACCCACCCCTGCAAAGCTGCAGCACTGCCACAATGAACTCCCACAGCCTAGGCCACTGAAGCACTCACAGGCATCACTGACATGGATTACAGATGAAGAACCTATAGACTATACTATTGTATCTTCCCAGAGCCATAGCCAAGATACAATATCCAACCAATACCCTAGGAACTATCTATAGGAAAAAACTTTCCTTATGAAAGGTATTCCATACAATTGGAAGAGGCAACTATTCCCCCAGATGTACAGATATCAATGTAGGGACACAGGAAATGTAAGAAACAGGAAACGTGACACCTCAAAAACAGCACAAAAATTCTCCAGTTAACAGGACAAAAATAACTTATAAATGCCTAAAAGGCAATTTAAAATAATGATCTTTAGGAAATCTAATGAGACACAAGAGAATATAGATAATCAATTCAATAAAATCAGGAAAACAATTCATTATTTGAATGAGAAATTCAACAGAGATAGATCTAATAAAAAAGAATGAAATAGAAATATTGGAGCTGAAGAATATAATCTATTAAAGAATACTATTGGGAGCCTCAGCAATAGACTAGATAAAGTAGAAGAAAGAAAGTCTAAATTTGAAGGCAAATCTTTTGAAATAACACAGTCAGAGGAAATAATAGAAATAAGAAATAAAGAATGAAGAAAGCCTATGGGACTTATAGGACGCAATTGAGTGAACAAATGAAAATTTGCATTATGGGAGTTACAAAGAAGAAGAGAGAGAGAAAGGCACAGAAAACATATTTAATATAAATAATTTGAAAACTTCACAAGACTTGGGAGAGAATATGGTCATCCAGATCCAGGAAGCTCAAAGGTCCCCAAATAGATTAACCCAAAAAGGTCCTCTCCAAGGCACATAAAATCGAACTGTACAAAGTCAAAGACAAAGAGAGAATTCTAAAAGCAGCAAGAGAAAAGCATCAAGTCACATATAAGGTAATCACCATTAGATCCTCTGCATACTTCTTAGCAGAAACATTATAGGCCAGGAAAAAATGGGGTGATACAATCAAAGTACTGAAAGAAAAAAGCCTGCTAGCCAAAAAAACTATGACCAGGCACCGTGACTCATGCCTGTAATCCCAGCATTTTAGGAGGCCAAGGTGGGAGGAACACTTGAGCCCGGGAGTTCAACACCAGCCTGGGAAACATAGTGTGACCCTGTCTTTACAAAAAATAAAAAATAAAAGATTAGCCAGGCATGGTGGCGTGTGACTATGGTTCCAGATACTCAGGAGGCTGAGTTGCTAGAGCCTGTGAGGTTGAGACTGTGGTGAGCCATGATTGCACTACTGTACTCCAGCCTCAGTGACAGAATGAAACCCTGTCTCAAAAAGAAAAAAAAAAAAAAAAAAAGAACACTATACCCAGCAAAGCTATCCTTCAGAAATGAAAAAAGAAACTCCTTCTCAGACAAGCAAAAGGTGAGAGATTTCATCACTACTAGATTGGCCTCACAAGAAATGCTTAAGGGAGTTCTACAACTGGAAGTGAAAGGGTGATCATTACTATCATGAAAACACATGAAAGTATAAAACTCACTAGTAGAGGTTAATTCATAATTAGACTCAGAACGTTCCAGCACTGTAATGGTGCTATGTAAATATTTCACACCTCTAGATGAAGGTTAAAAGTAAAAATGGTTAAAAATAAATATAGCTAAAATTAGTTGTTAAGGAACACATAATATTTAAAGATCTAAATCAAGGCAACAAAATATAAATTGATGAAGAGAGTAAAAATTTAGAGCTTTTATGCAATCAAATTAACTTGTTATCAGCTTATAAATACAATATTCTTTATGTTATCCCCAGAGTAATCACAAAGGAAGAAATTGCAGCAGATACACAAATAAGAAAGAGAAAAGAATCAAAACTTGGCATCACAGAAAACCGCCATGCAACAAAGGTGAACAACAAGAGAGCAAAAAAGGACCAAATGTTCTACAAAACAACCAAAAAACAATGAACATAATGGCAGGAGTAAGTCCTTATCTATCAGTAACAACCTTGAGTGTAAATAAATTAAATTCTTGAATTAAAAGGTATCAAGTGGCTGAACTAATTAAAAAAAAAAAAAAGACCCAACTATATGCAGCCTGCAAGAGACTTACCTCTCCTGTAAGGATATACATGCTGAAATGAAGGGGTGGAGAAAGATATTGCATGCAAACAGAAACAAAAAGTTAATAAGAATAGCTATACTTATTTCACATAAAATGTACTTTGGTAAAAGCTATAAAAACATACAAAGGTTATTGTATAATGATAAAGCAATCTATTCAGTAAGGTGATGTAACAGTTGTACATATATATACACTCAACACCAGAGCACATAAATATAAAAAGCAAATTTTAGATCTAAGGGGAAAGATAGACTACAAAACAATAATGGCAGTGAATTTCAACACCCCACTTTCAGGAATGGACAAATCATCCAGACAGAAAATCAGTGAATAAACATTGGATTGAAACTGCATTGTAGACCAAAAGAACCAAACACTTAAAGAACATTCTACCCAACAGTAGAAGAATACACATTCCCATCAACTGCACATGGGACATTCTCCAGGATAGATTATATGTTAAGACACTAAACCAGTTTCACCAAATTTGAGAAGATAGAAATCATATCAATTATCTTTTTTGACCACAACAGTATAAAACTAGAAATCAAAAACAGGAGGAACATAGGAAACTTACAAGATACATGGAAATTAAACAATACGTTCCTTAATAACCAATGGGCCAATGAATAAATTTAAAAGGAAATTAGAAGATTTCTTAAGACAAATAAAAATGAAAATACAATATACCGGAATCTATGGGATACAGCAAAAACTGTTTTAAGAGGGAAGTTTATGGCAATAAATGCCTACATCAAAAAAGAAGAAAGTGGAGAGGATGCAGAGTGAGATGGCTGAATAGAACCCCCCAGTGATCATCCTCCCCACTCCAGAAACAGAACGTTGAACAACTATCTACACAAGAAACCACCTTCATAAGAACCAAAAATCAGGTGAGTGATACCTGATTTTAACTTTATATCACTGAAAGAGGCACTGAAGGGTGTAGGAAAGACAGTCTTCAGCTGCTAACAACACCTCTCCCTATCTCAGGCAGGGCAGTGTGGTGCAGAGAATCTGTGTCCTTCTGGCAGGGAGAGCAAAGTGATTGTGGGACTTTGCACTGGAACTCAGTGTTGACCTGTCATAGCAGCATTTGGCAGAAAGATACTTGATATGATCTCTATATTCCCAGTGCCCATAAAGGGAGCACTTAGACCTGCACTAGCCAGAAGGGAATTTTTCCTCCCAACGGTAGGGAGAAATAATTCCACCTGGGAGTTATAAATTCAGTGGTTCTGAACTATCAGTTAGGATCCAGGAAAAAGACTCGCTGCTACAGTGTTCAAGGAGATGAACAGGGTGTTGAGAATAAGAGCATAGGCTCAAGCCGACCTCAGTTCAAATTGTAGCCAGTGACACCTGTTCTTTATATATGTATTTGTGTGTGTGTGTGTGCACATGTGCGCATTTGTGTACATTCGTTTAATCTTTTAAAAAAATTATGGATACCTACTTTACAAACTCTTGATGGTTTGAGATATCATATAAAAAGTACTTCAAACAGTACCCATAACATAGTAGGAGATCAACAAACTAGGATTTAGTAATAGTAGCAGTGTCATCAGGAGTAATACCAAAATGGTGGGTATATAAAGTCAATCTAATCTTTAATATTTCTGAATAGTGTGGCCTTGTTTATAGGCCAACTCACCTTTACTGACTGATAACAGATGGGGAACAATGGATCCTTTTCCTCATGAGTGACATAAACAGGAATGGTACACAAGAAGTAAATATGAAGAATTAAAAGTATATATACACACACACATACACACACACCCATATTGTTTATTCTACAAATTACTTGCTATTCATATTGTGCCATGACTTTTGTATCAAGCTCTGTGACCCTGAATGGGAGGTGCTAAGTTACTTTGTATTTAATTGTTATAATTTATTGCTTTTTCTGCCTTCAGCCGCTGACTGTAAATTTTTGTAGAGAAACACAAAATCGCTTCCTGTTCTTGACACATAAAGGCCTTTTTCCCCCTAGTTATGCTCATAATTTTATGTTGGATGACCTTTGTTTCTGTGGCTTGGTTTTATGATTTAAAAACTGCTTTGGATGACAGACAGTTCTGGAAATGATTTTTTTAACCAATGCAAATTGCCTGAGCCCACGACATAATGCTAGTTCCTCTCTTTATATTTCCTGTTAGCATTACCGGCGTCATGCTGCCTATAAATCAATTAATCTGCCCTGGATGAGAATCTCAAGGCCTGTGAATATGTTACTTGAAAAAAATACCTTTGTCTCTACCAGCTTTTATCCCCAACATGAAATTCTTGTAAAATCACATTGAGGCAGTTGGAAATTAAAAGCAATCCATTTTTTCTTTAGATAAAAGGTTTGGTTCTGATACATAACGCAGTCCGTTTGAGTGAAAGAGAAGAATTTTTGTACTGAGTATTTTTTATGGTGCCTGAAGCTTTAACCTTCTTTTCTTTCCTTGTTGTGTGTAAAGAAAATTAAGTATCATAAGTAAGGGAGACTACATTGGTATGTGCAGCCCCCATTGGCTTTTGATTGTGAAAACACAGGCCAAGGCCTGAGCATCTTGTTGACTCATTTGCACAGATGGAAATCATGAAGATTCACCCTCAACAGCAGGTTTGAATTTGTCAGCTTGAATTTATGAGATTTAGTATGCACATGAATAAATACTAAAGAGAAAAACTTTATCTCCAACAAATTTAAATAATTTTTATTCACAAAAATGCAATGAAAGCAAAATTAAAAGAAGTATTTTATTTACTCGTAAGCACTAATGAACAAGGGCACAGTGGCTCTGGACTTGGAACTATAGCTTGTAAGTCCCATTTAGGGCAGTATCATCCGTGACCCCTTGGCAGGCCAATTTCCTGTTGAAATCCATGGAGGAGACACAGACTTTTGAAGAAGATCAAGTCTTGGAGAAACTTCTGCTTAATCCATTCACTTCTCTCTCCTCTTTTTCTGCTACATAGGTTACAATGATCAGTTATCATTATGACTAGAGCCATTTAAGAGAAAATATGCTTGTGTCGGATAAAGGATAACCATGTCCAATAGTGATGTTATTGAGGTTATTCAAAGGCCTTACAAAAGCATGGTGCTAACCTGTATACAGATTTATGGGAATTTTGTGATAATTTCTTTACATATTAGTCACCTACATGGAGAACAAAATAAGAGAATAAGGGGGCAGAGCAGACATTAAGAGGTGGAAAACATTTTCACAGCAGTATCTTGTTAGCTTTCCAGTATCCTCTGATTTATCAAGACACAAATACTCACAGCTGGTGCATATTTTGATGCCAGAAAACCGGCATGGCTGAAATTGGAAGTCACCATGTCTCCCTGCATCAATTTAGTGTCCTCATTGCCCCATGCAACTTCTTAACATAAATTTGGATTTTAAAAAGAGTATATTTTTTTGAAGTGTGGGCTTTTTGAGATTAAGTGTAGGCCAAAGGGATGCATGGCTGAGAAGTTAAGTATGATCAAAATCCTGCTAAGTGCCTGCCTTATATTTGTCAACCAGGAGGAATAGTCTAAGGCTGTTGGCAGAAGTTCAGGCTCTTCCAAAACAAGGGCAGTCTACCAATCTAAGAGCCAAAAACAGCGAAGGAAATATGTGCCAGCGTTCTCCCTATATTGGCCCATTGGGTTTTGGTCACCCATCCTTAACAGGGTCATTTTGTGGCTCTAATAAAAAGAGCAGGCCCAAATTTAGGGTTCTTGAGGGCCATTAGGACAATGGAGAAATTACAATACAAACAGAGTGGTTGAGATAGATACGGACAAGAATGGAGTTGTACCTATCTGAGAAAAGATGTTCTGAGTGTCTGTGATTCATGGAATCAGTTTGAATAGTGGGAATGAAAACATAAAGTGATTTTGGAAGTTTTCAAATAACATATGTACCAATATGTGTGTGCACATACACACATGTGTGATGGCTGTTTGGTAACATGTGTATCTCATGTCCTGATGATATCATCTTTCGGAATGAAATATTTATTTTTGCAGCTACCTATGAGAGTTTGAAGGCTAAGTCCAGTCCACTTTCTGAGCCTCTTCGATCTGAGCAGAGTCAAAAATCCCCAGTGGTTACTGAATCCTGGAATTAGCCTCATTTCTGTTGACCAAGAACACCTAGTGTGCTTAGTGGTGTTTCTTGTTCCCTCATGTGCTTACCAAATCATACCTTTCTCACTTCCATCATGTTGGTCCAGTCTGTCTGCCTGAGTTCATGTTTTGGTTTGGAGTTCCTCACTGGAACTAGGTTTTTCTTGAATACCTGCCCACTTGGCTGGGTTCTTATACTGATCATGACCCCCTCCTGCACCAAACCTGCATGCAAGAGTTCCTTTAAACTTAGGACATTTGTCTGCCTCCTGGTATAACAAACAAACTACCATTGGATCAGTCCTCCCTCAGCTGTGTTGGACCTACTGTGGTCTTATTTTCCCTCCTCACTTGAACAGGTTGAAGAAGATCCAGCATGCCATTTCACCTGAGATTTTTCTGTTTGATGGCAATCAACATCCAAGAGTTCATACATTTACCAAAAAAGGGGACATTTTTGGTTTAGAATACTTTGAAATGTCAAAATGAATGAAAGTATTAACTAGTAATATTAGTGCATTAATATATAACCTAGTTACATATGTCTCCATTTTTTTAAGAACCAATCACAAGTCTAATGAGTACTAGTCCCAGTTCTGGTCCTATTTTGGTGATTTGGAATATCACACAGTAAATTCCTCCTTTTATATATGTTACAAACTGTAGCTATTGCAATATTCATAAGCAAGAGTTCTCACAAATATGTAAAAATGAGGTATGTATCTTTATGTCACATATTTATAATTTCAAATCTGTCACATATTTACAAGTAATCAAATAGAACAGGTAGAAAACACATTGGCTTTAAATAAACCAAAATTTAGAACTTAAAGTATTTCTATATTGATGTTCTTCAAAAATGGTATGGACTAGGGAGTGAGGTGTAGAAAGATAAAGATAAAAGAGCTTAATTATGATGAATTTTTTATCATCAGATAATACATATTAATAATTTCTCTATTTTCTGGGTTTCCATATCTGTAAATAAGCCAAATTAATTTTATGAGCCTGCCAAATTATAAGTAACACTTCCTAATGCTGCCAAACCAACAAAGCACTTTTTAATCTAATCAGCACTAAAGTGTTACATATATTTATCTTTTAACAGTTTAGTAACTTGTGGTTAATTGCCAAAATATTACAGTGGGACTGAAATAGGTTTCTAAATATCCAGAAGAAGGGAGAGGTGGTCCTACCTTCAAAACCTGCCAGATTTAATTCTCCTTAGGAACTTCAAGCAGGAAAGTTGTGAAGCAACTCAAAGACCATCAACAAACTGACTTGTGCTGTCTGCAAGATATGTTTTCTGCAGACCTTGCAATAAAACTCCTGATACACACACATATATAATACACACACACATATATATACACACATATATATACATTTATATATACACATATATGGGTATACATACACATACATATATATTTAAACTTTTTGTACATGTTGATTAAGAGGAGGTAAAATTAAGAGGGGCTAAAATTTCAAACTGACACATATTGCTGAACATAGAATTGTACACATGAGGTCATTACTGCAGCACATGTGTGCTGGGCTCAATAATTAAATATCAGGTGCACACTTTCCTTCAGAGGCAAGGAGCAGTTGTACAATAAAAACAAGGGGGTGTGGCATTCATCTCATGGTGACAAGATACCATTTTCTTCGTTAGTGCAGAGGCAAGTTTGGGATACTTTTCTCTGAATTTTAATATGTAGAAGAACCTTATCTGGCAAGATATGCTTCTAAAGTTCCTAGGATTGTGGTTGTAGTTTTAGCAATGAAATGAAAAGCTAAAGCTGGATTCATTATGGAAAACAAAATAAATTTGGTGGTTTTGAAATGTCCAGAGGCTACCTGAAAAATAGGTATTGATGTATCTCACATATTTTTAAAATATGATCAGAACAAGACATATTAGAAAAGTAATTTCACCACATAGGGTTGAGAACTACATTTATTGTTTAACTCCAAATTTAGCATGTTCTAGTTGAGACCTTATATCAGTTGTTAAATGTTGGTGATTAAATTTCCAAGAAAAACAAACAAACAAAAGCATTTCCTCTGTGGAAGGCAATATGCTGAATTGGTTAAGAACACCGACAGGTTCTGGCAGCAGATTTAGCTGTGTCACCTTGAGTAAATTTCTTACTCTCCTTCTGTCTCAATTTCCTTATCTGTTAAGAAAAAAAGGTGACTTTAGACACAATTACCTGATTTGGGTACTCAGGAGAATTAAATGAGTTAATACATACACAGACATATATGAACAAATTAGCAATAAAAAAGCAAACAATCCATCAAAAAGTGGGCTTAGGACATGAGTAGACAATTCTCAAAAGAAGATATACAAATGGCTAACAAGCATATGGAAAAATGCTCAACATCGCTAATGATCAGGGAAATGTAAAACAAAACCACAATGCAATATCACTTTACTCCTGCAAGAAGGGCTATAATCAAAAAATTAAAAAATAGTAGACGTTGACATGGATGTGGTGAAAGGGAAGCACTCCTACACTGCTGGTGGGAATGTAAACTATTACAACCATTATGGAAAACAGCATGGGGATTCCTTAAAAAACTAAAAGTAAAACTACCATTTGATCCAGTAATCCCACTACTGGGTATCTACCCAGAGGAAAAGATGTCATTATATGAAAAATATACTTGCACATGCATGTTTATAGCAGCATAATTCGCAATTGCAAAAACGTGGAACAAGCCCAGATACCCATCAATCAATGAGTGGATAAAGAAACTGTGGTATATATATACAATGGAATACTACTCAGCCATAAAAAGGAATGAATTAATGGCATTTGCAGCAACCTAGATGAGACTGGAGACTATTATTCTAAGTAACTCAGGAATGGAAAACCAAACATCGTATGTTCTCACTCATAAGTGGGAGCTAAGCTATGAGGATGAAAAGGCATAAGAATGACACAATGGACTTTGGGGACTCAGGAAGAAAGGGTGGGAAGTGGGTGAGAGATAAAAGACTACAAATAGGGTGCAGTGTATACTGCTCGGGTGTTGGGTGTACCAACATCTCATAAATCACCACTAAAGAACTTACACATGTAACCAAACACCATCTGTTTCCCAATAACCTACGGAAATTAAAAAAAAAAAAAAGTGAGTTAATATACATGAAGTCCTTAGAGAAACACCTGGTATGTAGAGAATATTCATGAGCAGTAGATATTATTATTACCACTTACTGTTCAAGGTTCTGGATTATTTTAGTTGAAGAATATGCTGAGATTTCTAAGCAATTTAAAATATATATCATTTACAGACATTTGTGTATATGAATCATAATTTTTCTGATACTAGGAAAGCAAAGGAAGTCCAGAAATAAATTAGACATAGAGACAAATGTCAGCGCAATTGATAACCATTATACCAAATTTCGAAATTTCATGTACATCCAGACAGTTTCTTCTCATTAACCAACTTGATAATATCTAAATATTAGGTTTGTGCAAAAGTAAGTGCGGTTTTTGCCATTACTTTTAATCCCATTACTTTGAAGATACTTTGTATGTTTTCCATCATTTTTCTTACCATTTTGTAAACAAATTCTTCCCCTATTCCTTTTAATGGCAAAAACCACACTGACTTTTGTACCAACTTAAATAGTTATATATTTGAAATTAAACAACAAATCTGTTCTGATATAATCTGTTCTATATATTAAGGTTCCATGTAAGATTATGTTTTTAAAAGTCCATCCCACTGATTAAAAAAAAACAACAACAACTAAAAAGATTTAAAGTTCATTGATCTAAAGAAGATAGTGTTTCTTTTACTGTAATTATAATGATAATAATATAATTTTTATGAAGTACTATCTTACCTATGACCTCATTTGTTACAACAACCCAGCGAAGCAAGCAGGATTGGAATTATCATTCATATTTTACTGAGAAAATGAAGCCTTGAAGAGGTAAAAGTAACTTACTCAGAGTGACAAGGCTATTGTGACTCAAAGTCAGAAAGGATTCCAATCCAATTCTCGATTCCTCATTCAGTTTTTTACTTGACCTGCCTTGCAGCTGACAGGCCTAAGTGTTCCTCTTCCAAAGCTGAGAGGACCTTTTCTCCTGGGTGCTCCTGATGCAATGATTTATAGCAGAGGTGCGGGGTCAATGCCTTTCTGACTCTACAGGAGGGAGGTTTTCCGTGCACCTTGGCTTCTGATCGCCCTGTGTAGTGAATTTGGAGGTGTCAGGGTGGACTCACATGGTAATGTGAGCCTAATCCCAGCACTTTGGGAGGCCGAGACGGGTGGATCACGAGGTCAGGAGATCGAGACCATCCTGGCTAACACGGTGAAACCCCGTCTCTACTAAAAATGCAAAAAAAAATTAGCCGGGCGAGGCGGCGGGCGCCTGTAGTCCCAGCTACTCGGGAGGCTGAGGCAGGAGAATGGCGTGAACCCGGGAGGCGGAGCTTGCAGTGAGCCGAGATCGCGCCATAGCACTCCAGCCTGGGCGACTAAGCGAGACTCTGTCTCAAAAAAAAAAAAAAAAAAAAAAGAGAAGTTAATTAGGTCTGTTGATATCTAATGAGGTTTCAAATCATTTATCACCAGTAGAGAGCACTATAAGATTAGAATTAATAGCAGGACTTGCATGAAGAAAGTGATGTTTGTATCATGAATGTATTACAAAGGCGGAGTTAAAATGATTGATTTTAAGCAAGCATGATCTGCCCTTGTAATAGTAGATCATTTCCATCAGTTGAATCTTTACAAAGCAGTCACTCAAAACTTGCATTTAAATGTAATAGCAATATTAAAAGAAGTAGACGTTGCTTGCTTGTTGAAGTTACATTGAAGAGGTTCAATTCTGAATCATAACCCAGGCATATGCGCCTTCTGCTTGAATACCTTGCTTCCAAACAACTGTTGCGTTTTTCTAACACAGAGTTCCTTCTTTCTTCCTGAC
This sequence comes from Papio anubis, assembly GCF_008728515.1. Classification (NCBI taxonomy): domain Eukaryota; kingdom Metazoa; phylum Chordata; class Mammalia; order Primates; family Cercopithecidae; genus Papio; species Papio anubis. The sequence continues at coordinate 7,087,644 of NC_044996.1, read as the reverse complement.
TCCTGTGTTGCATATGGGACTCCATACATACAAAATAGTTTCAAAGAATTACCATGGGGCTTCATGCTGACCTCCTTTATTTTTCTTACTTGGGATTTGTGGCTGTTGGCTTTCTTAAACCTTTTTTTTTTCTGGTTGTAGATATAAAATCAAGCTTCATTTCATAAGTGGCCTTCAGTGTATTCATATTATTTAGAGACATGCAGTAAATACAAATCTGCCCACAGTGTATAGACTGAAATATTGGCATTTGGTTCCATCCCAAGTACAGTATTTTACTAGTCTAACACTGAGATGCATCACACAATGACTTTCATGCTGTGGAAAGCTTTGAAATGGATCTGCCTTAAAGACAGATGCATTTACACTTCACATGTTTTTCATCATTTTTTCTTACCATTTTGCCTGTTCCCAAACTAGCTGTATTTAAACAAATTTTTCCCCACAGCCATTTTGTTCTCTGATTTCATCCTGCCGTGAAGTCTCAATGCAAAATTGGCAATAGCATGATTGATCATTTAGCTGACAGCATAATCATGAACACAAGGTAGAAACTTCACTTCACATCCAGTAAGAGGAGAAGCTGGAATGCAGAGGTATTAAAATACAAATATCTCCCATGAAAACAGAGGAAACACGAGAGGTTTAATGTTTGAATAAATCTCCTGTATTCCCCAAACCCGAGCCATTGATAAATGTGCTCCCTCTTCAATCTTGTTTCAGTATTCAGGTTTTCTCATAAGTAGTGTATTTATTGAAAAAAGCCCTCTCCCTTTACTCTGTCCTCATCACAACAGTAAAAGAACCCACCCCTTCCACCCCCCATCTTGCAAAAAGAGCCTGTGAGAACGCTTTCCTTTAAGGACTCAGTTACTTGTTTGCTTAAATGAAGAAGAGACATGTCTGCAGTAATACTTGCATGTTGGATGAGCCCCATTCAGAAGAAAATCACAATGAGGTTTCTGTTTATACAGGTGCCATTAGGGGTACTTACTGTCCCAGTTGTAAGTTAGGTAGCTAACCAAGTGCACTGCACATGGAATTAAAAAATTCAAATTAAAAAAAAAAATGCAAAGAAGCTAACTGCTGTGCTGGCATGAGGATTGGGTCTCCCAAAGACAGGTTCTATCATTTAGTTCCCCAAGGGGGCTCTACATACACTTACAGCAGTATACTAGCAGTATACAGTATATAGTATACTAGGCTATTGAATACCAAGTCAATTTTATCTGTCATTGACAAAGATTGGTATGGCCTCAAAGAGGACTTTCAACTGGGGGATATTGCTTTTATTTTTGCCTTTTGTGTAGAATTGGCACTTTAGGGCTGCTGGCAAAATAAATTTACTGACAGTGACAGCATCTGTGAAATAAATTTACCTAGAAAATATAAATATGAATATACATATATCAGAAGAATGTATTATAAAAAGTTTCACATTACTTGTGTTAAATATTCAATGACACAATAGATATGAACACATTTCATCTAGAGTCTCACCACAGTAGGGTAGTATTTTTAATAATAATTTTTTGAATCTTATACATTTTAAAGCTATTATTTGGGGCTTTAATTTTGTATATACATAAGTGTCTCTTAAGTGAAGGATTTTAGCACAGGTTAACTGATAAACTGAAATGACAGATATGTACTAGGCACTCCCACTCAGCTTGTGTGAAAAAAAGATGGCAAGGAAGTCCAAAAAATACCACAAGGTTTTCTGCAAGTTACAGAACCCTTGCTCTTTCCAACCTTATATAATTCACCTTTCCTCTTGTTCAGTCATTCAGCAATTACTCATTACTTTTGCTTTATATTTGAAGTATTTTCTTATTTTCATAGTTGAGCTTATAAATGATACATAGAAAGCATGAGCAGAGAAACTTATCAGAAACATCCATCACTGAGCAGAAACTCTCAGATTTGGGATGTGATCCACTTGTTTATTTTATGTAATTTTTGCTCTCTTTGCAGCCCAGCTGTATTCTCCCAAGAACTTGTGGTTGTTTTTCTCAGTATTTCCTTATCTTAGATTCCAGTGATACATATGTGTGAGGCTTTAAAAAGTTCTTCTTGTGCCATGTCCTCTTAACATATAGCTAAAACTCCTGGGCATCAGAAGCAGTAGGCGAAACTTGAGTCAAATCAATTTTTTTTTTCCTGTCTGAAAGATCTGTATTACACAACAATAGTAAAGTAGATGGTTTGGAAGCAGAATATGACATATGGTCCTCCAAACATCATCCAACCTTCTCTATGCAGTACATGGCATGAAACTTGGCATAACACACCTTGGACCAGGTCCAATGGCATTCAATCACTGGCAATGCTAGAAACACTTTGATGAATCATGGACTCACTATTAGCAAACAATTTCATGGCCCTTCCCTAAGGATGGTGTAATAGTGGGACTTCAGTGTATTATATAAAAAGAAAAAATACATATAATAATATATGGAATAGTCTTGTTTTTCTCTAACCCCTTCACGCACACACACACACACACACACACACACCAATGATGAAAACACACTCTTCTTTAGTCCTTCCCATTTGTCCATTTGCAGACTAGTATTCCTGTTTTCTTCAGTGACAATGTGACTCTTAACGCCCAGTCAAAATCAATTTCAGGAAAAATTCATTACATTTTGCCATCACTGGCAAGGCTACATAATACGTACTCAATAAGTATGCATTTGAGTAATGAATGAATGCATCTGTCAAAATGAAAATAAGGATTTCCAAATTAGAATCATTTTCTTGGTCTTTCAGCTTTGGTACCTGTAAGCTATTTTTGTTCTTTGAAAATTTGATTGTAAACAATATTGTTGCCATTTCTAATTTTAAAATCTTTTACTCTTATATTAATCAAGAAAATTTATGCATGATGTCTTGCATGGTTCTTGATATGTGGTAGGCAGGCAGTGTTAGAATGAAAATTGGTGAAAACAGTGTGATAGGCTCAATTGCATTAAATAAAATGAACACATTAAAAGGTTACTGATTATAGCACCTATGAGCTGTAATGTAAACAAAGGAATTGTAGGGATACAGATTAGCCTTATACCATATAGAATAAAAAGTGAAAGGGAAGAAAATCCAAGAGGAAAGAGGAGAGGGAAGAAGATTGGTTAAACCTCCTATTTATTAAAATTCAATATTAGTTTGGACAAAAATAAATGTTGGACTTTATAATTCTTGTTATTTAATATTTTAAAAACTGTGATAAAATACACATAACAAAAAATTTACCATTTTAATCATTTAAAAGTGTACAATTTTGTAGCATTTAGTACACTCATATTGTGCAATGGCCACCACTGTCTAGTTCCAGAACATGTTTATTACCCCAAAAGGAAACCCCATGCCCATGAAGCAGTCACTCCCCATTTTACCCTTCACCCAGTCCCTGGAAATCACTAATTAATTTGCTTTCTGTCCTTATGGATTATTCTGTTGTGGATATTTGATATAAATGCAGTCATATAATATGTGGCTTTTTGTGACTGACTTCTTTAACTTAGCTTAAAATTTTTGACGTTCACCCATGTTGTAGCATACTCAGCACTTCATTCCTTTATAAGGATGAATGATATGCCACTGTATAAACAGACGACATTTTGTTTATCCATTTATCACTTGATGGACACTTGGGTTGTTTCCACCTTTTGGCTATTGTAAAAAGTGCTGCTATGAACATTTGTGTATAAGTTTTAGTTTGAACACCCATTTTATATTCTTATGAGTAATATACATAAGCAGTGGAGTTGCTGGGTGTGATGGTTAATTTTATGTGTCAACTTGACTAGGCAAAGGGATGCCCGGATAGCTCCCTTAATAATATACCAGATCACATGATAATTAGATGTTTGGCTTACCCCAGTGTTTTCCACAGTGGCTGCACCATTTCACACTTCCACCAGCAATGTAGGTAGGTTCCAATTTCTCCACATCCTCATCAACAATTATTATTTCTCATTTTTCTTGTAGTCACCCTAGTGGGTGTAATTTTCTTACTCTAAATTTCCTCCCATATTCCACATTGGAAGTATGCAATATTGTACAGGGCAAAGATGAAGTACCATACACCATTAGTGCCGGATGAGGGCCAAATAGTGAAGGAAGTTCTGTTTGACTTTCATGCCTCTGCATTCCCATTCTGTATCCTTCCTTTATCCACCTTTGGTGGTGCCTCTTCTTTTTTTCAGGTCCTTGGTGTCCACCTTGGTCAAGGTACGACTTAGTCACTTTAAGATACCCATATAACATCTCACTCCTGTTGGGAGTATTTATATTTTAACAGACAAACTAAACTTCTGAAATTGCCAGCAATTAGCAGGCATGTATTTTAGGAGGCACAGGGTAGACAGTAGGCTTGCTATGAGTCTCTATCATAGATAATGGATGTGAGCTCACAGTCTGTTGACTGACGCCCAGTGTGAACAATGTTCACATAATAAAGCACATGAAAAGGAGTCAATTGGTCAACTCTCAGGAGGGTAGTCAGTCATTCACCTTATAAGAATTGGTCAAATGCTTATTTTGTGCTAGGTACTGGGAATGGCACTGTGGGTTGAATCTGTACTGCATCCTGATTTCAAGGAGCTTATATTAGACTTGTGTTTACAAGCAGTAGGGCTGATGTTATAGGGACCCACATTATCCTCTGATAAGGCTACCTTGTGACTAGTGGACAACATGTATGCAATAGCTGACCACGTATACAAATATAATCTGTGCTCCTGAAAACAGCAAAATGAACTTAGGAATATTCACCATGCTCCCGTGACTCATACACTAAAGTTTTAGGCCCCCATTTCGCACATCCTAGACCTGAACTGTCCAATACAGTAGTCGTATGTGACCTTTGACACCTGAAATGTATAGTGAAACTCAGGAACTTATTTAAATGAATTTTGATTAATTTATATTTTAAAACTGGTACTTGATTCAGTTATTGGAAAACTTTCACATGTTTGAAACAGCTTGGTCATTTGAATCTACTTTGTCAACTATAAATGTTATTAGCTCTAAATAGAGATCAAATATTTTCAATGAACATTTAGCATCCAAATTGGGGTGTGCTAGAAATACGCACCAGGTTTTACAAAAACAGACATATAGACCGATAGAACAGAATAGAGAAATCAGAAATAAGATCAAACACCTACAACCATCTGATCTTTGACAAGCCTGAAAAAAACACAATGGGGAAAGGATTCCCTATATAATTAATGTTGCTGGGATAACTGGCTAGCTATATGCAGAACATTGAAACTAAACCCCTTCCTTACACCTTACACAAAAATTAACTCAAGTTGGATTAAAGGCTTAAATGTAAAACCGAAAATTATACAAAAAAAAAATCAAAAAACAAAATAAAAAAAACCCTAGGAGAAAATCGAGGCAATACCATTCAAAACGCAGGCACGGGCAAATGTTTCATGACGAAAATGCCTAAACCAATTGCAACACAAGCAAAAATTGACAAATGGGATCAAATTAAACTAAAGAGCTCTCGCACAGCAAAAGAAACTATCATCACAGTAAACAGACAACCTACAGAATGGGAGAAAATGTTTGCAATCTATCCACCTGACAAAGGTCTAATATCCAGGTTCTAAAAGGAACTTAAACAAATTTACAAGAAAAAAATAAGCAACCTAATTAAAAAGTGGGCAAAGGGCATCAACAAACACTTCTCAAAAGAAGGCACATATATGGCCAACAAACATGAAAAAAAAGCTCAACATCACTGATCATTAGAGAAATGCAAATTAAAACCACAATGAGATACTATCTCACACCAGTCAGAATGGTGATTATTAAAAAGTCAAGAAGTGTCTGTTCATATCCTTTGCCCAATGTTTGATGGGGTTTTTTCTTGTAAATTTCTTTAAGTTCCTTGTAGATTCTGGATATTAGTGCTTTGTCAGATGGATAGTTTGCAAAAATTTTCTCCCATTCTGTAGGTTGCCTGTTCACTCCGATGATAGTTTCTTTTGCTGTGCAGAAGCCCTTTAGTTTAATTAGATCCTGTTTGTCAATTTTGGCTTTTGTTGTGACTGCTTTTGGTGTTTTAGTCATGAAGTCTTCGCCCATGCCTATGTCCTGAATGGTATTACCTAGGTTTTCTTCTAGGGTTTTGATGGTTTTAGGTCTTATGTTTAAGTATTTAATCCATCTTGAGTTAATTTTTGCATAAGGTGTAAAGAAGGGGTCCAGTTTCAGTTTTCTGCATATGGCTACCAGTTTTCCCAACACCATTTATTAAATAGGGAATCCTTTCCCCATTGCTTGTTTTTGTCAGGTTTGTCAGAGATCAGATGGTTGTAGATATGTGGCATTATTTCTGAGGCCTCTGTTCTGTTCCATTGGTCTATGTATCTGTTTGGGTACCAGCACCATGCTGTTTTGGTTACTGTAGCCTTGTAGTATAGTTTGAAGTCAGGTAGTGTGATGCCTCTAGCTTTGTTCTTTTTGCTTAGAATTGTCTTGGCTACATGGGCTCTTTTTTGGTTCCATATGACATTTAAAGTAGTTTTTTCTAATTCTGTGAAGAAAGTCAATGGTAGCTTGATAGGGATAGCATTGACTGTATGAATTACTTTGGGCAGTATGGCCATTTTCACCATATTGATTCTTTCTATCCATGAGCATGGAATGTGTTCCCATTTCTTTGTGTCTTCTCTTATTTTCTTGAGCTGTGGTTTGCAGTTCTCCTTGAAGAGGCTCTTCACACCCCTTGTAAGTTGTATTCCTAGGTATTTTATTCTCTTTGTAGCAGTTGTGAATGGGAGTTCACTCATGATTTGGCTTTCTGTTTGTCTATTGTTGGTGTATAGGAATACTTGTGATTTTTGCACATTGATTTTGTATTCTGAGACTTTGCTGAAGTTGGTTATCAGCTTAAGGAGATTTTCGGCTGAGACGATGGGGTTTTCTAAGTATACAATCATGTCATCTGCAAACAGAGACAATTTTACTTCTTCTTCCTATTTGAATACACTTCATTTTTTTCTCTTGCCTGATTGCCTTGGCCAGAACTTCCAATACTATGCTAAATAGGAGTTGTGAGAGAGGACATCCGTGTCTTGTGCCAGTTTTCAAAGGGAATGCTTCCAGCTTTTGCCCATTCAGTATGATATTGGCTGTGGTTTGCCATAAAGAGCTCTTATTATTTTTGAGAAGATGTTTATGTGGCCAACAAACATATGAATAAAAAGCTCATTATCATTGGTCATTAGAGAAATGCAAATCAAAACCACAATGAGATACCATCTCACGCCAGTTAGAATGGCGATCATTAAAAAGTCAGGAAACAGCAGATGCTGGAGAGGGTGTGGAGAAATAGGAATGCTTTTATACTGTTGGTAGGAGTGCAAATTAGTTCAACCATTGTGGAAGACAGTGTGGCGATTCCTCAAGGATCTAGAACCAAAAATACCATTTGACCCAGCAATCCCATTACTGGGTATATACTCAAATGATTATAAATCATTCTACTATAAAGCCACATACACACATGTTTACTGCAGCACTATTCACAATAACAAAGATTTGGAATCAACCCAAATGGCCATTAATGACAGACTGGATAAAGAAAATGTGGCACATGTACACCATGGAAAACTATGCAGCCCTAAAAAAGGATGAGTTCATGTCCTTTGCAGGGACATGGATGAAGCTAGAGACCATCATTCTCAGCAAACTAACACAGAAACAGAAAACCAAACACTGCATGTTCTCACTCATAAGTGGGAGTTGAACAATGAGAACACATGTACCCAGGGAGGGGAACATCACACACCAGGGCCTGCTGGGGGGTCGGGGGAAAGGGGAGGGAGAGCATTAGGAGATATACCCAATGTAGATGATGGGTTGATGGGTGCAGCAATCCACCATGGGACGTGTATCCCTATGTAATAAAGCTGCACGTTCTGCACATGTGTCCCAGAATTTAAAGTATAATTTTTAAAAAAGTCACGAAACAACAAGTGCTGGTGAGAATTCAGAGTAAAAGGAACACTTTTACACTGTTGGTGGGAATGTAAATTAGTTCAACCATTGTGGAAGATAGTTTGGCGATTCCTCAAAGATCTAGAAGCAGAAATACCATTTGACCCAGCAATCCCATTACTGAGTATATACCTAAAGGAATATAAATCATTCTATTATAAAGATACATGTGTGTGTATGTTCATTCCAACACTATTCACAATAGCAAAAACATGGAATCCACCCAAATGCCCATCAGCGATAGACTAAATAAAGAAAATGTGATATATATATATGTATATATATGTGTGTATATATATATGTGTATATATATATGTGTGTGTGTATACATATATACACACACACACACACAACATGAAATACTATGTGGCCATAAAAAAGAAGGATATTATATCCTTTGCAGGGACATAGATGGAGCTGGAAGCCATTAACTTCAGCAAACTAACACAGGAGCAGAGAACCAAACGCCGCATGTTCTCTCATAACTGGGAGCTGAATGATGAGACCACATGGACACAGTTGGGGGGTGGGGGTGGAAACCCACACACACTGGGGGTGGAGGTGGGAGTAGATAGAGCATCAGGAAGAATAGCTAAGGGATGCTGGGCTTAATACCTAGGTGACGGGTTGATCTGTGCAGCAAACAACCATGGCACACTTTTACCTATGTAACAAACCTGCACATCCTGCACGTGTACCCCGGAACTTAAAATAAAAGTTGAAGGGGGAAAAATAAGTACCTATCAAGTTTCAGAAACTTACTATAAAAAAGGAATGTAAATTGGCTCTTTAATAATTTATACATAGAATACATAGTGAAATGTGATTTTGAATTTGTTTAGAAAAATTATTAATAATATTAAAATCAATTTCTGTTGTTTTATTTTACTTTTTGAGAATGTGGCTGCTAGAAAATTTTAAAATACTTCTGTGACTCACATTGTGATAGTGTTTCTACTGAATAACACTGCTCTAAAAGATTAGGGTTATCTGAATCTATTTTCCTTTTACTGTAATATACGCATCTTTTCTTTGTTTTCATTTTACTCCAGCTTTATTAGGGTATAATTGACAAAAATTTGTATATATTTATAGTGTACAGTGTGATGTTTTGATATATGTACATGTTGTGAAATAATTTTCACAATCAAGCTGATTAACATATCTATCACCTCACATAGTTATAATTTTTCTGCGTGGTGAGAATATTTAAGATCTACTCTGTTAGCAGTTCTCAAGTATGCCATACATTATTATTAGCTATACTCATCAAACTATGCAATAGATATCCAGAACTTATTTATCCTGTGTAACTGAAATTTGATACCCTTTAATCAACATCTCCCTATTCGTCACCTCTGCCCCCAGTCCCTGTCAACCACTATTTTACTCTCTGTTTCTATGAATTCAAACTTTTTAGATTCCACATATAAGTGAGACCATGTGGTTTTTATTTTTCTGTGCCTGTATTATTTCACTTAAGTTAATGTTCTCCAAGTTCATACATGTTGTCACAAACGATGGAATTTCCTTCTTTAAGGCTGAATAGTATTCCATTGTGTGTGTGTGTGTGTGTGTGTGTGTGTATAGATGTACAGAAAGTTTAGTGTGTGTATGTGTGTGTGTGTGTGTGCATATATATACTTTCTTTATCCCTTCATCTGTTGATGGACACTTAGTTTGATTATAACCTGGCTATTGTGACTAGTGCTGCAATGAACATGCAAGTAGATTTGGAGTAAAACTCCCCCTTTGGCATCCCACCTTCTTTCATCACAGCTCCCAAGGATACTATCACCTTGCCACACTTCTCGAGGCTGACATCCAGCAAATGGCAAATACGTGAAGAAACATCTGGGAATTTCTCACAGCCTTCTTTCTAAATACATTTTTCCCTTTCAGTCCATGACCAGGTTCACTTATAATTCCAACACACTCAAATCATGCTCCCCTAGGCTTTACTTAAGTGACAAAACCATCCAATAGAGTAATTTACACTAAAATGATCTTAGTTTGATATGTTTTTGCTCTCAGGGGTATTTGCATTTTAAAATTTGCTGCCTGTAGAGAACAACAGTTAAAGGGAAGAATTTAAGAGTGATATTTTGAACACTATGACCAGTAAACTTGATCTAGTTTCCTAGTTATAAACAATACAAACAGACAAAAATCTTAGGTCTTCCTCCATACATTCTCTTCCTGTTCCCCACCTTCTTCTCCCTGAGTAAGTAGCCATTGCTAGAAAAATGCTCCTTGACTTTAGGTAAATGTATCTGTTTCATACAGTAAAGTGAAATATTTATGACCAATCAGAGGTAAGGTTTGAAACAAATTAATGTGCCTTTTATTTCTTTCTTTGTTCTAGATATGATAATAATGAGCAGTTTCTCTTTCATAAGACTGTCAGCTCCTCTAGGGTTGGCTGCCTGGAATTGAAAATACCAAATAAGTGTTCAGTCAATTCATTTGATTTTATTATGAGCTCATTAAAAAAATACAACCAATCTCAGTAGAGCACAACTTATTAGCCCAAAGAATACAACGGAAGGTTTTGGTCCATTCTTTAGTCTTCCCAAAGAGATTTATAGCTGAAAGAACTAGAAGACTGTTCTGCTGTACAACCTACAGCATGTACCTCTGTCTCTTCATTTTATTAGGAAATATTGAATATGTTATCATAAGCATAAGAAAATGGATGTTGTTTCTCCCAGTGTAAGGATAAACATGTAATCTAATTATGTTTATTAATTTTTCTTACTCCCTTGAAATTATCTCTTTTGATAGAAGACTGATACGTTGAGTTGTTCTCTGAAAGTCGACAGGGAGTGAGAGAATTTAAGCTTCTCTTCTTTGGGTTGAAATGGTAGGACCCCGTTGAACTGGAAAAAGAGTTAGGAGTTTGTAAATATATTGTACCTATCAAGAATACAGGAATGTGATTTTGGAGTATCCCAGAGAGTGCTTATTTTACCGCCCCATTGCCAATGGAAAACTTGAGACAGAATAGGGTTAAGCAGTTTCCCAGTGTTCCACAGTAAATTGGCAGTTGAATTGGGATTAGAATCTAGGTCTCCAAACCTTAGGGACTTCTCTATTAGCTCAGATCATGTACGGCTCAGCAGTTTCTTTCACAAGATCCTCCTGACATGACACATGCCATCAGTCTTATTTTATAACAGATGTTTTGAGGGTGGAGCAGATGGTCTCTTCCCTTCACCCTCCCAGCCCTTAACTTCAGAGAGTCAGAACATGTCAGATATGGCACTCATAGCCATCTTTCCCCCGGGATTTATCTCCCCTTCTGCTCTTCTTTCTCATATGCTCATCTTTCCCATAATCGAGAAAATATTGTTCCTATGGTTTCCTTTTTTGATGAGGCCGTGTACTTTTCCCATCAAGTTGTTTTTTTTTTTTTTTTGTCATTTATGTTCTTGCTGTCCCGACTTTCCTTTAATTTTTGTAGAAGACAGCATTGTCTAGTTGGTAGGAAGAACTCTGTCCTCTATGACACTGGCCTCCACATTCCGTTATGACTCCTGATATAATGGATGACCTATGGCAGGTTGCTTTCTACCTTTCTGTTGTGTACATTTTGGACTATCTTTGGTCCCCTGGAGTATCCCTATGGATGTCACTTGGGGAGCCACTGTCCTAGAGTACTTAGAAATTCGGAGAAAAAGAATAAGGCCTCATCATCAAGTTCCAGATGCTCCACTATCTTTGTCACCCATGGTTTACATGTAGCTTACTCTCTGTATTACCATTTTTATTCTTCAATGCTTTTCCACTATATTTTGCTGCTTTAATGTTGTTAAATGGCCTTCTAACATTTATTTCTTTTTTTTCGAGCTAACCAGATAACTTTATGTCCTGAGAGAACCCAGTGTTAGATGTATATGTGTGTATATGTGTGCATTTACATGTACACACATGTGCATGTGTGCCTGCATGCATGTGTGTTCATGCACTTCTACAAATTTCAGTAAATTGTATTTAATGGCAGAAACATTGACTCTGGTGTCATAGATGCTTTTATTTATCAGCCTTGACATACACAAGCTGTGTGACTGTGGGCAGGTCATTCTACCTGTTCTGTATAGACACCCAGGAAATCGCTGCTGCTGTGGAGAAGCAATTGAATACACAAGCTGTGTTAAAAACAATGAAAACCAAGAAGAGGAAAAAAGGTTCTTCACTGGTGAGCCATTGCCCCAAGGATGGAATAACTGCCAACTGACCCATCCCCTTGCCTCAAAGTGAGCAGTCCTGAGTAGATTGAGCAGCTAGGTTCATGTGGACTTGTTCCATTCTGGGAAATCCTCTAAGGGAAACTAGTTAGTTTCTTTCAATACTGCAGACAAACTACCTCATTTACATTTTAATGCAATAAATGAATGGAAATGATGGCCATTCGTTTCTGACCATAGCCAGAGTCATTAATTTTTTTTTAAATTTTGCTTTGTTATTACTAACGAAACAACCTTATAATTAATCCCAATGTAGTTTCCTGTATTGGGCTGAATGGATATAATCAGAATGACAATGTAGAATTATAAACTGAAAGATTCTTATTTTCCTGGTGAGCCTATCATGAAGCCCTCCTGTGCCCTTTTGCCATAACATAGTGCAACACTTTTATCTGTAGCCAGTAACAGGCCTTGTTTTTATCTTCTATCCTAACTTGGGATTCAGTTGCCTTTTACTCCCTGTTTATCTCTGTTTGAGGAAGTGCAGAATGCAGATGGTGAATGTTGATTCTCCTTGGACATAACCTTGAAATTGGACCCTAGAGGGTCCTAGGAATTTTCCAATTATTTATTCCAACGTTAACATGTTTTACGATCTCCCTGGGCTTTTCTCTGTTCACAGTAACTCTGGTTAGGAGATTGGATTAAGTGACCTCTCATTAAGTGAATACCATTGCTCTTGGTTTTTAATTTGGCCACTAGCTAACATCTGTCCCTTTCTACCTTGGGGTCTAAAGTCTCTCATCTTTATATCCAAAGATGATTACGAGATTATTCCAAGTAAGAAAAGTCCATTGAAAACAATTGAAGGGACCAATTTGTTTTAAACATTTCATCTTATTTTGTCACTGTTTTATCCACTTTTCAGTCTTTTAAAATAAATACTGGTATAATGGCAGCAAAATCTTGTGAGAATATCATCTCTCCTAAATGTACAACCTCCTTGAAATATACTGACTTTTGTATGGTCCTAGAACTAGAGGAAATTTATGAGAGCTTTGAACCCAGCTTCTGTTTTTAAGGCTTCTTCCTCTAAATTCTCCATGATAGATGATTGCTCACTAGGGGTGGAAAATTTTGTAATAACATTTGATGGCCTATTCCAATGTCTGGACAGTTGTTCAGTGGATACTCCTAAGACATTGCTATATTACACTGAAAATCACACTAGACTTTTGCTCTTCTAATTTGTTTGAGTTTACAAAACACCAGCCAATATTCTATTCACAGAGCCTCAGATGTGAGGGCTGTATCATGTATCACCAGAGTTGATTCACCTGCTCTAGCTAACTAGAAGGCTGTCGCCTTCCTTCCTCACTTCTCTGCACTTAGCCAAAGAGGACAACCTTCTCAGCTACTTACAGCTTTTTTTGTATACTAATTGTAATACCAATTGTACCAATTAGTACTTGGTAGCAATACTAAGCAAGCATCAGCCTGTAAGCTTGAGTTCACAAAAGTCATTATACTACATTAGAATACGCAAGGGTTTGAGTTCTCACAAGGACCAGAAGGGCTGCATAATGATGCCATCCTGCCTATGTTGACTCCTGTGGAATGCATTTTGTGTACAGTTTTCTAATGATGCTCCAGGGACTTTCCATTCCATTAGTCCTTTGGCACCTTCTAATATGTTTACTGACTTAGGACATGCCTCAGTGCCCCCCAAAAGGGTTAGAATTGGTTTTCATGGGCAAGGCTGCTTGGTGGGTAATTTAATTTTTTGGAAGTTTTTCATGCTGGTCCTCTGTTAATTTCCACAACTTTCAGTGTTCTCTGTGAGCGTCATCACAAGGAGAAAAATTGAGAGACCCTTGAACATTGTTTTATGTCTTCTACACTCTTGAATGTGGAGGAAATAAAAACGTGGTTGTTGTCCCAAACCTGGCTTTGAGTCATAGGGTCCCAATTTGCTTCTCAAACCTCTTCTCTTCTCATTTCCTGCACCCTGGGCGCCAGGGATCTTCCCACCACAGGCTTTCACACCTGGTTGTTTTTTGTTTTGTTTTGTTTTGTTTTGTTTCCTGTTTCTCTGTTTTTGATGCTTTTTTCTTCATTATTACTTGGCAATTCTCTCATTTGCCCAGCTAGCTCTATGGTTTTGACTTAAATGTCACCTCCTTGGAGCTGCCTTTCTTAGCTCCAGAGATTATGTCAGGCCTTTCTGGACCATTTATCTCCTTAGTTGCATTTGTCAGAGAGGAAAGTTATACCTTTACTTGCAATATCACTTCATGTGGTGAAGAATAGAGCACAGTAAAGCTACCCTCAGAAGCAGATGCTCAGTCAGGCAAAGGGATCTGCTTTTCTGTAGCTCATGATACTAACACCTTTCTGGATGTTTATTGGGCCACTCAAACCTGGCATTGAATCCATGGATGGCAACAGTCTTTGAGCGTCTGCTGAGTGACTTTAATCTTAATGACAAATTGAGGAACATTTGATCCATTTGATATCAAATTAAATTAATGATTATTTTCCAAACACCCATGAGTAATATTGTGTTAAGTGCCTTGAAGTAAAAGCAAATTTATAGAACATGCTACCTACCTTGTGATCTGGTTGTGTAAGCCTGTGATCTGGTTAAGATGAAACAAACTTCACACCCAAAAAATTAGTAACTTCCCCTCCCCTGGTGATTACACAAGTCCTCTCTTCTTGAATATGGGCATGAGCTATGACTTGCTTCTAACCAATAGAATATGGCAAAGGGGACAGGCCCTACTTGATTACATGTATGTGATTGCATAATCTGGACTGTATTGCTTGAGTCTATTTTTCTGTCACTAGCTTTGAAGAACTAAGCTGTGATAAATCCCATGGCCAATTGCAAGGAAATGAGTTCTGTTAACAAACTGAGGCACACTGGAAGTAGGTCCCTCCCCAGTCAGGATTTCAGATGAGATCCCAGTCCCGGATTGCAACTTTGTGAGAAACCATAAGCAAAAAGCCCAGGTAAGCTGAGCCCAGACTCCTGATGCACAGAAACTGTGAGGTAATATGTGTGTGTCATTTTAAACCTTTGAATTTTTGGTAAATGTTACGTATCATAGAAAATCAACATTGCTATCTAGTAATTATTTGCATGATCAGAATCAAATGTTTATCCCCCACACTTTATGAGTTTCTTATGGACAGGAACCATGTCTCTCTCTTTTACTGTTATATCCTCTATGCGTATGACAATGCCAGGCAGAGTTGCCACTAAATAAATATTTGTTGAATAAATTTATGAATAAATAAACAAATAAATTGGAATGTCAAACTTAGTTCAGGGCACCACATGTGAAGATACATTTAACAAATTTTACGATCTTTAGTGCAAAGCCACAATAATTAAGGTAAGAGGTGTGGAAAGCATGGCGTGTGAGGAACAGTTAAGACAATTGCAGATACTTGGCTGAAGAAGTAAGAACATCAGATGGGAAGTAATTACTAGGGCTCAGACATGTGAAGATATGTCCCATGGAAAAGAAGCTCTGCCCATGCACTTTTGCAACCCCATAGGTTAGTTAAACTGGGAAGCCAATGAGTAGGAGATATTGGAAGACAGATTTTGCTTGGTGTAAGGAAGAGTGTGTGTATAGTGGTGGTAGTGTGGTTAACAATTATAGCTGCTTTTTACTCCATGGGGTAGTAGTGAGTTCCATTTCACTTGAGGTGCTTAATCAGTGAAAGGCAACCATTTTTTAAGGATGTGGTAAAGAGGACCTCTTCATTTAAAATGCTTATTGTACAGTTACGAAAAAAGACAGACACAGAAGATACATATTAACAAGACATTATGCTAAGTGTCAAATGAGATACAGACAACAAATCAAATATACAGTATTTTAGAGAAAGAAGTCCTCCTGAAAGCCAAGCAATTAAAGAGGACTTTGTAGAAGGGACTGTATTTGAAAGAAGAGTAAGTGTTGGATAAATGAATCTAATAAGTGTGGGATATTTCATACACGAGTAATAGCATGGACAAAAGGGAAAAGTACATTCCAATCTACAAATTACTAGACCCACCTAGCCATCTCCTGTTTAAAATCACAATGAGCTGCATTCTCTATCTTTGCTTACCAAGTATTTCTGCAGGTGCTCTGCCCAGGTACCTCCCGTCTTTGTATTCATACACCTCAACTTCTTTCTGAGCCTAGAAGTGCATAGACTACCAGAAGCTATTGGTAGATGTGTGTCTTTGGGTTTTTTTCAATTATAGAAGAGACTATGTCAGAGCACACTAGCTGAAAACACAGTCATTAGTCATGTGCTTTCCCAGCCTAAGCAGTGAATTAATGTGAAATTTGAACACATTTCTTAGCGTCTTGATTTTTTAATTTCTGCTACAAAATGATAATGCTTCTAGGTTTCTCATTGAAACCTCAGGGTGCCGAGTATTAACTAAAGAGAAATAGCAGTTACTGGTACAGTCTGTGTTTATTCTATTACCAAAGATGTCACCAACAAAAACAAATCTTAGATCTTCATTCTCATCCACTATAGTGGGTTCTTTAAAGAACTAGGATGCCAGGAAGGGAACTGATGAAGACTAGTGATGAAGTATTACTTCTTCAGATGAAAAAAAGAGCTCCTCCCATTTCAAAATAAATTCTTGCCTTCTAATATTAGGTAAGTTACTGATTTATAGAGTAGTTTTTGACAACACTGAGGCTTAAAACTCTCTTCACAGCATGGATACCAGCAGCCTGAACTTTTCCCTACCCTATTTCTAGGAACTTTGACCCCAGAGGGCCATCCTCTTACTCTCCAAAAGGAAACGCATATTTCATTTTATGCTGGCAGAACATTTTAAAGCTAAATAATGCAATTTAATCTCACCTATCTGGAAAAATATCCATTTGAGTAACAGCCAGATCTTTCTAAATATATCTTTTTTTTTTTTAACTGATTTAACATTTAGAACTGTCTTTTATTGAGGAAGAGGAAGGCTGTGTCTGGGCCCCTATATGAATGGCCTTTATTTAAAACCTTTCTCCATATTAACTTCCTTTGACTTTCATGTCAATCTAGAAGACTTCATGAAGTAGTTGGTGCTGATATTATATTTTTATTCCTGAAGTCAGGCAGACTCCTTACACTCTCTTAACTTAGATGAGGTACACTGCCTTATTATCATGAGCTATTTTTAATGGAATGGGCTTCAATCCCATAGAATAAACACAATTACTAACTGAAGGCCAGGGTGTAACCATCGAACTATTGCCACTAAAGGCAAATGGGGAGGTCTGTACGAGCACTACAAAACAGAGAGATGAATATAGGTGGGCCAATAGTAAGAGAGTGAAAATTCAATCTCTACTATTTGGGCTAACCTAAATAAGTTTGATCTGGCGACATCTAGACTGGCAGATAGATCTCCTCCTACTAGGTAAAGCATGGTTCTTCAATGATGAAACACCATTCTTTAGTATTGAAACAATAGTAAGGAGGTTAACGAGTACAGACATACAATTAAATAGAAGGAATAAGTTCTAGTGTTTGATAGCACAACAGGGTGACTATGGGTAACAGCAATTTATTGTGTATTTTAAAATAGCTGGAAGACAAGATATTATTCTCAAACACAGAGAAAAGATAAATGTTTGAGGTGATGGATATCTTAAATATCCTGATTTGATCATTACACATTGTATGTATGTGTCAAAATATCACATGTATCCCATAAATATGTACAATTATAATGTATCAACTAAAAATTTAAAAGATTAAGATGGCCAATTTTACATTATGGTTTTTTTGCCACAGTTTTTTTTAATGCAAGTTTCAGAACACTACTGCAAGTGTTCTAGGTCAAATCTCTTGGGTAAAGGGACTGGGAATGTGCATTTTAACAAGTTCCCTGGGGATTCTCAGGCACACACTAAAGTCTGAGAAGAGCTGAACTTGACCCCTACAATTCACAGAGCTCTATTCACCCACATCTTCTCATTTAACACATACCAACTCTGTAGGTGGGTATTACTGTAATCACTATTTCGCCAGTAAGGAAATTAAGGCTCAGAAAAGCTAAGCAAATTGCTTTGGATCATACAGCCAATAAGTGGTGGAGCCAGAGTTCAAATCTGGGTCCACCTGGCATCACACCCATTTTGTTTCATTGTGTATTTCAACTTGTTTCTTATCCATGGACGTGAAAGTTAGACTTAATCTGCCTTCACGTGTCTGACAAAGTATTAAATGTCTCAAAACAGTATTTATCTGATCTTTTGTGGTTATTCATATTAGCATTTTTAGCAGGTGCTCATTCTTGTTTAGTGCTGTCTGATTTGTCACTCACTCTGATGCCCGGGTATTATTCAATTGAACCAAACCAGGGTTTTCTTCTATTTGGATCAATGCTCTATATCTTTAGCCACCCGATGTATGTATCTTGTAAAATTCCCAATGTTGATACATCTGAGGTTTTCTGTATTTATTTCCTCTAATTTAAAGATACAACTTTGAATTTTGTTGATATGTCTCACAAATAGTTTATTGAATTAATTAATATTGATCTTCTGCTCACAAATCTTTAGTGGCTCCTGAGTACCAAATTGTCTACTGAGTAATGTCCAAGTTCCTTAACTTTGTATATGAGACCTCTATAATCTGCTGTCCAGCTACCTTTCTAGCCTTTTCTCCTCTACATGCCTGATATTACATCCAATTGGATAGAGTGTCACTTTTGAGTATATGTATTGAACTTTTCTACCTTCCTGTTTTTGCTGCTGTCATTTCCAGTGTTTAGAATGCCTTTTCCAACCATATTTACCCATCTTTAGAAATTTGGCCCAATTCTTTCTATTTTCTGCATGATTTTTTCTGCATCTGATCCCACCATAAAGTGACTTCTCATCTTATGTATTTTTAATGCATTTAATTTGTTTTATGCATAAGACAAAATTTTCAACTGCCTTGTATTACTGCAATTTGCATTTGTGGCCAATTTTTGCCTATGAGATTATAAGGACTTTAAGACAGACCATAAACTTGTAGTCCTTAGTTTAACATTACTTTTGGACCTACTGTGTGTCACCCACTCTTCTAGGCACAAGGATCACTGAGATAAAAAAGAATTCCCGCCCTCACGGGGGCTCACAGCATAAAAGAGGAGACAGAGAGGTAAACAACTTTATATGTCATACAAGTATAACTCCTCGTGTTCACCCTAAGAATTGCCACTCTGTACCTATCTTTTAAATTCAACAGAGTCATCACCAATGTAATTTCTTTGATAATTAATGACATATTTCAATCAGATCAAAAACTACTAGCCAGCAATCACATAACTTCTGAGCTAAAACCAAATATAAATGGAAGTTCACATAACTGGCCTGAGATATTTTAACTCATGTGTCTGAAGTTGGATGGGACCCGCTAAATCCTCTTCAATGGTCAATAAACATTTTGCAATGAAAAATAAACATATGACGGTGATTTAGTGAGTGTTTCTTATGTCAAGAGAAGGCTGTAGGTTTTATGTTCACTTATTTAGTGGGGTTTTCTTTGTCACCTATGATTATACTCATCTGTAACTATGAAAAAAAATCAATATGGTATTGTATTGGTTTTGCATGGGAGGGGGTGGATTAGAGAATAAGAAAACATCAAAACATCATACATGAACACAATTACTTTATGATAAAGAATTACAAACAGAAAATACAGGCTGATAAAGCCTTAGAATGAAATTGAAATTATTCCTGCATTCACTTGGTTTTCTGTAGTATTTATAACAAAGTTTAACAAAGCCTTTCTTAGCCCCATAGGCCATATACTTAAGATAAAATGTTTGCCAGTCGAGGAATATAAGTGTATTCTAAGTGATGAAGTTTATTGTAACCTAAAATAACAAGAAGCATGGAGCGTTTGGGGACCATTGTTATTGAAAATGACAATAGATAGTGTTCTTGGGTGTTGCCTTGATTTTTCTTTAGAAAGAGCAAAGCCGTCATTTTTCTTTAAAAAGAGTAAAGCTCCTGGCCCTCTGAAGGAGATGGTTGTCTCTATTAGCATGCATTTGTTTAGCACTCCATGCTGTCAAAGCCCTTTCTTCGTTCACCTGCTGGAT
Source organism: Papio anubis (assembly GCF_008728515.1). Classification (NCBI taxonomy): domain Eukaryota; kingdom Metazoa; phylum Chordata; class Mammalia; order Primates; family Cercopithecidae; genus Papio; species Papio anubis. The sequence continues at coordinate 7,067,319 of NC_044996.1, read as the reverse complement.
ATGTCAGATGTATTACTGAGATGATTTTAGTCACAATTCATTGGTTTCTTTCCATTTTTGTATCATGATTAGTGTTAAAGATGGAATTACAAACACGGTCTGGGTATAGGATCACAACAATATCTCTAATTAATGGAGCACCTTGGCAAACAAACACTTCAAACAGAAAGGAAGCTGTATTTTGTGATACTCTTCAGTTTACTGAAACTCTGTTAGAAAGATTTTCCCAGGGAAACTGATTCCTTTTTAGGTTTCATTTTATCAATTTGCATTTGGTTTTTAACATGGTTTGTTTTAATTTATGAAGTCTAAAGTGAATGAATGGTGAATAAATATGTGTTTTCTTATGCATTTTAACCCACACATAAATGTACAAGTCTTCATATGCATATGCATATGTGTACATATACATGCACCTCTTTTATTTTGGCCCTGGCCCTTCAAACTCAGCCAACCCACCTACATGCCCCATATTCTGAAATTGTAGAAAAGCTTAGAGGATTCTTGATATTCCAGTTATTGCCTAGGCCTTCTACTTGCCTGCTCCACATTTGATCTTGATCATGGCTCTTCTCTCCCTCATTCTGTACCCTGCCCCATACATTTCTCTGTCCACCTTTGGTTTTGCCATCTTCCTTCTAGATGTTACTCTCACTTCTGCATTTTTGCATATTGTGGCTTTCACAAAATGCTCTAGTCTCTGTGCCTCTCTTGATTTTGGTGTTTTTGTTGCCTTATAAAAGAAACTCCCTACTCTAGCATTTCTCGTTGAACCAGATCCTGGTGTGAGAAAATAAGAGAAATAAAGGGTGGAAAAATATGGCATTTTACTTTGTGTGAAATTTGTATTTAATCATTGAGAAAATATTGAGCTGAATGACCATATGCAGTGCTCTCCTTCTCCCTCCAGTCCAAGTCACAATCCTCTTTTGTCTGAACTACTGCAATCTGCTGTCCTCTGAGCTTCAAACCTTGTTCCCTACAATCCATGCACCATGGAATCCATGCAATGGAATGAACTTGTAACATATAAATCAGATAATGCCATTCATCTGGGTCAAAACTCTCTCCAGAGAAATTGGATAAAAGCAAATTCTTGACCATGGTCTATGAGGCTCTGTATTATATTTCCCCTGCCTACCTCTCTGCCTCATCTCCCAACATCCCTCCTCTCTGCTCCCTCTGCTTCCTCTGCTTCAGCCTCATTGGCCTTCTTGCTGCTTCACAAAAACACTACACTCTTTCACACTTGAAGGCTTTGCACTGGCTCTTTCCTCTTTCTGTAATACCCTGATCCTTGATCACACAAACTGATTTTTCTTGTCATTCAGATTTCAAGCCAGATATCACCTCTTTGGAGAGTTTGCTGGCCTCGCAATTGAATGTGTCTCCCAGCACTCTCTACTATATGATACTGTTTTATTTTCATTATATGTTCTTGCTCATTCATATATTTAGCTGTTTACTATCTGTCTTCCCACCGTTAGCATGTGAATTCCATAAGAGCAGGGATCTTGTCTGGTTTGTTCATTTCTGAAAGTCTAGCAAATAGAATAATGCCTGGCATTCAGTGGAACTACATAAATATATTTTTATTAATATTTTGGCCTTTGAGTGAAAGCTAGAGTATATATATACTTAACATATATTAAGCAAGTATATTAACACAGTTAACATATATTTATTCATTACTTCTCGCGATGGCCTTGTCAGATAAATGACATAATCTGCATTATATAGCTGAAAAAAACTAAGGTCCAAAGTGTAAAGTGACACACATATATAGGAAGAGGTGATGCTAGTATTGGACCCCAAGTCTATATGATGCTGTATCAGCTTTCTGTTGCTGCACGACTTACCACAAGCTTCATAACTTAAAACAACACTTATTTATTTTCTCACAATTTCTAAATATCCAGGCATGGCTTTCCTGAGTTCTCTGCTCAGGGTGACACAAAGCTGCAATCAAGGTACCAGTTGAATGGTATTCTTGTCTGGAGGCTTGCCTATGGAAGGAGCCACTTCCAAGCTCTCTCTGATTGTTGGAAGAATTTCTTGTGACCATAGAATTTGCGGCAGCATACTTCTTCATATCTAACAGTGGAGAGACTGGATTCCTGGTATGAGAAAATAAGATGGATAAAGGGTCCATTATAAAGGTCTGCTCCTTTAGTCTCTGACTTCCAGGAAGGTCTAGATCCTCTTTTAAAGGATTCACCAGATTAGATCCAACCCACCCAATATAACATCCATTTTTGATTAACTAAAATGCAATGGATTCGTGAGCTTAATTATATCTGCAAAACAGGTCCTACCCAAACTCAAGAGAAGGAGATTATACAGGGATGTGAGACATTAGGGGTCATCTTAAAATTTTGCCTGTCATGTGGTACAAAAGATCTTTCTATTTCTACTTTAACCTACTTTGGGTAGAAGATTGGGTGCAAGATCCTTTAGAGTTTTAAGATACTATAATTGCATAAATACATAGAAGAAGGAATAACTCCCAAGTGAATAAATAGTTAAGAAGAGATTACCCAAACCATTGCACTTGAAAATGCAATGCAAATCACAAGAAATCAACAGAGCATTGTATGTGATCAAATCTGAGATTGACCCGCATCTCTCATGTTGGATCACAGTTTGCTTTGCAATTCTCTGCTCCTCTTGGCCATCCCATTTTGTCATTCAGAATGGAGACACTCCACTTGAAAGGTGAATTCATGTTGTCAGATATGTGCCTTACTGAAGCAAAAAGATGGCTTTCTATGGAAAGTGAACAGATTTAACCAGGCAGCTGCATTAAAGACATGCCTTTGAATTGCCTTTTTGAATTTTCTGCTTTGGAAACTAGGAAAAATGGATGAGCCATGTCTCAAGAGTCTGCATGTGTTCATTCACTGAACTTCTACAGAGCATCTACTGGGTGCTAAACTCCATGGAGCCTAGGCACAGAGGTCCAAAGATGCACAGAAGAGGGTTCCTACCTCAAGGAGCTTACAGTTTAGTGGAACATATAGACCAACAAGCTGAGTAGTATATAGATGAGTGTAGGATTAGGCATTGGAGTGGAGGTAGAGAGCAACCACTTCTGCCATGCTGAGAAAGAGTTTCCAGAGGACAAGCCAGGTCATGAAAGATGCACAGGTGCTCACTTTATAGTTTAAAAGGGCAGGAGCTTAAGAGACATTCTAATAAGGGGGAACAGCATGTGCAAAGGAGTAAAGACCTGAAAGGGCATAGCATTTGGGGTACTGTGTAAGATTCAGAGGGGAGAGCAGAGAGTGAGTGTGGGGGACAGGAGAACTGAGGTGAGAAAGCTAGTTACAATGTGTGAGTAGCACTGTCATTGTGTTATAGGTGGCCTCACTCAGGGGAAGGCACCCCAATCAGACTGGACGATATGATGTGGTCTGCCATCATATGCCTCTATAAGCAATATTTACTAATGTCGGTAGCATAGTGCAGACCCTACCAAAGGGCCCCCTATAAAGGGTATATGATGTCTAGAACTTTCCCCTATATTGTTAGTCAGTGAAAACCTGAGAAACTCCTACTGCTGCTTTTGTTTTTCATATTACTTTAATGGAAATTATGCATTTGCTTAATCCTAAATAACCAACATTGAATTTTATAACATTGGAGTGTATGGGAAATTAAAAATCCATTTTGTTTTTCTTCATTTTTCTTTTTACCCAATGAAGACCAAAAAATGTATCTTTTAAAACTTGTAATATTAAATGTCTTTCAGCATGACTATTTTTATATTAATGTGAAGTATATGAAATCGGTGCAAAGAACTGTAAGAACAAGCAAGTCTCTTGTATGCCTTTCGGTTCTCACAAGGTGGTTCTGATGGTAGTGCTGTAAGTGAAGTGTCCATCTCATGTTTAGAATGTGGGTTTCCAATGATGCTAGAACAAAACCCAAGAGGCCAATTGCCTTGATGTATGTGTGTACATTTGCAGGGGAGGGAGAGGATAGCAGAAAAGTTGAAAGTAAACTCAAAATACATAGCTTCATCATTTATAAGTAATATTCCACAAGGATTACTTTTATTTTTATTTCTTAAATAATAATTAATAATTTACAGATAACTTTAAAATCTGATAAGGTCAGGATTTGGAGCTAGCCAGATCTGGATTCAAAGCCAGATTCACCACTTCCTAGCTATGTTTATTTGTAGACTTGAGTGAGTGGCTCACCTTCTACAAAATTTCACTTTCCTTATTTCTAAAATAGGAACACAGTAATTAAATTATCTTGAAGTTTTACTAAATAAATTATGTGAGGGAATAAATATAAAATGTATAACATCAGAAGCAAGAGATAGAGATTGGGTCATGGAAAAGACAGCATGTAGAGTGGTGGGAGCACACATTTTGGAGTTATTCCTTCATTCAATAAGCACTGATTGAGTTAGGCATTCAGTAAGTGCTAGTTATTGGGTTAGGTTCTAGATGCACAATGATGAATAAGGTTACTTGATCTGTCTTAGAGCTTGACCCTGGTGATTAGAGTACCATCTCTGCCACTTACTAGCTGTGTAAGCTTGGTAAGAGCCATTTCTTCTCTCTGATCTTTGGCTTGCACATGTGTAAAGTGGGAATAATAATACCTGCCTTGCAGTATTCTTGTGAGGTTCAATGAAACAATGTATGTAAAATATTAAGCTTATGGTAGTTGCACAGTAAAACAAGGCAATAGATCATCATCATGATCATCATCATCAGAATCTCATTATTGCCAAAAGAAGTTTAAAGTAGTTGGTTGACTGAAAGATACTTGGAGCTGAAACTATAGACTCTTCTGGATTTAAGCAAGTTCTGTGGATTTTCTAATGCCTTTTCTGGTGTTGCAGCACATTGAGTCCCCACCTCCCCAACCCTGCCTTCAGCCCATTTTAGCTTGGGAGATAAACATTAACTTCAACATTGTAAGACCATTTAATTGTAGCTCTTGCAGAAGCTTAATCCAGAATCTGTTCCAACCTTCTTAACTGACCAGTGAAAGCAAAGGCTGGTTATTGCCATTCAGGAGCAGAGCCCTGCTTTTCGGACTCCAAGTTGAATGCTCCTTATACCTTCCCACTGCTGCTTACAGAATGAAGGAGCAATGAGGCAAATGTACCTGCAAACTGCATATTACATAAAGCAACTTGTCTCCTAAATTTAACTGAGAGTGGACAGATAGCAAAAAAGAAGGACTGCTTTATAAATGTATTTTTGTCATGAATATTATTGTGGATGACAACCTTAGTTTTGTAGGTCTTGTGTTGGGAAAGTCAATGTGTAGCCAGTTGTTTTTTTCTGTGTAGTTATTGGGTTCTATGACACAACAAAAGTCTGGTTTATGATTAGCTGATTTATATTTTCTCCTGCATATTTTACTTTAATCTTTACTTGTAGAATAGCATCATGGAAATACAAAGGATCTGGAGCCAGAGATAGAGCTGGGTTAAATCCCAATTCTGTCATTTATTATCTATGTAAGTGACTAGAGGCATGAGGCATGCCACTTGACCTCTCTGAACCTCAGTTTCCTCCTAAGTAAAAGGATGGTAATAATAGTCTTTATACTGCAGGGTTGTTGTGAGGATTCAATGAGTTAATCTGTATAAGATGCTTAGAATATTTCCTGATACCAAGTATGCACTCAGTAAATATAAGCTATGTAAATATTATTTACAATATTACATATTGTAATATATGTTCAAAACCTTATCAGTTGGCAGTTGCTACCATCTTAAATTGTATGCAAATATTGAGAAGCCTGAGACATTTAAAATAATTTGCTACGGTAACACCTTATACTTGGATGACACATTAACTTTCTAATCTTTTAACGTATTAATAAATATTGATTGAGAGCTTGTTCTGTGCTAGGCACTGTTTTATCCCGATGAAAGAAACAGGATCAGTGTAAGTATCTCCATCTGAAAAAGGAAAAAGCACATGTACATAGATGTTAGAGTATTTGCTTCATGTCATGTTGCTTGTTAGGAGTTCAGGTGGACTGGAGCTCAGATCTTTTGAGTCTATACTCAAAGCTCTTCCAGCTTTATTCTACTATTGTGTCTAGTGCAATGGGCCTGGCCAGGGGCATGCTGAGTGAGTAGCAGGAATGCCTCTTTAAAAGGCAGTGCTGTGTACTTAAAGAGGAGAGTGATTTTTTTTTTTTTTTAAAGGAGGCACCAAGAGCCAAAGGAGGGTCCAAAATCCAAAGTTCAGGAGAGAAACAGAGTTCAGAGCAGCTGGGAGCAGGCAGGTATCTGGAGCCCACTGAAGTAGCATAGCAAGGTGCAGCCAAGCATTCTTATAGATGGCCTGGCTGACTTGAGTGGGCTTCCTGTCTGTGTGGCAGTTTTTGTCCTGGGGCATCTTCAATGCAACGCTGGGCTTCTGTTCCAGTGAGGCTCTTTCTTTTCCCTGATCTGTTTCTCTGCATGAAGGCAAATCTTTTCTCTTAAAAGGGTGTCTATTTTCTTGATTGTGATAACATACGCTAGCATCATTGTAAATCAATTAAGCTTGGCGTAACAGGTAGTCAGGTAAGTGCAGGAACTTCAAAGAACTTTGGCAGAAATGATGCTTGTGGATGAAATTTAGTGTGGGAAGTGGAGAAGACAGCAAAAATGAAAATGGGCTCTCCTGTTTATACCAAGATGGCCCTCCTGACTCCTGGTCATTCCTTCTTAGCCACAAGGATGGATTTGCACTGGTATAACCACATTTTCTCCTTGACTCTTCTTGTGACCAACAGCACCATTTGCCAGATGAGTCAATGGGTGAGAGGAGAGCATGGGACGGTGACATGGCCAAGTTAACTGACCAACGTGGGAACTGGACTGATAGCTTTCACATAAGGCTTCCAGAATCTCATTTCTTATAAACTATAGCATTAAACAAAAGGTTATATAAACAGATCAAAACCAATTGACTTTGGAGTAAAAAAACGGCATTCGTTCTGACTTGTAATACTCATCCATTTTTTTAGATAGATGTCTGGGGTTAGGAGTTTGAATGAAGACTTGATTTTAAAATGACAAGGCACTCATATGGACAACAGGAGAACTTTGGTACCTATAAATTGCTGGTGAGAATGTACTATTGGCTCTGAGCAAGCAACTGTAAATGTTAAGAGTTTCAGGAGTAAAGGGCTGAATAGCCCCTAAATCAGTCTCCAAATCTCAAGATCCTCAATATGATCTTGATCTCTACCGCCTCCACTGAAGAAAAATACTAACTTTAAAGAACTCCTTGAATTTCTTGATGTATAAAATTTTTTCCATGTTGAAAGTTCTTTTACATTTCTGTGCTTCAAATCTATGGAAGTATAAGAATCAAAGTTAGACATAAAGTCGTGCGTAAAGTTCAGGTTCCGCATTTTGCTGCAGATAACGAGTCGAACATCTGACAATGCTGCTTTGCATTTACCTCTGGCTCTTTCCTAGTCACACTGTTAGTATTAGTGCTAACAAAAGTGTCAGCACCATTTTTAGGTTTTCTGTGGTGTTAGCGTCTATCCCTCATCACCCCCCTCCTCCTTTGCCCACCCACTGACTTGCAAGGGTATAGCCTGTTGTTGTAATACACTTGTTATTCCATTTTTATAAAGAATTTTTCTCCTTTCCTTCTCTCCATTGTCTCTGAATCTAGCCTGATTTTCACAGCAAGGCTCCCACCTGCTTTTGGTTGTAGAATGACCTTGGAATCTTTTGCTGAGGGAGAACCGCTCTCTTGCCTTCTAGCTAGTAATTAGTGTCAGATGATATAAACTGCATGGGTTGCAAATACAGCTAGGAAAGGTGAGACGTGCCTATTGGATGAAAATATTCACATCATAGAATTGTTGGAAAACTTGAGTATTGAGCCCTTGTATATTACATATATAGTGTGTGTGTGTGTGTGTGTGTATACACACATATATATACACACACACATATATAATTTGTAATAAGATGTGGATGGAGTGCAACTCCTCACTCTCCCGTTTTGGAGCTGAGTTTCTTTACACTGCAGTATTCGTTTTGATAACCGTGCAGAGACAGATGGCATTTTGTCCGCCTTCCAGAACAGAGGAATAGTTTGCCTAGCTATAGCTAGTATAATGAGAAGCCGTGTAAGTTGAAGATGAGGTAAAACCGGAGCATCTGTCAGTCCTCGCGTGCCAGATTGGAGATGCTGCAGACGAACTAATATTTCAACAAAAAGTTGAAGCAAGTATAGATTTGTGACCAAAATGATTGCATTTGATAACAATGGCATAGCAGATGTCCTAGAGTTCATGCTTGGTTTTTATTACTGCTCTGTGAGTGTTTTTGGAAGCGAGACCTACCAGCACAGCTTGTATGGAACATGTTCATTATAAAATTTTATTTTACAGAAGACAATGAGATGGAAAATTTGTAGCTAATTTGGTACTTTCCTACTCTATCATGTTTCTTTACTTATTATTTGGGAAAAGGTTGCATTCTTGTTTGATTTACATTGGCGTGTTCTAGCGTAATGAAAGAATACCATGTTAATTTGAGGCAGAGAATGAAAACCCAAATGAATGTCCATTATCTAATATTATGTTTTCAGTATGGACCATAGGAAGATACGTCTTAACCTATCTGGGATCCTCCTTTTCATCTATTTTCTCTTATTTTGTTTTCTTATTTGAGGCTAATTTTTAAAAAGTCCTTTAGGAATCTTGATTAGGAGAGAAACAGGAAATATAAGTGTTTCAAAACATCATGTAATACATGATAAATATATACAACGTTTATTTGTCAATTTAAAAATTAGTTAATTTTTTAAAACAGAAAGAAAGAAAAGAAACAGGAGAACCATGGTTTGCCTGCTAACATCATTCTTCAATAGTTAGATTAGTAGTTATTATTTCCTCGAGAAAGTAATTGCTTTATACTTAGATGGTTTAAGTTCTTTACATATTGTGAAGAATGTGCTTCTAAGTGTGCCTGATGCTTGTTTTGGCCTCAGTGCTATGTAAAGCAGTGTTAATGTGACTCAATTAAAGAAAGTCATGGGCTCAGAACCCAAATCCCACCACATGTGCCTTCTATGAAGGGCAACTTCTCTGGGTTTTAGCGAATTGGAACATAGCTATATAACCTGATTGCCTTAAAACATACCCTTATTGGGAGAAGGCAATTATTTTCAAAGGTTGATGTATGTTAATAAAAGGTTACATGTAAATGTCAAAATGTTATAGCATCGAGTTTACACACAGAAAGACAGTCCAATTACATACAAAAATACATCCTATTACAGAAGCTGTTAGGATGATTTCTCTGCCATATCTTGTAAGCAAATCATAGTTAAGGACAAGTGCTCCTGTCTCCCTGCAACTCAATGGCTCTTGGGAAACATATGGTTTTACTTCTGGCACTCCTCTTTTTGCTTCCCTTCAAGGTTTTAACTCAGATTATTCCATTTCCTAGCAGTTTGTGGTGTTGGAGCCTTTGGGTTACATGGGAACCATTAGCATGGTTTTGGGTTTGCCTGCATGGGTTGATACCTGCAGTTGTTTTGTAGAGTGCTAAACCACACTCCTGGCGAGTCTCAGTTTGAATTAAAAATGTTGATATAGTAACACACTAGTGTGTTAAAATAGATATGTGTGTAATTAAATAAACATGCCTAGCTGAAAGAAGAAAAAGAACCTATTCAATTCACTCTCATCTACTTAAAGGCAATCTTGCTTGTCTGCTGTCCTTATATTGCTTGTTTTCTCAATGCTCTTTTTAAAAACAGTTTTCTTATTTTTAAAGGGAATTGAATTTCATATTTTTAAAACTTAAATCTATTATAAATTATTATCAGATAATCTAATGTTCTGAATGGCATATCTCAGATATTAGGCTTGTGAGATTTTAAGTTGATTAAAGTGTTTTAAGAAATACATACATCGTATTGCAGAAAATTTTAATTAACATGCTGCAGAGAATTTTCTCATGCACTCCCCCTGAATCTGATCAGATCACTTCCTTGCTTACAAACTTTCAAAGTTCTAGAAGAGAAACATCTTTGTATGACATTCAAGGTCTTTCATATGACTTGAGATTCAGTCCTGTCTCCCATTGCTCTCCCTACCCCTTTCTCACACATAACACACTGAGCTCTATCCCTCAAAACCCAAGTCACACCAAGGCTTCCTTGTGCCACTGTGCCTTGCCACATGCTGTAGCTTCTGAGTAAAATCCCCTTTTTACTGCCAACCTTCTGTTTCGTCTTTTAATTGTCCATATCAGGCATGATATTCATATTCTGACACTAAAATTCTTGAAATTGCCAAATAGATATGCTGTAATAATAACTCTTGTGAGCCATTCTACAAGCTCATGGTGCATATATGCCTATGGCTCTCACTCTTTCCCATTAATTCCTCAAGTTCCTACCTGCTCATTGGCAGGAAATACAGTATCTCTTTCTTGACAGTCTTCTCCTACCCCTATGACATTTCGAGGAACTCTAAGTCTTCCCATAGTTCAGAGAGGATGGGCTTCAGGGCTTCTCCACCTAAGTAAAGGAGAAATTGGAATCTCAGTTCTCTCTCGCTATTGCCATACAGGGATGCTTTGGAAAACTGGCAATATTTGAAGGCTTCAACATGATTTTTCTTGCACCTCTCACACTTTCATATATATATATATATTTTTCAGAGAACCCCCAATAGATTCAATCACCTCTGACACTGGAAGAAAGAAAAAGACACATTTGATTTCCATGGGTTACCCTCTACCTTCAAATTTCAAAAAGGAAGAATTCAAGTGACAAAATATTTGTATCTTAACAATAATCAAGACCTTACATTTCTATACCACTTTCAAAATACTTCCATATAATATCAATAGAGGAGATAGGGTTGCTGCTTGTTATAGATGAAAAAATTGAGGTTTAGACAAGTTAAGCAATGGGCTTAAAATGACAAAGCAAGCTAAGTCATAGATTTTGGACCAGAGCCTGTTTTTGACTCTGCCTTTCCTTGAGATTTCTTTTGCTTCTGCATTTTGGATCTCATTTGTTCTGGCTGTTTGTCTCCTGGCTGACCATTCTTTCAAGGCTTGGGCCTATACAATGGGCTTTCCCTTCTTTGAGCTACCTGAAAGGGACACACCGTTAGGCCACCCCCTTGAGATCCAACCCTGAACACTGGGACCAGGCCAAAGGCAGGGAGGGAGGAGTTTAGATCCCTTTTAGACCAAAATTCTTTCTCCTGTATGACTTTTCATGTTAATATCAAATAAGCATCATTTTTCTTTGTTCTCATTTTTACTTTAACTGACCACCTTAGCACATGATAGGAAAATAGTTTTTCCAGTGTATCCACCAACATGTGAGTGTGCAACTAGAAACTATGGTGACTTTTCTATGTCCATATTGACAATTACTTTACGCTGGAACTCATCATTAGAATTATTTTTGTCATTGTGCTACTTATTAAGTAGTAAAATATACTGATTTAAAATAAGAAATCAGATGACAATTTGTGGAAGAACATCTGAGGAGGGAAGAGAGAAGATTGTACTGAATGTATATTCTATCAAGGTCAACAGTCACTGTTGCTTACAAGATAAACAAATTACTTAGAAATGAAGATGACCCAGGAAAACAAGTGCAGCCTCATTTCATATTCTGATAATTTAATCCTGTACATAATGCTGAACTCAGACTCTACAATAATGCTTATGCAAAATCAGGACTGGTTTGACAAATGAACAATGAAAGAGGAAATTAAATTAAAGATTAAAAGAAGTTATTTGAATCCCTTCTTGGTCAAAATGGGCATATTCACATAAAAATTAAGCTCAATGAGTATAAGAAAGTTTATAAATCAGTAGCTGGGAAGAATCTTATCACTTCTTCCCTCAAAGTAACTTGTGCAAGCCTAGGATGCTCCTAGACACACTATAAGATATGGAGAATTTAACATAAAAATGGGTATTAGAACTCAGAGTAATATACTAAGTTATGATGAGTCTTTTTTTCTGGGGTAAATGGTTGAGGTAACCCTGAACTGTGTACAAAGATGGTGCTACAAGTGAGAGATCATAGCTACCTTTGCTCTATGTTACTATCCTTCAAAATCCCTGTGCCTTAATAGTGACTAGTGGGCAGTAGTAGAAGAAATTTCCTTATATAGATCAACATTTTAGACAAATATTCAGATGACTCATTTGCATACTGCTGACTTCAGATAGATTGAATATTTTCCTTGCACCAAGTGTGACTTTTCTACATTTTCTCTATGCTAAATCCTATCTTTAATGATTATTTTTATTAGTGTCCATTGAAACAAATTAGTCTATTAGGTCTGGAACAAAGGCTTTAACAGTGTTTCCAACAACAAATATGTATCACACACATCTTTATATTTGTACTTAAGAATATCAAGTCATGAAAATCTGTACAATCTGTGCAAATCAATGGAGAATGATAGGATGTACATATATTTTATGTAAATTGTTACATACTTCATGATTACTTCTGTAATCTAATCATCCAAAAACTGAAAGAAGAAAAAAATGGTTACAGGCGTATTATCATGTCAAAAAACATCAGCATCTTTTTTATTGGCTGCTTTGCACTACGAGATGTAGCAGCTGTATGTTAATTTATTTAACCTGTCCCTATTGAGGTACATTTGGATTTCTTCCAGTTTTTCAGTATTACAAATAGTGCTACAATAAACATTCATATAAATACTGGTTTTTTGTGTGTGCATTTTAAAAGAACTTTAATTTTAGATTTGAGGGTATATGTGAAGGTTTGTTACATAGGTAAACTCATGTTACGGTGGTTTGTTGTACATATTATTTCATCACCCAGGTATTAAGCCCAGTACCCAATCTTTTCTCCTCTTCTTCTTCTCAACCTCTACCCTCAAATAGGCCCCAGTGTTTGTAGTTTCCTTCTTTGTGTTCATAAGTTCTTATCATTTAGCTCCTACTTATAAGAGAAAATGTGAGTTTTGGCTTTGTGTTCCTTTGTTAGTTTGCTAAGAATAATAGCCTCCAGCTCCATCCATGTTCTCACAAAGGGCATGATCTTGTTCTTTTTTATGGCTGGATAGTATTCCATGGTGTATAGGTACTATACTTTCTTTATCCAATCTGTCATTGATGGGTCCTTAGGTTGATTCCGTGTCCTTGCTGTTGTGAATAGTGCTGCAATGAACATTTGCATGCATATAAAATCATTTATATTTCTTACCCAGTAATGGGATTGCTGGGTCAAATGATAATTCTGCCTTTAGCACTTTGAGAAATTGTTGTACTGCTTTCCGTAATGGTTGAACTAATTTACACTCCCACAAACAGTGTGTAAATGTTCTCTTCTCTAGGCAACTTTGCCAGAATCTATTAATAATAGCCATTCAAACAGGTGTGAAATAGTATCTCACTGTGTTTTTCATTTGCATTTCTCTAATGAGCAGTGGTATTGAGCCTTTTTTATATGCTTGTTGACTGCACCAGTGTCTTCTTTTGAGAAGTGTCTGTTCATATCCTTTGCCCCCTTTTTAATGAGGTTGTTTGTTTTTCTCTTGTAAATTGGTTATGTCCCTTATAGATGCTGGATATTAGACTTTTGTCAGATTCATAGTTTGCAAAAATTTTTGCCCATTCTGTAGGTTGTCTGTTTGCTCTGTTGATAGTTTCTTTTGCTGTGCAGAAGTTCTTTAGTTAATTAGATTTCATTTGTCACTTTTAAGTTTAATTAGATCTAACTTGTCAATTTTTACCTTTGTTGCAATTGTTTTTGGCATCTTTGTCATGAAATCTTTGCCCATTGCTATGTCCAGGATAGTATTGCCTAGGCTGTCTTTCAGGGTTTTGATAGTTTTGGGGTTTACACTTAAGTCTTGATTTTTGAGTCTAGAGTTGATTTTTGTATATGGTGTAAGGAAGTGGTTCAGCTTCCATCTTCTATGTATGGCTAGCCGGTTATCCCAGCACCATTTATTGAATAGGGAATCCTTTCTCCATTGCTCATCTTTGTCAGCTTTGTCAAAGATCAGGTGGTCATAGATGTGTGGCCTTATTTCTGGGCTCTCTATTCAGGTCAATTGGTCTATGTGCCTGTTTTTGTAGCAGTACTATGCTGTTTTGCTTACTGTGGCTTTGTAATACCGTTTGAAGTCAGGTAACATGATGCCTCCAGCTTTCTTCTTTTTACTTAGGATTGCCTTGGCCATTTGGGCAGTTTTTGTTCCATACGAATTTTAAAACAGTTTTTTTCTAGTTCTGTGAAGAATGTTATTGGTAGCTTGACACAAATAGCATTGAATCTGTAAATTGCTTTGGGCAGTATGTCCATTTTAATAATACTGATCCTTCCTATCCATGAGCATGGGATGTTTTCCCATTTGTTTGTGTCTTCTCTGATTTCTTTCAGCAGTGTTTTGTAATTCTCATTGTAAACATCTTTCGCCTCCCTGGTTAGCTGTATTCCTAAATATTTTATTCTTTTTTTTTTACTATAAGTTCTGGAATACATGTGCAGAATGTGCAGGTTTATTACATAGGTATACACGTGCCATGGTGGTTTGCTGCACCCATCAACCCATCATCTATATTAGGTATTTATCCTAATGCTATCCCTCTCTCAGCCCCTCAACCCCTGACAGGCCCCAGTGTGTGATGTTCCCCTCCCTGTGCCCATGTGTTCTCATTGTTCAGCTCTCACTTATGAGTGAGAACATGTGGTGTTTGGTTTTCTGTTTCGGTGTTAGTTTGCTGAGAATGATGGCTTCCATCTTCATCCATGTCCCGGCAAAGGACAGGAACTCATCTTTTTTAGGGCTGCATAGTATTCCATGCTGTATATGTGCTCTATTTTCTTTATCCAGTCTATTATTGATGGGCATTTGGGTTGGTTCCAAGTCTTTGCTATTGTGAATAGTGCTGCAATAAACATACATGTGCTTGTGTCTTTATAGTAGAATGATTTATAATCCTTTGGGTATATACCCAGTAATGGGATTGCCGGGTCAAATGGTATTTCTGGTTCTAGATCCTTGAGGAATCGCCACACTGTCTTCTACAATAGTTGAACTAATTTACACTCCAAGCAACAGTGTAAAAGCATTCCTATTTCTCCACATCCTCTCCAGGATCTGTTGTTTCCTGACTTTTTAAAAATCACTATTCTAACTGGCATGAGATGGTATCTCCTTGAGGTTTTGATTTGCATTTCTCTAATGACCAGTGATGATGAGCTTTTTTTCATATGTTTGTTGGCTGCATGAATGTCTTCTTTTGAGAAGTGTCTGTTCATACCCTTTGCCCACTTTTTGATGGTTTTTTTTTTTTGTTTGTTTGTTTGTTTTTGTAAATTTGTTTAAGTTCCTTGTAGATTCTGGATATTAGTCCTTTGTCAGATGGATAGATTACAAAAATTTTCTCCCATTCTGTAGGTTGCCTGTTCACTCAGATGATAGCTTCTTTTGCTGGGCAGAAGCCCTTTAGTTTAATTAGATCCCATTTGTCAATTTTGGCTTTTGTTGTCATTGCTTTTGGTGTTTTAGTCATGAAGTTTTTGCCCATGCCTATGTCCTGAGTGGTATTACCTAGGTTTTCTTCTAGGGTTTTGATGGTTTTAGGTTTTAGGTTTAAATCTTTAATCCATCTTGAGTTAACTTTTGTATAAGGTGTAAAGAAGGGGTCCAGTTTCAGTTTTCTGCATATGGCTAGCCAGTTTTCCCAACACCATTTATTAAATAGGGAATCCTTTCCCCATTGCTTATTTTTGTCAGGTTTGTCAAAGTTCAGATGGTTGTAGATGTGTGGCATTATTTCTGAGGCCTCTGTTGTGTTCCATTTGTCTATATATCTGTTTTGGTACCAGTACCATGCTCCTTTGGTTGCTGTAGCCTTGTAGTATAGTTTGAAGTCAGGTAATGTGATGCCTCCAGCTTTGTTCTTTTTGCTTAGGATTGTCTTGGCTATACAGGCTCTTTTTTGGTTTCATATGAAATTTAAAGTAGTTTTTTCTAATTCTGTGAAGAAAGTCAATGGTAGCTTGATGGGAATAGCATTGAATCTATAAATTACTTTGGGCAGTATGGCCATTATCACGATATAGATTCTTCCTATCCATGAGCATGGAATGTTCTTCCATTTGTTTGTGTCCTCTCTTATTTCCTTGAGCAGCAGTTTGTAGTTCTCCTTGAAGAGTTCCTTCACATCCCTTGTAAGTTGTATTCCTAGGTATTTTATTCTCTTTGTAGCAATTGTGAATGACAGTTCACTCATGATTTGGCTTTCTGTTTGCCTATTATTGGTGTATAGGAATGCTTTGTGATTTTTGCACATTAATTTTGTACTCTGAGATTTTGCTGAAGTTGCTTATCAGTTTAATGAGATTTTGGGCTGAGACGTTGGGGCTTTCTACATATACAATCATGTCATCTGCAGAGACAATTTAACTTTCTGTCTTCCTATTTGAATACCCTTTCTTTCTTTCTCTTGCCTAATTGCCCTGGCCAGAACTTCCATTACTGTGTTGAATAGGAGTGGCAAGAGAGGGCATCCTTGTCTTGTGCTGGTTTTCAAAGGGAATGCTTCCAGCTTTTGCATATTCAGTATGATATTGATTTTGGGTTTGTCATAAATAGCTCTTATTATTTTGAGATACGTTCCATCAGTAGCTAGTTTATTGAGAGTTTTTAGCATGAAAGGGTGTTGAATTTTATCAAAGGCCTTTTCTGCATCTGTTGAGATAATCATGTGGTTTTTGTCATTGGATCTGTTTATTGATGTATTATGTTTATTGATTTGCATACATTGAACCAGCCTTTCATCCCAGGGATGAAGCTGACTTGAGCATGGTGGATAAGCTTTTTGTCATGCTACTGGATTCAGTTTGCCAGTATTTTATTGAGGATTTTCACATCGATGTTCATCAGGGATATTGGCCTGAAATTTTCTTTTTTTCTTGTGTCTCTGCCAGGTTTGGGTATCAGGATAAGGCTGGTCTCATAAAATGAGTTAGAAAAGTAAACCTCTTTTCCTATTGTTTGGAAGAGTTTCAGAAGGCACAGTACCAGCTCCTGCTTGTACCTCTGGTACAATTTGGCTGTGAATCCGTCTGATCCTGGGCTTTTTTTGCTTGGTAGGTTATTAATTACTGCCTCAATTTCAGAACTTGTTATTGGTCTATCCAGGGATTCAACTTCTTCCTGGTTTAGTCTTGGGAGGGTGTATGTGTCCAGGAATGTATCTATTTCTTCTAGATTTCCTAGTTTATTTGCATAGAGGTGTTTATAATTTTCTCTGATGGTAGTTTTTATTTGTGTGGGATAAGTGCTGATATCCCCTTTATCATTTTTTTATTGTGTCTGTTTGATTTTGCTCTTTTCCTCTTTATTATTCTGGCTAGTGGTCTATCTATTTTGCTAATCTTTTCAAAAAACCAGCTCCTGAATTCATTGATTTTTGAAGGGTTTTTCATGTCTCTATCCTCTTTAGTTCTGATCTGATCTTAGTTATTTCTTGTCTTCTGCTAGATTTTGAATTTGTTTGTTCTTGCTTCTCTAGTTCTTTTAATTGTAATGTTAGGGTGTCAATTTTATATCTTTAACACTTTCTCCTGTGGGCGTTTAGTGCTATATATTTTCCTCTAAACACTGCTTTAGCTGTGTCCCAGAGATTCTGGTTCATTGTGTCTTTGTTCTCATTGGTTTCAAAGAACTTCTTTATTTCTGCCTTAATTTCGTTATTTACCCAGTAGTCATTCAGGAGCAGGTTGTTCAGTTTCCATGTAGTTGTGCTGTTTTGAGTGAGTTTCTTAATCCTGAGTTCTAATTTGATTGCACTGTTGTCTGAGAAACTGTTACGATTTCTTTCTTTTGCATTTGCCGAGGAGTGTGTTATTTCCAATTATGTGGTCAATTTTAGAATAAGTGCCATGTGGTGCTGAGAAGAACGTATATTCTTTGGATTTGGGGTGGAGAGTTCTGTAGATATCTAATATCCTTGTTAATTTTCTGTCCCATCAATCTTTCCAATATTGACAGTGGGGTGTTAAAATCTCCCACTATTATTGCATTGGAGTGTATGTCTCTTTGTAGGTCTCTAAGAACTTGCTTTATGAATCTGGGTGCTACTGTATTGGGTGCATATATATTTAGGATAGTTAACTCTTCTTGTTGCATCAATTCCTTTACAATTATGTAATGCCCTACTTTGTATTTTTTGATCTTTGTTGGTTTAAAGTCTGCTTTATCAAAGACTAGGATTGCAACCTCTGTGTGTGTCTTTGCACACAAGATAGGTCTCCTGAATACAGCACACTGATGGGTCTTGACTCTTTATCCAATTTGCCAGTCTTTGTCTTTTAATTGGGGCACTTAGCCTGTTTACATTTAAGGTTAATGAGTGAACTTGATCCTGTCACTATGATGCCAGCTGGTTATTTTGCCCATTAGTTGATGCAGTTTCTTCATAGTGTCGATGGTCTTAACAATTTGGTATGTTATTGCAGTGGCTGGTACCGGTTTTTACTTTCCATATTTACTGCTTCCTTCAGGAGCTTTGTAATGCAGGCCTGGTGGTGACAAAATCTCTTAGCATTTGCTTGTCTGTAAAGGATTTTATTTCTCCTTCACTTATGAAGCTTAGTTTGGCTGGGTATGAAATTCTGGGTTTAAAATTCTTTTCTTTAAGAATGTTGAATATTGGCCCCCACTCTCTTCTGGCTTGTTGGGTTTCTGAAGAGATATCCACTGTTAGTCTGATGGGCTTCCTTTTATGGGTAACCTGACCTTTCTCTCTGGCTGCCCTTAACATTTTTTCCTTCATTTCAACCTTAGTGAATCTGATGATTAGGTGTCTTGGGGTTTGTCTTCTTGAGGAGTATCTTAGTGGTGTTCTCTGTATTTCCTAAATTTGAATGTTGGCCTGTCTTGCTTGGTTGGGGAAGTTCTCCTGGATAATATCCTGAAGAGTGTTTTCCAACTTGGTTCCATACTCCCCATCACTTTCAGTTACAACAATCAAATATACGTTTGGTCTTTTCGCATAGTCCCATATTTCTTGGGGGCTTTATTTGTTTCTTTTCATTCTTTTTTCTCTGATCTTGTCTTCATGCTTTATTTCATTAAGTTGATCTTCAATCTCTGATACCCTTTCTTCTGCTTGATTGACTTGGCTATTGATACTTGTGTATGCTTCACAAAGTTCTTGTGCTGTGTTTTTCAGCTCTATCAGGTCATTTATGTTCTTCTCTAAACTGGTTATTCTAGTGAGCAATTCCTGTAACCTTTTTTCAAGATTCTTAGCTTCCTTGCATTGGGTTAAAACATGCTCCTTTAGCTCAGAGGAGTTTGTTATTACCCACCTTCTGAAGCCTACTTCTGTTAATCTGTCAAACTCATTCTCCATCCAGTTTTGTTCCCTTGCTGGCAAGGAGTTATGATCCTTTGGAGGAGAAGAGGCATTCTGGTTTTTGGAATTTTCAGCCTTTTTGCACAGTGTTTTCCTGATCTTCATGGATTTATGTACCTTTCATCTTTGTTGTTGGTGACCTTTGGATGGGGTTTTTATGTGGACCTCCTTTTTGTTGATGATGATGTTATTCCTTTCTGTTTGTTAGTTTTCCTTCTCAGTCAGGCCCCTCTGCTGCAGGTCTGCTGGAGTTTGCTGGAGGTCCATTCCAGACCTTGTTTGCCTGGGTATTGCCAGTGGAGGCTGCAGTACAGCAAAGATTGTTGCCTGTTCCTTCCTCTGGAAGCTTCATCCCAGAGGGGCACCCGCCAGGTGCCAGCCACAGCTCTCCTGTATGAGGTGTCTGTCGACCCCTGCTGGGAGGTATCTCCCAGTCAGGAGCCATGGGGTTCAGGGACCCACTTGATGGGGCAGTCTGTCCCTTAGCAGATCTCAAGCACTGTGCTGGGAGATCTGCTGCTCTCTTCAGAGCTGGCAGGCAGGAATGCTTAAGTCTGCTGAAGCTGGGCCCACAGCCATTCCTTCCCCCAGGTCCTCTGTCCCTGAGAGATGGGAGTTTTATCTGTAAGCACCTGACTGGGGCTGCTGCCTTTCTTTCAGAGATGCCCTGCCCAGAGAGGAGAATCTAGAGAGGCAGTCTGGCCACAGTGGCTTTGCTGAGCTGTGGTGGGCTCTGCCCATTTTGAATTTCCTGGCAGCTTTGTTTACACAGTGAGGAGAAAACTGCCTAATCAAGCCTCAGTAATGGCAGGCACCCCTTCCTCCACCACGCTCGCCCGTGCATCTCAGGTTGCCTTCAGACTGTTGTGCTGGCAGCGAGAATTTTAAGCCAGTGGATCTTAGCTTGCTGGGCTCTGTGTGGGTGGGATCCTCTGAGCTAGACCAGTTTGCTCCCTGGCTTCATCCCGCTTTCCAGAGGAGTGAATGGTTCTGTCTCTCTGGCATTCCAGGTGCCACTGGGGTATGAAAAAACAAAACAAAACACCACCTGCAGCTAGCTTGGTGTCTGGCCAAATGGTCACCCAGTTTTGCCCTTGAAACCCAGGGCCCTGGTGGTGTAGGCACCTGAGGGAATCTCCTGGTCTGTGGGTTGTGAAGACCATGGGAAAAGTGTAGTATCTGGGCCAGAATGCACAGTGCCTCACGTCTCCTCTTGGCTAGGGGAGGGAGTTCCCAGACCCCTTGTGCTTTCCAGGCGAGGTGACACCCCACCCTGCTTTGGCTCAACCTCCACGGGCTGCACCCACTGTCTAACCAGTCCCAATGAGATGAGCTGTGTACCTCAGTCGAAAATGCAGAAATCACGCACCTTCTGTGTGATCTTGCTGGTAGCTGCAGAATGGAGCTATTCCTATTCAGCCATCTTGCCAGCCACAGGTATTTTATTCTTTTTGTGGCAACTGTGAATGGGATTGACTTTCTTATTTGACTGTTGTTGGTGTATAGGAATGTTAGTGATTTTTGTACATTGAGTTTGTATCCTGAAACTTTGCTGAAGTTGTTTATCAGCTGAAGGAGTTTTTAGGCCAAGGCATGTTTTGATTATCTTAGAGTTGGCCTTGTTCAACTTTGCTAATCTGATAAGGGTGAAAGATATCTCATTGTAATTTTTATTTATGCTGTTCAAATGTTACTGAAGTTGAGTACCCTTTTATATGCTTAGTGTCGTTTGCTTTTATTTTCTCATTTCAGAAGGTACCCTTTGCCATTTTTTCTATTATAACCTATTTTTGTTCTTTTTAAAAATTTTTAGTTTATAAGAGCTTATTGTATATTAAATAATATATTCTTTTCTCTCATCATATGTAGCTGAAAATATTTTCCACAGTTTGTCACTTTTTAAAAAATTAGTTTGAGGTGTTGTTTGACTAAACATAATTTTTAATTTTTAGTTTTTTTATATTCAAATTTTCCAGACCTCAAGTTTATGGTTCCTGATTCTTATGACATGTTAGGAAGTTCTTACCCTAAAATTTTCCGAAAAACTCAACTAAAGTATATTTTATAGCCTTTTTGGTATTGCTTTTTTAAATTACATTTTTTATATATCTGACTTCAATTTTGATATAAAAAGGTAGAATTTCAACTAGGAATGTATCCTTTGATTTCATTTTATACACAAATTAGTGTTAGTTGGGGTTAAATATTTCTAATCTTAATCTTTCCCCAAAGTTGATATCTTGTTGACCTAATATCTTATATTAAATACTATTTCATCTTTTCCCAAGTGATTTTTATCATATACTGAATTGCCACATATATTAAGTTCTACTGCTAGATTATATTTAGTAAAATACTCATACTTAATTTAGGAGACTATATCACATATAGATAAAGTACAGCTTTGAGGCCAGATTCACATAGGTGTATGAAATCATTTTGAAGAGAACATATCTTTCTTGAGTGTCCACTATTTGCTAAGTACCTTATATATAACTCTATTATTTCCAAGCTGTCTGACCTTTAGTTAAGTACTTAACGTCTCCTTTCTTCTTCACCTGTGTGATTTGAACTGTATACCTATTCCCTAGGGTTTTTCTGGGTTTCAAATGAAAAACTGTAAGGCAACTCATGCTTTGCACAATAGTGCAATTCCATGAAAATGACCATGTAAGCTGAAAACATGTAAGGTGGTCCCATTGATTATTGAGAGTAATTATTGTTTTGTGTCTTTTAAAAATTTCTCAAAATGTCATCACAAATTCTTACTGTTTGTTATAAATGTATAAGGGAATGTAATAAAATTATGAAACTAATATTTAGTCATACACTATAATTTAAAGCATTAGAAATATTGAAAATTAGAGTGTTTTATATCTTTGTTAAAAATTGTTGTATCAGGAATAGTGTGAATAGTGTTCACCTTGTCTTACAGTAACTTTCAATACAGATCAAAAATTTTTTCTATACCTTGGTGAGTTGTCATACTCTTTTCCAAGTTTGAATCAGCTTCAATATCTTATCATTTACACTGTCAATATTGTGAAATACCTCCAAGAGTTTCCTTAATGTGAAAATTTTCACTAGTGTCATTTCTTCAGGGACCACCCCATCCTTTTCTTACAATGACTTTCCTGATTTATGTTGATTAGCTCACCTTCACGAAGTTACCTCTGGCTTCATATCTAGAGTCTCTTGAATGATGGCAGTGTCATACTTTCCACTGTCAGATATTTCTTCTATAAGTCCATTTATGTTTGATTCTAATTTCACTTTCTATGTTATTATTTACTGTTTCATTGCTTCTCTTTGTCTTTCTTGTTCCATGTTTTAGTTATCATTCATTTATTTCATTCCATAGACAAACTAGTGTTAGTTGGGGTTAAATATTTCTAATCTTGATTTTTCTCCAAGTTGCCATCTTGTTGATCAAATATCATATATTAAACACTATTTCATCTTTTCCCAAGTGATTTTTACCATATACTAAATTACCACATATATTAGGCTGTAATTATTGATTTTATTTAATGAAATACTCATATTTAATTTAAGAGGCTGTGTTACATATAGAAAAAATATAACTTTTATAGACGTATATCTATTTTCATAAAATGTCATGGATGTGTCACTGAGAGGCAAGGGGACAACACAGCTACACATCTTGCTGTATGTGTATGAACTGAATAACAGATGATTAGTGACCAGTCACTGGCAGACATTGCAAGAAGTGATGAAATAAATCACTAGTCATGATGCACATTGTTATTACATAGTAGATTTGTAGACTGAAGACCCAGCAGTGAGGTTTGTACTTAATGCAATTATTCACAATATACCGTGGGAACTGAAATCTGAACTGTAGTGTCAAGGAGCTAGTGTTCTTTAAATAAACTGTGGAATCTGAAATATATGTATATCAGAATTGTGAAAAGTTAAGAACTGGATGCAAAGTACATCCCACAGTCCTTGACACAAGGTAGGTGCTCATAAAAGTTAAGCTTCCTTTTATTTTCCCTTTAGATGAATCTAAACACGCCTACACAAATTTTGTGTTAATTGGGGTTAGTCATTGTGTCCTTCAGCTACTACTAACCTCTCTATACTCCATCCTATAATCATGGTTTCCCTCCCACTTTGGGGCTCTAGTTATATCTGACATTTTCAACCATTATTTATAAATATGTGAGTTTTAAAATTAAGTGTTCTCCCTCAAAAAATGTTCACAAATGACTTAGGCATTGATAATGAAACAAGTGAGTCTTATCAATGAGAGTAGCTTTAGGTAGGTGACCAAGCAGAAAGTCCATTCAAGGGCTGATGTTTTAAATTTTTACTTCTAATGATGTTGAATTTGAATTCTTTATTGGCTCTAGGAGACTAGGATGTTGAATTTATTGTAGAACCTTGAAAAGTGTTGTTACCTCCTTTTACTAGCACCTTAGTACAGATACAACATTGTTGCAGTGCCACTTCCTCTCTTAGAGGTCTTCATTGAATATGTGAAATGACTCCGAAATACCAATTTCAGACATGCCCATTTTAGGTCATAGTTTAGCTTTCACAAAGGTAGGCCACCATTTTGTCATTCTTTAACAGATGCCAATTGCTGTTAAGCTAAACTTGCTATAAACAATAGTAATTCTCTGGCATGATGACTCTTATGGCCATCTGTTAGGGTGGCACTGTGCCCACTCATAGGGTAGTATGCCAGTTTCAACAGGGCACAGGTGCCAGCCAAACATAGGTTTAGAAGGATAGCCTGCAAGAACTCAGCAAGGAGATCCTCCAAGTGGTTAGTGATGCCAAATTAGACCCACATGCTTCATTACAATGGATCACATCTGTTGATGCTTGTGGGCATTATATTGTCAATTAAGGCTTTTCTTTCTGTTTCCTTATTCATTCCAACTTTGGAATGGGAATACAGAAAATCAGGACCAAAATTACTCCTTGGCCAGAAAAATAATCAATATTTCCCATGTCATCCCCTGATGTTTTCTGCAGTTCCAAACTTTATTCTAAATTATGTGAAAACCGAAAGACACATGATGCTAGCTTATGATGCTAGCTTATGATGCTCTATTATTAAAGATGATATCTAGGAAACAACGAACTAACTCTATCTCTGATTATCAACAACATTTTAAGAATTTATCTGCTGGAAACAGAGATTTTAATCCTAGTTAAGTATGCGTCTCATGTATCATCTGTTATTTCTTTGTTGAAGGATTATTTTCAACCAAAGACAAGATGGATCACAACGAGTCATTTATTATCCAGTGTTCTCTTTCATGTCTGTGTTGCAGTGCATGGCTTGACTCCAGAATAGTGTTATTACACCTTTGTGTGTTTCAAACTACACTACAGATTAGGTACATGAGACATAAGGGAAATACAGCTACCTATGCCACATGGAAACACAGAAAGAGTTTTTGGAGATTTAGGAGCAGAGGCAGGGCTGAGGTTTGAGAGTTTTCTTGTTGTATAATAGAGACTATGGTAGTGTCTTAAATATGGGATGGTGTTTAAAAGTTCACATCAGTCATTTTCTTTTCCCCCAAATGTTTATGTACCTAGATTACAGATACATTCATGAATACCATAGCTTGTCATGTAAAAGAACCTAGAGGACTTTGGAATATATGCTTGACTTTTGTGATTGCTACTTAACATGTGTATTTTCCCTCTCTCACTCTTTTCCCTTGACAACACTAACATAAACAGAAATCAAAATTGGGCATTCTGTTCCATCCCAGTGTATTACTTCCTCATGGTACTGAGCGTTCAATCTATCAGTCCTAATTATCAGGCAGATTAGAAGTAACCAAAGCAGGATATAGCCCACAAAGGCCCAGAAATTATAGCATGGAAACCGCATAAAGGGACGTGGGTGATGGTGGGGAAGAGGAAAAGAGTAGAGTGGTGAGTGCACAAGCATTGAGGTCACAGAGACCTGGGTTGAAATTCCAGCTCTACTCCTAGCTCCTATTAATACTACTAGTAGATGTGTAACCTTGGGCAAAACATTAAACCTCTCTCATCCTAATTTTTCTCACCTGTAAAATAAAGACAGTTATACACACACATACACATACACGCAAACACACACACACACACACACACACACACACACACACACATATATAGCTACTGGCCCATAGTGGGCTCTCAGCAAATGGTTGTTATTAAGAATATGATTACTATTATTATGGTGTAGAGTCAAGGAAAGGAAGGGGTGGCAGAAGAACAATCTTATTTTGTCAGCGTAATGACTCACAGGGCCCACCAGGTGCTTCTTCAGAATTATTTTGGAAAGCTAAATGTATTATGATTTCCCAGCATATGCCCCCAGTGGCTGCCTTAAGTGCCATTATTCTCTCCTAGCCTCTAATCCCATCATAATGTCTTCACCATGCACATCTGATCATCCTTCCTCTCTGCATAATTAACCTTTATCTCTTTTAGGATTATATTTAACACATACAAACAAATATACATACATATATATAATTTTTTTTGAGGGGGGAACCAGTGCTCTGTGGCATGTGGTTTTCTTTTTATTATTATTATTATACTTAAGTTCTGGGATACATGTGCAGAACGTGCAGATTTGTTACATAGGTATACATGTGCCATGGTGGTTTGCTGCAACCATCAACCCGTCATCTGTATTAGGTATTTCTCCTAATGTTATCCCTCCCCTTGCCCCCATCCCGACAGGCCCTAGTGTGTGATGTTCTCCTCCCTGTGACCATGTGTTCTAATTGTTCAACTCCCACTTACGAGTGAGAACATGTGGTGTTTGGTTTTCTGTTCCTGTGTTAGTTTGTTGAGAATGATGGTTTCCAGCTTCGACCATGCCCCTGCAAAGGACATGAACTCATTCTTTTTTATGGCTGCATAGTATTCTATGGTGTATATGTGCCACATTTTCTTTATCCAGTCTATCATTGTATATAATTTTTATATTTGGTATAAAGAAAAGTGTGATGAACATGCCTATACCCACCCTGAAGCTTAAGGATCCAAGATTACAAACATCACTGAAGTTTCCTGTGTGCCACCCCTACCCTCATTATGCCCCCTTCATCCCCATGAGGGCAAACGCTATTCTGATTTTATCTTTTCTTCTTTTTCATTGCTTTCTGTTATACTTTTATCACATATGTGTCAAAACTTAAATAATACATTGTCAGTGCTTTTGAGCATTATATGAATGGTGTCATACTGCCTGTTTTTCCCCCTGCAAGTTGCTTTTTTCACTCAACATTATGTTTGTGCAATTCATCCATGTTGATGCATTTTTGCAGTTCATTCATTCTCATATAAATAGTATTTCATAGAATGAATGAAACATAATTTATTCATTCTTCTTTTGATGTCCATCTGGATTGCTTCCCACTTTTTGCTACTAATGAACATTCTTAAGCTTGTCTCTTCATGTACATGTGCAAAAGATTATTTAGGTATATACCTGGGAGAGAAACTGCTGACATTTAGGGTCTGTTTAACTTCAGCTTTTCAAGACAATGTGAAACTTTTTAAAAAATTTATGTTAATTAATACTTTAACAGCAGTGAACAAAATTCTCTTTGCTCTACATCCTGACTAGATCTTAGTATCATCAGACTTCAAAATTTTTGCCAATCCAGTGGTATAAAACTATAACCCATTGCTTCTAATTTGTGTTTCCCTTATTGCTAATGAGGGTGGGCATCTTTCCAGGTTTATTGGCCATTCATGTTTATTATTCTGTGAAATGCCTGTTAACGTGTTTTGTCTGTTTTCCTCATGACTTGTTAGAAGTGACCCACTTTATCTTAGTAACATTTTTTGCCTTGAAGTTGACTTTATCTAATATCAGTAAACGATTTCAGCTTTCTTTGAGGTGGTATCAGCATAGTAAAGTTTATCACTTTCTGTTACCTTCAACCTTTATCCTGTTATCCTGTGTTTTAGGTGAGTCTCTAATAACTAGCAGATAAACGGATTTTTAAAAATTCAGATAAACAATCTTGTCTTTTAACTGGAACATTTAGTTCACTTATACTTAATGTAATTAATGGCATATTTAAATCTACTGTTCTTATATTTTCAATTAGTCTTGGCTGTTCTGTTTAATTTTTCTTTCATTAATTGTGGCCTTCTAGAGTGATCACATGTGTTTTTATTCCATCCCCCTTCCTGTACTGGTTTAGAAGTCATATATGCTTTATTTATTATTTCAATTATAAACATATATACTTTACTTCTATTATTTTCAGTTATACTATGCACACTTATTAAAGACTAATGGCAAGGAATAACTACCCTTCTCCTGGGAAGTACAAAGAGCTTAAGACAGTTTTACTCTAACATCCTTCCAACTTATATTACTATTAAATAATTTTATTTCTGTTTAAGCCCACCAGATGTCATTACTATGGTTTTAAAAAATTGATACATAATACTTGTACATATTTATGGGGTACATGTGATATTTTGATACATGCATACAACATGTAATTATTAAGTCAGGGTAATTGGGATTACTATGGTTTTACACAATCAGTGTTCATTATATTTGCCTACACATTTACTACTACTTTTTAAAAATACTTCTTGCATGTCAGACCTTCTATCTGTGATTACTGTCCTTCTGTTTGAAGTATATCTTTTAAAATTTCCTTCAGTGAAGCTCTGTTGGTGACAAATTTTTTGTTTATTTTTAAATGTCTTTATTTCCCCTTTGTTCTTATAATACACTTTTTTCTGAGTATAGGATTTTTTTTTTTTTTTTTTTTTTAGCACATTGAAATTTTTATTCTACTCTCCTCTGGCTTCCATAGTTGGTATTTCTCTGGCTTACTTAAAGGTTTTCTTGTTGTCCTATGATGTCTCTGGGTATAGATTTCTCTTTGTTTTTGTTGTTTTTCCTATTTAGGAATTGTTGTGTTTTTGGAATCTGTGAATTAGAATTTCTTAGTTCTGGAAAATTATCAAACATTATTTCTTCAAATATTGCCTCTATTCTTTCCAGTTTTCCCTTCTGGGAGTCTGATTAGACTTATGCTAAACCTTCACATACTGTAATCCATATCTTTTAGCTTCTCTTTCATGTTTTTATCTGTGCTCCAATCTAGGTAATTTCCTTAGATACACACTTTAGTTTACCATTTCTGGCTTCAGCTATATGTATTCAAGTTGTTGGTTAAGCCATCCATTAGGATTTAATATCAGTGGTTATATTTAAGTTGTTTCTATTTTTAATTCTCAAATATTTATGTTCATGGTTGATCTCTTATTTTCTGCTCATTTTTGTTTCTTTTATTTCTTTGAAGATTCAGATTATTGTGCATTCTATCTTTTATCAGTAACAGTTAAAATTATTGGTTGGGTGCAGTGGCTCACGCTTGTAATCCCAGCACATGCAGAGGCCTAGGCTGGAGGATCACTTGAGCCCAGGAGTTCAAGACAGGCCCGTGCAACATGGCAAATCCCTGTCTCTACCAAAAAAAAACCAAAAAACAAAAAACAAACAAACAAACAAAAAACAAAAAAACACTGGCCAGGGGTGGGGGTGGTGGCATAGTCCCAGCTATGGGGAGGAGGGGACTGTTGTTGAGGCCAGAGGATCGCTTGAACCCAGAAGGTCCAAGCTGCAGTGAGCTGAGATCCTGTCACTGTACTCCAGCCTGGGTGATAGAGCGAGGCCCTGTCTCAAAACAACAACAACAAATACTTAAAATTCTTAAATGTTTAAATCTGTTCTTTCTTGTTTCTTCTGAGTCTTATTCATGGTAACTTGTTTCCTTATGTGTTTAGTGATTAAACACTTGTTTCCTGATGTGTGCTTCTATTTGGCTAAACAATCTGTGGGGCTCTTATAGGTCTGGGTTGAGGACGGTTTATTCACAGATAATTTTATGTGCTTTTGTTGGCCAAAAGGGATGCTAGTATACTGGAATAACTTCTAGGCTTGGTGTTTTTCAACCATGCTGGTTGAAAAAATTTAAATCCCAGTTTCTTCTAAAGGAGATCTCTGGAAACAAATTTTTGGGTTTAGGGTATAGTCGAGATTCCTACTATTGTTATTAATTCATGTCCATCTGCAGCTGTGGTGAAGAAAAGTTTCCTTGCGGGCTTGTTCTGATGGCTGACAGATTTTGTTTCTGGCCTATTTTTCACTGACAATGTAGCACCTTCAAAAGAGCCAGATGTACCTGATTATCTCAGGTACAGCTTCTTTATTTGCCTAGGCCCAACGATTAGGATTTCATTTCCAACTTCCAAAACTCTACATTACTGGCATGAATATCTTCACACTGGGTTTCTTTACTTTTACATTGTTTACTACCCTATTCTGGTTTCAGCTTGTTCCTCCTTCTTTATCTACCTCCTACCCCCACTTCTGTTTTTCCTTCCCCCACTACCTTCGATTCTTACTTTCTTCTGAGCTCAGCATGCATTTTAAAATATATTGTTAAAAGTCATCCACAGCATTTAGAATTTTCGAAGTAGTAGGGCTATTTAGAATATCTTGTTCACAATGTTACCAAAACAGGAGTTTTCCTTCTCTTAATATCTAGTTTTCAAACTATAGTGTCTTTTTTTCTTGCAAATAACACCTTTTTGTGTGTCCTTGATCTTATCTCTGCCCAACTCCTCTCAAACCTGGTTCTATTATTTGTCCTGTTTGTCTGTTTCATCTTCAACATTTTTCCCTTCTGAATCCAAATACCTCTGGGTACCCTCCTTCCCCAGAAAATCTTCCCACAATCCTAGTAGCTCTCAACCTACTATTTTATCTTTCTGATTACTATAACTAATCAATCAAATATTATCTTTCTATGGCTCACACCTGTAATCCAAGCACTTACGGAGGCCAAGGTGGGTGGATCACTTGAGGTCAGGAGTTCGAGATGAGCGTGGCTAACATGGTGAAACCCCGTCTCTACTAAAAATATAAAAATTAGCCAGGTGTGGTGGCGCATGCCTGTAATCCCAGCTACTCTGGAGGCTGAGACAGGAGAATTGCTTGAACGCAGGAGACGGAGGTTGCAGTGAGCCGAGATCATGCCACTGCACTCCAGCCACTGTGACAGAGCAAGACTCCTTCTCAAAAAAACAAAACAAAGCAACAAAATAATATTATCTAATAATCTCTGTAGCTGGCAGCATTCTTTGACACCAACCCTCTTTCTTCTCTGAAACTTGAAACCCTTGGACTCCTCTCTCACTTCATATGCAGGCAGTTGCCCAATCCTATATGATAGGGCTTGCTCTGGAACATATTTCATAGTCATTTTTTTCCTGTTCCAGGACACAGCCCCAGTTAATTATTGCAACTCTCTCTAACCAGTCTCTCCAGCTCAATCCTCACCAAAGCTGCATCTTCTTTTCAGTAATGCTCTGCCTGGGTTTTCCATTAAAATCACCTGAGGTGCTTTAAAAACTGTTAATACCCAAATCTCATCCCCAAGATTTCTGATTTGATGAATATGGTAGGCAGCTTTGCACATCAGCCTATTTTTTTTTAAGCTCCCAGGTGATTCTAATATGCAGTCAAACTTGTGATCTGTTTTTCTAACCCAGTGGTTCTCACACTTCAGAGTGCATCTGAAACCTCTGGAGGGTTTATTCAAAGTGAGTGCTGGGCACCACCCCCAGAATTTCTAATTCAGTAAGTCTGCAGCAGGCCTGAATGTCTCACAAACACTCAGGTGAAAATGATGATGCTGGACCAGGGACCACAGCTCTAATTCTATAGCCATAACTAAACAACAGGTCTCATAATATCACTGCTCTGCTCTAAATCCTTTAAGGGTTCCCTATTAACTATCAAAATAAGTACAAGTCACTCTTTATATGGCCTTCAAAGCCCTTTACCATCTCTTCCTAGATTCCTAATTCCTGCTATATTTTCTGTTACTTTCTCTATGTACCAATCAAATGAGACTACTGGCTCTTTTCAAAATACAACCAATATTATCTCTTGCCTTCATATATTTGCTCATATTGTTTTGTTTGTTATTGAAAAATAAACTTTATTGTGTATGTTTGAGGTATATGGCATGATGTTTTATATATATAGTATAATGGTTAACATAGGAGAACAAATTATCATATCTGTCATCCCATTCTTTCCTCTCTGGCAAGAGCAGCTATAATCTACTCAGGAAAAATCCCAAATACAATACATTATTATTAACTATAATCCTCATATTGTGCATTCGATCTTTCAACTTGTTCATCCTACATGTTTTTTATTTTGTACCCTTTAACTGACATCTCCCCATTTCTTCCCCCCACCCTGCCACGACCCTCTAGAAAGACTTTTATTCTGTCTCTGTATATTTGACATTTTATTTAAAAAAAGATTCCACATATAAGAGATATCATGCAATATGATTTTTCTTTCTGCGTCTGGCTTATTTCATTTAGCATAATGTACTCCAGATTCAGCCATGTTGTGGCAAATGGCAGGATCTCTTCCTTTTTTAAGGCCAAATAATATTCCATTACACACACACACACACACACACACACACACACACACACACAGTTCCTTTACCCATTCATCCATTGATGGACGTCTAAATTGTTTCCATATCTTGCCTATTGTGAATAATGTTGCAATGAACATGGGAGTGCAGATATATTAAGTGGTGATTTCCTCTCCTTTGAGTATATGCCTAGAAGAGGGATTGCTGGTGATTGATACTGGTAATTGATTATGGTAATTACCATAATTGTATGGTAATTCTGTTTTTAATTTCTTCAGGAACCTCTATAATATTTTTATAATGGCTGAACCAATCTACATTCCCACCACTAGGGTACAAGGGTTTCTTTTACTCCACACCCTCAGCAACCCTTGTTATCTCTTATCTTTTTGATAATAGCTATACTAACAGGTGGGGAGTGGTATCTCATAGTGATTTTGGTTTGCATTTTCCTGATAATTAGTGATGTTAAGTACTATTTACTCATATTGTTATCCTGGCTGGTGCTCATGTGTTCCCCTGTCAAAATTCTATCTATCCTTCAAGGTTTATCTCACATACCTCCCTCAATGATATTTCCTTTTTCTCAGTCCCCAACTGCCAATACATACTCACACTCAATCACTCACTCACTCATTAACTCACTCACTCATTTATTCAGCATCACAATTTTCTCATCTGCCAACAGGGTCTCCCCAAAATCTACTATCACAGGCTGCCCAAAACGATATGCCTCATATATGTGAAAGCCGTCATGCTTAACCACTTCCACAATTTATCCAACTAAATTTTAAATGTCTTGAATAGAAGGAATGTATTGTATTATTACTACCTTATGTCCTTGCTATTCAAAGTGTGATCCAAGGCCAAACAGCATTGATATCACCTGGGTGCTCAATAATGATATAAAAATCTCAGGTCCCACCTGAGAACTTTTGAATTAGAATCTACATTTAAAGGATGTGCAGGTGATTTGTATGAACATTAAATCTTGAGAAGCAGTCTGTAGTACCTAGAACAATGCTTGGCAAATAGTAAGTATACTTATGTGCCGCAGAATGACATTTTGGACAATAATGGACAATATATATGACAGTGGCCCCATAAAATTATAATACTGTATTTTACTGTATGTTTTCTATGTTTGAATATGATTAAATAGTTATTATACTGTTACAGTTCCCTACAGTATTCAGGACGGTACCTGCTGTACAGCTTTGTAGCCTGGGAAGAATAGGCTATACCATATAGCCTAGGTGTATCGTAGGCTACACCATCTAGGTTTGCATAAATGCACTCTAGGATGTTTGCACAATAGTGAAATCACTTAAAGATACATTTTTCAGAACGTGGCCCATCAAGTGATACATGATCATACGTGACGAATATATGTTGACCTGAATCATTTAGAATAGGAAATACAGCAGAATTGATCTATGTTTTTTTCTGACCTTCCTCAGGGATACAGCTCATCAAATTGCATCCTGTATCATTTTGCAGGAAACAATAGGATTCACTGAGTCAAGATTGAATCAATAAACAAGAGTAGGTACACAGAGATGATATCAGAAGGTAGGAACACTTCTGTGGAAGAATTTGTAATCTAACTCAGCAGACTAGACAGACTCACTGAGAAGATAATCTCAGTTTGGAGTGACTAGATAACAACCTTGTTGCAGAACATTTCTGCTGAAATGCAAAGTCCCCAGCACCTGTGGGGCAGCAGCATAGTGAGGACTGCTCAGTTCCCAAGAATATCTCTCTCTCCTTATGGAGTTTTGGGTTCCTTTACTCTTGAAAATTTTTGACTTTTTAGTTTAAATCCTAGGAGGGAAAGATTGGTCAGGAGGAGTATTGCCTAGTGCTGTTAGTCACTTCAATGTAAGCGACCATCTTGAATTAGTGCACAGGTCAGTGAATCATGATTATCTGGCAGACATTTTACTATCCCATACTTGATGGTATATTTTGTGTATATAGTCCATTCCCACTTTCACTGACAGGAATTAAATGATCATTTATCAATCATAATTTAAAAAATATTTATATCACACTTCATTCTGCAGAGGCTTTAAGGCCATTTACAACATTTATACATACGTGAATCAGATATGGGGGAAATGTAAGTCAAAATTTTAAAATATTAGGATTATACAAAGAACAATACTTGTGTCTAGACAAAAAAAGATCAACAGAATTGTCATAGTTGAATTTCAAATTTGCTTCTGAGTTCCCTGGAAGCTAAAGTGAAAAAGGGAGGCATCAGTTCTACTAGTTGTTTTTGCAAATTCAAATAATGAAAAGTGCCTTTTAAAGGGAAAAATAAATAACTACAAAACTTATATGTTAACCTACTTTTACTATACTGTTATTATGCTATGGAAAAAAAGTGAACACAAACTTCTTATGTCTATGGTCTTAAACAACTATAAAACTGAATATATATATATGTATGTGTGTGTATGTGTGTGTGTGTTTGTGTGTGTGTGTGTGTGTGTGTATATATTCTCAAGCCTTTTCAGCTGGAGGCTGAATATATGTGTGTATACATATATATACACACACACACACATATAGCAAAACTACAAAACCAATGACATCCAAAATAATTACATAAATTTAATGGACAGATGATGATGTGCTGAAACTAAATTTTGAACGTTGGGCCAAGTAGAGAAAAGATGTATTATCATCCTTTATTTTCTGCTTGTTTGTGGACTTGATCTTTTGGTTTTCTGCATGATGGACCATCATTTGGGTAATCATTGTTATCATGGTCGTTATTTTTCTTCTTTAACAAGGAATTCCTTTTTTAACCAACCAGCCATTTTGTGTTAGGCAAGGAAATTTAACAGTGCATTCAAACATCTACAAATGATTTACCAAAAATGGAACTTAAATTAAAGTTATTCATTGCATATATTTTACAACTCTTACAGTGAATGAATTTAGAGAGTGGATGGAGTACGTATTCTCCAAATATGCTACACTATGGCATAATCTCCAAATATGCTACACTATGGCATAATGCTGAAAAGCCAGGGTTTGAAGTTTCAGAAGCAGGGTTGAATCCTGCCTCTAATATATATGAGCAGTGTAGCTTTGGGGAAATTACTTAACTTTTCTGGTCCTCTGTTTCATCATCCGTAAAATGGAGGTAATGATAATACCCTATTATTAAGACTGTTGAAAATAATGAATGAGATAATGCATGTAACATGCCTGTATCAGTCAAGATTTAACCAGAGACCAGAACCAGCAGGAGATATATACTAAGAGAGTCACTGCAAGGAATTGGTTTGCATAACTGTGGGAGTTGACTAGACAATTCTGAATAACTAGGGCAGGCTGTTAGGAAGGGCCTGGAACCCTTGGGCATAGGCTGAAGCTGTGGCCCATAGGCAGCAGAATTTCTTCTTCAGGAAAGCCTCAGCTCTGCTCCTAAGGCCTTTCACCTAATTGAATCAGGTCCACCTATATTATCTAGGATAATCTCCTTTACTTAAAGTTAACTGATTATGGACTTCAGTCACATCTGCAATACATCTTCATGGAATGCATGGGTTCGTGCTTGACTGATAATTGGGGACTGTAACCTAGCCAAGCCAACACACAAAACTATCACAGTGCCCAACATGGAGAATGACTTATAGTGACTACTCAGTAGATGGTAGACAGCGAGACTGTTGGAATGGTACATGACCATGGGTAAGACATATAAGTGTCATGAGAAGTAGCCTGGGGTAAAACATGAGATTCGGAGTTGGAGAGACCCGAATTCAAATCCTATTATAGCAATTTACTAGCTGCATACATTCGGGCAAATGACATTTCCTCTCAATGCCCTTGTTTCCTCATCTGTAAATAAATGTGAGATAGTACTCCTGACAGCTACCCTGTGAGGTAAGTGTTACATGAGATTAGATAAATGCCTGGAATGTATAATAATTCAACAATGGTAGAAATTCCACTTTCCCATTTGTTTTCTTCTTAACCTCTCTGGTCATCTGCCTTCTCATCTATAGCATGAGAAAAAATATAATACCTACTAATAGTTTTGTAAGGATTGAATGAAATAATGCATTAGATCTTTAAATGTATAGTAAGTACTCAATAAATGTTAGCCATAAATATTCATATTATTATTGTCTTTTTTTAGCATAAATAAAGATTTTATTGGTCAGTTTGGGTGAGTGACAAACTGACATGCCCCCAATTCACTATTCCACATATCCAAGCCCCTGAGCGGGCGAGAGGAGAAGCTAAGCTTATTGATGGTGGGCAATGGGTGAGAGGTGGAAAGGACTTGAAGGCCTCTGGGGGTTAACAAGGCTACCAGGACCGGAACCAACGTCCTAGGAATAAGTCCAGGATGGAGAAGGCATCATCCAGGGCTGGAGGTCTTGGTGATTCTGGATCATCCCTAGGACTGCTGTCTGCTTCGTCTTGGGTTACTGTGGTCTCTGTCTGGCCCTCACTGTCCACCACAGTCCAGCGCTCCTCCACTATCCCATCTGGCTTAGTGATCTTGGTCACAGAGATGCTCTTGAAATAGGATCTGGGCTGGGGCTGTAGAACCGGGCCAAAACCCTCCTGGGAAACCTGGGAATCAAGATCATTGTCCTCTCTGGTTCTAGGATGGGGGTCCACAGGCCATACATCATCAAACCTATGAAATGGTCTCTGGGAGGCCCAGTCTGGTGCTGTTTTGAGGGATTCACTTCTTGCATCACTCTCCAAGACCCCCTCAAAGGTCCTGGGCTGGTGACTATCTAAATACTTAAGAATCGAGTCTCGAAGTGTCTGTCCCTCCTGCAGTCTGTCACCAGGTGTCTCTGACTCAGGCCCTGGAAGTTCAGGAGGATGGGAAGGCAAGGTCCAGGCCTCCGTATTGCTGAAGATGCTATTGAAATCTCCTACTAGGGAATCAAAGCCGAAGTTATCGTGGAAACCTATCCCTCCTCCTGGGCTGAACTGAAGCCAAAACCAAATTCCTTGGGGTGTAAGGGCGGGGGGAGGGGTGCTGAGGACTATGGAACCTTGGGTTCCCAGGGCCCCATGAGCCCCCTTCTTCCTCTTCTTCCTCATCATCATCTTCATCTTGAGTCATCCCTGGAAAAAAGGGATCTCTGTGACTCCGAGATCCAGGAAAGCCGAAAAAGCCCCGGAAGAGATCAAAGAGGCTCATTCCCGTATTAGGACTCGAATCTTTGAACCCCTCGAGTGGTTCATTCGCAGAAGGGGGAAACCTGCACAGCCCTGTGGGAAATTGAGCAAGGCGTCAGCCCATATTACTGTTCTCTAACCGTCACTTCTTGCAGTTGGGCTTCCAATAAGCACAGAATAGCAGATAGCTTGAGATTGTCCACTCAGAGGAAGCCTGGAACCAAGGATTTCTATGTTGCTAGTTGAGGGCAGACTCATATGCTTTAGGGATCTAATGAAAAGCTTGTTTTCTTATGTGAAATTGGGGACCTGCCTTCAAAATTGTAGATATTTTACCTCCTTGTATAGTATATACAAGCAGAGACAAATTTTTCCCTTAGGAAGTAGTTAGGAAGTTTCCCTTAGGAAGTACTTCAAGTGAATAAGTTTTTAGGATCAAGTCATGGAAGCTGTATCACATGAGGCTCTTCCCAAACTAGAGCACAATTTCCTATTAAAATGAAACCAACATTTTGCAGATTAACCATGCACACCAAACCTGAAATCTCCTCTCCCCTATCCCTTATTTAAAACCTATTCCCAACTCTTGTAGACTCCACCTACAATATATTCTGAATCCAACAATTTCTCAGCCCTGCTGCTACCACTATAAGCCAAATCCCCATTGCCTCTGACCTAGCTGCTCTCTGCCCTCCACTGTAGCCTCATTCTAACCCATTATTTACAAATCAGCCAGAGGATCCTCTAGAAATGTAAGCCTGATCATGTTACTCCCCCATTCCTGCTCAACAGCCTCTGCAGATTCCTTACTGCACTTAGGATAAGGGCTAATGTCCTTTATGACACACAAGACCCTTCATGGGCTGGTCTCCACCAACCTATAGTGAACATTGTTGGTTTGGAGCAGCTCAGTATTCATTCTTTCTTCCTAACTACATTCCACTTTTCTTTTAGGAAATAACTTCTTTCCCATTGGATATAGTCTGGGGATGCCATCAGACAGGCACTCTGTCCTCCCTTAGGTGGGGGCAAGCTCATATTGAAAACAAAACCATTAGTATGCTCCAGGAACTGGAGCAGAGGGACAAAGAGGCAGAAATTGGTTAACGTTGATTCATCCAAGTGGGTAGCACCCAGACCTGACCATTTGTATGCTAATACACTTCCTGGACTTCCTACTCCCTAGCCCTTCAAAGTTTTCTAAATCCTGTTCATTTGAAAGCTTTTCCATCAATCCTTTAAGCTCCCAGTATCCTTCCCCAAACTGTTTCTCCTCTGTCATTTGTGTCACTTTTCTGCTTTCTCACTCTGATCCAGTTATATTGCTTGTATTAGTCTGTTCTCATGCTACTATGAAGAATACCGAGACTGGGTAATTTATAAAGAAAAGAGGTTTAATTGACTCACAGTTCTGCATGGCTGAGGAGGCCTCAGGAAACTTACAATCATGGCAGAAGGGGAAAAGGTACATCTTCCATGGGGGCAGGCAAGAGAAAGCATGTGTGAACGCAGGAAAAACTACCATCTATAAAACTGTCAGATCTTGTGAGAATTCATTCACTATCGTGAGAACAGCACAGGGGAAGCTGTCCCCATAATCCAATCACTTCCCTCCCTCCATATGTGGGGATTACAATTCAAGATGAGATCTGGGTGGGGACACAGAGCCAAACCATATCAATATGCTATATTACCTTTGCTCAGAATCTTCTTTCCCCACCTACTTTAGTCAAGTACTCAGTCTCAAGATCTCAGCTCAAAGTTATTTCCTTATGATGCCTTCCCTAATTTCCCTCATTAGTTCAAATCCTTCTATTGGAGGTCTTGTGGAACTCTGCTTTTCCTCTAAGTAGCTCTTAATGCAGCTGTTATTTTACTGAGTTGTGTGAAACTTTGTTTCTCTTGCTCCTAGAATGCTAACTCCAAGAAGGCAGACATTGTATTCATTTTGTTTACTGATGCACCCTTGGTAGTGGCGCGGTGCCTACCATATACAAGGCTCCCAGTAAATATTTATTAAATAGATGAAAGCAAAATTTGTGTGGAAACTTAAGCCAAAATATGATACTTCTAAAACAATTCATGCTTGTTGGCAGTATAGCCATAGGAACACTGAGTCAGGCTTTTCTATAGCCAGGGGTACCTTAGTGGAAAAAGTTAAGACATACTGAAATAGTTGTGACTCACTTCAACAAGACAAATGCTTGGAGATCATGCCTGCAGAAGTCATATTTCTTCATTCATTCATTTACTCATTCCTTTATTTATCTACTCATCCATGTGGTCAACAAAAGTGTATTTAGAACTCAATTACTGGGGCTCCAAAGATGAATAATGAGATCAGATAAGCTTTGAGTATTAAATATATGTTTTTGTTATAAATATAACCAGTTAATATAGAGAAAATATAAGTTAACTAGTTATTTGATGTAGAAATGGATATGCAAATAACTGATATTTTTTCCTAAGATAATTGCCCTCATACAGTCATCAAAATAATGTTCATTGGGTTACTGTTTTCATTTTCACTTTTAAGATGACCTTCATAATTATTTTCCCAATGTCATGGCTCCTTATCTCTGTATTAGCAGAGATATTTCCAGCTTTCCTTGCCTGATATCCCCAAGTGTCTCCAATTAGATTGTGTCACATTGTGATGGTTTTTACCATTTTCATGCTACATAACTAATTTTCATTGGCTGTGTTTCTTAAAAAATACACACACACTACATATTTTAAGAGAGGAGATAAGTAGGGCATCAAATAAAATAACAACAAGATAAAGTTCTGTACTCCAAAAAGACTGGAAATTACTCATGTTATCTTTTAAGAATCAGCTTCCATCTATGCTTTTTCTAGTCTCTCTCTCTCTTTCTCTCTCTCTCCCCCTCCGTCCCTTCTTCCCTCCCTCCCACCTTCTCCGTCTCTCCTAGGGTTTTAAAAAAAATTCCAGCCCAACTCTGTCCATACACAATGAACATGTTACTCTAAATTCAATAATATTTCAGTTTTTAAAAAAGCATAAGTGATCGCTTCTTTGTTGTTAATCACTTGCCTTACTTAATTCATTCATTATACTCAGAGGCTCTGAGATTAAGTCTCCAGGCTGGAGAGCTTCATATGAATCCTTTCTTTTTTATCTATTCCAACTTAGATTAAGTCTAGGTCCTGTTTAATGAGGTGCCACTGCTGGGTTTTCACGCAGAAAGAATTCCTCATCCTCGGTGGTATGTATATACCAAATAAATTATCTTTTATTTCTTGAATCTCCGACTATTGCTTCTTGTATGAAAGACTATGATTATGAGCTCCCTGGGATCTGGGCAGCTGGGTTTCTTTGATATGGATTTTTTTCCTTTTCATCAAAGCCTTATCTTGTTTTTTTTTTTTTTTTTTATTATATTTACGGTGTGTGAGATTATGAAGAGTTTTCTAGACAGCACCAAGTGCCATGCCATAATGAACTGAGTCAAGTTATTGGGTTAGGACTCCCCATGCTCCAGTCAATTTATATTCCTTGGTATAATCTGTTTATAAATGAGCAAAACTACTTTATGTTTCTGCCACAAATTTTATTGTGTGTGTGTGTGTTCACATGTGTGTTTTGGTGGGAGGAATTGCTAGTTTTTATTTTTCATGCATGGTTGTGCACACAAATTCAGTAATTTAATTTCCCCTTAAATACTGCCTTTTCCCAAACATCCAGTTTCCAGATTAAAAAATGCATATGTAGGAGTGTTTGCAGTGTGCACTACATTCCTTGAAGACTAGTCTCACAAGGCTGTCTCATCACAACTAAGAGTTGTCATCCTGGCACTGCTGAAGTGTTCACTGCTGCTGCTGAGATAATGGTACTACTTCCCCATGGGCCTGCTTGGATAGACTGGGACTCAGCAGCCCCATAGTAAGGTTAGGAAATAGTCACGGAGGCAAAGAAGACAAAAAATATATATATAGAACAAAAGGGTGGGTGGTGGAGGTAGAAGGGAGGAGAAGAAGTTCCCATGGAAGGCAATAAGACATCAGTACTGCCAGCACATTACCCCCAGTGGCACCATTCCTATCCCACTATAGACAATCTGGATCCACAAGTCTGCTTTTTGGGACAAATTAGTGTGTTTGGTAAGAACCCACTAGTAATGAGGCCAGTGTCTTGGGTGATGTTATCATACGGTCCACTTGGCTTTGTATAGAGGAAAAATAGTTTCCACACCCTCTTACTGCTGCTAATTACCAACAAAGAAAACCAAGACAGAGAGTAAATGGCAGAGTACAGATTTCTACCAATAACCACAAATCAAATGCTGCAGCAGGTTATATATAATTACAGCCTATCCTTACAAAATCAATTATAAAAGAACAGGTGGATTTTACCAAGCTTAATATTCTGCTAATTTAGAGCTCTGTAGCAACAGCATGCCAGAGCAGTGAGTCTTAAACTTTTTCATACCGTGCAGCAACAAGAATGCCTGTCCAAACTCCTTGAGTAACCACATGAGTCTGTTCATGATTAGAAGTTACAGATCCGGGGGCTCCAGCTGTCCCAGATCTCACCCAACCAATATGAGAACTGAAGGAATGAATATAGGGCCACCACTGTATCCCACTAGTTAGATGATCTCTTTTCTAGAAATTTTCAGCAAAATGGGATTCTACCACTTCATTTTAAAATCAACTTTGATGGAATTACTGTAATGAGCACATTTATCGATTTAAACTCTTGGATATGTATGCACGTGTGTGTGTGTGTGTGTGTGTATGTATGTATTTCTGTGAAAGCATTTCTATTTTTTTGTTGTTAAATAATTTCTCTTTCAACTTTATACGTCCAAGACTGAGTCATAAGGCTTATTGCCCCAAGGGAGGAGAAGACAAAATCTGCCCCAAACAAAGAGGTTATTGATCAGCTGTAAGTCTTAAAAATTGACTATTTTGAGATCATAGAAAGACCATTGTCTTGAAAAACCAACTCTGTTGACAGATAAAATTATTAGCTAATTTTTTTTTTCTAGTTCTTATTTAACATATGACAGACTGGGCATAGCTGCCTAGATCATGGAGGTTTACTATATTCTTAAAATAGAGAAAACACAGGAAGTGAGAAAAAAAAGTTGAAACAGTTTTTTCTGTTCCTAGTTAGTAAGGGAAAAAGGAGAGAAGAGGGAATGAGAAGGAAGAGTTCACATGCTTGGATGTTTCTTGTCCCTACTCTTGACATACTTTGGATTGGCCTTGGGACTCTTGCAAAGGCCCGCACAGGGCCGCATCCAGCATGCTTCAAAAGTAATAATAATACGGGATGATCTAAGTAAGGAAGCTGGCCTTGTGTGCTGAAGGCAGTGATCAAGGATCCCCATGGACTGGATAAACTGGAAGATTCAACATATCCTGGTGAGGGAGTGAGGAGGGGCTGAAAATGCCTGTAGTTGGAACAAAATTGTCTCTATGAACGAGGACTTCCAATCTGAAGAAAAGTGATTAAGACTATGGACCCTAGTGCTGAGTGTCAGCTTGTTGCCTTGACAGGTCAGATGGAACTCATTGTACCTTAAATGCCACTAGTCCAGGGGGTAGAATACAGCATGGAAGTCTTCCCTTAGCCATGGTTTCACTTTCTATGGTTTAACTTATCCACAATCTACCACAGTCTAAAAATATTACAATATTTTGAGAGAC
This sequence comes from Papio anubis, assembly GCF_008728515.1. Lineage (NCBI taxonomy): Eukaryota > Metazoa > Chordata > Mammalia > Primates > Cercopithecidae > Papio > Papio anubis. The sequence goes on along the minus strand of NC_044996.1, from coordinate 7,024,596 downwards.
AGAAACCACATTCATATAACTTTTATTATAGTATATTATTGTAATTGTTCTACTTTATTATTAGTTATTGTTGTTAATCTCTTAGTGGGCCTAATTTATAAATGAAATGTTATCATAGGTATATATGCATAAAATGTATTATAGATTGGATTTTGTACTACCTGCAGTTTCAGGCATCAACTGGGGGTCATGGAACATATCCCCAGCAGATAAACAGGAACTATCATAGCTGTTCTGTTACAGACACCAGCTAGGATCTAGGAAACATCGTGTGGACTCAGAGACACTATCTCCTCTGCCACCTTAGAGCAGAAAGATTCTAAGGTGGCCTTCTATGATCCCCAGCTGCTGGTGGTCACAACCTTGTGTCATCTCCTCTAGTTGTTTATGGGCCATACCTGTGACTTGCTTCCAACCAATAGAATGTGCCAAAGGGGATGGGGTGGTTACTCCAATGATTACATTATGTCATATGTTAAATATGAAGGGATTTCACTCCTGTGATGATGCTATATTATACAACACTCTGTCTTGCTGGCAAACTGTCTCAAGAGTCTCTTATTTTCTGTTGCTGGCTTTGAAGAAACAAGCTGTCATAAACCCTACTGCCACAGAAAATTGAATTATGTCAACAACCTGAGTGACCTTAAAAGTGGATCTTTCCCCAGTGGAACCTACAGATTAGAACCCAGTCTTACTCAGTACCCTCAATTACAGCCTTGTGAGACCCTGAGCAGAAGGCCCAGTTAAGCTGTGCCCAGATCTCTGATCCACAGAAACTGTGATACATATGTGTTGTTTTAAGCCACGAAGATTGTGATCATTTGTTATGCAGCATAGAAAACAAATATACCTAAGGTCATATAAGCCTTGGCCCCCTTATATACCTGCAGACGACCTTTTGAATTTTTATTTATTTTTATTTTTTATTTATTTTATTTTATTTATGTATTTATTTATTTATTATTATTTTTGTGTGAGACAGAGTCTCGCCCTGTCACCCAGGCTGGAGTGCAGTGGCTGGATCTCTGCTCATTGCAAGCTCCGCCTCCTGGGTTCACTCCATTCTCCTGCCTCAGCCTCCCCAGTAGTTGGGACTACAGGCACCTGCCACCAGGCCCAGCTAATTTTTTTTTTTTTTTTTTTTTTTTTTTTTTTGTATTTTTAGTAGAGACGGGATTTCACCACATTAGCCAGGATGGTCTTCATCTCCTGACCTCGTGACCTGCCCAGCTCGGCCTCCCAAAATGCTGGGATTACAGGCATGAGCCACCGCGCCCAGCCAATACCTGCAGACCACTGTGAAGAAGAGAAGGAGAGGAGGAAAAACTCTGAAGAAGAAAACATTTATCTAACAGAGACTGAATTGAAAAAAGACCATTAAAAGCAGAAGACATTGAATTGTACCGGGTTTACTGAACTGCAAGACATTTTTCCTAATATCCAAGAGTGTGGGCATTGCCAAGCTCATGTGGATATTTTGATAAACTATAGAGAAATAAGGTACTTTTTGTATGTCTGAGTCTAGTAAGAGTAGATTAGTGATACACACACACCTGCATACACAAACGCTTCAGACACACTATTGTGATTATCTTGAAATTTATGTTTAGAGTCATTTTTGGGAGTTTCAATTCTCCTTGGATCCAGAGCATTCATGTCTGTGATACGTCTTTACTTTAACCTGATGTTAAATTGAGATCAACTTGTGAACATCGAGGAGAACAAAATATATTAATAGGCCGAATAAAGATCCTGTTTCTTTTCTTTCTTTCTTTCTTTCTTTCTTTCTTTCTTTCTTTCTTTCTTTCTTTCTTTCTTTCTTTCTTTCTTTCTTTCTTTCTTTTTTTTCTTCTGATGTGGAATTTCCCCCTGTTACCCATGCTGGAGTGTAGTGGCATGCAATCTCGGCTCACTGCAACCTCCGTCTCTGGGGTTCAAGCAATTCTCCTGCCTCAGCCTCCCAAGTAGCTGGGATTACAGGTATGCGACACTACACCTGGCTATTTTTTTTTTTTTTTTTTTTGGTATTTAGTAGAGACGGGGTTTCACCATGTGGGTCAGGCTGGTCTTGAACTCCTGACCTCAAATGATGCACATCCTCGGCCTCCCTAAGTGCTGGGATTATAGGCGTGAGCCACCACACCCAGCCCAATCCTGTTTCTTTGAACACAGTTTAATAAAATGAATAAAGCCTAGTATCTATGACTTCTGTTTGTGGGGTTTGACTGCTCAATATAATGAGCCCTCATTTGGAAAACTGTATCTTCATCTGTAAGAAACTTTAACATATGGAAGAAGCATTAAAATGGCACAGTTTATTAATTATACTTGGATGGAGTTCAGAATTGTTTATGGCAATGCATCTGGGAAACAGTAGCCACTGGCGGTGTTCAGGTATCCTTTGGCAGCCACATGACTTGTGTTGACAGTGTGAAAGGAAAGGTTTGCATTTTGACAGGGAAACTGGCATAGATCACAGCCAGCATCCACGATGTTGTTCACTTGAAGTTCCCTGAGTGGACTCAAATCTCTCCAAAAAGAGATGCACTAATGGAGATTGTTAGATTCAATCTAACAATCTTGCCTCTAACATTTTGTTATAGGCAAAATGATGGTTGGCACAGTATTTGTCTTTCCTACCCAGCTGTGCCAGAGCCAATCATTCCTAAGTAGCTGCTTCCCCATCACTTTATACTAGAGAAGTTCCCTTGTTGGGTACCAGATACTTTGCTTCCCTGATCCCTTATTCAGTGTAGGCGGGACTTGTTGAATTTCCATCCATTTGAGACCTGAGGAAAGATTCATCTCTACACTCCTCAAGTGAGGACCCAGGACTCCTGTGAGTCCTGGGCTAAGAAATGCCTCTGAGCAAGAATAGGCCAGAAGGAAATAAAAGGATATATTGTTTTCCTTCCAGAAATGGACATAAGGATGGGTGTAGAGTTAATCTATCTTTAGGAGTGGGGTCTTGGCAGTGGTCACACAAGCAGCTGGCCACTCCAAGGGGTTGGCAAGCTACAGGTGCAAGTCCAGGGCTTTAAGTACAACAATGCCTTCAGCGCAGGGAGAGAGGAGAAATCAAACTACTGGTAGTGTTGTGAAGTTCTTCCTCTTCTAGTTCATTTTCAGCAAAATTAAATGATCAACTGCTCATTTGATTTTTCTCACAAATGCATAAACCACTAACAAAGAAATCATGGAACACAATAGATATGCACTGAGTTCACTGAGTTATGCTTATTTCCTCAAAAAATTGTGCCTTTTGAAAGAGAAAATAGTCATTCTTAGGACAGTATGGAATAACTTGCTTTAATAAATTTAAATCTATTTTTAAATATAAAGGTTTAAGTTGAGTAGAGTGGGCATGGAGATAGGGAAAAGGGAGAGAATTACTTATGTCTATGAGTTCGTGTTTTCTTGAAACAGACATGGTGGTTTGGCTACTGCCCCATCCATATATTATACTTCGTAGAGTTCAGGCAGTCTACTTTCTCAAGAGGAATAGCAAACAGTTTGCATTCCTCTACATCTGGGTACTATATTGGGGGCACTGAGCAGGAGGCCTGCTTCCCGCTGACGTCTTTAGAGAAAAGAACAGTAACATTTCAGCTCCATAGTGGGCTGTTATCAAAGATTTTGAACTTATAATCTTGTAATTGCTATTAATGTTGCATTAAAAGATTATTTAATGAAGGAGATCATGCCAGGAACAAGTATTATAATGACACCAAGCAGCCTGCCTTCCACATACCTGGAAAAATTCCCTACTGTAGTGGAAAGTGAAGATGAGCACTGCTTGCCAGTTCTAAATAATAGGCTTCACACTAGAATTACTAAGACCTGTTGCTTTTGTCATGCGCTCCCACACATGTGTGCAGATGCACACACACATACACCCCTCATAGACAGAAACACAAAATTGATGCCAGTGGCTCACGACAAGTCAAACAGAAGTTTCTAGCTTCAACTGCAGTATTTAATCCGAGATTAAATAACTGGGTAAGAACTTTATATAGAGAAATACTATGGAGTTGGCCTTCAAGTATGTTTTAGGTAGAAAAAGATTTCCTCTGCCGCTCTCCCTGGTTTCTAGGTCCTCTTTTCTTTTGCAGCCAGATTTTCAGAGGCTTGCATCTGAATCTGGAGGAAAAGCCATGTTTGGACTGAGAAACTGGGTGGCAAAGCAGAATAATTACCTGATTGCAAACTAGTATAGGCATTTCTTTGGACAGAAATTAGGTTCTGCATGGGGCAATATGGCTTTTTAGGACACACATCTGATTGGTGTATTTTACAACCCTTGTTTTGGAAAACTACTTTAATCTTCACCTGTGTGGAGAAGCAAAGCTGAGACTGAGAAGCAAAATTTCTGTATAGCAAACCAGAGTTTTGTTTCTGTAAGCAAGTCCCCAAAACACCAAGAGCTTGTCTGTAGTTACCAAAGAGAAGGAACGATCCTTTATTGAATTTTTGTCATGCTCTAGGCTTTGAGATCAATGCCACATACATACTTGACTAGGGCAAGGTTTCCCAACCTCAGAATTATTGACATTTGGGACTGGAAAACTCTATTGTGAGGGGCTGTAGTGTGCCTTTTAGGATGTTTAGCATCATCCTTGGCCTTCACTCACTGGATGACAGTAGCACCACCCTCCCCCCAGTAATAACAACCAAAAATGTCTGTAGATATTGCTCAATGTCCCCTAGTGAGGAACATATTTGCCACCAGTTGAGATCCACTGCTTTAGTGTTATCCTCAAATCCTATGTATGAGGTGCTATCATTATTCCCATTTAACAGATGGGGGAACCTGAGTCACTAAGAGGTAGTGGCTCACCCAGGTTCATATGAGTAATGTGTGTCAGAGCTCCCAGCTTCTTCTCTTCTGTGCTGTCTCCAGCCTAATAGGTGATGAGAACAGCAGAGTGGGTGATATGGTTTGGCTCTGTGTCACCACCCAAATCTCATCTTGTAGCTCCCATAATTTCCCACATATTGTGGGAGGGACCCAGTGACAGATAATTGAATTATGGTGGTGGGTCTTTCCCATGCTGTTCTTGTGATAGTGAAAGGGTCTCACGAGATCTGATAGTTTTTAAAACAGGAATTTCCCTGCACAAACTCTCTTCTCTTCTCTGCCACCAAGAGAGACATGCCTTTTGCCTTCTGCCATGATTGTGAGACTTCCCCAGCCCTGTGGAACTGTAAGTCCAATTAAATCTTTCCTTTGTAAATTGTCCAGGCTCGGGTATATTTAACAGCAGCATGAAGACAGACTAATACAGTAAATTGGTACCAGTAGAGTGGGGTGTTGCTGAAAAGATACCTGAAAATGTGGAAGTGACTTTAGAACTGGGTAACGGGCAGAGGTTGGAACAGTTTGGAGGGCTCAGAAGAAAACAGGAAAATGTGGGAAAGTTTGGAATTCCCAAAAGACTTGTTGAATGGCTTTGACCAAAATACTGATAGGGATTATGGATGATAAAGTCCAGGTTGAGGTGGTCTCAGATGGAAATTAGGAACTTGTTGGGAACTGGAGCAAAGGTGACTCTTGTTACATTTTAGCAAAGAGACTGGTGGCATTTTGCACCTGTCCTGGAGTTTTGTGGAACTTTGAACTTGAGAAAGATGATTTAGGGTATCTGCCAGAAGAAATTTCTAAGCAGAAAAGCATTCAAGATGTGACCTGGGTGCTGTTAAAGGCATTCAGTTTTATAAGGGAAGCAGAGCATAAAAGTTCAGAGAATTTGCAGCCTGACAATGCAATAGAAAAGAAAATCCATTTTCTGAGAAGAGATTCAAGCCAGCTACAGAAATTTGCATAAGTAACAAGGAGCCAAATGTTAATCCCCAAGACAATGGGGAAAATGTCTCCAGGGCATGTCAGAGACCTTTGCTGCAGACCCTCCCATCACAGGTCTGGAGGTTTAGGAAGAAAAAAACGGTTTCCTGGGCTGGGCCGGGTGTCCCTCTGCTGTATGCCCTGCATCCCAGCTGCTCCAGCTGTGACTAATAGGGGCTGAGGTACAGTTCAGGCTGTTGCTTCAGAGGGTGGAAGCCCTAAGCCTTGGCAGCTTCCACATGGTGTTGAGACTGCAGGTGCAACCTTTCTTTTGGAAATTGTCTAGTCTAGGTATATCTTTATCAGCAGTGTGAAAAAAGATTAATACAGTGGGCCTGACCATCAGTTTGGGGCCATCTAGGAAGTAGGTTATTTCACATGTTGACACTTGAGTTTCTGTCCAAGCTTTAAAGGAAGCAGCACTAGAATTATGGCTGGAAGCCTGAGGACCTACCCCAGAATCCTTTGCTTCACACTCAGCAGTGACCATTATCATCATTATAATCACAGTAATGGAAGAGGTTTCAGGTTTTGAAGATTTTCTCTTTTGTAAAGCTAGGCCTCATTATCTTTCTGGATGTCTGGGTTTCAACTACAGTCAAATAGAAAGAAAAGGAGTGAAGTACCAGGAAGATTGGGTTCCAATCTTGTGTAACATTGGACAAATTCTTGCCCTTCTCTGTACCTCATTTGGACTTGTGTGCAAGGAGAAGGTTAGACTTTATTATCTTAAAAGGCCATTTTAACTCCAACATCTTTTTTTTTTTTTTTTTTTTTTTTTTGAGACGGAGTCTCGCTCTGCCGCCCAGGCTGGAGTGCAGTGGCCAGATCTCAGCTCACTGCAAGCTCCGCCTCCCAGGTTCACGCCATTCTCCTGCCTCAGCCTCCCGAGTAGCTGGGACTACAGGCGCCCGCCATCTCGCCCGGCTAGTTTTTTGTATTTTTTAGTAGAGACGGGGTTTCACCATGTTCGCCAGGATGGTCTTGATCTCCTGACCTCGTGATCCACCCGTCTCGGCCTCCCAAAGTGCTGGGATTACAGGCTTGAGCCACCGCGCCCGGCCAACTCCAACATCTTATAAGAGGGCTTAGCCAATATTAACCGTAACTTGTATTAGGTGCCCTTGGGACTCAGCATTGCTGTCTTAATGGCTATGAATTTGGTAAATGGCTTGAAGAAGGCTTATTGAAAGCATCTCAGAAATACCTTCCTCCTGCAGACTTAGGAGGACCGAGGCACAGACTATGTCTGAGGGAGAATAGAGGAAAGGAAAATTCCTTGTCACTGCTTGTTTTTCTACATTTTAAAAACCACTGTCACCAACCTGGGGAAATGCCACTGATTTGGCATCATGAAAAGAGTATAAAGACTTTTGCTCACAGTGCTATGGCTTTTATTAGATTTCTGGGGAAAGAACAGCAAAGTATTCCTTATTATATATCTTCAGGTCAGCATTGTATTGCTTTTGGCCAAAGGCCATTGCAAGACTTATAGAGCAAAGGGTAGATTCAATGTGATTTTTAGAAGAAATTGTAAAGATCAGAACAGAACTAAGTTAGAATAAGTCTCTAAGTGTAAGAATTTTCAACATTATAGCATTTTTTCCTAAAAGGAATAATCATTCTTCACTGTTTGAACTAGGGTCTGCAATAGCTTATGCTTCAGTATTTGAATAATTCAATGCAAATAGACACTAGAAATATATGTCTGCAAAATGCCATAAGTAGTTAAAATTAGCCCCCAAACTTTTGAGCTATATTCAGAAACAGATGACTTTGTGCACAACCATAGACTTAGCCCATATATACGTTTTTTACCAAACTAGGAGATTCTGGCTGGTTCTGCCTTCAATCATGAAAGTCAGCATGCCTTGGAAATAGAGTGCTGTAAAGGACTGGTTCTCCACCTTGACTGCACATTTGAAACATCTGGGAGAGCTTTAGAAGTTACTGTTGCAAAGGTCCCACTACCCAGGATTCTTACTCAATTGACCTGGCATGTGGCTTGGGAATTTGGGGTTTTTAAAAGTCCTGCAGCCGAATGAGCTGGCGAAGTTAAGAACTACCCTGTAAAGGCTTTTCTGGAAGGTAAGTTTTTCCAAATGATTCCTTTTTACTATCCCACAACTATCTGGGAAATTATATGTGGGAATGATAATAGTTTGGAGCATGCAATAAGTATTCAATCAGTATGTGTTCAATATGAATCTGAATCTGGAAGAAATATGCCTTTAACATAGCCAGGCCATCAAATGGAGTGTTTGATCAAATATAGTTTTCCATATTTTTTTTGTCTCCACTTCTCACCTCAACTCCAGGTTTATACATCCAGTTTTCCAATGGACATCCCTTACATGTCCCATGAGGACCTCACTTCCCATGCACCTAGGCCTGGACTCGTGCTTGTCTTTCACAAAACTTGTTTCTCTTCCTCGGTTCTTCATATTGGCAGTGAAAGACAACCATCTAACCAGACACCTAAATTATCTCCCTTCTCCTCTCTCTTCCCCACATCCAGGTATAGCCTTTTAAATTCTACATTTGAAATTTCTTTTTAATATGCCTCCTCCCTCCTTTTCTCCTTTTTTCTCCATCACCATCATCACTACTTTAATATAAGGACCTCTCATCCCTTATTGCCTTCCAGAGGCCCAGGACATTTCAATGCTGGCTGCTAAATAGAATCATCTGGGGGAACTTTGAAAACACCCTGATGTCTGAGATCACCTTCAGATACTGGTTTCAAATGTTCTGGGATGGGTCAGCATATAGACTATTAAAAAGTAAACTCCCTGCTTTATAATATGCGGCTGAAGGTAAGGATCTCTGTATCTTATAAACTTCTCTTAATAACTTCCTGCCTCCAAACATATGTTATCTGCTACCTGCTGACATAATCTTATGAAATTCCTGTTTAAACCCTTCAGTTGTTCCCTATAACCTCTACGGTAAAGCCTAGAGTCCTTTGCAAGGCACTGGTGGTCCTTGGAGATCTGATCCCAGCTGATTTTTATGCTCCATCCCTTACCATGTCCCTTTCGCATGTTACTCCATCAGCTCACATCCCTTGAGTTTGTTCACACTGCTCCCTCCCCTGAGTGCCTTTTCCTCCTTCTCTGCCCAGCAATAATTCATCTGGATCCTTGTCTTCTGGGATCCCCAAAGTACATTGTTTAATCTTTGTTCTGGCACTGATCACATTGTAGACTAGTCAAAATTGCTTAAGTGTTTGTTTCTCTACCTCACTCTACTTCAAATGGATTTTTATCTCTTTGAGGACAGGGACCATGTCATATTCATCTTGTATCCCTACTGCGTGGGTCACTATGCATTGTAAACATTCAATAAAGTGATTAAACCAATAGGCCAGTGCCTACTTCAACCCTGTATATCAAAAGGAATAAAATTGACACAATACAAATTATTTATGAAATTTGTTCTTCCTATTATGAGGCTAAGCCCAACATAAATTTGATATCTAGTTCTCAGGGGGAAAAAATGACAGTTTCTTTAGGTCTTTTATTATGATCTCACAAATACAGATTCTGATGGGAGTCCAAAATGACCACATTAATGTTTGCAAGGTACTGGAGAGGTGAGAGTGAGGGGTAAATATAAGAGTGCTTTTAGAAAACTCTTTTGTAATGTTTCCAGGTTTGCACTCTGTTCATTATCCCAGTCCCATTCCTTTATTCAGATAGAATTTGGGTCACTGAATTACAGTATGGAAGAATTTTAGAGGAAGATCGATTAAGTGGCCCCTTTTGGTGCAAGAGAACTTCAGTCTGGCTCCTATGGCTTTAGTAACTTTGGCCTTTACTATCTTAGCATGTAGTTTCCAGGAAAGTGCTTAGTTAAAATAAATACCTAGCTATTTAAATACCCAGTATCAATCAATTGACTGACAATATGGAGCCCATCAAATTGCCATTTGTCCCTCTCCCAATCATCATTTTTTTATAATTAATATTTCATGATAATTCCTTAAGTGAATTATTCTATGCAGATATATAACTGGGCTCCTAGGTGAGTATTTTTGTATGTATTTAGATTATACCTCATTTCACAAAGGAATTAAGTCAACTTGTAAAAGGACAAAAAATTACCTTAAAAATTAAGAAAAAAATCCAGGGTTATAACGGTTATAAGTTTTAATACAATATTGGCAACCACAGGGATAGAGGTTTCTAGGGTCACTTGAGGGAGGAAAAATACTGCCCAAGATAGCTTTTGAAATTTTGATATTAGATTGTTATCTTGGATTTTATAGAACAAAAATAAGGCATGTATTTTATAAAATATTTACTATAAAAGAAAAAGTTTCATGACTGCCTATTCTGTACTTTATTGATTTTATGTTAAAAATTTAAACAAAGATTATCAGTAGTATTTATTACAAATATTTCTAGGACTCTGTTATCAAGTAACAAACTGGAACATTATCCAATAATACTTCAGCAGGACAGACCAGAGCCCAGGATTGCCTTACTTTTTAAAAATGACAGAGAATGGGAGGAGAACACAAGTATACAAGCAGAAAAGTCACTAGGGAGAGCCAACACAGTAAATAAACAGAATAATAATAGCAGGCCAAAAACTTAGTTTATTACTTGCACACAGCATCAATTTAGAATTTGTGCAGAGATAATGAAATACCCTATAATATGATTTCCAGATTAAGTGTGTCATTAAGATAAAGGTTGAATAGAAGCAGGACTAAGGTATGCCCTTGCTTCACTCATGGTCAAAGAACTGGCAATTCCTACCTTTATTTCATCTGGGGTGCCGGTGAGAACCTGTTGAAGCAGAACAAAGAGATGTCTATCAACGATGATGCAAAGCTATATGTCCAGAGCCGATTGCTTGTGACAGAGCCAGAGGCGCAGCAAAATCTACAAATACAGCAGAGTAGTGTTTATTAGGGCTTCATATACTTTGTTGTACAAAATAATAAACAGGTTTTATTGTGTGTAAAATATTCTTTGTGCATGAAAGCAAGTCATGCTAAAATAAACTTAATGCCTTAACCATCTATTTAAAAAGAGTTTTCAAAGTCTGTTATTAGACTCATTTGATCAGGAGATTGTTATAGATGTAATACGTCTGGTTTTCTGCAGTGTTTGATATTTACTCATTCAACAAATATTTGTCAAATAGCTGCTATCTTCTACTCCATGCCAGGCACTTCTCTAGGCACTGGGGAAACAGCAGTGGACAAAACAGTTAAAAACCCATGTTTCTTGGAGCTGACATTCTAGTGGGAAAGAGAGAAAATAATCAAGTAAATAATAAAGTGTATCTGCTGAGGTCAGTGCTGGGGGTTAGAGAATACTTGGCCAGTGGGGCCTGAGATGGGATAGGGGGTATTATTTAATATAAGATAATCAGGGCAGGCCTCTCTAATAAAGTGACTATGAATGGAGACTTGAAGGAAGGGAGAAAGTCATGTGACTGTCTGGGTAGAGAATCCCAGGTGGAAGGAACAGCAAATGCAAAGGTCCCAGAGTACAAAGGTTAGTGCTTGAAATGTGGCAAGGAGGCCAGCATGACTACAGCTGATCGTGCCAGGAAGAGAGTGAAAGGAGAGAGGAGGAAAGAACAATGGCAGGAGATGAGAGGAAGGGACACATAATGTTGCTCAGTCATAGTGAAGACCTTGGGGTTTACTGGGAGCAGAATGGGATGTCATGTTCTCCTCTGGCATTTTGAAGATGGTGAAATGAAAACTGAATAGTACAGGTAAGTGGATTCCCAGCTGATGAAGCCACTATATCTGAAGTGATCATTAATGGATCAATGTAACAATGGAGCAAGGTCTCCAAGTGGCCTATCATGGAGTTCTGCACTTGGCTGTACCATCATATGCAATTCCTTTGACTTGGGTAAGTAATCATGATTATATTAATAATAGCTAATACTTACCTAGCACTTACTGCAAGCCAAGCACAGTTCCAATTGTTTTACATGTATTCCTTCATGTAATTCACACAGCAGCTTTATGATTAAGTGCTATTATAATCATCACTGATAAAGCTACAGAAACACTAAGATGCAAAATAAAGTGCCCTGCCTGGGTCACAAGGCCAGCATGATGGTGACCTGGTTCCAGAGTGTGTCGTCGTAATCATTATACCATACTCTCAAAATGGAACACATACATGGTCACCAAATTTTCAGATAAAACAAAGCTGCTATAAATGATAATATGTTCACTGACAGAAGCGGGGTTCATAGGAGACACATTTTTCCGTGGTGATCTAGAACGTGAATGCACACACACACACAAACACACACACATACACACATAGAGAAGACTTATATAGCAGTATTCACTTTTACTATGTGAGTTGTACTCTATCTTTTCTTTTTCTAATTTTAATTTTTTTTAATAAGGCATGACAACCAAACAAATTTTACATCTCAATAACAGGTCCCAGTGCACAGTTTGAAAAACAGTTACCTAGAACAATGTGTTAGTGAAACCTAGTCCTCCCAGAACGCAAGGTATCACTTGCATTTATCACCCAACCCACCTATACACATATGTATACCCCTTGTCCAGATATTCTCTGGTAGATGTACTCTTGAACTCAATAAAGAAGAGCCTTATGAATGGGCTGTGGAGAAAATGGTACTCTGGCTATATCAAAAAGTTGACCCATAGAGTAGAGGGACAAGCACCCAGTTTTTTTATTAGGGAAATCTCACGTAGCTGAATTGATGGGCAGATAGCCAGAAGGCAAGTTCTATGTGCAGTTGTATAGCATAGACTAGAGCATGGAATACATTGTCCACTGATGTGTCAATGACTTTGTGGTTGCACTTGATAGAAATTCCCCCATTATTTTGGAAATAGGTTTGTCATCAGCCCTATTGTTCTGCGAGTTTCATTTTTTCTTGAGTGTCTTTATATGTATTTTAAGAGAAAAACTGCATCAAGAGCTGATAATCATAACCATGATGTGGTAGATCGTTTTTGCTAAAATTCAAATCTTATTATTGGATAGTAGGAAAGATAAATTTTATGTTTTATAATCCCCTTCCTTCATGTCTTTTTTTTTTTTCCTTTTGAGCATAACACACTATCATTTGGGTCCTGGTCATTTATTGTCACTATTTTTCATTTTTGACAGGGAATTAGATCTTAGGTGATCATTGATTTATTTTGATGAAACAGTAAATTTCATATCCCTAAACACAACATTGAAATATAAAAATACCAGTTAGACCAGGTGCTGTGGCTCATGCCTATAATCCCAGCACTTTGCGAGGCTGAGGCAAGTGGATCATGAGGTCAGGAGATCGAGACCATTCTGATCAACATGGTGAAAACCCGTCTCTACTAAAAATACAAAAATTAACTGAGAGTGGTAGCATGTGCCTGTATTCCCAGCTACTCGGGAGGCTGAGGAAGGAGAATTGCTTGAACCAGGGAGTGGGAGGTTGCAATGAGCTGAGATTGCACCACAGCGCTCCAGCCTGGCAACAGAGTGAGAGTCCATCTCAAAAAAAAAAAAAAAAAAAAAGAGAGAGAGAGAGAGAGAGAAATTCATCTTTACATATTTAAACTATCATAATTTAATGACTTGGTAAGTACATCTTTTTGCAATATGAGTTGGTCTGTCTGCTATGCCACAGGCTCTTGAGAACTTGCCATGCCTATAGAACAAAGGCCACATGTCATCTCAGTCCTCTTACCTCTCTTCCCCTCTTTGAATGACTCTCTTTTCTCTTGGTCTTTCATGATAGTATTTGCCCTTTACTTGGTGCCAAAGCTCTTGTATAAAAATGCAAGTTCTGAAAGTTAAATTAGCATTTAGTTACAAGGTGACCACTAGGTGAAAATGATACTTTTATAATGATACCTGAAAATATAAAACTAAATAACTTTTATAAAACTTCAAGATCCCTGAAAATTTGTCATTTGGTTCCAGTTTGAGAAACATTGAGTTACACAATTGATACATTTCTAATGAAAGATGCTACTATTTATTCAAAGGAAATAAAGTATTTTATGGTGGGAAATGTTAAGTTTTTCCTGTGGCTTTCCAGGGTGAAAACAGCAAAAACAAGGCTGATCTTATGTAGTTCTTTCTCATAACAATATGAGCACACCAAAAGTGACTTTGATGGAGCAAAGGCAATGTGGTTCAAGCAGGCACCATTCTGGTGGCCAGGCTTGATCCCAGGGAAGAGTGTAAAGAAGCTAGTAAGGTGGCTAGTGGACTACAGGTCCTTCAGCTTGGTGTCTGTTGTGGCGCTGTGCTTAAGAGCATAGGCTGCCAAAAAAAAAAACACAGACTGGAGAGTCACAGATCTGGATTTCAGTCCTGGCTCCATGTCCTATGCTGATTTCTGTTATTTTCTCATTAGCCTGAGATACTTAAAATATTTGTAATTGGCAGCAGTGTGGCCGTAAACACAAAAGCCAACATGGGCACTAAAATCACAAAACAGTGCCCAGTTAGAGGGGGTCACCCAGATGGTTTCTAAAATTCTTACACTGATATTAATATTTTAGATATTCTATCAAAGTTAAAATCCACACTTTAAAACGTTGTTGTGTAACTATAGAACCTCGAGAATATAGCGGTGGACCTTAGCTTAGGAAAGTGGGTTAAGGGAAGCCCCAACCTTCTGTAGTAAACCTTATGTCAGTTTAGACCTTGCCTTATTTGAGGATGAAGTAACTGAACATAAGATCTAAGAAAACAGTATATCTAAACAGGACTGAGAGAGAATGTACCTTACAGCCTGTCTACTCACACTGTAATATGCATGATAATCCCGGCATGTCGTGTAAAATGCAAATTGCCATTCTGTAAGACCAGGATGGCCTAAGATCGTGCATTTCTAACTAAGCTTCCAGATTATGCCATGCTATTGGTCTGCAAACCACTCTTTGAGTAGGAAGGGATTAGAGTTCTGGTTCTCAAATTTGGCTACATATTTGAATCCCCTGGAAATATTTTTAAAAATACTTATGACTTGGGCCCACCTTCTGAGATTCTGATCTACTTGCTATGGAGTCATGGTTTGTAAAAGCTCTCAGGGTGATTTTTATTATGCAGCCAAGTATGAGAAGCACTACTTTAAACAAAGCACCCAGAAGTAGGTGAATAGAGGGGTGGCAAGAGGTCTAGAAATCATTCCACATAAGAGACAGCTGAAAACAAACCAGGTTATTCAGCCCAGATTAAGAGACGTATGTGTGTGCATGTGTGTATATAAGATCTCTGTGTTTTTATATTTGATGGCAGATAAGTAGACTGAGTCTGATTATTGCAGAAGATACAGCTAGGGCTGAAGGAGGAAAGCTACAGATTAACCTGATTTCAGCTTTTCAGTTTAGCATAAGTTTGTGCTTTCTGACCTATTGGGCTGTCCAGTAAAGGAACAATCTCTCTGGCAGAGTAGTGAGTTCCCCACCTGTCAAAGTGTACATGCAGAAGCTAAGTGCTGGTCTGCTGGCTGGGTTTCAAAAGGCTCTGTATTAGTCCGTTCTCACACTGCTAGAAAGAACTACCTGAGACTGAGAAATTTATAAAGAAAAGGGGTTTAATTGACTCAGTTCTACACGGCTAGGGAGGCAGGCCTCAGGAAACTTCCAATTGTGATGGAGGGCGAAGAGAAAGCAAGCACATCTTCACATGTCAGAGCAGGACAGGGGTGGGGGGTGAGGGGTTGGGGGTGGTTTGAGGTGGGTGGGGTATGCCACACTTTAATACCATCAGATCTCCTGAGAACTCATTCACTATCAAGAGAACAGCAAGGGGGAGGTCCACTCCCGTGATTCAATCACCTCCCGCCAGGCTCTTCCTCCCACACGTGGGGATTACAATTCGAGATGAGATTTGGGTGGGGACACAGAGCCAAACCATATCAGGCTCACTGCAAAGGTTGGGAGTTTGAGCTATCTGACCTCAAATTTTCCTCTTGAGGGGCATGGCTCTCAGAAGCTCCCTGATTGGACCCCAATGTCTGCCCTAACCATGTCGGGTTGTGACTCTGGAAGTTACTTTATTCTTTAAAAGTTTGAGCAACTGGAGAATAGATATAGCCAAAGAGACCTCATTATATGACTAGGGCTTTAATTATAAGATGACTTTTTTCCTTTTAAATTTGAATAGTACATCATTTTTATGCAGTTGATTAAATAATAAACCTACCTTCTCACCCTTATTTGTGATTGCATTCATAAGCCATGAATAATTAGAAATAATATTTGAAACAAAGGCCTTCTGGGCTTATCTCATGAAAAAAATAATTAAACCATAATGAAATTTCATAAGAATAATCAGCCTCCCTACCCCCATTCCCAGAGACCAGAAACACACACACCACATACACACACACACACACACACACAAAATATTTAATATTTCTCAAAACCAGGAGAATTAGTGTGGGTTGTTTGTTCTTCCATGTGTTTCAGCATAGTGCTTGCTCTGTGTGTGTGTGTGTGTGTGTGTGTGTGTATGTGCATGCATATGTGTAGTCTTTGGATGATGTTGTTTATCCCTGTTAGATTTACCCTCATTTTGTGTTGACCAAGTGGTCAAATCTCAGACCTCTCAACAGAGGCAGTGTGGGGAAAGCAAATGGGCTTGGGAGTCAGAACAGGGGTCAATCCTGGAGCTGCCATTCCCTAGCTGCCCCACGATCTTGGGCAAAGTGCTCTAAGTCATGATAATAATGCCTTCCGTATAGAGCTGTGGCCATGATCGCTAAGATAACACCTTTAAGTGCCTAGTGCAGTGCTGGGCAAATTTAGGGGCTCAACAAAGGACAACTATTATTGATATACTGCCAGTATGATTTATAAGCCCCTGACTCCCAGGCACTTCATACATATAAATGAGTAGTATGTAATAGTGAATGGGCAGTTGACATTCCCCAAAATGGCAGCTGTTTTGTGTTTGCTGATCCAGAATGCCTGAAAGGTGATTTACCTACAGACAATTTTCCAGACATTTTTTTGGAAAAATGTGGAGAATTAATGAATCCAGATATCTGGGATTCTCTGCCACCACTCAGCCCCTTCTAGCTCCTACTATTGCAGATGGTAAAAATGATACTAATGATGACCTGCGCGGCAGCAGCTATGGAAATAACATTTCTTGAGCTCTTACCACATGTCAGGTGCTGCTCAAAGCTTCCCATGCATTGGCTCTTTAATATGAAGTAACTATTGTTGACTACATTTTACAGATGAAGAAAATGAGGCTCAGTGAGATTGGGAAGTTGCCCGGGACTGCACAACTGATATGTACATGAAAGTATGGGTTCACAATCCCTTGTCTGCAATTCTGAAATCCAATATGGGTTAGAAACTGAATTTTTTTGCATGTTTCTAGCAAACTTCTTTGGTGTCCTAACTCCTTCTGAACAGACTGTATAGCTATTTGCAGCCTATTTATTCTACTTAATCTGATTATTCATCTGCTTCACGTCAGAAAAATTACTGTGTTGATTCCAGGGTGCTACTCCTGACTCCACTAGTGGTGTTACATCACATACAGTTACATACATTGGATTGCATTTCTAAGACCTAAACAATTCTGATTTTTGAAACATTAGGCACCAAGTGTTTTGGGTGAGGAATCACGACCCTGTCGTTGAAAATATCCATATTTAAGTCACATGTGTGTTAATTAACCATTTGTGAGTTCCACTGGTAGGCTCATCATGGAAGGGACTGACTTACTAATGGACTTCTCAACACAGCCCTTCTCTAAGAAGCCCTTCTCTAAGCTTCTGCCTATAAAACCCAAGGAAGAGAAATTGTCAAAGCCCTGCCCTCAGTGATATGCTGGTGCTATTTGGGGGAAGTGCCTAGAAGGAAACAAGGCTAAGGACAAGGAAACTTAACTTGAGAGCAGCTGCAAACAACACAATCTAATTTCCATAATTAGCGTTAAATGAGACATTTGGGAAAGGTGAGAAGCATAGTTCCATTCCCCAGCTCCTTGAAGTACTTTTACATTTCTCTTTCTCTTTTGCAGCCATGGTTGGTGTAGAAGCTCAGTAGTGTGTGGAAAAAGGCCTCAGAGCTGTCCTTCTTTATCCCAGGGCTACAGCCATTCCTCAGCTCATAAACAGCTGGGTCTTGGGGATTTTTCAGTGCCTCCACTTGGACTAGGCACTAAGAAGATTTGCTGCTCTAAGTTACCACAACCTGACCACAGCTATCCTATATTTATGCTTCTGTTGTGCAACTTTAAAGGTAAGTGTTTGTTGGAAGTAGATAGACTTTTTAAGGAAAAGGGAAGGCAGAACATAGAGGAGGGGCAGCACAGAAAATATATGAGCAGAAATATCTTCCTGATGATTGATCAATCCCCCAAATGCAGACGGAATTCTGTATTTTCCCACCACAGGTGGTATTCCCCACCAAAATATTGGTTTTATTTTGCTTTTTCCTCTTATTTTTCTGATGCAATTTGGCATGTCTCACTTTGTGTTTCAGATGATAGGATGCAGATAACTTAACGACTTTTGGGAAAATACAATAAAATCAGAATGAAAATTGAAAAATTGAATGTGATTTCCTGTGGTGCTCAACCAAGAACCAATATCCTTAGTCCATTCTGGTACATTTTTTTTTTCTAACTTTTTAAAGCATAAAAATAACTAACTTGTATTTATGCTGACCATGTGCCAGGCACAGTACTTGGCATTTTATTAATTTATGCCACACAACCACCTCATGTGGTGAGGCAGTAATTTTTATTTTTAAAAAAGTTTTATTTTAGGTTCGGGAGTACATGTGAAGGTTTGTTACATAGGTAAATTCATGTCATGTGGGTTTGTACATATTATTTCATCACCCAGTACTCAACAGTTTTCCACTCCTCTCCCTCCTCCCACCCTTCACCCTCAAGTAGACCCCAGTGTGTATCGTTCCACTCTTTGTGTCCCTCAGTTCTCATCATTTAGTTCTCACATATAAGTGAGAACATGTGGTATTTGGTTTTCTGTTCCTGCGTTAGTTTGCTAAGGATAATAGCCTCCAGATCCATCCACATTCCTGCAAAAGACATGATCTAGTTCTTTTTTATGGCTGAGACAGTATTTTAAAAAACAGATTTATTGAGGTATAATTCACACACCATAGGATCCACCCATTTAAAGTCTACAATTCAATGTTTTTATTGTATTTACAGATATGTGCAATGATCACTGCAATGAATTTTAAAGTAATCTATCACTCCAGAAAGAAACCCCATACCCATTAGCAGGCATTCCCTATTCCTTCTCCCCTCTGCCCCTGGAAACCTGTGGTCTATTTTCTATATTTATGGATTTGCCTATTCTGGGCATTTCGTATAAATGGAATCATAAAATATATGGCTATTTCTGAGTGGCTTCTTTTACTTAGCATCATGTTTTGGAGGTTATCCATATTGTTGCATGGGTCAGTACTTCATTGTTTTTAAGGCTCAATAATATTTCATTGAGTGGGTAGATTTCATATTGTTTACCCATCCGTTGAAGTACATTTGGATTCTTTCCAGTTTAGAGCTATTATCAATAATACTGCCATAAACATTCGTATACAAGTTTTTGTGTAAACATATGTCTTTATTTCTTTTTGGCATAGACCTAGGAGTAGAAGAGACAGTGTATTTATTGTCCTCATTTTACAGAAGAGGGAACATAACCACTGAGATCATATGTCTCTCTTTCATCAGAAAGGCAAGGCATTCAGTCAGCTGATCTAGTTGAGCATAGTGGCTTTAAAGTCACACTGATGTGGGTTCAAATTCTGGTTTGCCACTTAATCACTGTGTGACCTTTGGTAAGTCAGTTAATCTCCATGAAGCTTGGTTTTCTTTTCTGTGGAATGGCAGTGAAAACAATAGTAGCTATATCATGAGTCACTGTTGTTGTGAAGATTAAAGGAAATATTACATGTGATGTGCTGAGCATAAGACTTGCCTAGCACATAGTGCTGAGAAGGTTTTAGCTGCTATTATTATTTGCCTCTCCTGAAGCACCTAGAACATTACTGATAAAGCCTATTTCAAAGTGACATTAACAATGATCTCTGCAGTGTATGAGTTGTCACTGAGTCCAGAAAAGGGTGAGAGTCTTCAAAAATAATTGCATAAACTAAAGTAAGCATCTTCTAAGCTTAGAGACTGACATTTGGAAAGACATGCATGACTCAGAGTCAGGCTGACCCAGGGGTAGAACAGCCCATGACTAAACTGTCTGGAAGCACCACTCCAGATGAATTTTGTGGGCATGAACAGGGCCAGGAAGCCAACTCTATAGCCATCACAAAGTCTTCCTCCCAGCAAACCAGTGTTTCAGGAGGTCCAGACACATTGGTGAGGTTTCTCTTACATATTTGATAGCAGTGAGGTTGTATAGTGCAGTGACTAATGGTAGGAACACTCACACTGGACCGCCTGCATTTAACCCTGCTTTACCACTTACTTGCTATGGGAGGTTGGGAAAGTGACTTTATCTGTGCCTCAATTTCCTCATCTGTGAAGTAACTAATAATAGCCCCTACCTCACAGGGCTGTTAAGAGAATTAAATGAGTCCATATACGTAAGATAGTAGGAACAATACCTGGCACAGTGTGAGTCCTATCTACAAGTTCAATGTTGCTGTTACTATTATTGTCCTCTTGTCTTGCAGCTGAGGCTCTTACCAAGGGCCTGTTGGCCCAGAGAAATGTTGCTTATGTGGGTTGCTTCTTATTTCTATTACTGTTGCATAACAAATGACACCAAAACATAGTGACTTAAAATAACAACCATTTCATTAGACTCAATTGCTCCCTGTGGCATCAATTAATGTCATTCAGTAATATGCAACTCGTATATGGGTTAGTATGAAGAATTCAGGATACCTTTATTCCCATATCTGGTGGCTCCTGGGGATGACTCAAAGATCAGTACTACCAACAGAGGACTTTCTCCTGGCCTGTCCTTGTGGCTTGGGCTTCCTTACCCCATGGCAGACTCAGGGTAGTCAGCCTCCTTCCATGAAAATTCAGGGCTCCTAATGCAAATGCCCCAGTGGATGGGCAGAAGCCGCATGGCATTCTATGACAGTACTGGACGTCTTGCAGAGTCACTTCTGCCACAGAGCTTGTAAGTAATTAAGCCAGGATTTGAACCCAGGTCTGTTTGTCAGCAAAGTTTGTATTTCAAATGAGTCTTTCTCCTTGTTCTGGGGAAAAAATAGGATATATAGAAAGATTCTCATCAGTATGGTACAAAGCTAACTGCATATGGCAATTTTCACTGAAATTATTCATTTGGTTTCCTCCCGTGGTCACTTTATTACAAGTAAATACAGCTGATGTCTCCACAGCATGTGATACGATTCTGGGAGAAGGGAAAGGAAATAAAAGAAATTCCTTTTTCTCAAAGACAATCAGGTTTATTCTTACTCCCAGAGAACTCATAGTTTTCACTTAACTCAAGAAGAAAAACAGAAAAAGTACTAACCAAGAGCCAACTTGAGGAAGCAGCAGTTGGGAACCATGAAGACATTTCTCTGAATTACCAAGTGTTGTGTGTAGGGGGAAAATGGATTTATTGAAATGCAAAAATATACAGTACACATTATGCTGAAAATTGCCTATGTTGTAATTTAAATTTAAGGGTGCTATAAAAAAATCAAATGTGGAGTAGGCCCACTTTCTCTATATTCAGATTGAGTCTGCCCTTATTACAATAATTACAGTACTATGCAATCATTATTTAAAGGGATCAATGATTTTAATGTGACTGATGTCGTATGTAGCACAGTCATTGGAAAATATTATGCTTGTGAATGAAACAAGGCCAAGAACTATTGAAATTCAGATATAGGCAGCTTTCTTTGTTTCATTAAGATGCCCTTGTCGGATAACATGGAAAAATGACAATTCATATCATCTGTTCCACTCTCTTAGTGCTTTCAGTTATGAATGTGAGCTTTACCAAGCCCTCAAGAAGAAGAGAACTGAGAGTTTAAGGTTATTGTATTTTCTTAGGTTATGGTTCAAGAGAAATTATCAGTAGATTCAGAATCAGATTATATTTATTTAGTACCTTTCCTGTCCCCAGCACCATGCTAGGCATTTTTACCTCACGTTTGCTTAATTAATCTTCCTAACAAACTGTTGGTGATCAGTATCCTTAACTCTGGTTTTATAGATGAGGCAACTGAGACTCAGAGCACCTTTTGGAGGGAGGGATACTGTGGTTTGTGCCCTGACCAAATTTATCTCTATCACTCTCATTCTACCCTTTCCCCCTTTCGAACTGCTTCAGAATTCTCAGTTCTTCAGTGCACTCTGTTTACTTTCAGTTCTCAGCTTCAGACCTGTGGTTTCCTCTGCCTGGAAGGCTGTTCCTATCTTGCAGAGATCCTTTAAGTTTCTATTTAAAATGACTGTTGTCAAAGTCCTGCTCTGGTTCCTCAGATGGAGTTAGGCCTATCTTCTACCTGCTTCCAGAAAGCTCATGCTCCATATTCATTCCCAGTCATTTGCAGACACATAAGTATTAAAGTATCTGAGTGACTCTTTAGTTGTTAGTTTGTTTCCCACATTAGCATTATAACTGTAATAAGGCAGGGGGTTTTGTTTGCCTTGTGCTTCACCACACTCTTGTACCTAGTGTATTTCCTGGGACACAGTAAGTTCTCAATAAAGATAAATTGACAGGCTGATCCAGAGAAACTATTGACTTGCCCATAATCACACAACTGATTTCTGCAACAGGGAAGAGCAATGAGCAAATTCATGATTCATCCTCCCATTTATACTCTAGCAAACAAGCTGATAGTTTTAGGATTAGATTCTGCCTGATCAGAAGTATGAGTGTAAGTGGCATTGGCTGAGTTAGATATTCTGCATGAGAAATTGAAATGAAGTTTACCTTTTAAAGTTATTCATAGTACATTAGTACAGTGGTCTGGAGTACAGTTTTTGGAGCCAAGCTGTCTTGGTTTGAATCAAGTGATATGTGACCTCAGACAAGTTACTTAAACCTCACTGTACCTTACTTTCCTCATCTGTAAACTGGGGACAATAATAATAGTATCTATCTCATAGAAAAGTTGTAAGGATGAAGTGATTTAATACAAGTAAAATGTTTAGAAACATGCCTGGCACATGATAAGTGCTATGTAAGTTCTGTTTGTAATGCATAGTATCCATCAGAAAAATCAAGTCCACCTAGAACCTCAGAATGTGATCTTATTTGGAAACAGGGTTTTTTGCTGATGTAGCTAGTTAAGAACCTCGAGATCAAATCATCCTGGATTTAGGATAGGGCTTGCATTCAACGGTTGGTGTTCTTATAAGAAGAAGAGAAGACACAGGCACACAGAGATGAAGGCCATGTGAAGACAGAGTCAGAGATTCAGGTAATACATCTATAAACCAAGGAATTCCAAGTATTGCCAGCAACTGTCAGATGCTACAAGAGAGGCCTGTAACAAATTCATCCCAGTGAGGGTGAAAGAGGCCAGAGTGCCATGTGGTGACCTGAAGCCAGGTGCTTTCCCTGTTACCTCAGTATCCCTGCCAGGGCCCAACTTGCAGGCCTCTCTGACCAGAGGTTGTCTGCCCTCTGTTCTCAGCAATCCTGCTCTGTGTTCCCTTCTCTGCTTATTCTTCCATGGTAACTTTCCTTCCAATGTTCTTCCTTAGGACCTTTAGAAGCCTGGTCCTGAGCTTAACTATTTTCCTTATCTAACATCCTTAACTAACATCTTCCACAGAATGTCTGCCTGCCCAACTCCTGCCTTGCTTCAAATCTGTTGCCAGTACAGGCTGCTGGTTTTCCATGAGGATGGGAGCTCTTTCCTCAGACCCTCATTGACACTTGTTTTCTATGGCAGCTGTAACAAAGTTGTACAAATTTTAGGCTTAAAACAAAAGAAATTTACTTTTCCACAGTTCTGGAGGTGAGAAGTTTGAAAGAGGTTTTACTGGGCCAAAATCAAGGTGTCAGTAGGGCTGGACTCCCTCTGGAAGCATTCAGGGAGAATCCTTCCTTGCCCCTTCTAGCTTCTGGTGGCTGCTGGCATTCCTTGGCTTGTGGCCACATCATCCCAACCTCTGCCTGTTGGGTGCATTACCTGCTCATCTTCTGTGTCTCTCCCTCTGCCTCTCTTATAAAGACATTTGCGGTGACATTTGGGGCCCATCTGGATAATCCAGGATCATCCCCTCACCTCAAAATCCTCAATTTAATTACATCTGCAAAATCCCTTTTGCCAAATAAAGTCACAGTCACAAATTCTGTGGATTCAGATATGGCCATGTCTTTGGGTCACATTCTCAGCTTCCCACAATCCTTCCGACCCTCCTCTCCTCCTTTGTGGAAGATGTCCTCACCTTAGTACTAGACCACCAGCTGGCTGCAGTTATCTGTGGTGCCCTGCTCATGCCCTAACAGCTCATTGTTTGGGGTCTTCCTCTCCATTATAAGGTCTGCCAGCATCCTTCCTGGGTGGCTTCAGTGTTCTTGCAGAAAGCCTACCCATCAGCCTGGTCTCACAGCTCCCAGACCCCTTTTGTTCTCATGACCTCTGTACTCCAGAGGCGTCCATCTTCATGGTTAATTTCTCCTTTGAAACTTGAAACTTCAATATCTCATTCTCTTGCAACAACT
This sequence comes from Papio anubis, assembly GCF_008728515.1. Taxonomy (NCBI): domain Eukaryota; kingdom Metazoa; phylum Chordata; class Mammalia; order Primates; family Cercopithecidae; genus Papio; species Papio anubis. The sequence continues at coordinate 7,000,118 of NC_044996.1, read as the reverse complement.
ACCAAACTTTTCTGGTTTCTCATGTCCTTACTTTCCTTTTCCTGCTTTTATGATCTCAATTTGATCTCTGGTCCAGTTAGCCCTCTCTGACTTCACTGCCTTCCCTGTTCAGAAGTGGCCTAGCACTCCAATAATCCATTTACCTGTTGCCAACCATGTATTGCATTTTTTATTTTGTGGCACAGAACGCCAACTGTGGGAATCTGAACTATCTGGAGATTTTATACATCAGAAACTTTGACCCCACGCATACCTTAGCCTACACTGTCTCTAGGCTTTAGACATTCTTAGTAGTTTTAATCTTTCCTAATATACTTTTTATAAGGAGTATTTACATTTTATAAGGAGCATTTACATTCCCATTATCCTATAGAGGAAAGTAGCAAGTTTGTCCCATTGAAATACAAAACAATGAAGCTGAACTGTGTGATATTTGAATACCAGCAGAACTTGGGTAAGGATTCAAATACTTTGAATCTAAATTGGGATGCTTAGTCTGTCCTTTTTATGAGAGGAGAAAAATAAACATGGTTAGAAAATGGCAGTTCTGTTTGAAAATAACTTTAACTCCATCAGTAGGTTTTTCCAGGTCGTGTTTGAAAAACTTCCAAAGAAAGATAGTTTCTTCATTTTGCAACCTCATTGCACTGCTAGAAAGAGAAGTGGGAATGTTGGAGTCCAAACAGTTTTCAATGCCATGAGAGCAATGAAGGTCTACAATGCCATCCTCTGTCCCTTTGTCCCACCTTTACTACTGTAAGTGGCATTTTGAAGCAGCCCGTGGCATTTTCATTGTATAATCTTGCCTCATCCCTTGCTATCCCCATTCCTTGACTCACACATGGGGACATTCCAACAAATGGGACAAAATTAACCCAAAGAATCCCTGAGGCAATAACATCAGGCATCTGAGACCAACTTGGAAGGTTGTTCCCCTGGCATTTAATTCACCCTCCCCCTTTCACTCATCCTGCCAAGAACAGGACTTCAGCATTCTGGGGTTTCATGAAAGCTCCTTTTAGAGCTTCTCTCCAGGATATGGATTTGAGTGACTGTGTTGAGGTTAGGACTTACCTTGTGCAAAGTTCTGAGCTAGGTGCACAGAGATAATTGAGGACACAGCATCCTTCAGGGAGTTTACATAGTCATGTGGAGAGTGGAGACAATAGCATGCTGGAACTGCCTTAAAAGAGACTATAAGAGCTAATCATTACATTTTTAAGAATTCTGAGAGCTGGTTGTTAAATGCAATCATTATTAAAAATTAAATCATATAAACATATAATGAAATGCATTTTATTAAAAACAAATTTAATTCATTAATTTCTAGTTATTTTATGATATTATTTGTGCAATTGAGATTATTTACATCTATTGGTATGGTAGAAACAGTATACGATCATTAACAATCTTCACAACCATACATTCAGTGACATATTGGTAGCTTGAAATTGACCATGGAGTCATGGTAGGAGTATTTATACTATTGAATCAGCAAACGCTATAAATCAGGACTTTTTTCCAGAAAGTCAATTATTCAACATTCACAGTGTCACCCCTGGTTGGGCAGGGAGGGAATGCCTTAGTAATAACTGAGTGCAGTAATAGAAGTTCAAGCAAGTTCTCTGTTTGTGTTGAGAAAATGCTTCAAAATGGTGATGATATTTGAGAAAGACCTTGAAGGATGAATCACATTTTATCCACCACAGATTGATAGGTATGGTATCCTTGAAACACAGAATAATGAGCAAGGTCATGGCAGGGATAAAGCATTGGACATACTTGAGCAATAGCCAGGAATGTATCTGGCTGACATACATGACCAGTGTAAGGCAGTAATGAAAATGAGGATGAGAAAGCCAGTCAAAGACTAAGTGTAGAGCGTTTAAAAGCTATAGTTAGGAGCTTGAATAAAATTCAGAGTAAAATAGGGGGCCAGGGGAGATTTTAGAGTGGAAGCAAAGCATCTTGAGAGCTGTGTTTCGGAATATTACTATACCAGGAACATGCAATCGGGTCAGAAGCAGGAGGCTGATTAGGAAGTCACTGCCTCAATACTGTGGAGCTAACGAGGATCTAAAGTGGGATTCTGACTCAGGAAGGAGAAAGGAAGCTTCTGATGCAAGAGACATTTTGAATGTGTATTTCACACATCTTGGCTAAAGTGCTGATTCTATCCTTGAATGTTTCCAATGCTAGCTTTTGTATAAGTTTCTACTGTTATCTGAGTGGTCTCTTAGCCATGTGATAAAATAAAAAATATATAGGTAGATATAAAATTCATGCCTTTAATGGCAACAATTGGCAAGTGTTTCACTGGTTATTTTCTGATTCAACATCCCTAAGGATGTGCCTGATATCTTCAATGTGCATTTAGGAGGACAAATAACAGTATTTTAAATGTTCCATATGGTTAATCTAATTATAGGAGCCAATAGTCAATGTAGCAATGTAGTAGGCAGCTTCTATGACAATGGTTTCATAGCTTGACCTCTAGAAAATTAGTATAGAAGAAGATTAAATTGAGGCCAGGAAAAATCTCTCTCTCTCTCTCTCTCTCTCTCTCTCTCCTCCTCCTCCTCCTCCTCTCTCCCTCCTCCTCCCTCTCCCCGCCTTTCTCCCCTCTCTCCCTTCCTCTCCCTCATCCCTCTCTCTTCTTCTCTCTTTCTGCCTCTCCCTTCCTCTCTCCCTCTCTTTCCCCCTCCCTCTCCCTCTCCCTCTTCCCTCTCTCTTCCTCTCTCTCTCCTCCTCTCCCTTTCTCTCTCCCTCTCTCCTTATCTCCAAAAATTAATATTTTTTTCATTAGCAATACTCATGATATTTTGCTGTGAAAACATGGAATTCCAGGAGAGAAGTTTGGTTTCCTCACCATAATCTGAGAGGGAGACCTGCATCAAGTATGAAATACTTCAATCTAGGCAGGTAATTTTTAAATTTTTCATAGAGATGAGGTCTTACTATTTTGCCCAGGTTAGTCTCGAACTCCTGGCCTGAAGCAAGTCCTGCCTTGGCCTCCCAAAGCACTGGGATCATAGGTGTAAGACACACCCAGCCCCATTTTTTTTGTCTTTCCCTTCTCCCCATCCCCTGTTCTTTATTGGAAACCCGGGATTCTCAGTTGTTTCAAAATTGCCTGAAAGTTTCAAAAAGCTTTGCAAAGTAGTGGTTTAGAAAACTCATGGTTGGACTTCAGCAGACTTGAAGTTGGCGCTTTAGACACCCAACCCTTAAAAACACCAAGTTCAACACCTCACTTCTGAGATTTCTTAGAAAAGGCAACTCCCTATAGTCTTCCATCTTGAAATATAATGGAGATAAGGCTGCTACTGACACCGATTAAAAATGGCTGTGATTAAACTTGCTGATGTTTGTATGTGGAATTTACATTCATCTTGGGGGTGAGAAGAGTGTGTGGCAATGCTTCTTTTCAGTTGCGGGGGAGCTTTGAAAATGCTGGGTGGGTTGGAACAGGGATACCTGAAGATATTCAGAAGAGACAATGGGAAAGATTGGAGTGGATGTTCTAGAGGTACAGTGGATAAGAACTGGAGAAGAATGGATTGGATATAGTGTGCTGTAGATGATGAGGGCCTGTGTTGTGGTGGGAGGCATTGGGTTGGCATGGATACTGTTCAGGAGGGAGTTAAATAATTGCTTTATTTCTTGCTGGCAACCTTTTGGAGGTGACACTGGGAAAAGACTACGAGAATGATCTGGCCCTGGACATAGTTTTTCTTGGAGAATGAGTCATTTATAGACTCTGAGAAATAAATTGGAGGAAAGATAACAATGAGTGCAGGTAGAACAATTGGGGAACTATTGGTGACAGTTTTGGTGAGAGATGATGGGGACCTGGGGCTGGTGTATTGATGATGGAAATGGAGAACCTCAAAGGTGAAAGGCAATTGTGAAGACAGATGCTGCGGGACATGAGAGGAAAAGAAATTTAAGAATGAAATTTTAGAAAGAAGGCCTCTGATACATTTATTTGATGCCAAAAAGGGTCAGCTTCCGACAAAAAGCTGGGAACCATGGCACCAGTATGGAGTGATTTGGGGTAATTACTCTTTCTCAGTTGTGGTCTGTGACTGTCAGAGCTCACAGGCAACAGGCAATCTTTGAATACTATTTTCCCCTGAACTCTTCAGGAGCAGATGCGTTTCCAAACGTCAGTCTCTTCTGTAGTGGACAACAACCTTTTCCCCTCTGTGTTTTGTTTTTTACCAAAACTTACCCCAAGACCTCGCTTCACATAGTTTTCTAAACTCCTGACGTCATTTCCTTTGGGCTATATCCTGGAGAGGCCCAGAAAGCCTCAACTGGGTAAAGAGGAGTCTTTGATTAAAGGAACCTCCAACACAAAACGCCTTGTCTTCCATTTGTTTCTCGCTGGCTTTGGGAGCTACATGCTAACTTCCATGGACAATTCAAGAAAACCTTTTTGTCAATTGTTTTCACAGGTAACCCAGTGACAATGTTCTCTTTCCCTGAAGGAAGACTTGTGCCTATTGTCACTGTTTATAATTCAAAGTGCAAGCTTAACACCTCTGATTCTCATAGTAAAGCTACCATTGCAGTGGAAATCTTTATATGACAGGATTCCCAAGCCTAATCAATGGCACACTTATTCCAAGTAGCAGTTGATGTGATTACTCTCAGGACAACAAAAACACTTGGACTATGTCTAGGACTTCATAATAATGAAATTGGATATAAAATGAACCAATGCCAAGCCAGCTTTAATTCCCCACTGTTTCAGACCATGGTTCTAATGGGGAGTTAGAGGGGATATCCCTCAAATTCTGTCCTTGAATGATAACTACTGTATGAAACTTTACCTATTCCAATATCGTGTTAAACAATGGAGATAGTCACCAAGAAATCTTTAGTATGTCCTAAAGCCAAGCCTTGGACTGGCTTGTGTTAGTCCAAGGATAATAATCAGGGAGCAATGAGAAGAAAGGAGGAGCTTGGCAGCAAGCACTATTAGTGGAAATTTTCTCTTCAGCAGGAGTTGGAAGCAAAAAGGGGACCTCTATATGGATGTTTGTTTCTTGATCCTGGACATTTCAAAGACTGGGAGCCAGGCAAACCAGTATTGGAATTCTGATGGTGTGACCAGAGAATCAGTTTTCTTATCAATAAAACAAGGATATAACATTTTCTCACAGTGTTCTTAGATACCCCCATTCCATCACAAACTTATTCTTCCCTCAATGCATCATTGCTTCCCATCTCAGAAAATGGTACTACTGTCCAATCAGTTGCTCAATCCCAAAACCATTTACTTCTTTCTTGTCCCTCCACCCACGTCGAATTCATCAGGAAGTGCTGCAAATCCCACCTCCAAAGCATAGCCCAAGTTTACCTACTTCTCGTGAAAGATCTATATAATGAAAACTATAAAACACTGATGAAAGAAATTGAAGAGGACACCAAAAAATGGAAAGATCTTTCATGTTCATGGATTGGAAGAATCAGTATCTTAAAAAATGTCTATACTACTCAAAGCAATCTACAGATTCAGTGCACTCCCTATAAAAATACTAATGACATTCTTCACAGAAATGGAAAAAAAAAATCCTAAACTTTATATGGAACCATACACAAAAGACCCAGAATAGCCACAACTATCCTAAGCAAAAAGAACAAAACTGAAGGAATCACATTACCTGACTTCAAATAATACTACAGAGCTATAGTAACCAAAACAGCATGGTACTGGCATAAAAACAGACACATAGACTAATGGAACAGAGTAGAAAACCCAGAAACAAATCCTTACACCTATGGTGAATTCATTTCTGACAGAGGTGCTAAGAACATACACTGGGAAAAAGACAGCCTCTTCTATCAATGGTCCTGGGAAAACTGGATATCGATCTGCAGAAGAATGAAATTAGACCCCTATCTCCTGCGATATACAAAAATCAAATCAAAATGGATTAAATACATACATCAAAGATTATGAAACTACTACAAGAAAACATTGGGGAAACTCCAGGATATTGGCTAGGCAAAAATTTCTTGAGTAATACTCACAGACACAGGCAACCGAAGCAAAAATGGACAAATGGGCTCATTTCAAGTTAATAAGCTTCTGCACATCAAAGGAAACAATCAACAAAGTGAAAAGATAAACTACAGAATGGGAGAAAATATTTGTCAACTACCCATCTGGCAAGGAATTAATAGTGAGAATATATAAGGAGCTCAAACAACTTTAGAGGAACACTAATAATCTGATTTAAAAACTGGCAAAATATTTGAATAGACATTTCTCAAAAGAAGACATACAAATGGCAAACAGGCCTGTGAAAAGGTGCTCAATATCATTGATCATCAGAGAAATGCAAATCAAAACTACAATGAGATATCATCTCACCCCAGTTAAATGACTTCTACCCAAAAGAAAGGCAATAGCAAATGCTGGCGAGGATGTGGAGAAAAGGTAGCCCTTTTACAATGTTGGTAGGAATGTAAATTAGTACAACCACTATGGAGAACAGTTTGGAAGTTCCTCAAAACCTGAAAATAGAACTACCAAATGATCCAGCCATCCCACTGCTGGGTATACACCCAAAAGAAAGGAAATCAGCATATCAAAGAGATATCTGCACTCCCATGTCTGTTGCAGCACTGTTCACAATAGCTAAGATTTGGAAGCAACCTAAGTGCCCATCAACAGACGAATGGGGAAAGAAAATGCTACTTATACACAATGGAGTACTATTCAGCCCTATAAAAGAACAGAATCTAGTCATTTGGAACAACTCAGATGAAACTGGAGGACATTATATTGCATCAAATAAGCCAGGCACAGAAAGACAAACCTCACATGTTCTTACTTATTTTTGGGAGCTAAACATTAATACATTGAACTCATGAAGATAAAGAGTAGAAGGATGGTTACTAGAGGCTGGGAAGGGTAGTAGTGTTTGGGGGTGGATGTGGGGATAATGAATGGGTACAAAAAAGTAGTTAGAGTGAAAAAAACCTAATATTTGATAGCACAACAGGGTGACTATGGTCAATAATAATTTAATTGTGTATTTTAAAATAAGTAAAAGAATATAACCGGATTGTTTTTAACACGGAGGATAAGTGCTTGAGAAGATGGATACTCCATTCTACATAATGTGATTATTATGAATTGCATGTGTGTATCAAAACATCTCATGTACCCCATAAATATATATGCCTACTATGTATTCACAACAATAAAAATTTTAAAAAATTATTGTGTAGGCAAAAGTTTACCTACTGTTGTTCATCTCCTCTAGCCATACACTATCCAGTTCCTGGACATACCTCACCAGGTCTCCACCCTAACTGTTCTGCATTCACCCACTCTTATCCCTCTCCAATCTATTTCCCAGAGTAACCTTCTAAGAATTCAAATTGATTTACAATCCTCCAGTGACTTGCCATTGCACTTAGAGTACAATCCATACTCTACACTCCTTTCCCCTGGTTTCAAGGCCCTCACCAATCAGTTCCTGCCTGTCTCTCTGGTTTCATCTCATGCACATTTCCATCTGGCTCGCTAAGTTCCAACAACCCTGGTAACATTCTTCCAGTTGCAAGAACACAGGGGACTCTTCCCTACATCAAAGCATTTGCCTGGCTGTTCCCTCCACCTAAAACACTCTTGTCCCTACACCAACCCACCTCCCTTCTTTGCATGACTGGCTCTTTCAGGCCTCAACTCAAATATAACCCTCATCCGTATACACTCTATTGAAAGGAGCACCTGTCCCTTGACACAATCTATGGCATCACCCTATGTCAGTTATATATGTAGGACTTATCCTTTGTACATATTTTTATTTGTGTGATTTTCATGTTTATTGTTGGCTTCGCCTCAGACCATATGCTGTATAAGAACAGGGACCTTAACTGTCTTATTCCCATGGTTTTTCCAGCATCTAGAATGGTGCCTGACACATAGGAGGTACTGTATACATATTGGTTAGAAATGAATTGAATGAATGAATACAAATGAGTAAGATGAATAAAATTTCATGAGGATCAAGTGAAATAATAGAGGATGAAATCACCTGTAAACTGCAGAGTTCCATATTTTGCAGTTGTTTTTCTTTGTCCCATTAAAATCCTTGCACTGCTTATCCTCAAGAACTCCTCTCCACGGAAGATGGAGAATGGTCAATTCTTTGCTACTGCTCACTGCCTTATGCATTGTCCACACATGCTGTTAATTTGTTTGGTGAATTTTCAGTAGTTGTTTATTCCAGGCCTCAGCATATCCAGCATTTATTTTGGCTTAATGATCCATCAGCCCATTTTATATTTCTGAACACTGTAAAGCCTGAATTATTAGGGGAAAGAATTAGAATTTACTTTAGGGGATAGTTTGTTTATTCATTCACAGTGATTTTCTGTCCCTTTTCTAGATAAGCTGGTTTAGAGATGCCCAAGGCCCATAAACTACAAATTTTAAGATGAACTGTGTCAACCAGAGCCCTTTATTCTTCGATGGTAGATAAAGTGACCAGTTGATTCTCTCCGTTAGAGAGGTCTTTCAGAGAGCAGCTTAAGACAAACTGATATCATCTTTGTTTGAATAAATATTAAAAATCCTAGGGCTCTTCTCCCATGGGTGCTGCTTATGCCTCCCAATCGTATCCTTCCCCAAAGCATGGAAACAAGTACTTCCAATTTGTTGGTGAGTCACCTGCCATGGGCCTCTCCAAATAGTAATTCTTACCTTAGCTTTTTTAGCCAAGCCAGTTCCTAACCCATACCTAAAGGTGCTTGTTGAGACGATGGCTGCTGCTGTCTTGAAAGGTAATGAGGGAGGCTGAGCTGCCTGATAGACTCAATATCATCACAGTGGCAACAGTGACAGTGCCATGTCATCAGTATCACCAAGAATCTCATGTGCTTTCCAAAGCTTTCCGATAAACTGGATTTCCTCAAGGACAGTTTGAAGAAGCTACCTCCAGAATAGGATAGCTGGGCTATTTTCTGCCTGCATAGTGTATCAATAAGGTAAACTAACTGCATATTTCCTAAAGACTCTAACCTTTGACTGTGAGAAAAATCTAGAAATCCTAATTTTCAGCACTCAGGTGTTTGCTGCTCAGGGAACAAGGTTATTCTTCTTGTTGGCCTTGAATTTCTGTTTATACCTCTGTAGATATATTTGTCTCATTTGTTTGAATTTAGATGTATCTCTCAGGAATTGGATTTTCTTTTGCCTGATTCCTTTGGTGTTTGTTGTTGTTACCCATGGTAATCCTTACAGAGAGACATGATATCAGTTGCAGGATTGTGTTCTTTTTCAATGAAATAAAAGCAGAGAATACCATAAAACTTAGGCAGCCCATGATGTGAGCTTACAGCTACAAATTTCTTATAACCTTAATTATGATCTTTTGCATTTTTCATTGTTTTTCACTTTTCAGATGGTGTTGTCAAATCAATTAAGACTCCTAGGAACTGAAACATTTAAAAATCCTATTCTCTATCTGAAGAGACTGACAAATGACATCATTTATTCTGAGAACCGATTGAGTTTGGACTTCTCAGTCAACATATTCATAATCATCTCTTGCCTTTTCACAATTAATTTTAGGGATTACCATAGTTAGAATTCTGCCAGTCTTCACTAGAGAAATAAATGTCCCTCATGAAAGAGAAAGTGTGCACTAAACTGGAAACTGCTGCCTAGCTATAAAGATTCTGAGGGTCAGGGAAACAAAAGTCTGAATCTTTGCTAAAGCAAGCTGTTCTGATCTATTTGCCACAAAATCTCTCCTCACTGTTTCCTCTTAACCCCAATCTTGTTGTATATCCCTAAGTCAAATGCCTTATTGCTATGAATAAGAAATCCTTTTTTATAATGTGCATATATCCTTGCAGTCAGGAGAGAGCCTGGCCTGGCTGTAGCTGCAGGGTTCTCTGCAGAGCTAAGGTTAGTGGGAGGGATGTTTCATGCCCAGAGTATCTGGGACTAGGGAAGTCAAGGAAGGGTAGCTGAGGTCAGCACACCAAAGGGGAGTAAACAGGTTACCAAAAGGGGAGAAAGTTTGAGATACTGCTGTGGAGATAGAGAAGAATAGAGCTGTGGAGAAGAGGATTAGAGGCCATGGGTTGAAAGCTAACTGAATGGGTGGGCCTGGGAACATTCTTGGTGGCAGAGGTACTGGGCTATGACTTGCATATGGCTTTTTATTTGAATTCCTTGTTATTTGCATGGGAGAACCTGATCAACTATATCCTGGACATGGCAAGAACATGCCTTCCTCTAATGATGAGCAAAGTTTTGTGCATAGGGAAGAATTATTTGGAAAATAAAGATATTCATCAACCTCATTTCCCCATTAAAAGTGAAAATTGCTATATAATGTCATGGTAAAAATGTAAATACTTACAACTTAGATTATCAACTTTATTGAAGAGCTTCAATAAGAAAATTGGCATTACTTTTAGTCACTGAAATTAACATCTGGACATAAGCATTCCCTTTGAAAACTGGCACAAGACAGGGATGCCCTCTGTCACCACTCTTATTCAACATAGTGTTGGAAGTTCTGGCCACGGTATTCGGGCAAGAGAAAGAAATAAAGAGTATTCAATTAGGAAAAGAGGAAGTCAAATTGTCCCTGTTTGCAGATGACATGATCGTATACTTAGAAAACCCCATCATCTCAGCCCAAAATCTCCTTAAGCTGATAAGCAACTTCAGCAAAGTCTCAGGATAAAAAATCAGTGTGCAAAAATCACAAGCATTCCTATACACTAATAACAGACAGCCAAATCATGAGTGAACTTCCATTCACAATTGCTACAAAGAGAATAAAATACATAGGAATCCAACTTACAAGGGAAGTGAAGGACCTCTTCAAAGAGAACTACAAACCACTGCTGAACAAAATAAAAGAGGACACAAACAAATGGAAGAATATTCCATGCTCATGGATAGGAGGAATCAATATTGTGAAAATGGCCATACTGCCCAAGGTAATTTATAGATTCAATGCGATTCCCATCAAGCTACCAATGACTTTCTTCACAAAATTAGAAAAAACGACTTTAAAGTTCATATGGAACCAAAAAAGCTTACATTGACAAGACAATCTTAAGCAAAAACAACAAACCTGGACGCATCATGCTACCTGACTTCAAACTATACTACAAGGCTACAGCAACCAAAACAGCATAGTACTGGTACCAAAACAGAGATACAGACCAATGGAGCAGAACAGAGCCCTCAGAAATAATGCCACACATCTACAACCATCTGATCTTTGACAAACCTAACAAAAACAAGAAATGGGGAAAGGATTCCCTATTTAATAAATGCTGCCGGGAAAACTGGATGGCCATATGCAGAAAACTGAAACTGAATCCCTTCCTTCCACCTTATACAAAAATTAATTCAAGATGTATTAAAGACTTAAGTGTTAGACCTAAAACTATAAAAACCCTAGAAGAAAACATAGGCAATACCATTCAGGACATAGGCATGGGAAAGGACTTCATGACGAAAACACCAAAAGCAATGGCAACAAAAGCCAACATAGACAAATGGGATCTAATTAAACTAAAGAGCTTCTGCACAGCAAAAGAAACTACCATCAGAGTGAACAGGCAACCTACAGAATGGGAGAAAAATTTTGCAATCTACCCATCTGACAAAGGGCTAATATCCAGAACCTACAAAGAACTTAAACAAATTTACAAGAAAAAATCAAACAACCCCATGAACAAGTGGGCAAAGGATATGAACAGATACTTCTCAAAAGAAGACATTTATGTAGCCAACAGACACATGAAGAAATGCTCATCCTCACTGGCCATCAGAGAAATGCAAATCAAAACCACAATGAGATACCATTTCACACCAGTTATAATGGCGATCATTAAAAAGTCAGGAAACAACAGGTGCTGGAGAGGATGTGGAGAAATAGGAATGCTTTTACACTGTTGGTGGGACTGTAAACTAGTTCAACCATTGTGGAAGACAGTGTGGCAATTCCTCAAGGATCTAGAACTAGAAATACCATTTGATCCAGTTATCCCATTACTGGGTATATACCCAAAGGAGATAAATCATGCTACTATAAAGACACATGCCCACGTATGCTTATTGCAGCACTATTCACAATAGCAAAGACTTGGAACCAACCCAAATGTCCATCAGTGACAGACTGGATTAAGAAAATGTGGTGCATATACATCATGGAACACTATGCAGCCATAAAAAAGGATGAGTTCATGTCCTTTGTAGTGACATGGATGAAGCTGGAAACTATCATTCTCAGCAAACTATCGCAAGGACAGAAAACCAAACACTGTATGTTCTCAGTCATAGGTGGGAATTGAACAATGAGAACACTTGGACACAGGGTGGGGAACATCACACACTGGGGCCTGTTGTGAGGTGGGGGGATGGGGGAGGGATAGCATTAGGAGAAATACCTAATGTAAATGACGAGTTGATGGGTGCACCAAACTAACACGGCACGTGTATACATATGTAACAAATCTACACGTTGTGTACATGTACCCTAGAACTTCAAGTATAATTTTAAAAATATTAACTACTCATGTAAAAAAAAAAACCTTTACAAAGTCTTTTTAAAGTATAAATACACACACACACACACACGAGAACCTAATTTCAGTGGGGTTAGGTCTAAAATTTTAACCTAATTTCAGTGGGGTTAGGTTTAAACATTCAAGTGTTTCCTTGACTACAGGGCAATGTATCAAAAACTTGACCACAGGTTAATATACAACAGCGTAAGTACAATAAAAGGAATGGAGAGCACCGCCCATACAGATTCTGATAGGTATGGCATCCCTGAAATTTGGGCAGTATAGTAGCCCTGAGTGAGCCTTAGCAGGTGCCCTCCCTGGGTGAACAACCAAGGTAGATAAGGAGAGTGCTTTTGTGTTCTTCAATTCTTCATTTATTCTTGATTTCTCAGAAGTGTACATCATGAGACATAGAAGAGAAATATGTGAAAAGGAGTGGTTGAACTATTAAAATTAGAAGTTTCAAACTGCTAAAAGTAAAAAGGAGTGCAATTAATAGATGCACAGGGCCAAGAGGCTTAAATTAACTAGGACCATTTCAGAAAATGGAATCTATGTTCACCCTAATTAGCATCCTCTGTAGCAAGAAGTCTTAACCAACCTTGACAGGAAGGAGAGTTTCAAAAACAAATGTGATTGATTGACAATTAATTTCTTTTCAGCACTTTTACCGCTGAAGTAGTTTTCAATGGAAATTTATGGCTTTATATTAATTATCAAGTTAAAAGTCAGTCTATATATAAAAAATCTTGAGAATTATTTTATTTAACACATATTTCTTCCATATCCCCCAGGAGAAAATATCTAGCAATTTCTATTTTGTGTTTTTATTTTTAAAAGTAAACTCCCTTTTATATACACACATATCTGGGGATTTCTAAAAGAAAAACTCAAATCATAAATTCCTGGGACCTTATCTATTCTTTCTTTGGTTATCAGAATATTAAATGTTGATGATTTAAGAAAAAAACATCTGGACATACTTGAGAAATAGCACACTGGGAGGCAATCTTCTAATATTTTCTCCTGAGATGAGAGAACATGTCATAGTAAGAACAAAAGCCCACCACTGGCCTACCAGTCCTGAGTTGCTCATCAGTCTTGGGTATACTAGAAGGAGTGATGAATATACTCTAAAATGGTTCCTCACCAGATGCTGGGACATCCAGTGGTTTCCAGAGCTCTGAAAATTAGACTCACAGAGCAGGTGACATTTGAGAAAAGACTTACAGCAAGTAAGGAAGTGAACTAAGGGGTTATCTGTAGATGAATATCTGAGACAGAGAGACCAGTAGGTACAAAGGTCCTGAGATAGAAGCTTGACTTGCATGTTTGAGGAACAGTAAAGAGGTCAGTGTGTTATGTCCCCCAGGCATTATTCAGGTAGATGAGAGTGCTGCCAAGTAGGAAAAACCTTTGGCTAAACTACTTTTCATTACTGTCAGTGGCACCCTCTGAGGTCCTCAGTGGGTGAGAGATGGAGGACTCTAGAGATCACGGGTGACAGTTAAAGGGAACATATATAGAAAATTGGGGTAAAAACCAAAGGCTTTGTAATTTTTTAAGTTGCTCTGAAAAAGACACTGTTAAGAGGATGAAAAGACAAGCCAAGACTAGGAGAATATATTTGCAAGTCACATATTTGACAAAGAGCTTGTAAAGAAACACACAAATAAACTCAACAATGTAAGAACAATTTTAAGAAGGCAAAATATTTAAACAGACACCTCACCAATTAACAAAAAATTTAAGAGGGCAAAATATTTAAACAGACACGTCACCAATTAACATATGTAGATGGCAAATAAGCACATAAAATTGTGCTCACCATCATTTATCATTGTAGAAATATAAATCAAAATCACTATGAAATACCATACATACCTATCAGATTGGCTAAAATCCCCAGCACTGACAACACCAAATTTGGATAAGGATGCAGAGCAACAGGAACTTTCATTCATTGCTGGTGGGAATGCAAAATGGTGTAGCCATGTTGGAAAGCAGTTTGGCAGCGTCTTACAAAGCTAAACTTTAGTCACTTTAATGTTACTTCAGCAATCACACTCCTAGGTATAATCCAAATGAATTGAAAACACATATCCACAGAAAAACTTGTGAATGTTCATAACAGTTTCATTCATAATCACTAAAAACTGGAAGCAACGCAGGTGTCTTTCAGTAGGTGAATGAATAAACAAATATGGTCCACCCATACAATGTCATACTATTAAATCGGTCTGAACAGGCATGCTTCCACTTATATTATACTCTGGAAAAGGCAAAATTTTAGAAAAAGAAAACAGATTCTTGGTTTCCAGTGGTTGTGGAAGTAGGGAGGGTTGAGTAGGTGAAGCACAAGAGATTTTATTAGGGTGGTAAAATTAACGTGTGTGAATTGTATTGGTGCATTTCACACTATGCATTTGTCAAACCCCACAGAACTTTATGGCATGAATAGTAAATGTTAATGTATACAAATTTTAAGAAATCGCTTTGGAGATCAGAGAATCCCAGAATGGAAAACAGAACATGGCAGAAGAACTCAACTATATTATAAATGTATGAAATAACCTCACTGAAGGGAATGGGGGAAAAGGTTCTGCCCTAAGTAGCAATGGAAATGGAGTCTTTAAGACTAAAGGCAAAATAAACTGCCCCTAAGCACTAACTTCTGGTTAATAAAGTTATCCCTCATAGAGGTATACATTAACAATTATGACACTGCTATACATGTATACTTGCACAACTAAGTAAATTTATGGTAGACGATGGGAACCAGGGTTTTCACTGTTGAAATGAGAGCTTACAGATAAGCAAGGGGAAGAAGCTAGAATGATCCATCTGATAATGAAATGGAGTTGGAGACATGGTATGAATTCATGTTTAGCTTAATTTAGATACAAATGGTTACATATAGAACTATATGTAGATATGTATATATACAGGCATTAGTAGAGATATATACCTCCTTGCTCTGTTGGCTGAGAATGCCAGTAGCAACGAGCGTACTTAGTGGTCATATTTCAGTTTCTAATACCACCCTCCAATGAAAGGAACCCAGAACTCCTTTGAGAGATAGCTGATTTTAGAACTGGGTCTGGAAATATCTAAGGTGACCCTGGGTCATTTCATAGTAACAGAAAGTAAGGAAATACTTAAACAAATTTGATAGGTATATTTCAAAGGGGCACAGGGGCCAAATGAAAGCACCCCAATAGTGAAAGCCAGAACAATATAGCCAACAAAATTAAGTAATATTGGATTATAACTCAAAAGGTAAAGTAAATATCTATGAGTCCATACTGATAAAAATTAAAAGTTGTATAAATAAATAAATATATTAAGGAGAGAGACAATTCTCCCATTCGGAAGAATTATCTAGATACTCTGCTCTCCAAGAAGTGAAGCATGACTACCCACTCCTGCAGTGGGTAAGGATTGGCTTTACAGTGGAAAAACTTGATATATGCTATATCAGCCAGGTCATCAGGGTTAACATCAACAGTGATAAATCATGTTCATAATATGTTCCATTGATATGATGTGACAAGAACCTCTGTGGTCTTCCTCCCAAAAACCCATAACCCCAATCTACTCATGAGAAGAGCATCAGAAAAATCCCAGTTGAGAGACATCCTGCAAAATACCTGATCAGTACTCTCCAAAAATGTCAAGATAATTTTAAAAATAAAAAGGAAAGCTTGAGAAACTGTCACAGCCAAGAAAATCCTCAAGAGACATGAACACTAAATGTTATGTGGCTTCTTGGATGGGATCCTGGGACTGAAAAGAACTTTTAGGAAAAATCTAAGGAAATCTGACTTAATAATAATGATGTGTTTGTACTAGTTCATTAGTTGTGACAACTGGATTATACTAATGTAATTGGCAAACTGGGTGTTGAGGGCGGGTATACACAGGAACTCTTCATGCTATCCTTGCAACTTTTCTGTAAGTCTGAAAACATTCTGAAGTAGAAAAGTTTGTTTAAAACAAACAACAATAAAGCCCACATAAGGCTTCTGGAGTCAGATTTACCTAGGTTTAGATCCTCCTTCTGCCACTTACTAGCTCTATGAACTTGGGCAAGGTACCACATCTCACTGAGCCTCTGTTTCCTCCTGCATAAAATGGAATATGAAAGTCTACCTGATAGGGTTGTTGTGAGAAATGTCATGAGGCAAGTGTGGTAGCATATATAATGCATATGGCTATTAGTTAGGAAGCACTCAATGAATGGAAGGTATGGTTAAAAGTCATGTCTGCTTTTGCTACCTGGTGGGGAGGCAGCAGTTTGCAGGGTTCCTGGAGTATGGCAGAAGAGATCAGTAAACTTTAGAAGAGAGCTGAAGCAGGAAAGAGAGCCAGCCAGGAGCATCTACCAGGAGCCAGAGTGTGGAGCCAGAATGGGAGCACAGTTCAGATGAGAACAAGGAGCATAAGTCAAAGGGGCTCTCAACATGAGGGTGAGCTGTTGTTGCCCAAGCCTCATTTTAAGTTTCTATCCATATTTTTGAACATGGGAAGGCCACCTGTGTTAAAATCTCTCAGGTGGTGTAAGCCATGTGAGGCAAACCCCTTAAAGTGGTACTGTCATTATCTTAATTGGTATTTCTCTCACCCACTCCCCTCTTTGATTAGTTCAATCTTTTGGTCTGATTCAATCTTGTGCCAACTTTTCTAACAGGATGAAAATAAGCCATGGCTTAGAGATCTGAAGATATGTTGCCTATTGATATTATTTGAAAGGAAGTGTCATTGATATTATATTATCCAGTCCCATCTAGGAAAATAGTAGACAGGTTCTCAAAGTACATGGAGGCCAGGCTACAAATTTGCATGTACAGAGTTACTCTTTGAAAATGAGCTCTAGTAGTCCCTACTTCATTAATTTTGTGGTGCTTACTTCATTTACTAATTTAGTTTTCACTTCATTAATTTGCTCAGAATTGCTTTAACATTTTAAATGCCAGTAGCAATTCCTCTTCCACAACTATACAATGAAAATGTGTGCTTTCATTTCTCCTTCCCACTTACTCTCTTACTTCTGCAATCTCATATGCGTGCCACACTTGATTTTCCAATTTGCTAATTATCCATGGGAAATATTTGATCTCATGTTTATTCTCACTCTCCTTAACACAGACTTCTAGTGGTTTTTATTCTTTTCCTTCTTTCTTTTGTTTTCAACACTCAGGGGAAGAACCTAAAGAAGACCTAAAATGCTTTGGTTTTAAGATCAAGATCAATACCTCTCAATTAGATGTTTCTGAGACCTTTGAATATGGGTTCTTACCTCTTCTAAGAAAAGAACTGTGACATATTGCTCTTTTGAATTCACACTGTGACAACGATGTGATACATGCACAACTACTACGCAACAGGCACTAAATACTACATCACAAAATCCAAAGCTAACTAGTAATGGGAGAAGGGAATTATAGAAAAACTCAGAGTCTGTACTTGGAAATGATGTGCAGGCTCTTTTCTATAAAATTTATGGCACGGGGCATGGCTAAGAGAAGATACAAAATAGGGAGAAGTCAGTTGTACAAGTTCAGTGCTATATATCTATATGGACTCTCCCTGTAGGACAATAGCTACTCTGGAAAATATGCTGGTGTATTAGTCCATTTTCATGCTGCTGATAAAGACATACTCGAGACTGGGCAATTTACAAAAGAAAGAGGTTTAATTGGACTCACAATTCCGTGTAGCTGGGGAGGCCTCACAATCATGGCAGAAGGTGAAAGGCACGTCTCACATGACAGCAGACAATAGAAGAGAATTTGTACAGGGAAACTCTCCTTTATACAACTATCAGATCTCGTGAGACGTACTATCATGAGAATAGCATAAGAAAGACCCGCCCCCATGATTCAATTATCTCCCACTGGGTCCTTCCCATGACACATGGGAATTCAAGAGGATATTTGGATGAGGACACAGCTAAACCATATCAGCTGGTATTCTTAGCTCTCAGGGGATTCAAGTTGCCTAGGAGCAAAAAACAAAAAAACAAAACAAACAAACAAACAAACAAACAAAAAAATGCCCCATTCTCTCATTACTGCACAGCAGATGCTGTTCATTGTTGGCAGAGCTGAGCTATGAGGAATCTCAAGACCTTGTTCAGTGGGTCTTCATAATTTAGACTTAATTATATAATCTTAGTGCTGCCTGGTACTTTTTTTTGAAAGAATATTTTTGATGCAACCAACAGCTGAAATCAAAGGCTCAATTTAGTGTGTTTCCAATGAAATATCATATACTTGAGGAAATTACTAGGGGGAAACCCCAAATACCATAATGGATGGATGACTTGTCTGACTATGCAGGGGCTTCCCATTTGTGAAATAGACCACTATAATGTGGGTTTCTTGGCAGGGCTGGTGTCTTAGTTTTTTAAAAAAGCACCTAGTACGTATGGGGGCATTCAAACTTTGAAGAACAAATGAAGCTATCATAGAAATGTGGTGTTTATTACATATGTTACAGAAATTTGAATATTTTAAAAGTTTTAAATGAATTTGCATCCTAGCTAAAGACAGAATAAAGAAAGAATAAGTAGCAGAGTAATACATTTCTTTTATTTTTTTCTTCAACTTTTATTTTCTATTTATTTATTTTTTATTGTACTTTAAATTCTAGGGTATATGTGCACAATGTGCAAGTTTGTTACATATGTATACATGTGCCATGTTGGTGTGCTGCACCCATCAACTCATCATTTACATTAGGTATATCTCCTAATGCTATCCCTCCCCACTACCCCATCCCCACAATAGGACCTGTTGTGTGATGTTCCCCTTCCTGTGTCCAAGTGATCTCATTGTTCAATTCCCACCTATGAGTGAAAACATGCAGTATTGGGTTTTCTGTTCTTGCGATAGTTTCTGAGAATGATGGTTTCCAGCTGCGTCCTTGTCCCCACAAAGGACATGAACTCATCCTTTTTTATGGCTGCATAGTATTCCATGGTGTATATGTGCCACGTTTTCCTAATCCAGTCTGTCACTGATGGAAATTTGGGTTGATTCCAAGTCTTTACTATTGTGAATAGTGCTGCAATAAACATACGTGGGCATCTGTCTTTATAGCATTATGACTTATAATCCTTTGGATATATACGCAGTAATGGGATGGCCGGATCAAATGGTATTTCTAGTTTTAGATCCTTGAGGAATCGCCACACTGTTTTCCACAATGGTTGAACTAGTTTACAGTCCCACCAACAGTATAAAAGTGTTCCTATTTCTCCACATCCTCTCCAGCACCTGTTGTTTCCTGATTTTTTAATGATTGCCATTGTAACTGGTGTGAGATGGTATCTCATTGTGGTTTTGATTTGCATTTCTCTGATGGCCAGTGATGATGAGCATTTTGTCATGTGTCTGTTGGCTCTAAGAATGTCTTCTTTTGAGAAGTGTCGGTTCATATCCTTTGCCCACTTTTTGATGGGGTTGTTTGCTTTATTCTTGTAAATTTGATTGAGTTATTTATAGGTTCTGGATATTAGCCCTTTGTCAGATAAGTAGTTTGCAAAAATTTTCTCCCATTCTGTAGGTTGCCTGTTCACTCTGGTGGTAGTTTCTTTTGCTGTGCAGAAACTCCTTAGTTTAATTAGATCCCATTTGTCAATTTTGGCTTTTGTTGCTTTTGGTGTTTTAGACATGAAGTCCTTGCCCATGCCTATGTCCTGAATGGTATTACCTAGGTTTTCTTCTAGGGTTTTTATGGTTTTAGGTCTAACATTTAAGTCTCTAATCCATCTTGAATTAATTTTCGTATAAGGAGTAAGGAAAGGATCCAGTTTCAGCTTTCTACTTATGGCTAGCCAATTTTCCCAGCACCATTTATTAAATAGGGAATCCTTTCCCCATTTCTTGTTTCTCTCAGGTTTGTCAAAGATCAGATGGCTGTAGATGTGTGGTATTATTTCTGAGGGCTCTGTTCTGTTCCATTGGTCTATATGTCTGTTTTGGTACCAGTACCATGCTGTTTTGGTTACCGTAGCCTTGTAGTATAGTTTGAAGTCAGGTAGCGTGATGCCTCCAGCTTTGTTCTTTTGACTTAGGATTGTCTTGGCAATGTGGGCTCTTTTTGGTTTCATATGGACTTTAAAGCAGTTTTTTCCAATTCTGTGAAGAAAGTCATTGGTAGCTTAATGGGGATGACATTGAATCTATAAATTACCTTGGGCAGTATGGCCATTTTCACAATATTGATTCTTCCTATCCATGAGCATGGTATGTTCTTCCATTTGTTTGTGTCCTCTTTTATTTCACTGTGCAGTGGTTTGTAGTTCTCCTTGAAGAGGTCCTTTACATCCCTTGTGAGTTGGATTCCTAGGTATTTTATTCTCTTTGAAGCTATTGTGAATAGGAGTTCGTTCATGATTTGGCTCTCTGTTTGTCTGTTCCTGGTGTATAAGAATGCTTGTGATTTTTGCACATTGATTTTGTATCCTGAGACTTTGCTGAAGTTGCTTATCAGCTAAGGTGATTCTGTGCTGAAACGATGGGGTTTTCTAAGTACATGATCATGTCATCTGCAAAGAGGGACAATTTGACTTCTTCTTTTCCTAAGTGAATACCCTTTATTTCTTTCTCTTGCCTGATTGCCCTAACCAGAACTTCCAACACTATGTTGAATAGGAGTGGTGAGAGAGGACATCCCTATCTTGTGCCAGTTTTCAAAGGGAATGCTTCCAGTTTTTGCCCATTCAGTATGATATTGACTGTGGGTTTGTCATAAATAGCTGTTATTATTTTGAGATATGTTCCATCAATACTGAGTTTATTGAGAGTTTTTAGCATGAAGGGCTGTTGAATTTTGTCAAAGGTCTTTTCTGCATCTATTGAGATAATCATGTGGTTTTTGTCTTTGGTTCTGTTTATATGCTGGATTACGTTTATTGATTTGCGTATGTTGAACCAGCCTTGCATCCCAGGGATGAAGCCCACTTGATCATGGTGGATAAGCCTTTTGATGTGCTGCTGGATTCGGTTTGCTAGTATTTTATTGAGGATTTTTGCATCGATGTTCATCAGGGATATTGCTCTAAAATTCTCTTTTTTTGTTGTATCTCTGTCAGGCTTTGCTATCAGGATGATGTTGGCCTTGTAAAATGAGTTCGGGAGGATTCCTTCTTTTTCTATTGATTGGAATAGTTTCAGAAGGAATGGTACCAACTCCTCCTTGTACCTCTGGTAGAATTCAGATGTGAATCCGTCTGTTCCTGGACTTTTTTTGGTTGGTAGGCTATTAATTACTGCCTCAATTTAAGAGCCTGCTATTGGTCTATTCAGGGGTTCAACTTCTTCCTGGTTTAGTCTTGGGAGAGTGTAAGTGTCCAGGAAATTATCCATTTCTTCTAGGTTTTCTAGTTTATTTGTGTAGAGGTGTTTATAGTATTCTCTGATGGTAGTTTGTGTTTCTGTGGGTCGGTGGTGATATCCCCTTCATCATTTTTTGTTGCATCTATTTGATTTTTCTCTCTTTTCTTCTTTATTAGTCTTGCTAGCAGTCTATCAGTTTTGTTGATCTTTTCAAAAAACCAGCTCCTGGATTCACTGATTTTTTTTGGAGGTTTTTTTTATGTCTCTATCTCCTTCAGTTCTGCTCTGATCTTAGTTATTTCTTGCCTTCTGCTAGCTTTTGAATGTGTTTGCTCTTGCTTCTCTAGTTCTTTTAATTGTGATGTTAGGGTGTCAATTTTAGATCTGCCCTGCTTTCTCTTGTGGGCATTTAGTGCTATAAATTTCCCTCTACACACTGCTTTAAATGTGTCCCAGAGATTCTGGTATGTTGTGTCTTTGTTCTCATTGGTTTCAATGAACATCTTGATTTCTGCCTTCATTTCATTATGTACCCAGCAGTCATTCAAGAGCAGGTTGTTCAGTTTCCATGTAGTTGAGCGGTTTTGATTGAGTTTCTTATTCCTGAGTTCTAGTTTGATTGCACTGTGGTCTGAGAGACAGTGTGTTATAATTTCTGTTCTTTTACATTTGCTGAGGAGTGCTTTACTTCCAACTATGTATTCAATTTTGGAATAATTGCGATGTGGTGCTGAGAAGAATGTATATTCTGCTGCTTTGGGGTGGAGAGTTCTGTAGATGTCTATTAGGTCCACTTGGTGCAGAGTTGAGTTCAATTCCTGGATATCCTTGTTAACTTTCTGTCTCGTTGATCTGTCTAATGTTGACAGTGGGGTGTTAAAGTCTCCCATTATTATTGTATGGGAGTCTAAGTCTCTTTGTAAGTCTCTAAGGACATGCCTTATGAATCTGGGTGCTCCTGTATTGGGTGCATATATATTTAGGATAGTTAGCTCTTGCTGATGAATTGATCCCTTTACCATTATGTAATGGCCTTCTTTGTCTCCTTTGATCTTTGATGGTTTAAAGTCTGTTTTATCAGAGACTAGTATTGCAACCCCTGCTTTTTTTGTTCTCCATTTTCTTGGTAGATCTTCCTCCATCCCTTTATTTTGAGCCTATGTGTGTCTCTGCATGTGAGATGAGTCTCCTGAATACAGCAAACTGATGGGTCTTGACTCTTTATCCAATTTTCCAGTCTGTATCTTTTCATTGGACCATTTAGTCCATTTACATTTAAGGTTAATATTGTTATGTGTGAATTTGATCATATGATTATGATATTAGCTGGTTATTTTGCTCATTGGTTGATGCAGTTTCTTCCTAGCATCGATGGACTTCACATTTTGACATGTTTTCGCAATGGCTGGTACCAGTTGTTCCTTTCCATATTTAGTGCTTCCTTCAGGATCTCTTGTAGGACAGGCCTGGTAGTGACAAAATCTCTCAGCATTTGCTTGTCTGTAAAGGATTTTATTTCTCCTTCACTTATGAAACTTAGTTTGGCTGGATATCAAATTCTTGGTTGAAAATTCTTTTCTTTAAGAATGTTGAATATTGGCCCCCACTCTCTTCTGGCTGGGAGAGTTTCTGCCGAGAGATCTACTGTTAGTCTGATGGGCTTCCCTTTGTGGGTAACCCGACATTTCTCTCTGGCTGCCCTTAAATTTTTTCCTTCATTTCAACTTTGGTGAATCTGACAATTATGTGTCTTGGAGTTGCTCTTCTCGAGGACTATCTTTGTGGTGTTCTCTGTATTTCCTGAATTTGAATGTTGGCCTGCCTTACTAGGTTGGGGACGTTCTCCTGCATGATATCCTGCAGAGTGTTTTCCAACTTGGTTCCATTTTCCTTGTCACTTTCAGGCACACCAATCAGATGTAGATTTGATCTTTTCACATAATCCCATATTTCTTGGAGGCTTTGTTCATTTCTTTTTACTCTTTTTTCTCTACACTTCTTGTCTCTCTTCATTTCATTCATTTGATCTTTAATCACTGATACTCTTTCTTCCAGTTGATCGAGTCAGTTACTGAAGCTTGTTCATTTGTCACATAGTTCTTGTGTCATGGTTTTCATCTCTATCAGTTCTTTTAAGGATTTCTCTACATTGGTTATTCTAGTTAGCCATTCATCAAATCTTTTTTCAAGGTTTTTAGTTTCTTTGCACTGGTTACATAGTTCCTCCTTTAGCTCTGAGAAGTTTGATCGACTGAAGCCTTCTTCTCTCAACTCATCAAAGTTATTCTCCATCCAGCTTTGTTCCATTGCTGGCGATGAGCTGCGTTCCTTTGGAGGTGGAGATGTGCTCTGATTTTTTGAATTTCCAGCTTTTCTGCACTGCTTTTTCCCCATCTTTGTGGTTTTATCTGTCTTTGGTCTTTGATGATGGTGACCTACTGATGGGGTTTTGGTGTGGGTGTCCTTTCTGTTTGTTAGTTTTCCTTCTATCAGTCAGGACCCTCAGATTTAGGTCTGTTGGAGTTTGCTTGAGGTCCACTCCAGACCCTGTTTGCCTGGGTATCAGCAGCAGAGGCTGCAGAAGATAGATTATTCCTGAACAGCAATTGTTACTATCTGATTCTTGCTCTGGAACCTTCATCTGAGGGGTGTATCCTGCCGTGTGAGGTGTGAGGTGTCGGTCTGCACCTAGTGGGGTATGTCTCCCAGTTAGGCTACTCAGGGGTCAGAGACCCACTTGAGCAGGCAGTCTGTCTGTTCTCAGATCTCAACCTCCATGCTGGGAGATCTACTGCTCCCTTCAAAGCTGTCAGACAGGGACATTTACCTCTACCGAGGTTTCTGCTGCTTTTTGTTTAGCTATGCCCTGTCCCCAGTGGTGGAGTCTACAGAGGCAGGCAGGCCTCCTTGAGCTGTTGTGGACTCCACCCAATTCGAGCTTCCCAGAGGCTTTGTTTACCTACTTAAGCCTCAGCAATGGCAGGCTCCCCTCCCCCAGCCTTGCTGCCACCCTGCAGTTAGATCTCAGACTGCTGTGCTAGCAATGAGGGAGGCTCCGTGGGCATGGAACCCTCCCATCCAGGTGTGGGATATAATCTCCTGGTGTTCCATTTGCTAAGACCCTTGGTAAAGTGCAGTATTAGGGTGGGAGTTACCCAATTTTCCAGGTGTTGTGTGTCTCAATTTCCTTTGGCCAGGAAAAGGAATTCCCTTCCCCCTTGTGCTTCCCAGGTGAGGAGATGCCTCGCCCTGCTTCAGCTCTCACTGTTCGGGCTGCATCTGCAGACCAGCACCAACTGTCTGACATGCCCCAGTGGGATGAACTCGGTACCCCAGTTGAAAATGCAGAAATCACCCGTCTTCTGTGTTGCTCATGCTGGGAGCTAGAGAGTGGAGCTCTTCCTATTCAGCCATCTTGGGCGCACCCCCAATTTTTATTTTAAGTCCCAGGGTACATGTACAGGATGTGCAGGTTCATTACATAGGTGTAATGTGCCATGGTGGTTTGCTGCACATATCAACCCATCACGTAGGTATTAAGCCCAGCATACATTAGTTATTCTTCCCAATGTTCTCCTTTCCCTGACATGCCCCTTCCTACAGACCTTGTGTGAAACCCAGTGTGTGTTGTTCACCCCTCATTGTTCAGCTCCCACGTATAAGTGAGAACATGCAGTGTTTGGTTTTCTCTTCCTATGTTAGGCAAAGTGATAAATTTCTATCCTGTGCAAATGACAGCCTGTGCTGAGGATGGCCTCTTAACAATGATAGCTGTTTTATTTCTTAAGTAAGTTTGATAATCACAAATCAGGCATTCATAATAAAGCCAGTATCATCCCATTTTTCTTTGATTTAAGATGTTTCATAAGGCAGGAGGATATAATTAAACAGTGATTGGCTTTTGGACTAAGAATATACTCACAAACACCATGAATTAATTAAAAAGATGAAATAATTTGAGCATTTTTTCCTGCTGTGACTAACATTTGACATTTGGTACATTCATTGTAAAGTTATCAATCCAATTTTTACTGCAAACTGAAATGGCTGTTTTATTTTTCTTTCTTCCTCTTTTTAATTTTAAACAAATGTACCAGAATTATTTTCTTTCTAAATGAGTGTTATCCTTCAGACTAGTCTCTTCGCTGAAAATACTCATTCCAATGATGTCCCAATTGTTCAAATCGTTTTTGTTGCTCCTCTCTTCATTCATTTATTCCATAAGTGTTTGTGCCAGACACTATGGTACGTCCTGGAGACAGAGTGGAGAGCAAGGCCTGGCCTCTGACGTTCCAGAATTTTCAGTCTAGTCTCGTGGTGCTGCCCTCAAGAAAGTTGTGGTTCTCATAAGAAAACCACTCATTTAATAGTTTCTTTCTCTCGCTAAATCCTTTCAGCCTGATTACAGAACCAATACACATGTATCTGAATGAGTTTTTACAAATCAAATAAAACCAAAAAAGCAAACTACCACCTTAGTAGCCTTACTTCTATCCAATAGTCTCCCACCTTTGGGTTATCCCTACTGGTCTCCCTGCTCACTATCTTAATCCGCGACCATTTAAAACCTTTTAAAGTTTTTATTTCTTCATTGTCCTTAAGAGAGGGTCAACACTACCCTTCTGATTTCATCTCTCACCTCATCTCCTTCTTTTCATGTTTAGTAATCTAGGCTACCTCTGTGATGGGCATTATCTGAGACCTTGCAGATCTCAGGCTAGTCTTCTGTTGCTTTTACATGTGAAAGACAGCTTTGCTGGGTCTAAATCCTTAGGCCACTGTAATTGTCCCTCAAAACCTTGTAGACATTGCTCCTTTGTCTTTTGGTGTTTTTTTGTTGAAATGAAAAAATCATAGATAACTTGATTTGAGTCTTTGTTTGCTGCTTGAGTGCTAGCAGGAATCTTTTTAATAATAATTTATTCAGGATATATCTGGATTATATATTGATCTTAGTTCAATTTTGTCTGAAATACGGAAAATGGCAATTCTCTCCAAATTCAATTTCAGATAATTTTTCTGAACTGAAAATTTTCTTCGATTATAACTTTGATTGCTGTTTCTAATCCATTTGCTCCATTTCTTTCCTCATAAACAACTGGTATTGGTAGGTAGAATATGTCACCTATCTTCCATGATGGTTATTTTGTTCTCTAATCCCTACCAAGCATTTTAGAGATGTTTTTCAATGTATTTCTCTCTTTCAATGATTCAGCTTTCTGTTGTGTCAAGTCTACTTATTCCTTTGGATTTATTCTTTCATCTTGATTATTGCATTTTTCTGTTTGGTTCCATCACGGGAATCTGGGATGGAAGATTGTATACATTCCTAAATGATTATGGAATGTGTTTGCTCCTTAATTTTCACTTTTATTGCAGATAAACCTCATTTTTTTTCAGATTGTCTCATACCTGTATTAAAGGCAATTTGGGAGGTTTTCTGGTAACCTCACTTATCCCACTGTCTTCCTGGGGGACAAATGTATGCATTTAAACACAATATAAATGCTGAATTCTGTGAATTTTTATAACATATCTTTAAAAGCACCAACATGCATTTACTGCATTAACCATAACCTGGATAGGTCTCCCATATTTTGCAACTATGTTCACAGTCCTTTTCTATAAATTGTAGTACTTTATGTTGATTCTTATTTTTAAATTAAAAAATGCGTAACTTAAACTCATTTTTCCTCTCCATGTTCTTGATGGTTTCTTGTTCTTTCTATGTCTCTTTACCATGTCTCTTAGTAAATGTAGCACCTTATATATGTCTGCTAATAGCTCAATTAAAACGCTACATTAAATTTTGGTGATTTATTTAATTTTATTTTCTTCAAAATGAAGATAACATTTTTTCTGATCACAAAAGTAATACATACTCTATAAACACTCGGGCAACATAGAAGCAGGTCACATGTTTTGAAAAGAAGTTCATAGAAGGGAAAAACGATATAGGGGATAATGGTTCAACTTCTAGGGAGAAATTGATGGAACTAAATTATGCCGCCTAGGAAAGAAGTAGTTAGACACGTAGGTGCTGTTTTATTCATTTTAAAAAAATTCTTAAGATAATGTCCAGGCTCTTAGAAAGGAAAGAAATCTTTTGCCTGATAACTCTCAGAAACTGCTAAATACTTAGGAAATACAGTTATACAAGGCTCAAAGAATATGTAGTTCAACTATCCATTTGAAAATCAGATGTTGTACATGTTTCTAACTATCTGAAATGCCTGCATGTTTATGATAGAGGGAGCATTTAATGGGGTTAGACAGACTAGATTTCCAGACTCCAAAATACAGATGATGAATTGCAAATTCCTTCTACTTTATCCCTATGGGTTATGGTTTCCTCCTTAAAAGCTGTATTTGAATGATATATAGTGGCTGGTAATAGCATCTAGCTCCAATCATGGAACTCCCTTTGGAACTCTGTAAAGCTTATGGTTTTTGTTCATATTCCTTTCTTTTAAAAGAATAGATCCCATGTTCTATTCTGAAGGACTATTAGTTGTAGCAGCAATTAGTTGAACTATTAATAAGTCCTTTCAAATATAAATGTGTATGTATGCAGTTACAGATGTGACTGTAAATGTGAAATGCATATATAAATAATGCATATTTTCAAGAAAAATGCAAACTTTTCTTTTAATTAATAGATACAACTGTACATATTTGACATGTGCAACATGATGCTTTGGAGTATACCTACGTTGAAGAATGACTAAATCTAGTGAATTAACATATGCATTACCTCACATAGTTATCATTTTTGTGCTGAAAACATTTTGCATCCACTCTCCATATTTTTCAAGAATATATTATTAAATATATTCACCATGTTGTACAATAGATCTTTTGAACTTATTCCTCCTATCTAACTGAAGTTTTATATCCTTTGACCAACATTTCCCCAGCCACACTGTAGCCACCCCAGCCCCTGGTAATTACCATTCTACTATATTTCTATGAGATCAACTTTTTTAGCTTCCACATATGAGGGGGATCATGTGGTATTTGTTTTTCTGTGTCTGGCTTATTTCACTTAGGTAATGTCCTCTAGGTTAATCCGTGTTGTTGCAAGTTACACGATTCCTTCTTTTCTGTGACTGAATACTATTTGTGTATATACCACATTTTCTTTATACAGTCATTAATTGGCAGACACTTAGGTTGATTCTATATCTTGGCTATTGTGAATAATGCTACAATGAATATGGGAGTGTAGGTATCCCTTTGACATACCAATTTCATTTCCTTTGGATATATACCCAATAGTAGGATTGCTAGATCATATGATAGTTTTATTTTTAATTTTTTGGGTAATCTCCATAGCATTTTCCATAACAGCTTTACTAATTTACATTTCCCCCAAGAGTATGCATGCGTGTCCTTTTCTCCACATCCTTTCCAACACTTGTTATCTTTTGTCTTTTTGTTTATAGCCATTCTAACCGGAGTGAGGGGATATCTCATTGTGGTTTTAATTTTCATTTTCCTCATCATTAATGATGCTGAGCACTTTTTCAAATAACAGTTGGCCAGTTCTGTGTCTCCCTTTAAGAAATATCTATGCAGGTCTTTTGCCCATTTCTAAATTAGATTACTTTTTTTTGCTATTGAGTTGAGTTCCTCATATATTTTGTATATTAATCTCTCATCATATACATAATTTACAAATATTTTTCCCATTCTATAGATTGTCTCTTTACTCTGCTCATTTTTTCCTTTGCTATGCAAAGCTTTTTAATTCAACGCAATGCCATTTGTCTATTTTTGGTTTTGTTGCCTGTGCTTTCAAGGTTACATCCAAGAATTATTGGCCAGAACAATGTCATGGAGCTTTTTTCCTATGGTTTCTTCTAGTAGTTTCATAGTTTTAGGTCTTTCATTTAAGTCTTTCATGCAGGCTAAGTTGGTATTTATATATAGTGTGAGATAGAGCCTAATTTCATTCTTCTGCATGTGAATATCCAGTTTTCCCAACACCATTTATGAAAGAGACTGCCCTTTCCTTGTTTCATGTTCTTGATACCTTTGTGGAAAATTAATTGGCTAATGTGTGAATTTATTTCTGAGTTGTCGATTCTGTTCCATGTGTCTGTTTTTATGCCACTCCTTTTTATGCCACTCCTTTGCTGTTTAGGTTACAATAGGTTTGTCATATATTTTGAAATCAGGTAGTGTGATGCCTTAAGTTTTGCTCTTTACAGTGAAGATTTCTATGGCTAATCAGGTCTTTTGTGGCTTGCTGCAAATTTAAGGATAGTTCTTTGTATTTCTGTGAAGAATATCATTGTTATGTTGATAGAAGTAGTGTTGAATCTGTAGATAACTTGGGGTAGTACAAATGTTTTTAAAATATTATTTCTTCCAATTTGTGTACAGGTGATATCTCTGCATTTATTTGTCTCTTTTTCTTTCATCAATATGTTATTGCTTTCAGTGTACAGATGTCTTACCTCCTTGGTTAAATTTATTCCCAAGTATTTTTGGAGTTTTGGAAATGAGATTGTTTTCTTGATTTCTTTTTCATATTGTTTGCTGATAGTGTATATAAATGCTACTGATTTTTGTATGTAATTTTGTATCCTGTAACTTTACTGAATTTGTTTATTAGTTTTAACAGTATTTTGGTAGTCCTTAGGGTTTCTATATATAAGGTCATGTCATCTGCACACAGGGATAATTTAAATTCTTCCTAATTTGAATGCCTTATATTTCTTTTTCTTGTTTTATTGCTCTGGCCTCAGACCTCTGTTACTATATTGAATAAAAATGGCAAGAGTGGACTTCCTTTTCTGATATGGTTTGGCTGTGTCCCCACCCAAATCTCATCTTGAATTATAATCTTCAAGTGTCCTGGAAGGAACCTGGTGGGAGGTAATTGAATCATGGGGGTGGTTTCCCCCGTGCTGTTCTCATGATAGTGAGTGCGTTCTCTTGAGATCTGATGGTTTGATACATGTCTGGCATTTCCCCTGCTGGCACTTCTCTTTCTTGCCACCATGTGAATAAGGACATGTTTTATTCCCCTTCTGCCATGATTGTAAGTTTCCTGAAGCCTCCTCAGACATGTGGAACTGTGAGTCCATTAAACCTCTTTTCTTTATAAATTACCCAATTTCAGGTATTTCTTCATCCCAGCATGCAAAGAAACTAATACAGTAAATTGGTATCAAGGTAGTGGGGTGCTGCTATAAGGATATCAAAAAATGTGGAAGTGACTTTGGAAGTGGGTAACAGGCAGAGGTTGGAACACTTTCCAGGGGTCAAAAGAAAACTGGAAAATGTAGGAAAGTTTGGAACTTCCTAGAGACTTGTTGAATGGCTTTGACCAAAATGCTGATAGTGATATGGACAATGAAATCCAGGCTGAGGCGGTCTCAGATGAAGATCAGGAACTTGTTGGGAACTGGAGTAAAGGTCACTCTTTCTATGCTCTAAGAGACTGTAGGCATTTTGCTCCTGTCCTAGAGATCTGTGGAACTTTAAACTTGAGGGAGATGATTTAGGGTATCTGGTAGAAGAAGTTTCTAAGCAGTGAAGTGTTCAAAATGAAGCAGAGCATAAAAGTTTGGAAAATTTGCAGCCCAACAATGCGATGGAAAAGAAAAACCCATTTTCTGAGGAGAAATTCAAGCTGGCTGTAGAAATTTGCGTACATAATGAGGAGCTGAATGTTAATCACCAAGACAATGGGAAAAATATCCCCAGGGCATATCAGAGACCTTCACAGCAGTCCCTCTCATCAAAAGCCCAGAGGCCTAGGAGAGAAAAATGGTTTCATAGGGCAGGCCCAGGGCTACCCTGCTCTGTGCAGCCTCAGGACATGGTGCCTTGCATCCCAGCTGCTTCAGCTCCAGTGGTGGATAAAAGGGGGCATGGCACAGCTTTAGCTATTGCTTCAAAGGGTACAAGCCCTAAGCCATGGTGGCTTCCACATGATGTTGAGCTTGTGGGTGCACAGAGGTAAAGAATTGAGGTTTGGTAACCTCCACCTAGATTTCAAAGGATGTATGTAAATGCCTGGATGTCCAGGCAGAAGATTGCTGCAGGGGTAGAGCCCTCATGGAGCTGGTAGGGCAGTACAGAAGGGAAATGTGGGATTGAAGCTCCCAAACAGAGTCCCCACTGAAGCACTGCCTAGTGGAACTGTGAGAAGAGGGCCACTGTCCTCCAGACCCCAGAATGGTAGATCCTCTGACAGTTTGCACCATGCACCTGGAAAGGCAGGAGATACTCAATGTAAGACCATGAAAGCAGCTGGGAGCGGGGGCTGTACCCTTCATAGCCACAGGGGCAGAGCTGCCCAAGGCCATGGAAGCCCACCTCCTGCATCTGGGTTATCTGGATGTGAGACATGGAGTCAAAGGAGATCATTTTGGAACTTTAAAGTTTAATGAATGCCCTATTGGATTTTGGACTTGCACGGGGCCTGTAACCCCTTTGTTTTCACCAGTTTCTCCCATTTGTAATGGGTGTATTTACTGAATGCCTGTACTCCCATTGTATCTAGGAAGTAACTAACCTGCTTTTTATTTTACAGGCTCATAGGTGTAAGGGGCTTTCCTTGTCTGAGATGAGACTCTGGGCTTGGACTTTTGAGTTAATGCCAGAATGAGTTAAGACTTTAGGGGACTTTTGGAAAGGCATGATTGTGTTTTAAAATGTGAGGACATGAGATTTGGTAGGGGCCAGGGGCACAATGATATGGTTTGGCTGTGTCCCCACCCAAATCTCATCTGAATTGTAATTCCCACAATCCCCACGTGTAGAACCTGGCAGGAGGTAATTGAATCAGGCAGGAGGTAATTGAATCATAGAGCTGGTTTCCCCCATGGTGTTCTCATGATAGTGAGTGAGTTCTCATGAAATCTATTACTTTTATTAGTGTCTGGCATTTCCACTGCTAGCACGTCTCTTTCCTGCCACTATATGAAGAAGGATGTGTTTCTTCCCCTTCTGCCATGATTGTAAGTTTCTTGAGGCTTCTCAGCCATGTGAATCTGTGAATCAATTAAACCTCTTTTCTTTATAAATTACCCAATCTTGGGCATTCATAGCAGCATGACAATGGACTAATACATTTTCTTATTTTGAATCTCTGGGGAAAAGCTTTCAAATTTTCCTGTATGAGTGTGATATTAGCATGTAATATATGACCTTTATGATATTGAGGTATACTACTTTTATATCTAATTTGTTAAGAGTTTTTACTATAAAAGGATGTTGAATTTTTTCAAGTACTTTTTCTGCATCTACTGAAATGTTTTTTTCCTTCATTCAGTTAGTGTGATGTATCACATTTATTTATTTGCATATGTTGAACCATTTTGCATCCCTCGTATGAATCCCACTTAATTACAGTGAATGAGCTTTTAAATGTGCTACTGAATTGAGTTTGCTATAATAGAATTTTGCAGAATATTTTTTTTCATCTATGTTTCTTAGGGATATTGGTCTGTAGTTTTGTTTTCTTTTTTTCAATATCTTCATTTGACTTTGATATCAGGGTGATGCTGGTCTTATAAAATGATTTTGGAAGCATTCCCTCCTATTTGATGGTTTTAGATGATTTGGGAAAAATTGGTATTTAAAAAAAAATATTTGGAAGGATTCAGCAGTGAAGCCATCATTTCCTAGGCTTCACTTTGATGGGAGACTTTGTAGTATTGATTCAATCGCTTTACTCATTGGTATGTTAAGATTTTTTATTTCTTCACAATTAAGTCTTCATAGGTTGTATGCATCAAGGAATTTATCCATTTCTTCTGGGTTATCCCATTCATTGGTGTATAATTCTTCAAAATACTCTCTTATGATTCTTTGCATTTTCATGGTAGCAAAGGTAATGTCTCCTTTTTCTTTTTTTTCTCTCTCTCTCTCTTTTTTTTTAATTACACTTTAAGTTCTGGGATACATGTGCAGAACATACAGGTTTATTACAGAAGTATGCATGTGCCATGGTGGTTTGCTGCCCCCATCAACTCATTATCTACATTAGGTATTTCTCCTAATGCTGTCCCTCCCCTAAGCCTCCACCCCCCAACAGGCCCCAGTGTGTGATATTCCCCTCCCTGTGTCCATGTGTTCTCATTGTTCAACTCCTACTTATGAGTGAGAACATGTGGTATTTAGTTTTTCTCTTCTTTTGTTAGCTTGCTGAGAATGATGGTTTCTAGCTTCATCCATGTCCCTGTAAAGGACCTGAACTCATCCTTTTCATGGCTGCATAGTATTCTATGGTATGTATGTGCCACATTTACTTTATCCAGTTTATTATTGATGGGCATTTGTGTTGATTCCAAGTCTTTGCTATTGTGAATAGTGCTGCAATTAACATACGTGTGCATGTGTCATTACAGTGTAATGATTTATAATGCGTTGGGTATATACCCAGTAATGGGATTGCTGGCTCAAATGGTATTTCTGGTTCTAGATCCTTGAGGAATTGCCACAGTCTTCCACAGTGGTTGAACTAATGTACACTCCCACAAACAGTGTAAAAGCATCTCTTGTTTCTCTACATCCTCTCCAGCATCTGTTTCCTGACTTTTTAATGATCGCCATTCTAACAGGCGTGAAATGGTAACTCATCGTGGTTTTGATTTGCATTTCTCTAATGAGGTGATGCTTAGCTTTTTTTCATATGTTTGCTGGCCACAAAGTGTCTTCTTTTGAGAAGTGTCTGTTCATATCCTTCAGCCACTTTTTGATGGGGTTGTTTTTTTTTTCTTATAAATTTGTTTAAGTTTCTTGTAGATTCTGGATGTTAGCCCTTTGTCAGATGGATTGATTTCAAAAACTTTCTCCCATTCTGTAGGTTGCCTGTTCACTCTGAAGACAGTTTCTTTTGCTGTGCAGAAACTCTTTAGATTATTTAAATCCCATTTGTCAATTTTGGCTTTTGTTGCCATTGCTTTTGGTGTTTTAGTCATGAAGTCTTTGCCCATGCCTATGTCCTGAATGGTATTGCCTAGGTTTTCTTCTAGAGTTTTTATTGTTTTAGGTCTTAGATTTAAGTAGTTAATCCATCTTGAGTTAATTTTTGTATAAGGTGTAAGGAAGGGGTCCAGTTTCGGTTTTCTCCATATGGCTAGCCAGATTTCCCAACACCATTTATTAAATAGGGATTACATTTATTGATTTGTGTATGTTGAATCAGCATTGCATCCCAGGGATGAAGTTGACTTGATCATGGTGAATAAGCTTTTTGATGTGCTGCTGGATTATGTTTGCCAGTATTTTATTGAGGATTTTTGCATTGATGTTCATCAGGATAGTGGCCTGAAACTTTCTTTTTTGGTGTGTCTCATCAAGGTTTTGGTATCAGGATGATGCTGGCCTCATAAAATGAGTTAGGGAGGAGTCCCTCTTTTTCTGTTGTTTTGAATAGTTTCATAAGGAATGATATTAACTCCTCTTTGTACCTCTGGTAGAATTTGGCTGTGAATCTCTCTGGTCCTGGGCTTTTTATGGTTGGTAGGCTATTAATTACTGCCTCAATTTCAGAACTTGTTATTGGTCTATTCAGGGATTTGACTTCTAATTGGTTCAGTCTTGGGAGGGTGTATGTGTCCAGGAATTTATCCATTTCCTCTGGATTTTCTACTTTATTTGTGCAGAGGTGTTTATAGTATTCTCTGATGGTAGTTTGTATTTCTGTGGGATCAGTGGTGATATACACTTTATCATTTTTTATTGTATCTATTTGATTCTTCTCTCTTTTCTTCTTTATTAGTCTGGCTAGTGGTCTATTTTGTTAATCTTTTCAAAAAACCAGCTCCTGGATTCATTGATTTTTTTGAAGGATTTTCAGCCTTTTTGCACTGGTTTTTCCTCATTTTCGTCAATTTATCTACCTTTGGTCTTTGATGTTGGCGACCTTCAGATGGTGTTGTTGTGTGGACGTCCTTTTAGTTGATGTTGATACTATTTCTCTCTGTTTGATAGTTTCCCTTCTAATAGTCAGGCCCCTCTGCTGCAGGTCTGCTGGAGTTTGCTGGAGGTCCACTCCAGACCTTGTTTGCCCAGTTATCACCAGCAGAGGCTGCAGAACAACAATGATTGCTGTCTGTTCCTTCTTCTGGAAGCTTTGTCCCAGAGGAGCACCTGCCAGAAGCCAGCCAGAGCTCTCCTGTATAAGGTATCTGATGACCCCTTTTGCGAGGTGTCTCCTAGTCAGGAGGCACAAGGGTCAGTGAACCATTTGAGGAGGCAGTCTTTCCCTTAGCAGAGCTCGAGCACTGTGCTTGGAGATCTGCTGCTCTCTTCAGTGATGGCAGGTGGGAACGTTTAAGTCTGCTGAAGCTGTGCCCACAGCCACCCCTCCTCCCAGGTGCTCTGACCCAGGGAGATGGGAGTTCTATCTATAAGACCCTGACTGGAGCTACTGTCTTTCTTTCAGAGATGCCCTGCCCAGAGAGGAGGAATCTAGAGAGGCAATCTGGCTACAGTGGCAAAGCTACAGTGGGCTCCGCCCAGTTTCAACTTCCTGGTGGCTTTGTTTACACTGTGAGGGGAAAACCGCCTAATCAAGCCTCAGTAATGGTGGACGACCCTCCCCCCAACCAAGCTTGAGCATCTGAGATCCACTTCAGACTGCTGTGCTGGCAGCGAGAATTTCAGGCTAGTGGGTCTTATGTTTTTGGGCTCCACGGGGATGGGATCCACTGAACTAGAGCGCTTGGCTCCATGGCTTCAGCCCCCATTCCAGGGGAGTGAATGGTTCTATCTCACTGGCATTCCAGGTGCCACTGGGGTATGGGGAAAACAAAAACAAAAAACCTTGCAGCTAGCTTGGTGTCTGCCCAAAGGGCCGCCCAGTTTTCTGCTTGAAACCCTGGACCCTGGTAGTGTATGCACCCAAATGTTTCTTCTGGTCTGCAGGTTGCGAAGACCATGGGAAGCATGTAGTATCTGGGCTGGAATGCACAGTTCCTCATGGCATAGTCCCTCACGGCTTCTCTTGGCTAGGGGAAGGAGTTCCCCAACCCCTTGTGCTTCCTGGGTGAGGCAACACCCCACCCTGCTTTGGCTAGTCCTCTGTGGGCTGTACCCACTGTCTAACCAGTCCCAGTGAGATGAGCTGGGTACCTCATTAGGAAATGCAGAAATCACCCACCTTCTGCATTGATCCCGCTGGGAGCTGAATTTTTCAGATTTAAGATGCACAACTAATAAGTATAATGTGAATACTCCAAAACTGGTCCCAAGCATTTTGGATAAGGAATCCTCAGCCTGTTTAAGTAGAACTACTCTTGTAATTGTAAATATCTATGCATCCAATGTTGTAATATCTTTTCTTATCCTTTTACTATGTCTATTTTATTTATATTCTATTATATTATATTATTTTGTGTATGTGTGTCTGTATGGGTGAAATTAGTTTCTTGTAGGCAACATATAGTTGGGTCATATTTTTTTAAATGTATTTAACCACTCTGTGGCTTTTGATTGGAGAATTTCATCCATTTATATTCAAAGCAATTATTGACAGGTAAGTAATTACAACTACTATTTTGTTATTTGTTTTCTAGTTGTTTTATAGATTCTTTGTTTCTTTCTTCCTCTCTTGCTGTATTCCTTTGTGGCTAAATGATATTCTCTAGTAGTGTGTTTTGATTCCTTGTGTATCTAGTATAGTTTTTTGCTTTGTCATTACCATGAGGCTTATAGAAAACATCTTATTGTTATAACTGATTATTTTAAGCTTGTGACAATTTAACACTGACTGCAAAAAGAAAACCGAACCTTTATACTTTTAGTGCACTCCCTCTCCACATTTTGGATTTTTGATGTCACAATTTATATCTTTTTATATTTCATATATCTTAACAAATTATTGAAGCTATTATTGTTGTGTTTAATAGCTTAATCTTTTAATCTTCATACTAAAAATATCAACGATTTAAACACCGTTATTATAGTATTAGAGTATTCTGAATTGAGCATGTGCTTACTTTTGCCAGTGAGTTTTATACTTTTAGATGTTTTCTTATTCATTAGTGTTAGTTTTCTTGTAGCTTGAAGAACTCCCTTTAGCATTTTTTTGTAAGAGAGGTCTGGTGGTAGTGAACTCCTTTAGCTTTCTCTCATCTAGGAAAACATTTATCTCTCTTTCATTTTTTAAGAACAGCTTTGCTGGGTATAGTATTCTTGATTGGCAAGTTTTTCTCCACTTCAGCACTTTCAGTATATCATCCCACTCTTTAATGGTCTGTAAGGTTTCTGCTGAGAGGTCTACTGTTAGATATATTGGATATCCCTTATGTCATTGGCTTCTTTTCTCTTGATGCTTTTAGGATCCCTCCTTTGTCTTTGATCTTTGACATTTTAGTTATAATATCATGAGTTAGTCTTATTTAGATTGAATCTTATTGGAGACTTTTGACTTTTGTTTACCTCAATATTTATAGTTTTATTCATGTTTGGAAAGTACTTTTCTATTATTACTTCAAACAAGCTTTCTACCCCTTGATTTTCCTCTTGTCTTTTTATGACACCTATGACTCAAATATTTGTTCTTTTGATGTTCTCCCATAAGTCTTGTACCCTTTCTTTATTCCTTTCTGCTTTTTTCTCTGACTATATATTTTCAAATAACCTGTCTCTGAGTTCACAAATTCATTCTTCTGCTTGGTCAATTTTGCAGTTGATGCTCTCAATAGCGTTTTTCATTTTGTTCATTGTATTTTTCATTACCAGGATTTCTGTTTGATGTTTTTCATTGTTTCAGTATATTAAATCTTTTGTTCTGGTCACTTATTGCTTTCCTTTTTTGTTGAATTGTTTCTCTTTATTTTCCTGAGGTTTGTTGAGCTTCCTTAAAACTGTAGTTTTCAACACTTTTCCAGCACTTCATACATCTCAATTTCATTAGAGTCAGTCACTGGCACCTTATTTGATCCCATTGTGATGTCATGTTTCCTTGATCCTTGTGGTTGTGCATTGATGTCTGTGCATTGGAAGAAGAAGGTACTTATTCCAGTCTTCACAGGCTGGCTTTGTCTGGGAAAGTCCAGTTGCAAATATGTCACTTAGGTGCATCAGAAGCCTGGGGCAGCTGCAACCAACATGGCACTGCCAGAAACTTGGGGTACCCTGTGGAAGGCACAGCACTGAGTTGTACCATAAGCCCAAGGAAGATGCAGCCAGCATTAGACTGGGACACAAATGAAGCCAGGGGCCAGTGAGGCCTGCTTACTGCAAGGGCTGCCTGAAGCTGAGGGCTGTTGATGATGGCCTGGCAGTGGTACAGGCTAGAGATTGGGCTTGCCATGCAAGGCTGATGTCTAGAGGAGCTGTGTGGCACTGTCTGGCACCAGGGCAGGTCTAGAGGCTCAGTTTGTGGGTACTGGCCTGGTGTATAGGGTCATGAGGATCTGCCCAGGGCTGGGTTCTACTGCAGCAGTCCCAGTGTTGGGGTCCCAGAAAAAGTCCTGCACTCACTGACATCTCTTTCCCCCAAGTAAAGGGTATCTTTCTTTATATTGTACTGCCTGGTGTTGGTGGAGGGTGACCTGGCTAAGGTAAAACTGCCCTTTCTATCCTCTTCAATGTGTCTTTTCTTATTATTGTGCTAAAACCAGGTATTCTGATATCTCACCTGTTTTCCTTAACTCTTGTGAAGGTATTTTTTTGTTGTTGTTTGAATAGTTGCTTAAATTGATGTTTTTGCAGGGGAGCAATTACTAGAGAGTACTACTCCATCATCTTGCTCTGTCCCTTCTCAAACTTACCATTTGCTAGTCAAATGATATCTTAGTACTGAGCAAGTACCCAATGAAACCATTCTTATTTTCATGTAAATGGATATCTTTAGTTACTTGGCTGATTGTCCATCATTTCCAAGAACATAAACTTTACTGTGAGAAAGTTGTTTCAATACTCATTCATTCTTTCACTCATTCACTATTTTATTGATAATCTGTTGTGTATCAAGTATTGTACTAGCTTCTGGATAAATAATAACAAAAAGAGTAGAAGAGGCTTTGTTTTCTATGAGCTAGTAATGCTCCAGTGGAGTCTACAGGTAATTATAAAATTATGCAATAAGTACAAGGACAGAAATGGCTACATGGTGCCAGTAGAGCACATAGTAGAGACATCTTACTTAGAGTGATGGACTAGAATGTTAAAGGCATTTTTATCAATGATATACATTGGCTCAGTTTCTATCACAAGGAGGGTTTCGTGCTGAATTCTGAGTATTCAAGAGGTATATGACCTCAATGGGCTTAACATCAAATTGGTGAGAAGGAATATTTACATATTTAGGGAATAACAAGAAGACAGAATTCTTATAGGACAGGAGTAGGAAATAAAGTTGAAGAGGTAGTTTAGAGCCATGTTGTAAAGATCCCTGAATGCTACAGTAAGAAGTTTTACAATTTATTCAGTGTACTAATGAGTAAAAAGGGGCATTGAAGGTTTTTAAGAAGGGGTGAATGAAAATGTGTAACTTCTCTGCTATAATATAAGCTCAAAGAATCCAGGAACTGTGTCTCCCGTGTTTGGCACTGTCAATCCAGAGCCTAGCTCAGTTTTTATCCTACAGCATGTACTCAATAAATGTATATTGACCAACAGCCTATATACAAAGTGTTGCCTTAGAAAGATAACTCTGGCTGGCCAGGCGCGGTGGCTCACGTCTGTAATCCCAGCACTTTGGGAGGCCGAGGTGGGCAGATCATGAGGTCAGGAGGTCAGGACCATCCTAGCTAACACAGTGAAACCCCGTCTCTACTAAAAATACAAAAAAAAATTAGCTGGGTGTGGTGGCGGGTGACTATAGTCCCAGCTACTTGGGAGGCTGAGGCAGGAGAATGGCATGAACCTGGGAGGCAGAGCTTACAGTGAGCCGAGATCGTACCACTGCACTCCAGCCTGGGCAACAAAGCGAGACTCCATCAAAAAAAAAAATAAAAATAAAAATAAAAAAGATAACTGGCTCTGGTTAATACCACGTATTGGGTGGCAGACTAGAGTCAAATGGAAAAAAAAAGTCTGTCTGTTCTTGAGTAAAGTAATGAAGGTCTGGGCTATAGAGAGAATATTGGAAATAGAATGAGGAGATGCTTGCACGGAAGAAGTGGGTAGCACTTATTGACTGGGTAGGTTAATGAGCAAGGCAAATGTTGGAAACAAGGGTTATTCTAAGGTTTTAAGAAGATAATAGCAAAGAGCTATTGGCAGAAATAGGGGAGTCTAGCAGAGAAACTAATTTGGGGAGAAAAATTATGAGTATGGGCTTTAAAAATACAAATACACTAGTCCAAAAATTGTCAACTAATTTCCAATAGG
Source organism: Papio anubis (assembly GCF_008728515.1). NCBI lineage: Eukaryota > Metazoa > Chordata > Mammalia > Primates > Cercopithecidae > Papio > Papio anubis. Next base: position 6,958,899 of record NC_044996.1, on the reverse strand, counting down.
CTAAGTGTCTAAGAGATTGTAGACAACTAGTTTTGTTTATTGTTATACTACATAATGGTTATGTTCAAGCCATCAGTTATAGTAATGGTCTGATGCCAAGGCTATAATATTTTCCACATACATCACTAGGCAGGAAGTCCACCAAGCCTTTTAAGATGGAAGCTTTTTGAATGTGGAGTGTCTTAGTCTGTTTTGTGCTGTTACAACAGAATACCTGAGACTAGGTAATTTATAATGAACAGAAATTTACTGGCACACAGTTCTGGAGGTTGGGAATTCCAAGGTCAAGATCCTTCTTAAAGGACCTTGGCAAGAGCCTTCTTGCTGCATTATCACATGGCTGAAGGCAGAAGGTCAAAAGCACAAGAAATGAACCCATTCCTACGAGTACTTTTTATGTCAGTATTAATCCATTCATGAAGTCGGAGCCCTAATGACCTAAACACCTCCCATTAAGCCTCACCTCCCAACATTGTTGCATTGAGAATTAAGTTTCTAACATATGAATTCTAGGGAACATATTCAAACCACAGCATGGAGCAAATGAATCAATCAAATGAAAGTGTAAGTGACTTCAACGGCAACTCAATAATAATAATAATAGTAATGATAATAAATCATACAGAATTTTGAAATACCTAACTATTGAAATACTATCTTTTTATATTCAGTACTGCAATTTCAAGGTTCAGTTTCATTAACTAGTATACTGAAAATTAATGATATGTATGTCCTTGCAGAGAACAGGAGTTGAATGGTGTTTAAATAAATAAATAATAAATTAATCAAATACAATAGTAATTTACTAAGCCAATATGTTGTAACTCTGATTATGCAAAAAGTGAAGTGGAGTGTAGTGAATTTGAGGTCAACTTTTCAAACAAGTCATCAGGGGGAAAATAAGAAAAGTGGCAAAGAGCTAAATATGCATGAAGCTGCTATTGAAGTTTAATGGAAAAATGGGGCTCTTGTCAGCTAGCTGACTACTTAATAATGTTAACACCACTACAAACAAGTTGTGGTTTATTGCTTCAATTTCCTACATACTGGCAAGAGAATTAACAAGACTGATGCATTAAGATCTTAGATTTCCGTCAAATTAGGTGACTAAGGGGGTGATGAAAAAACACTTGTTCTTGAAGGAAACACAACTCTATCAGGAACTTAATACATTCTACCTCAGAGCATTGGATAAGCTGCTGATTTAATAGTTACACTGAAAAGGAAACCCTTTAATCAGTCATTTCTGTACAAGAGTTATTATGTGTTAATTTATTTAAAGAAATCACATGCCGAAGTGGGAAATTTAAGTACATCTTTAAATATTTGTGTTTGAATTCAGAGATGAATAAAATACAATGACTTTGTGAATATCTCTGATTCATTCAGAGTGTAAGATACTAGTGAAGTAGACTTTTTAAAGGAGAATGTACTTCAGTTTTCCCTGAGATTTAATGGAGGCTTTCCAAGCAATTAAATGGCTCACCTGTAATGTCTTAGTCAAATAGAAACTTTCTCCTTCAAGCTCTTTCTCAGCACCAGTATGGATAGTACCCAATGACAGTCATCACTGTTCATATCTACCTTTTCTGGCTCATAAACCAGACAGAGAAAAGAGACTGGTCCATTACAAAATAGCACGTACAGGACAGGTGCAGTGGCTCACGCCTGTAATCCCAGCACTTTGGGAGGCTGAGGCTGGTGGATTACTTGAGGTCAGGAGTTCGAGACCAGCCTGGCCAATATGGTGAAACCCCATCTCTACTAAAAATACAAAAATTTACTGGGCATGGTGGTGGGCACCTGTAGTCCCAGGTACTCGGGAGGCTGAGGCAGGAGAATCGCTTGAACTTGGGAAGTGGAGATTGCAGTGAGCCGAGATTATACCACTGCTCTTCAGCCTAGGTGATAAAGCAAGACACCATCTCAAGAATAAATAAATAATACCACACATCTACAGCCATCTGATCTTTGACAAACCTGAGAGAAACAAGAAATGGGGAAAGGATTCCCTATTTAATAAATGGTGCTAGGAAAATTATTTAGCCATAAGTAGAAAGCTGAAACTGGATCCTCGCTACTCCTTATCTGAAAATTAATTCAAGATGGGATTAGAGACTTAAAATGTTAGACCTAATACCATAAAAACCCTGAGGAAAACCTAGGTAGTACCATTCAGGACATAGGCAGGCAAAGACTTCATGTCTAAAACACCAAAAGCAACGGCAGCAAAAGCCAAAATTGACAAATGGGATCTCATTAAACTAAGAGCTTCTGCACAGCAAAGAAAACTACCATCCAGAGTGAACAGGCAACCTACAGAATGGGAGAAAATTTTGCAATCCCTACTCATGACAGGGGCTAATATCCCAGAACCTACAAAGAACTCAAACAAATTTACAAAAAAAAAAAACCGACAGCTACATCAAAAAAGTGGGCAAAGGATATGAACAGACATTCATAAAAGAGACATTCATACAGCCAACAGACACATGAAAAAATGCTCATCATCACTGGCCATCAGAGAAATGCAAATCAAAACCGTGAATACCATCTCACACCAGTTAGAATGGCGATCATTAAAAGTCCAGGAAACAGGTGCTGGAGAGGATGGAGAAATAGAACACTTTTACTGTTGGTGGGATTGTAAAGCTAGTTCAACCATTATGGAAAACAGTATGGCAATTACTCCGGGGATCTAGAACTAGATGTACCATGACCCAGCCATCCCATTACAGGTATATACCAAAGTTATAAATCATGCTGCTATAAAGACACATGCACCGCATTATGTTTATTGCGGCACTATTCTAATAGCAAAGACTTGGAATCAACCCAAATGTCCATCAGTGACAGGCTGGATTAGAAAATGTGGCACATATACATCATGGAATACTATGCAGCCATAAAAAGGATGAGTTTGTGTCCTTTGTAGGGACATGGATGCAGCTGGAAACCATCATTCTTAGCAAACTATCACAAGAACAGAAAACCAAACACCGCATGTTCTCACTCATAGGTGGGAACTGAACAATGAGATCACTTAGACTCAGGAAGGGGAACATCACACGCCGGGGCCTATCATGGGGAGGGGGGAGGGCGGAGGGATTGCATTGGGAGTTATACCTGATGTAAATGACAAGATGATTGGTACTGACGAGTTGATGGGTTCAGCACAGCAACATGGCACAAGTATACATATGTAACAAACCTGCACGTTATGCACATGTACCCTAGAACTTAAAGTATAATAATAATAAAAAATAAATAAAAATAAATAAATAAATAAATAAAAATTAAAAAAGAATAAATAAAAATAAAATTTTAAAAAATCAAAATAGCATGTACATGTGGCCTCTTTAGAAAAGAGTAAAGCAAGAGGTGAAGATATGAGCCCAATTGATGAAGAGCTAAAGATATTGCTGAGGAAGTATCGCCACGGCTTCAGCTTATTCAGTGAAAAATATCCATATTGGGTATACAAACTGACTAAAAGTCACCTAATAATAGTATGTGGAGAAAAAACAGACTGTCATTGTTTAAAATATTAAGTTTTTCCATAGAATATGGGATGCTTTTTTAATTTGGAAGTTGATTTTTTTTTGTTGTTGTTACTTTAAGTTCCTGAATACATGTGCAGAATGTGCAGGTTTGTTACATAGGTATACGTGTGCCATGGTGGTTTGCTGCACCTATCAACCCGTCACCTAGGTTTTCAGCCTTACATGCATTAGGTATGTGTCTTAATACTCTCCCTCCCCTTGGCCTCCAACCCCTGACAAGCCTTGGTGTGTGTTGTTCCCCTCCATGTCCATGTGTTCTCCCTGTTCAACTCCCACTTATGAGTGAGAACATGTAGCATTTGGTTTTCTGTTCCTGTGTTAGTTTGCTGAGAATGACAGCTTCTAGCTTCATCCATGTCCCTGCAAAGGACATGATCTCATTCTTTTTTGTGGCTGCATAGTATTCCATGATGTATATATGCCACATTTTCTTTATCCAGTCTGTCATTGATGGGCATTTGGGTTGGTTCCTAGTCTTTGTAAATAGTGCAAATTTAAAAGAATAAAAAAAAAATCCCACCAAAAAGTGGGCAGAGGACATGTACGGACACTTCTCAGAAGACATTTATGTGGGCAATGAATATGTGAAAAAAAAGCTCATCATCACTGATCATTAGAGAAATGCAAATAAAAACCACAATGAGATACCATCTCACGCCAGTTAAAATGGCAATTATTAAAACGTCAGGAAGCAATAGACGCTGGCGAGGCTGTGAAGAAATAGGAATGCTTTTACACTGTTGGTGGGAGTGTAAATTAGTTCAACCCTTGTGGAAGAGAGTGTGGCAATTCCTCAAGGATCTAGAACCAGAACCATTTGACCCAGCAGTCCCATTACTGGGTATATGCCCAAAGGATTATAAACCATTCTACTATAGAAACATGTGTACATCTATGTTTATTGATATTTTTTCTTCAGAAGATTTACCTGGTTTGATTCTTCTATTGGAGTAGAGGTTATAGATTCATTGAATCATAAGTTATTAGACCTTAGAAATCCAGTAGCTTAAAACTTTTAGCTGTGCAATTATTTAAAAAATGAAATCGTATGTGAAAGCCCATTATATCTATGGATGGAAATAGAGCTGCTTGGGTAAAAGTGGGGAAAGGAGCTGGCTCCACCAGCTGTCCCTGCCATCTCTGCAGCAGCCACTCCTAAGGCACATTAGAGGATCCCAAGAATAGTAGGTGTGATTAGAAAACACATAAATTTCACAAATGATAAAACTAAGGCTCAGAGGTAATAAAATGACTTAGCCAAGGTCACACAACCAAGAAAGCAAAGGTAGTATTTAAGTCTTCTAAGCTGGGCTAAAGTCAAGATGTTTATAGCCACCCACTGGATGATAAAAGGTGGCTTACCTCATCAGACCTCTCAAACTATCACTTTTTGGCAATTTTTAGAAATAATTAACACAAAAGAGAAAGTTACATTAATTTTCTTCCCATTAAATAGATGGCTTAAGAGTAAAAGGCAAAACAACTTTTGTCTAGTGCTTGGTGGATCTCTGTTCCATGGAGGAAAGGAAGAGACTAGGCACAGTCATTAGGAGGACTTCTTACAGAAGCTGAAGTTGCTTGGGAAATTACAGAACCATTGACTAGAATACATCAAGTACAAAAGGGATATGTAATAATAGAAAAGTAGTTATGCACCTAAGTCCTGAAATGTAGTATTACATCCATCCTGAGAGGTAATCACTCCTGTCATTACTAAGCTCTGCAATCATTCAGTCAGGCATGATAGATGGCTTCGCACCCAATCCCATCACAGGCAGATCTTGCTTCAGAACCCTGGGCTCTTATGGCTCAGCTGAGGTTCAGGCACAAGAGAGAAATAGCCACCCTGGCAGTTTTTCACTAACCTTTAGGTATTGGTTATTGGCCTTCTTAATTGAAATAAATGATTTTTTTTCATTAGTGCTTTATGGAGCCATTTAAAATTATAATCTTTCCTGTCTCAGAATTAGTTTAATATGATCCACTATGATTACCTCTAATTGGATTTAATTTAGATTAAAATGTTTGAGCTCGTATGATGGATAAGGTTCTATTGCAGTGTGTGTGGGGAGGGGGGCATGTGGGTATGCCTGCTTAAATTTCAGGAGATTGATTTTTCTTGCTATTGACTGCTGCAATTGTATGTTACTAAACCCTGGACTAGCAAACAGTCAGAATGTCATTTTACTGCAAAAATAGTTTGTCCTTGTTGAAAGTTGTAGTTAGAGAACACAGAGTGTACTAAAATTCTATCTTGAGAAGGAATAAAATAGAAGCATGCTATTTTCTTCTATCCCTTTCCCAACCCCCACCCCTGAGTATATGCTGCAACTTTGCCCTAAAATGTATATTTGTACCTATATATCTCTCTAAAGCTCTTGAGGTTTTGTTGGCCATTCCTCGCGTGGATACTGAAGAACGCTTGTTAATGGGCAAAATGGTAAATGGCATAAGCATTTAATTCAGGGAGTAATCATGGTAGAAACAGTCTAGGGCTCTAAACAATAGATGGAATGCTCCTCGTTGTGAGAGAGTAAAGGCTGATGGTTAGCATTGCATGAGAGCCCATTCCCGGCACCTAACAGTGGTGTTTGCTTTCTGCTTGCTTCTACGTCCCGAGTGGATCCTTGCTTGTGTCTTGCTGCTTCCTTCCTCTATTAGGGCTATAAAATGACTTAGTTTTGCCATAATCAGGTGACTAAACCATTGTAGTGCTTTCCCAAACATGTATTTTTAAAGCCATTTACACAGTGACACTGAGTTTTAAGAGCTCAGTGTGTCTCTCCAGGGGCCTGGCACTTGCAGCTCACTAATGCACTGGCTTAGTTCCCTTTTTAACAGGAGGCACCCGTTAAAAGCCTGCTCCACCTCAGGCCCATCAAGTCTAAAACCTGACTGACCCAAAGGAGCCTTATTTTAGTGATTAAGACTTCAGATGGATTACCCTTGACTTGAATGCTATGGATGGATTTGGTTATCACAGTGTGCAGATTTAAGGTTTGTTATTGAAAGTCACAGAGATGAGATATCAGAACTGTTCCCTATAAAACTGGAAGCATTATATACTGACTAAACATGTGCATGAAATCCAGAGAGGGCATGAGAAGCAAATCTGGTGCCAAACCTGATAAGCATAAGGCCTCCCTCCTCTGGTTTCTTTCCAATCTTTCGTAGCATTCTGGGAGCTAGAATTTACAGCCTTGGGAATCTATTAAAATGAGTTTCAGAGTATTACGGGATTAAAAATGAGGAGTTAGAAGGAAAATTTGCTTGGAACCAGGCAACTTTATCAATACTTGCATTCACTTTGGTTTTGTTTCACCTTGAAACATCTGAGCATAGAAGTGTTAGAAAAATTGACTCATCAGTACAAGTGAGATGCTAATATTACAACTGAGAAGCTGACCTTGATAACCCTGAAGGGAGAGTTGGATGTTGGTGTTTCCTCTTTTATCCTTCATAGGTTGAGTCCCCTTAGAAACTGTTACTCTTGGGGTGAGACGTTGATTATAATCAGACTTTCCACTTGACTATGGTTGTTATGTTCTTGTTGAAGGATAGACAGGAAACATCAAGATAGACACCATTGTTGTCAAGAGAACTGGGTAATCCCCATTCACTATCAAGAGAAAGAAGTAAGTCTAGTTTTCATTTCCTTCTGTGAGATGGAGTACATAACATATATGAGAACCATCAAAGAATCTATGGAGGCTTCTGTTTAGTCTACAGCCAAGAAAAAGTTAAGTCTCAATGTGAAGAGTAAAGATATATCTTTAGTAACTCATATAATTTAACAAAGCAGCTCCTGAATGAAATAAATGTGAGGAAGTGTGATGTGAATCTTAACAGAAAAGAGGAATTGGTAGCACAAATAAACAGTTTTCTAGATTGTCAGGACACTTATGTGTTCATATTAAATCCAATCCAGAATATGAGCTAGGGATTCCCAACTCTCCTTTAGTGGCGGTGCTCTCTTACTTAACAATCTTCTGTCCCAGCCCCATTCCTCTGAATAAAGGTAGTGAATGACATTTGTTTGTTATATTTCAGATTAAAGCAAGGATAAAATTACTTTTAATGAGGGGTGGTATAATTTTACAGTGCTCCTTAAGATCACTGAAGGCATTCTGAGGTGTCACAAAACCAATATTGGGAAACTAAACTAACTCTTCCGTTAAATTTGGTTTAAAGAGTTGGCAATTTTCAAATGTGTAATAAGTATGTTTAGAAATCATGAGGACAAACTTCCTTTGGGTTTTTACCAATTTCACCTTTACCACAGCTCTTCCAACTCTGTGGCCATCTGTTTTGAGGTGGGGACTGACAAGTCCCACAGGAAACTTCAGATTCTTATCTATTCTTACTGATGCAAGAGACATCTCAGTCTCAGGGGAATTTTGTGGTCTAGTTCTTTAAATAATAGCATCCATATTAAAATGCACATTTGGTGATTTGGTGCATTTGATTAGACTAGAGGCTACATGGATTGGTTGACTGTTAGTACAGCAAGTCAAAGAGAGCATAGCCAGCAACCTACTGTTGAAATTTGGAAAGGGTGAAAATAGCCAGTGGAAGCTGTTATTGTCCTTACTATTATCATTGTCATTGTTTTAAAATAATTCACATAAAAATCTAATAAATAGTATAAAATTAAAAGTAAAATTTTCTTCTCTGTCCCCTCAACCCCAGTCCCATTTCCTAGAGAAGCTACTTTTAGTATTTTTAATGATTCTAGAATATCATAATTCTAAAAATATAGTGTTCTTTCTTCCTTTTTCATTGTTAGATAGTACATATTGACAGTATTTTCTGTTGCTGTTATATATGAGGAATTTAGGAAACTACACTCCCTGTTTTCCACATTTCATCTCAACTTCTTGATTTTATTAGTTATACTATTTTTTAAACCACCAGTGATTTCATTTTCAAATTTGAACAACGTATATCCAGCTCTATTTCTTCCAAGTCTATTTCTTGTTTCATCAAATTTTGACACTATTTATTTACTCTATACTTTGTAAACAAAATAAACTAATACATACACACATATCCCACCTCTCCTTCTCTCCTTCTGCCTCCTGTTGTCTCCTACATCATTACTCTCATGTTGTCAAGGTTTGTAGCATTTACAACGTATTCTGTAACTACTGCTTTGAACCATATGAAATTGTCATTTATGTTGGTCAAAAATAGTCAAATATCAGCAATTTTATGTGGTTCATTCCATGTTTGCAGATTATATAATCTTATATTTGGAAAAACCCAGAGTCCACCAAAAAACTATTAGAACTGATAAACAAATTCAGTAAAGTTGCGTTATACTAATACAATTATGTTTTCTGTGCTTGCCTGTAGCTTGATTCTAAAAGTTGAAAGCCAATAGACAGTCATAATATTAGATATATGTATGTTTCTCATGACAACAAAGTTTCGTAGGATCCATGGTTTTAAATAGCATTTAATGACTCATAAATAAATTCCCAGTCTCAACCTGTTCCCTGTATTACAGACTGATATCTAATTACCTACTTGTTACCTGTGCATTCTAACATGCTATTTCAAACTTAACTTGTCCAAAACATCTCTTTTTTCTTTTTCATTTTTTATTTATAATTTTTGTGGGTACATAGGTATATATATATTTATGGGATACATGAAATGTTTTGATATAGGCATATAAAATATAATAATCACCATCTGGTGCCAAGATGGCTGACTACAAGCAGCTATGGTGCATGACTCTTATGGAGAAGAAGGAAAAGGGAGAGTAAATATGGCACCTTCAACTGAAACACCCAGGGACTCACATTAGGACTGATCAGGGAAACAGCTCAACCTACAGGGAATGGAGAAAAGCAAGGCAGGGCGACAGCCCACCTGGGAGTGACATGGAACCAAAGGAATTTCCCCTGCCCAGAGAAGCAGTGACTGAATGTGCAACCCAAGGAAACCATGCTTCTCCCATGGATCCTTGCAACCCTTGGGACAGGAGATCCCCTCATGAACCCACTCCTCTAGGGCCTTCAGTCTGACACACAGAGCTGCATGGAGTCTTGGCAGAACAGCCACTCAAGCATGCATGGAGACCCAGGAGCTTTACCTACTGTGGCACTGAGCTTCCCGGTAAAAAAGACTGCCACTCTGGTAAGGTGGGAGGTGGGACCTCCATACATACCCCTACAGAGGTGACTGAATCCAGGGGGCAGAGCAGCGATGGTCTGCGGGCTCCACTCCCATTGTGTCCCACTGCTTTAGAATTCCAGCCCCATCAGCAACAGTACTGCGCCTACCTGGGAGGGAGTTCCAAGGCAGGGTGGAAGGGAAGGGTCGGGCTGCCATCTTTATTGTTTGGGCAACTCAGCCATTCTACCCTGTGGGCTTTAGAGAGTACAAACCAACTGTGGACCAAAGGTATCTCACAGCACAGCACAGCCGCTCTACCACAACATGGCCAGACTGCTTCTTTAAGTGGGTACCTGACCTGTTCCTCCTCACTGGGCAGGACCCCCCAACTGGGGCCTCCAGTCACCCCCATTGGTGTTCTCTGGCTGACAGAGATTTGAATTCTCCCTGAGATGGAGTTCCCAGAGGTGGTGGTAGGCTGCCATCTTTGCTATTTGGGCAACTTAGACATTCCAGCCTGTGGGCTTTGGAGAACCCAAGCCAACCAGAGTAGAAGCAATACCCCAGCATAGCACAGCTGCTCTAAGAAAGTGTGGCCAAACTGCTTTCTTAAAAAGGTCCCCAATCCCGTTTCTCCTCACTGAGAGGATCTCCTAACCAGGGCCTCCAGCCACCCCCACCAGTGTTCTCTATGGGATGGAGCTTCTCGGGGAGGGGTGGGCCGCCACCTATGCTGTTTGGGCAACCCAGATATTCCAGTCTGCAGGCTTTGGAGAGTCCAAACTGACCAGGGGTGGAAGGGATCCCCCAGCACAGCACAGCACAGCTGCTCTACCAAAACATGGTCAGACTACTTCTTTAAATCTGTCCCCAGTCCATTCCTGCTCACAGTGTGGGACCTCCCAACTGGGGCCTCCAGCCACCCCCACTGGTGTTCTCTGACTGACAGAGATTTGAAAACTTCTTGGACAGTGCTCCCAGAGAGAGGGGCAGGCCACCATCTTTGCTGTTTGGGGAACTCAGCCATTCCAGCCTCCACACCTTGGAGAGTCAAAGCCAACTGGAGGCAGAGGCAGTACCCCAGCATAGTGCAGCTGCTCTGTGAAGGCGCAGCCAGACTGCTGCTTTAAGCAGATCCCTGATCCCCTTCCTCCTGACTGGGCAAGACTTCCCATAGGGGGTCTCCAGTCACTCCGACAGGTGCATTCAAGCCAGCAACAGGTTCATACCTCCCTGGAATGGAGCTCTCAGAGGAAGGGGTGAGCTTCCATCTTTCTTGTTTTACAGGCTTCACTAGTGATACCTCCAGGTACTAGAAAATGCAAGGCAACTAGGGACTGTAGTGGAACCCCAGCAAATGGCAGCAGCACTATGGAAAAGTGGCCAGACTATTGAAAAAAAAAAGCCATCCAAAGGTCAGCAACCTCAAAGATTAAAGGTAGGTCAGCCCACAAAGATGAGAAGGACTCAGTGCAAGAATGCTGAAAACTCAAAAAGCCACAGTGCCCTCTTTTCTCCAATGACTGGATCACCTCTTCAGTAAGGGTTCAGAACTGGGCTGAGGCTGAGATGGCTGAAATGACAGAAGTAGAATTCAGAATGTGGATAAACACAAATATTCACTGAGCTTAAAGAGCACATTGTAACCCAATGCAGGAAAGCTAAAAATCACAAAATATTACAAGAGGTGACAGACAAAATAGCCAATATAGAGAAGAATGTAACAAACCTGACGGAGCTGAAAAACACAATACAAGAATTTCATAATGCAATCACAAATATTAATAGCAGAAAAGACCAAGTGGAGGAAAGAATTTCAGAGTTTGAGGACTGTGTTTCTGAAATAAGACAGACAGACAAGAATAGAGAAAAAAGAATGAAAAGGAATGAACAAAACCTTCAAGAAATATGGGATTATTTAAAGAGACTGGATCTACAACTAACTGGTGTGCCTGAAAGAGATGGGGAGAATGGAACCAATTTGGAGAACATGTTTCAGAATATCATCCAGGAGAATGTCCCCAACCTAGCTAGTCAGGTCAACACTCAAATTCAGGAAATGCAGAGAACCCAAGTAAGATACTCCATGAGAAGATCATTCACAAGACACATAATCATCAGATTCTTTAAGGTTGAAATGAAAGAAAAACATTAAGGGCATCTAGAGAGAAAGGTCAGGTCACCTACAAAGGAAAACCCATTAGACTAACAGCAGACCTCTCAGGAAAAACCTTTCAAGTCAGAAGAGATTGGGGGCCAATATTCAAAATTCTTAAAGGAAAGATATTCCAACCCTGAATTTCTTATCCAGACAAACTAAACTTCATAAGCAAAGGACAGATAAGATCTTTTTCAGACAAGCAAATGCTGAGGGAATTAATTACCATCAGACCTGCTTTAAAAGAGATCTTGAAAGGAGCACTAAACCTAGAAAGGAAAGACCACTACCAGCCACTACAAAAGCACACTGAACTACATAGACCAGTGACACTATAAAGCAATCACATAAACAAGTCTGAAAAATAACCAGCTAACAGCATGATGACAGGATCAAATCCACACATATCAATAATAACCTTAAATGTAAACAGACTAAATGCCCCCATTTAAAAGGCACAGAGTGGCAAGCTGAATCAAGAACCAAGACCCATTAGTACGCTGTCTTCAAGAGAACCATCTCACATGCAATGACACACATAGGCTCTAAATAAAGAAATGGAGGAAAATCTACCAAGCAAATGGAAAACAGAAAAAAGCTGGGATCGCAATCCTAGTTTCTGATGAAACAAACTTTAAACCAACTAGATCAAAAACGACAAAGAATGGCAGTACATAATAGTAAAGGGTTCAATTCAACAAAAAGAGCTAACTACCCTAAGTATATATGCACCCAATACAAGAACACCCAGATTCATAAAGCAAGTTCTTAGAGACATTCAAAGAGACTTGGACTCCCACAGAATAATAGTGGGAGACTGTAACACCCACTGACAATATCATCATCAAGACAAAATTAACAAAGATAGTCAGGACCTGAACTCACCTCGGGATCAAATGGACCTGATGGATATCTTCAGAACTATCTGCCCAAAAACAACAGAATATATATTCTTCTCATTGTCACATGGCACCTACTTTAAAATTGATCACATAATTGAAAGTAAAACCACCTCAGCAAATGCAAAAGAACTGAAATCATAACAGCTTCTTGGACTACAGCATAACCAAATTAGAACTCAAGACTAAGGAATTCACTCAAAACCACACAATTACATGGAAATTGAATAACCTGTCTTGAATGACTTTGGGGTAAATAAGGAAATTAAGGCAGAAATCAAGAAGTTTTTGAAACTAATGAGATGAAATATACAACATACCAGAATCTCTGGGACACAGTGAAGACAGTGTTAAGAGGGAAATTTATAGCACTAAATGCCCACTTCAAAAAGACCTCAAGATAACAACCTAACATCACAAGTTAAAGAATTAAAGAACCAAGAGCAAACAAATCCCAAAGCTAGCAGAAGACAATGAATAACCAAAATCAGAGCACAACTGAAGGGGATAGAGACATGAAAAGCCATTGAAAAGAGCAGTGGATCCTGGAGATGATTTTTTTAAAAAAATAGTAAAATAGATAGACTTCAAGCTAGAATAATAAAGAAGAAAAGAGAGACAATTCAAATAAACATAATCGGAAACCAAAAAGGGGATATTACCACTGACCCCACAGAAATATAACCAACCGTCAGAGAATACTATAAATACCTCTGTGCACACAAACTAGAAACCTAGAAGACACAGATAAGTTCCTGAACACATACACCCTCCCAAGACTGAACAAGGAAGAAATTGATTCCCTGAGCAGATCAATAATGTGCTCTATAGTTGAGTCAGTAATAAATAGCCTACCAACCAAAAAAATTCCAGGACCTGATGGACTCACAGCCGAATTCTACCAGATGTACAAAGAAAAGCTGGTACCAGTCCTACTGAAACTATTCCAAAAAATTGAAAAGGAGGGACTCTTTCTAACTCATTCTATGAGGTCAGAATCATCCTGATACCAAAACCTGGCAGAGATAAAACAAAAAAATAAAGAAAGAAAGAAAACTTTAGACAAATATCCTTGATGAACATTGATGCAAAAGTTTTCAATAAAATACTGGAAAACCGAACCCAACAGTACATCAAAAACTTATCCACCACGATCAAACAGACATTATCCCCAGGATGCAAGGTTGGTTCAACATATGCATATCAAAAAATGTGATTCATCACATAAATAGAACTAAAGACAAAAACCACATGATTATATCAATAGACACAGAAAGGCCTTCAATGAAATTCAAAATTCCTTTATGTTAAAACTCTCAATAAATATGGTATTGAAGAAACATACTCCAGAACAATAAGAACCATAAGTGTCAAACCCACAGCCAATATCATAGTGAATGGGAAAAGCTGGAAGCATTTCCCCTGAAAACTGGCACAACACAAGGATGCCCTCCTCACTCCTGTTTAACATAGTATTGGAAGTTCTGGCCAGGGCAATCAGGCAAGAGAAAGAAATAAAGGGCATTCAAATAGGAAGACAGGAAGTCAAACTATGCCTGTTTGCAGATGACATGATCCTATATCTAGAAAACCCTGTCTCAGCCCAAAAGATTCTTAAACTAATAAGCAACTTCAGCAAAGTCTCAGGATACAAAATCTATGTGCAAAAATCACTAGCATCCCTATACACCACCAACAACCAAACTGAGAGCCAAATCAGAAATGAACTCCCATTCACAGTTGTCACAAAAAGAATAAAATACAGCTAACTAGGGAGATGAAAGATCTCTAGAAGGAAAACTACAAACCACTGTTCAAAGAAATCAGAGATGGCACAGACAAATGTAAAAACTGGCCACGCTCATGGATAGGAAGAATCAATATTGTGAAAATGGCCCTACTGCCCTAATCAATTTATAGATTCAGTGCTATTCCCATTAAACTACATTGGCATTCTTCACAGAACTAGAAAAAATTATTTTAGATTTCACATGGAACCAAAAAAAAAAAAAAAGCCCAAATAGCCAAGGCAATAAGAACAAAGCTGGAGGTATCACGCTACCTGACTTCAGACTATACTACAGGGCTACAGTAACCAAAAGAGCATAGAAGAGACACATAGACGAATGGAACAGAATAGAGAACCCAGAAATAAGACTGCACACCTACACCTATCTCATCTTTGACAAACCTGAAAAAAGCAGGTTTGTCAAAGGATTCCTTATTCAATAAATAGTACTGTGATAACTGGCTAGCCATATGCAGAAGACTGAAACTGGACCCTTTCCTTACAACATATACAAAAATCAACTGAAGATGGAATAAGGACTTAAATACAAAACCCAAAACCATAAAAACCCCGGAATACAACCTAGGAAATACCATTCAGAACATAAGCACTAGCAAAGATTTCATGATGAAGATGGCAAAAGCAATTGCAACAATAGAACAAATTGACAAATGCGATCTAATTAAATTAACCCCTGCACTGCAAAAATAAACTATCAACAGAGTAAACAGACAACCTACAGAATGGGAGAAAGTTTTTGCGAACTATGCATCTGGCAAAGGTCTAATATCCAGCATCTATAAGGAACTTAAATTTGCAAGAGAAAAACCAACAACCTAATTAAAAAGTGGGCAAAGGATATGAACACTTTTCTAAAGAAGACACACATGTGGCTAACGGTCATATTAAAAAAAAAGTTTAACATCACTTATCATTAGAGAAATGCAAATCCAAACCACAATGAGATATCACTTCACACCCGTCAGAATGGCTAGTGTTAAAAAGTCAAAAAATTACAGCTGCTGGTGAGGTTGTGGAGAAAAGGAAACACTTACACGCTGTTTTTGGGAGTGTAAATTAGTTCAACCATTGTGGAAAGCAGTATGGCGATTGCTCAAAGAGCTAAAAGCAGAACTACCATTTGACTCAGCAATCCTATTATTTGGTATATACCCAAAGGAATATAAATAATTCTATTATAAAGACACACACACAGGTATGTTCACTGCAGCACTATTCACAATAGCAAACACCTGGAGTCAACCTAAATGCCTATCAATGATAGACTGAATAAAGAAAATGTGGAACCCATATGCAGCCATCAAAAACAACAGGATCATGTCCTTTGCAGGGACATGGATGAAGCTGGAGGCCATTATGCTTAGTAAACTAACACAGGAACAGAAAACCAAATATTACATATTCTCACTTATAAGTGGGAGCTAAATGATGACAACACATGGACACAGAGAGAAGAACAACATACACTGGGACCTATTGGAAGTTGGAGTGTGGGAGGGAGTGGATCAGAAAAACTAATATGTACTAGGCCTAATACCTCGGTGATGAAATAATCTGTGCGACAAACCCCCATGACACATGTTTACCTATGTAACAAACTTGCGCATGTACCCCTGAACTTAAATATATATTTAAATGTGTGTATATGTGAAATTGGGTATCCATCTCCTCAAGTATTTATCCTTTGTATTACAGTCTATACTTTTATTTTAAAATTTATAATTAAATTATTATTGACAATAGTCACCCTGTTGTGCTATCAGGTAGTAGATCTTATTAATTTCTAGTTTGAAAAACCATCTCTCTGCCTGTTTCTAGTAAAAGACACCACTACACATCAGTTGCTCAAACCCCAAACCTGGGAGTCATCTCAGATTCCGATCTGTCTTTAAATCCCTATTCTACCTTTAACATCTCCTATTGTCTCTTCCTCCAAAACATATCCTAAATTGATCAATTCTCAACCCATCTAATATTACCAACCTCATTCAAGCCATTATCGTCTCTTGAATCATACTCTAGCAAATAGTCACCTAACTGGTCTCCCTGTTTCTATTCTTGATCTCATACCTACAGTCTATTCTCCACAGGGTAAGCAGAATGATTTTAAAGCAAAATCCGATCATTTCCCTCCCCTGCTTAAAACCCTTCAATGGTTCTGCAGTATTTAGAATGAAAGAATAAAACCTTTTGCATGGCCTGCAAGGCTCTGCACAATTCAGCCGCAAACAAACTTCTCTGATCATGTGTTCCATCACTCGTCTCTCATCTGTGGTCTTTCAGCTACAGTGGCCTTGCTGTTTCTGCCCCATACCATGATGCTTCCTACATTAAGGCCTTAAAATGTGCTGTTTCCTCTACCTGCAATACTCTGTTTTCAGATCTTTCCATGGCTGGCTCTTTGCTGTCATTCTGGTCTCAGTGCAAATATCACCTCGTTACCTGATCAGGCAATCTTAAATAGAACATACTGCCCCATCATTGGTCACTCATAACCTGCTCTGCCACCTACCCAGTTTTATTTTCATCATAATACTTAGAAGCTGAAATTTGCTTGTTTATTTATTTATTTGTTCATTATTTATCTTCCACTTTCTGATGTTCGCTTTATTATGACAGAGTATTTTTTCTATTTTGTTCAGTCGTGTATTCCCTGAGCACCTAGGACCAATGTCTAGCATGTAATATGCACTCAAAAAATATTTATTAAACAATATACTTTCTAAAGAAAGATGCCACATTTAGTTTGCTTCATCATTTGAAACATAGCTCTTTTGTGCAGCTTTTTTTTTTTTTGCCAGAGTTTCTAATTGCCTTTTCTTCCCTCCGTCTCCCCCTCCCTTCCTTCCTTCCTTTCTTCCTTCCTGTCTCTGACAGAAGAGGCACTTGCTACTATTTCATCACTAAGAACCTCAAAGTTCTTACACACACAGTTTGTGGGATAGATTTATTTTCTTCTTAAAGATATTTTTCAAGCATTCCTCTAACTTCATGTCCAGATTGAATCAATTACCTTCTGTCATTCTGGGATACATTTTTATTTCCCACTTTAAAAGTACATCCTTGAATGTTTTTCCCCCAAAAAAGACTTGAAAATTAAGTCTTTAAGCAGAAATGGCTTTACTTTGCCCTCTCAGTTGATTGTTTTTTTTCTAGAAATAAAATTGCAGGTTTAAATTTATTTCCCATTAGAACTTTAAAGACATTGTCCTTTACAGTTTTAATAATGAAAGTAACATCAATCTGATCCCACTCCTTTAGAGACGACTGATTTAATTGGTTTTCTTTTCTATCAGGAATCTTTTCATTTGTTCACTCATTCCACAAATGTTTATGGTGTATCTACTATATGTCAGGTAGTATTTGAGTAACTAGATGTATAGAAATGAATAAAACATTGTTCATTGTTTTGTAGGCTAAAATCCCTGCCTGATGAAACTTATTTTTTAGTGGGTAAAGAGAATAAAAAGTATAAGTATATAAAATTTGTGGTACATAAGATGGTGATAAATCCTTGGTAGACAAAATAAAGCATGGAGGGATAAGAAGTACTGTGTGTGTGGGGGGGGGGTATTAAATTTAGATAAGGTGGTCTCGGAAGTGTTCACTAAGAAAATGACTTTTGAGTAACGATTTGAAGGAACCATAAGGATATATCATGCCACTATCTGATGAGAAATATTTCCAAGGAAAATGAATAGTCATAAAAGCCCTGATTTTAAAGCCAGGCAAGTTCATTTCAGAAATAGTGGGGAGGGCAGATAGACCAGTGGAATAAATGAACGAATAGTGTGAGATGAAGTCATGGGCAAGTCATGGAAGATGTGATAGGTTAGAATAAAGAATTTAGTATTTACTCTGAGTGAGATATGAAACCACTATCAGGTTTCAAAGAAAGTCTTCTGGATTGAAGTAGAGTAAATGTGGGCAAAAGCAGAAGCAAGGAGACTAGTGAGGAGGCTACTGCAATAATCCAGGTAAGAATGATGATGGTTTGGATCAGGGTGGTGGCAGTTGAAGTGGTGAAGAGTGTCTAGATTCTAGATATATTTTGAACCAGAGACAACAAGGTTTTCTGCATGTGAAATATAGGAGAAACAAGAGTCAAGGATAAATCAAAGTATTTTTTCCTAAGCAACTGAAAATATGCCATAATTAAAGTATGTGAGGGAAATTATAGGGAGATGTTTCCTTTGGGTGGGGTGGGTGGGATATCAGAAGCTCAGTTTCATGTATCAATTTTGAGATGTCAAGTAGGCAGTTGGATATACCACTCTGGATTCAGGAGAAAAATCCAGGATGAAGATATAAAGTTAAGACTCATCAGCCTATAACTGGTATTTAAATTCATGACACTGAATAATTCCACTTAGGAAGTAAGAAGAGATAGAAAAGAGGACCAAGAACCAAGTCCTGAGTTACTTCAATGTTTACTTCAATGTTTACTTCAATGTTCCTGTCTGTGGAAATGAGAAACCAGCAAAGAGACTAGAAAGGAATGATTTGTTATCAAGAAGGGAAATCTACAGTGAATGATGTTTCCTGGAAGCTAAGTGATTTTTCTCTTTATCTTTCATGAACTGAAATTTCAACATGAGTAGGTATAGGCCATTTTTTAAATCCTGTTTGGCACTCAAAGGGCCCTTTTTATTTTATCACCCAGGTAATCAGCATAGTACTTGATAAAGAGTTTTTTTATCCTCACCCTCCTCCCACCCTTCACGCTTAAGTAGGTCGTGGTGTCTGTTGTTCTCTTCTTTGTGTCCATATGCACTCAGTGTGTAGCTACCACTTATTAATGATCCCAGGATTATCTATTTCCTCTAGTGCCATTTTTTTCCCCCAATTCAGACTGGTCCTTCTCTTTCATGTTGTTGTTTTTCCTCAAACATCTGATTATCTATTATTAGTCATTTATATTTATGGATGAAGAACTATATTGACTAGAACAGTTGCTGACACTGGTTTCTTTTACAGTTATACCTGTACATAACTCCAAAAGGCTACTCTCTAGATTGAAAATGCTGAATATTGAATATAGACCCTGTGGAAATGGGTTGACAGGCTTCTTTTTAGGATTTCTTAGTGGGAAGTAGGTAGGCCGCCTCAAGACTCCTCCATGTAAGTGCTAAAGTAAGGAAGTCTTTACTTTGGGAGTAGAGTAATTCAGAGTTCATTTTAGAAGTAGAAGACTTTCATGTATTTCATTCATTGATGAAGTTACCTTTCCTTGTTGTGTTTTTTGTTTGTTTTGTTTTGTTTTTGAGACAGAGTCTCACTCTCGTGAGTTCAATGGCATGATCTAGGCTCACTGCAACCTCTGCCTCCCAAGTTCAAGTGATTCTGGTGCCTCAGCTTCCCAAGTAGCTGGGGCTACAGGTGCACGGCACCGTGCCCAGCTAATTTCTGTATTTTTAGTAGAGACAGTGTTTCACCATGTTGTCCAGGCTGGTCTGGAACCCCTAACCTCAGGTGATCTGCCCACCTTGGTCTCCTAAAGTGCTGGGATTACAGGAGTGAGCCCCTGTGCCAGGATTTCCTTGTTTTGTTTTGTTTTTTCACTTCATATGAGGTGTAGTGTCACAATACTCTGTACTCTGCCTCTTTACTTAGCTACAATATTCATAGTATTGGCCTTCTCTAGGAAAATATTCTACTCTGTTTAGAAAACTGTACTTAGAACTCCAGACAGTAATAAATATTATAGCTAGCTACTTTAAGCATAGAATAGGGGGAGGGGACAGCTGACCTTATTACCCATTGACAGTTTCCAATGTGACTACCCTGATTTATCTCCCACAGCCCATTTCTGCACTTAGCACCTACTGACTATGAGCTTGGTGGCTTTCAGGGGCTCTGACAAAGTATATCACCTCCCTGAGCCTTCTTCCATATGTATTTTGGATGACACCAGGCAGTGTGGTTCTAATCAGTACACTATGATATTTCACAATATATCTTTACTTTGATTTGGTTAGGTCCATGAAGAATGGGGACATCAACAAAAGTGCTCAGTCATTTGGAACCAGAAATCCCGTGGCTATTTTCCAACTTTAAACACTAACTACAGTACTTTCCTCATTTTTTGGTTCATTTAATAAAACATTTACAGTATTAAACAGCTATGCATGATATGCTCCTTTCAACAAACTGTTCTTAGCCTCCAGATAGCCTACCACATGCTTACATTTTCTTCTTTTACCTGGTGGATGGAAATGGTGGCTAGGGAAGGGAAGAAGACCTAAGGTATTTCATTTAATATCCTTTACAGCTTTATGAGGTGGATAATATCCCCATCTTACAAATGATGAAGCAGAGGCTTAGCGAATACAGGAACTAGCCCAATGCCATTTGTATCGTCAGTAGTAGACCTGGTATTGGAATCCAAGTCTATTTTACTATAAACCTATACTTGTGTTACAACAAGCTCCCTCCCCACCTGTCTGACATTGTTCTCTATCATAGAAAAGGACTCTGCCCAACTTAATGAATATTTGTAGGCATTAAAAATTAAAATTTCAACATGGTATATATGAGAAGTATTGTAGTTATAGGATTTAATTGGTGATGAAGTTGTTTAGTGATTTATAATCTTTTTTCTTTGTGAAACACATTGCTTTTCAAATGTTAAGAATTCTTTCTCAATGGGAAGGCTGATAGTACCTTTTATTTCTGTCATAAGTTTAATGAATAACCAGTAAAATTCTGCTGGAGGTAGTGGTTGTGTGAGTAATTTTTGTTGTTCATGGTCTGAGTTTGCATTGCAGGCAGTTGCTCATTTTTTTCAATCTGGCAGCTTTAATAGAATAGAAGAGCAGCTATCCTGAATGCAGTTGACTGTTACTGTCCAGCTGTAACAGCTAAATCCCACAGGTACTTACTCAGTTGTAGAGCTGTGAATGCACCCAATAAGCAATGATCTGAACAGATTGAGGGAAGTATATTGGAGAACTCAAGGAGCAGACTGGCTGTAGCAGGATAGACCCCTCAAACCAGGGGCATAGTGAGAAGTTTGTCACTCTCTTCATTTTGCAGCCTCTTCTCCACTGACTGTCTTATTCCATTTTGTGCTGCTCTAAAGGAATACCTGACTGGGTAATTTATAAAGAAAACAGTTTTATTTCACTCACAGTTCTGCAGGCTGGGAAGTCTGAGAAGCATGGCACTGGCATTTACTTGGTTTCTGGTAGGGCCAGGTGCTAGGTCAAAACATGGTAGATGAGGTCAAAGGGGAAGTGCATACATGCAAAGAGAGAAAACCTGAGCGTCATCTTGGCTTTATAACAACCCACTCTCAAGGGAACTAATCCATTGCCAGGAGAGTCCTATGAGAGTGAGAACTCACTCACTACTGTAAGAATAGCAGCAAGTCCTTCATGAGGGATATGCCCCCATGACCCAAACACTACCACATTGGGGATCAAATGTCAATATGAGTTTTGATGGGGACAAACTCAAACCGTAGCAGACTGCTACCATATCATCCACAGTTCAACATGCAGAACACAGGAACACACAGAACACAGGAAAGCACATTATAGTTACAATAGCATCCACTCCTAGCTACTAAAAAAGTGCACTTGGGTCCTGAGGATAGTGCATCTGACCCTCTTAACCTCCGCAACTCACTTTTCCACCCCAGCTTTTCTGTCCTTCAATGAGTTTACCCTTGTTCCTGGGGACTGCAGAGCTCAAGTGTGATGTTCTTGTCTATGTGCTGGGTCACCTTATTATAAAAACATTCAATTGCTCATCCCTTGTGTGATGTCCTGATACCCATCCTTAGACCAGAGCATCTCAGGTCTGATTCCTTCAAGGCTGATTGGACTTTCCCCCAAACAAATGTTTATTTGGTTATTACTAAACGCAAAAAAAAAAAAAAAACCTTTCCGTTATGAAAATAATACTAAAATGTTTATGAAGATAGAATCCAACAGGGCTGGAATTTGGGAGAGGTAAGAGAGATGAGCCTTGCAAGTGTTGGATCAGCTCTCACCAAAGTGTTTTCTTAACATTTGAAACAAGGGCAAGAAAAAATCTCATAATTGCTGTTTTGCTTTTTATCACTTCAAATGAGAAGTATAAAAATGTGTTCAAAAGGTCTGAAGAGTGATATAAATGCAAAATATGACTATGTAACTAAGTCTGGCAATTCTTTGACTTACTAAAGATTTACACGAATTTGACCCTTTTTCCCCTAAGTCATATAGAAAACAATAAAGTAGCAAATATATGCTGCAAGTGTCATTCTAAGCAGAAAGAATGTGACCTGCTATTGGGGAGTATTTGGTTTAACTTTCCAGCCTTCCTTTCTTTTCTTAACTACCAGTTACTTAGAACACAAAACAAAGAGAAACACAGTACTTAGCTCCCCATCACATTTAGGGAGATGCCTTTTACAATCCCAAACTGAGAAAGGATAATATGGCAATTTTACAAGCAATTAGAGGAATTTCTGGATTTCTACACACTCTGTGACTTGGCATCATGATAGAATCTAAAAGATTTTAATGTTAGTCCTGAAAGATGGTAAAAATCATGTGTTGTGATGTAGAAAATGGAAGTTTCTTCCAAAGCTGCATTAATGAGCCTATTTCCCTAAACCTCATTAAGCCAACCATAGATGCTGTTCAGTTTCAGCCTATCTTACAGTTATTAGAAGATGATGTCGAAGCGGCAAAGATTTAGAATTTACAAGTTAAGACTTCGTGTTCAACTCTGGCCTTTGAACTACCCTGAAGTTATCGTCTAATTCAATTAAAGGCACATAACTAATTCAATAAGCTACACATATCCTGACTTGGAGTGCATTGCAGGTAGTCTAGGAAAAGAGGAATAGAGAAACTATGTTTTTATAAATACAGTGTAGTACAGGTGTTACTGGCTCCTGGAGATATTCAATTCCTGTGAATTAACAAACCAAAGCTGGAATTTGAGACAAACCTAGAAAATTACAGATTAGATCATAGTAAAATAGAAAAAAAAATCAAAATCCAATGTAAGAAATTAAACTCGGTGGTTTTTTTGTTTTTTGTTTTTTAATTGGGGAAGGTATTCAATGGAGTGTGTGTGGTTGGCCGAAACGTACAAAATAAAACTTGCACCTTAATTGGGGTAGCTCAAGTTTTTGTCTGCAGAAGCATGATGCTTTTCTGTCCTCTTTCATATGGGATTGCCTAGGAACATTCAGAAGGTGAAGATGAAAGTCAGCCATTTAACTTTATATCAATTGCTGTTTTAAGGAAACCATTTGTTAAAGGTGCTCTTTTCTGTTTCTATGTCCAAATTTAGGAATAAAATGAATACTACAAATATCCATTAAAGTAATCCCATTTTTCACACTGCTTTACAGTTTACAAAGCACTTTGATCTCCCATCATTTAATTTAATATCTGAGAGGCAGGAAGGTAGCACAGTAGAGAGTTTGGGCTCTGGGTATCTGCCTAGTAGCTGTGTGTCCCTGGAAAAATACAGTGCCTGGCTGAGCCCCCATGTCTTCACTTGTCCTAAGGGGATCACAGTACCTACTTGTGAGAGGGATTGTGAGAAATAAACAAATGCATGCCAAGTGCCTGGTGCTGTCCTGGCACAGAAGAAAGCCCTAGCAAACATGAGCTCTCATTGTTATTAATATACCAAAGACCCTGTAAATTAGACATGATTATTTCTAAACTACAGCTCATGAATCCAAGGCTTATGGAGGTGAAATGACTGGCCAAATTAGCAGAAAAAAAGGATTTGAACTCAAGTCTTCTTATTCAAGTTTAGAGTATACTCCAGTCCTCATACCACAACTGGTTAACTAGTGTATTTGTTTCCCATGACTTCTGTAACCAATTACCACAAACTTGGTAGCTTAAAACAACATAAATTTATTCTCTTACAGTTCTTGAGGCCAGAAACACAAAATCAGTTCCACTGGGCTGAAATCAAGGTGTCAGCAAGACCCAATTCTTCCAGAAGCTCTACGGGAAAATCCATTCCTTGCCTCTTCAGCCTCTGGTGGCTGCTTACCTTCCTTTGCTTGTGGCTGCGTCACTCAAATCTCTATCTCTGTGGACACATTGCCTTATCCTTTTCTGTGGGTGTCAAATCTCCACTGCTTCACTTTTATAAGGCTACATGAGATTACATTTAGGACCCACCTGGATAATATAATGTAAATTCACCATCTTGAGATCTTTAACTTTATCACATCTGCAAAGTCCTTTTTGACCATATAAGGTAACAGAGACACATTACCGGGATTAAGACATGGATAGCTTTTGAGAGCCAGTTATTGAGTGTACCACAGCTAGTATGGAAAAATTTGTCTGGGCAACCTGTACCTAGCTGGGTTTCTACCCCATGCCAGTTTATTGAAATGCAAATCCATCTCTATTCTCCTGGTGGCTTAGACATCTGGAGCCCTGCCAGGCAATCTGGTCCCCTAGCCTGTTTTGCATGAGCCTAGAACTTCAGAAGTCTGATTCCAGCTTCATCCTCAGGATCCACAATTGCCTTTCTGCTTGGGTCTGACCCTTACTGGTTTTTCATGCCTCTCCCCAACATATGACCTATACGCCCAGGGAATGCCCCCCAAAAGTCAGGTTAATTCCATCTCATTCAACAAGGGTTGATCTACATTCTACAGTTAGAGAAGGGGATAGTGGTGGAAGGTTCTGATGCACTCAGATTGCCTGGGATGTGAGTCAAGGATTTCAGGGCCTACAACCCTGAGCACCTTCTCTAAGATAATGGTGCTTTGAGGAAGTTCTGGAGAAGGCTACCCCTCCATGGCCAGTGCTGGCTGCTCTATAGGCCCCTGTATAATTTTACTGATGCTTATTGAAATACACACACACACACACACACACACAGAGCATACATGTATATATGCACATGTGTATATGTATGTATATATAATATAGTCATATATACATACATAGGATGAAGTATTTTGATGAAAAGTATAGGATAGGTCTATAAGTATATGCATATATCCTATACTTTTCATCAAAATACTTTATTTATATATTCTAATTCACATGACAACTCAAATAATACCACTTAGTGGTTCTCATGCATTCATTTACTGAGCACCTCCTCCATGCCAGGCTGCCTTGCTTGGGGTTAGGGATACAGAGATGAATCTCCTGTGGTCTGCACTCTTACAGGGATCACAGTTTGTGCAGTAGACAGATTTATATATGAGTAATTAAAGAATAGAGTGATTGTTGCTATTAGACTATGCAATCCTGGGGTCAGGGTGAGGCGAGTGAGGTACACACCTAGGGCACAAAATTTAAGGAGTCTCCAAAATCTCAGTAATCAAGGTGATTAATATTTTACTGCAATACTTTGAAAAAAATTAATGGAAAAAAAATCCATGATGAACACAAGTGCCTTCTTTTGCCATGTAAGGTAACATATTTACAGGTTTCAAGAACTGAGTCACGAATATCTTTGGGGAAGGGGCATTATTCAACTTTTTGGATTGGTCAATGCATTGACTGCTGTGGGGTCTGAAGCTAGAAAGCTTGAAATGTGTGAGTCAATGAGAGCTGATGCCTTCAGGAAGACCTTCCTGGAATGTTTCACTAACTTACTGAGGGTCACAATGGACAAAAGAGTTAGTGTGATGCAAATGTTAGAGGCAGCTCCTAATAGGCATCAGATCAAATTGAAATCTCTAAGCATATCTTGCTTGCATTGGAGAGAATTTGTCCTAGCCTGCTTCAATTTCAAGATAAGAGCCAGGGCAGTGTGAATCTTGATTAAGTTAATGCAGAAAAAGAAATAGAATACTTAGGATCAGAAAGTACAAGAAGGGCCAGGTTTACTAGCCCACATTATATCTCTCTTCTCCTGCCCACACATTTCATCCACATAGCATCTACCTGTTACAGAATCCTCCCAGAGGGTACATGTTTCATTTCTCAAACAGAAGCAATTTTCATAGTCTTCTAGTAGGTCCTCTATTTCCAAGTCAGGGTTACATCGTGGTCAGCTAAGAAATACATCTTGTTTTTAATATAGTTTTTTTTATTACAAGTGTAATAAATATTCATTCTAAAGAAGCTGGGAAAGTATAGAAAAATGAGATAAGGGGCGAAATCATATAATCAGACCCCTGAAAAACAGATTATTGAAGTATATTTTCTTTTAGTTGTTTTCAATGCATAGTGACTTTTCCATGCTTAGTTACATACATGCATGTGGGAATATATATATATGTGTATATATGTAGAAATAGTATATATGTATATATACACATATATATATATACAGGATACACACACATCATATACATATATATATACACACACACACATATATACACATATATGATTAAGAGTTTTTACAACTTTGTACTCTGATTATTTCTTACCGTTCTTTGTTCTCATCTATTTTGACCTGATGATCAGCATCAGCCCACACAGTCAACCACTTCCTTCTCAAAACACTTACTTCCCTTGGCTTTTCTATCACCGAACTCTCCTAATTTTCCTCTGATTCACTTCCCATTTGTTCTGAGTCCTTTGTCATCATGGCTTCCTTTATCTGACTACTGAATGTTAGAATTCTTCAGAGTTAAAACCTGTTCCTCTTTTCTTCTGGCTTTGTATTTCTGCTCCAGGTGGTTTCTCCCATTGTCATGATTTTAAACACTATTTGGATGCAGATGCCTCTCACATTTTGATCTCTAGTACGAACCTCTTCTTTAAAATCCAGGTTTACACACCCAGCTGCCTTACTTGACATCTCTACTAGAATGCTTCACAGACTTCTCACACTTAACAGGTCTACACGGAGCTCTTGACTTCCCCTTCTCACAACTGCCTCTCCAATCTTGCCTGTTTCAGCAAATGTTACCCTGTTCCACCTGTGGCTCAATCACAAAATGAAGGAGTCATCTCCATTTCCCTTGCCTCTCACATCCAATCCATCACCAAGTTCTGCTTAGCCTATCCCATATTAGGCTTTGAATTGACCCATTTCTTTCTATCTCCATTGCTATCCCTTGGGCTTAGCAAATACCTTCTTTTACTTGACTATGACAGCAGTCTCTAACTTTTGCCTCTTGTAATTCATTCTCTATATAATATCCATAATCATCTTTTATAAAATAAATTATGTGACAAAAATTCTTAAATATCTAGCTATTGACCTGATAAATTAATTATGATATAAACATATGATGGAATACTATACTCTTATAAAAATGAATGAGGCAGGCAGTCATGTACTGAAATGGAAAGATCTCCAAGATATATTATTAAATGAAATAAAATCAACATAGAGAGTAGCATATAATAGCAAAAGTAGTAACTTTTGGCATAAGAAATATAGATAAAACAATATCCATTTGTATCTCCATCATAACTGTAAAAGCCTTCATAATAAACTAATAAAATGGTTATTTGTGGATGGGTAAGGGAAATATATGGTAGACAGGTAAAGGGGTGGGGGCAAGACATGTCACAGTAAACCTTTTTTTTTTTTTTTTTTTTTTTTTTTGAGACAGAGTCTCGCTCTGTCACCCAGGCTGGAGAGCAGTGGCCGGATCTCAGCTCACTGCAAGCTCCGCCTCCCAGGTTTACGCCATTCTCCTGCCTCAGCTTCCCAAGTAGCTGGGACTACAGGCGCCCGCCACCTCGCCCGGCTAGTTTTTTGTATTTTTTTAGTAGAGATGGGGTTTCACCGTGTTCGCCAGGATGGTCTCGATCTCCTGACCTTGTGATCCGCCCGTCTCGGCCTCCCAAAGTGCTGGGATTACAGGTTTGAGCCACCGCGCCCGGCCAGTAAACCTTTTTTATATTGTTTGGATTTTTGAACCATGTGAATGTATTTCCTATTCAAAAAATAAAACTAGAAGTAGCTTCCCACTACACATAGAATAAAACTAATTTTCCCTGTCGTGGTCTACAAGGCCTCTGCCCACCCACCCCCACTTCCCTACCGTTCCTATCACTTTCTCACTACTTATCAGTTCAAATGATCTTCCTTAGTTAATCCTATAGTCCATGCATTTTTCCATCTCAGTACCTTTGTGCTTCCTTTTTTCTTTGCCTTGACTGCCATTTCTCCTGGTCTTCACATGGCTAACTCCATGAAATCTCTGTTAAAACATTACTTCAGGCCAGGCACAGTAGTTCATGCCTGTAATCTAAGTACTTTGGGAGGCTGAGGCAGGAGGATCACTAGAACCTAGGACTTTAAAACCACGCTGGTAAATATAGAGACACCCCATCTCTAAAAAATAAAAAATAAAAAATTGGTCAGGTGTGGTGGTGGGTGCCTGTAGTACCAGCTGTTGGGGAGGATGAGGCAGGAGGATCTCTTGATCCCAGGAATTTGAGGCTTCAGTGAACCATAATCATACCACTGTACTCCAGCCTGTGTGATAGAGTGAGACTCTATCCCCCCCAACCAAAAAAAGAGGTCACATCAGAGATCTTGGCCCTGAGGTGACTTGGTAGGTTCATTGCATCCTACCTTTTATTTATCTCAATCACGGTACCTTGGTCTCTTCCTTCCTAGCACATGCCACCATTTTTCATTATTTTGTTTAAATAAATAATTTATTTGGTTGGTCACCATCTGTTATCTTTCACTAGAAACCAAACTTCATGAGGGTGGGAACCATGTATATCTTTTTCACTCTTGTGTAACCAGCTTCTACCCTCTCTGCCTGATACATAGTAGGTAATCAGTAAATGTTAACTGCATGTGTAAATGCAGATGCATGTCATAAGCATTTAAGCCACATCACTGTAATTTTTTAAAAACATCTTTGTAATGATTGTGTAATATTCCATCCAGTGGGTACACAATAGTTAATGCAGCCATTTTCGTGTTGACACTTAGGTGGTTATCAAAAATGTATGAAAATATGCTTAACCTCAACATTGTCAGTATTGCATATAGTCATGTTTAATTTTTTTTATTTATGTTATAGTTTGAAAAGTGATACTTTTAAAATTTTTAATTTTTATTTCTTTGGTTACTGATACAGTATTACATGCTTTCTGTATGAACCACTTGGATTTCTTTTTTATGGATTGTCCTAAACATCTTTTAAATTATATCCTTCTCTTACTCCAATGCTAATGTCTTAAATCCAGGTCTTATCATTTCTGGCCTAGATTGTTTAACAGCCTTCCTACTACCTACTAGTCTTGTGATCTCTACCCTCACTGCCTTCCTTTCAGGAGAATGTATCCTTTCTCCTAAAGCCAGAGTGTTGTTTTTTTTTTTTTTTTTTTTTTCCTAAAATGAATATTTGTTTATAGTATTTACGGTATTGCTTAGAACTCTTGATCCCATTGCCTAGAAGATAAAGACTAAGGTCTGTCATATTATAGCTTCAACAGAGCTATATAGCTTCAACAGATCCAGCTAAAAATCTTACCCCCATCCAACATCACATACTCATACCCAACCCCCTGCCACACACACGTCATGTTCATGTCTAGTTAATTACTCTCTCTTTCTGGAATACCCTTACACCTCATCTTTCATCCAGCTGGGAAACATCTGCTTATCTTTCAAGATTAGATCAAGGGTCAGTTCTTCTATGAAGACTGAGTCTCCCAGTCTTGTTAAAACTGACCACTACCTTCCTTATGTTCCACTTATACTTCATTCAGATTTGTATCATAGCAACTGTAACACTTAGCTGTGCTCCTTTTTTCATGTTCAATTCCTAGTAGATTTTAACTACTTTAAGAGACAATTTTTTATAAACTTTACCTTCCCTAGTGCCTAGCACATTTCTTGAAATACATAGTCTATATCCAATGAATATGTATTGAAGGTATTTGCCATTATTTGAGTATTAGTATTTCCTTATAGATTTATATGAGTGATGTATATGTTAAACATAATAATTCTTTGTTTTACTTATAATGAATATTTTCATCAGTTTACAAATTGGTTTTTAAGTTTGATTATAATATGCTTGAATAAGTTGGTTGCTTTATAGGAGTGTTAAATCTGTAAAAAGTCAAATTTATTCATGCTCTAAATTATTTTTTTCATTATGTTTAACTTTAGAAATTCCTATTCCCATTAGAGATTTGATAAATATTTATCTCTGTTTTCTTCTTGTTTTATTGTTTGCATTTTTTAAACGTTTAACTCAGCTGAGCGCAGTGGCTCACATCTGTAATCCCAGCACTTTGGGAGGCCGAGGCGGGTGGATCACGAGGTCAGGAGATCGAGACCATCCTGGCTAACATGGTGAAACCCTGTCTCTACTAAAAAAATACAAAAAAAAATTAGCCGGGCATGGTGGCGGGTACCTGTAGTCCCAGCTACTCGGGAGGCTGAGGCAGGAGAATGGCATGAACCTGGGAGGTGGAGCTTGCTGTGAGCTGAGATTGCACCACTGCACTCCAGCCTGGGTGACAGAGTAAGTCTCCATCTAAAAAAAAAAAAAAATTCAACTCAATAATCCATCTGGAATTTACTTAAAGGTGTATAATAAGTATTTCATTTATTTTTCCCTAGTTAATTAACTACTTGTCTCAATATCATTTATTAATAAAACTTTTTCCCCGTTGATTTGAGACACCTTCTTTATCATATATTTGTTTCATATACATAGTAAGATCAGCATGGGCAATATACATGACTTCATTCATTTGTATGTCTACATTTGTTCCAGTACCCTAATAATTATAGATCTATAACCTGTATTTCAAATGCAGTAAGGTATAAATGAATTTGTTAATATCTGATATGATGAATTTCCATTCATTACTCTTGTTTTTCAAAGTTTTCTATGCAATGTTCTTCCATTTTTTTTCTCAAGTAAATCTTAGGATTATTTTATTGAGTTCCCAAAGGAGTACTGTTATTATTTTGTTTGGAATTCAGCTGAAATTGTAAGTAACTTAAAAGAGAATTAATCTTCCTTTGCCACATTTAGTCTTCCAACTCAGAAACATGGTGTTATCCCCTACTTATTCAAGTCTTTTTTTTAAATATATGTATTCCTCAGTAAAGTTTTAGAGTTCTCTATTGTAGGTCTCATATAGTTCCAATTAAGATTATTCCTAGGCATTTTGAATTGCATTCAGAAAACTTCTCTGGTATGACCAAAAATGACCATGCAACCCACTGATAAATCTAAACCAAAATATTGGGGCTGATATTTTTTAGGCCACGTGGTCTGATGGCAATTGAGGCCATATAGTGTAGTGGTTATGTTCATAGGCTTTGGTTTCTAGATAGATGTGATTCTGAATCCTGGTTGTCATTTATTACCTATGTGACTTTGGGCAAGTTATGTAAACTCTGTCTCAGCTGTTTCATCTACAGAACAGGGATACTAACGGTACCTCTCCTCATAGGGGTTTGCTAAGGAACATGCAGGATAATTAAAGTGAAAGCTTAACATGGTGCTTCAGACATAATAAGTGCTCAATAAATGTGAGCCATGATGGCAGTGCTGATTAATCGTGACAACAGAGAAGAATTAGAAATAGAACTATCTTGAAAATTCTGATAGCCAAAAATCACAGGAAAGTGAAAAGGAAAAATACCCAAAGGAAAGTGAAGATAAACAGGGAGACGAGAGTGGGAAAAGAATAGGTACTTGTGTTAGGGAGTTATAAGATGCTCTTTTCTGGTTTGAAGAATATGGAGAAAGGCTGTATCATTATTGGAAGTAGCAATAAGAACTATGCTAGGGAAACTACCAGAAGCCAAGGAAAGGGAAGGGGAAGCAATGATATACCATAGATTTGATTCATCATTTTATTAATCACAGCATATTTTGTATGAGAATGTCAGTAGCATTCAACTAGAAGAACAGATCACTTTTTAAATGTGTACAAGCATGGAGTACAGAATGGGGAGGATGGAAGGGAGGGAGGCAGGGAAATGAAAGAGAAGAGAGGGTTGTTTCTTATATGTGAATGCTTACACAAATGTATACTTAATTATGCCATATGAACAGCAGAGTTTGAATTTTAATCTAGATGTGTTTGGTGTTTTGGCATGGTCAACTGCAAGGAGGAAACTTGATTTATTGTGCATAACCTTGTTTGGGGAAAAATCAAATTAGCATCCTTAATTTAATCTGAAGTACAAACAGGAAGCTGAAGGCTGAGGAGCTCTGTAAAGAGAATATGGGAAAGTGTCATGTTGCCTAATGGTTCCTGTTCCAACTCTTTTCTATTCCCATTAATATCCCCAAGATGCAACTCAGTAACGATATTGATATGGTTTGACTGTGTCCCCACCCAAATTTTATCTTGAATTGTAGCTCCCATATTCCCACGTGTTGTAGGAGGGACCTGGTGGGAGATAATTAAATCATGAGGGTGGTTCCCCCATACTGTTCTCGTGGTAATGAATAAGTCTCACAAGATCTGATCATTTCATAAGGGGAAACTCCTTTCACTTGGCTCTCATTCTTTCTTGTCTGTCACCATGTAAGACATGTCTTTCACCTTCCACCAGAATTGTGAGGCCTCCCCAACCACGTAGAACTATGAGTTCATTAAACTCCCTTTTCTTTATAAATTACCCAGTCTCGGGTATGTCTTTATCAGCAGCATGAAAACAGACTATTACAGTAAATTGGTACCAGTAAAGTGGGATGATTCTGTAAAGATACCCAAAAATGTGAAAACGACTTTGGAACTGAGTAACAAGCAGAACTTGGAACAATTTGGAGGGCTCAGAAGAAAACAGGAAAATATGGGAAAGTTTGGAACTTCCCAGAGATTTGTTGAATGACTTTTACCAAAATGCTGATAATGATATGAACAATGAAATCCAGGCTGAGGTGGTCTCAGGTGGAGATGAGGAACTTCTTGGCAATTGGAGTTAGCTGCAAATACAGTAAAAGTGACTCTTGCTATGTTTTAGCAAAGAGACTGGCAGCATTTTGCCCCTGCCCTAGAGATTTGTGGAACTTTTCTGAGGGAGATGATTTAGGGTTTCTGGTGGAAGAAATTTCTAAGCAGCTAAACATTCAAGAGGTGACTTGGGTGCTGTTAAAAGCATTCAGTTTTAAAAGGGAAACACAGCATTACAGTTCAGAAAATTTGCAGCCTGTTGATGCAACAGAAAAGAAAAACCCATTTTCTGAGGAGAAATTCAAGTCAGCTGCAGAAATTTGCATAAGTAATGAGGAGCCAAATGTTAATCCCCAAGACAATGGAGAAAATGTCTCCAGGGCATGCCAGAGACCTTTGTGGCAGCCCCTCCCATCACAGGCTGCTCCCCAGAGGCTTAGGACGAAAAAATGGTTTCATGGGCTGGGCCCAGGGCCCCACTGCTACATGCAGCCTAAAGACTTGGTACCCTGCATCCCAGTCACTCTAGCCATGGCTAAAAGGGGCCATGGTACAGCTTGAGATGTTGCTTCAGAGGGTGCAAGCCCCAAGACCTGGCAGTTTCCACTGTTGAGCCTGCAGGTGCACAGAAGTCAAGAATTGAGGCTTATAAATCTCCATCTAGATTTCAGAGGATGTATAGAAATGCATGGATGTCCAGGCAGAAGTTTGCTGCAGGGGGAGGGCCCTCATGGAGAACCTCTGCTAGGGCAGTGCAGAAGGGAATTGTGGGATTGAAGCCCCCACACAGAGTCCCCACTGAGGCACTGCCTAGTTGAGTTATGAGAAGAAGGTTACCATCCTCCAGACCCCAGAATGGTAGATCCACCAACAGCTGGCACTGTGTGCCTGGAAAAGCTACAGACACTCAATGCCAGCCCATGAAAGCAACCAAGAGGTGGGCTATAACCTGCAAAGCCACAGGGGCAGAGCTTCCCAAGACCATGGGAACCCACCTCTTGCATCAGTGTGAGCTAAATGTAAGACATGGAGTCAAAGGAGATCATTTTAGAGCTTTAAGATTTGATTGCCCTGCTGGATTTTAGACTTGCATGGGGCCTGTATCCCCTTCATTTTGGCCAATTTCTCCCTTTTCGAATGGGTGTATTTAGCCAATGCCTGTACAGGCTCATAGGCAGAAGGGACTTGCCTTGTCTCAGATGAGACTTTGGACTGTGGACTTTTGGGTTAATGCTGAAATGAGTAAAGACCTTGGGGGACTGTTGGGAAGGCGTGATTGGTTTTGAAATGTGAGGACATGAGATTTGGGAGCATCCAGGGACAGAATGATAGGGCTTGGCTGTGTCCCTACCCAAATATCAACTTGAATTGTAGCTCTCATAATTTCCATGTGTTGTGGGAGAGACCCAGTAGGAAATAATTGAATCATGGGGGCAGTTCCCCCATACTGTTCTCATGGTAGTGAATACGTCTCATGAGATCTGACGGTTTTATAAGGGGAAACCCCTTTTGCTTGGCTCTCATTTTCTCTTGTCTGGTGCCAGGTAAGATGTGCCTTTCACCGTCCACCATAATTATGAGGCCTCCCCAGCCATGTGGAACTGTGGGGCCATTAAATCTCTTTTTCTTTATAAATTACCCAGTGTCAGGTATGTCTTTATCAGCAGTGTGAAAACAGACAAATACAGATATTTTTAGACACAAGGTCCATTATTAAATATAAGATATTCTAGATATTCTGTAGTATCATGGCATACTCTAACATTAGTGCTGTAAAAGCCCTTCAAGCCCAACTAATCGAAGGGCTTCATTTGACAGATAGCATCACTAAGGCCCATAGGAGGGAAATGACTCATGTAC
This sequence comes from Papio anubis, assembly GCF_008728515.1. Taxonomy (NCBI): domain Eukaryota; kingdom Metazoa; phylum Chordata; class Mammalia; order Primates; family Cercopithecidae; genus Papio; species Papio anubis. Next base: position 6,923,692 of record NC_044996.1, on the reverse strand, counting down.
AGTTGTGTGATGAGCTGGTTGGCAGAGCTACAACTGACACTGAGATCTCCTGATTCACAGTGCCTTGCTTTCCACCATAACACAGGTTCTGCCTATTTTTGGAAACTCCCTAGGACATCTGTCTCTTGGCATATACTCATCCTTTGCTCTGGGACCTTCTAGTGCATGTAGGAAATGTTTTATAAAAACTCACCAATGTGATTTTCTTTCTGTGGGGGACTAGGGTGATGGGAACATAATACAGACCACATATGGAGAAGGAAAGAATATTTTCCAGAAGCTAAATTGTATTTTTATCTTTTTCCCTCTAGAGGTATTTCTGAAAAGATTTTTAAAAATTTAAACATTTTCACTTCATAGCCTCAAAGGCTGGCCTGTCTGGGCAAGGTGTTCAAGATAGGCTATGCCAATTCTGCTTCCCTTCTAGGCACCCCATGGGAAAATAGCTTACATCTACAGAATACTAGTTTTCTTTAAAGTATGTAATAACAATGATAATAACACTTACAGAACCCTTTACAGCTTTCACAATGCACACATACTATTTTAAAAAGCTATGTTATGTTTCTGATTATACACATGTTCTTGCTCTTTAAAAAAAATCTAAACTATAGAAACATACAATATAGACAGTATGTTCCATAATCTTATACCACTGGAGATAGTTATAGCTGTTAACCATTTAGTCTCTGTTTCCTGTAGACCTTGTTCTTTACATATGTAGATATATAGTTTATTGCTATTACAAAAGGGAGCACCTAATATAAAGAATTTTGCACTTGATTTTTTTTCAACTCTCAGTGTGTCCTGGATAGCTTTCCATCCTGATCTATGTATCTTATTATTTTTAATGGATATGTACTACAATTGACCCTAGAACAACGTGGGTTTGAACTGTGTAGGTCCACCTATACATGGAGTTTCTGCTACTTCTGCCAGCCCTGAGATGGCAAGACCAACTTTTTCTCTTCCTCCTTCTCCTTTGCCTACTCAACATGATGAGGATGAAGAGGATGAAGACCTTTATGATGATTTACTTGCATTTAATGGATTGTAAATGTAATTTCTCCTCCTTATGATTTTCTTAATAATATTTTCTTTTTCCTAGCTTACTTTATTGTAAGAATACAGTATAGTGGTAATCAATTGTTTATGTTATCAGTAATGCTTCCAGTCAACAGTAGACTATTAGTAGTTAAATTTCAGGAAAGTCAAACTTATACATGGATTTTCAACTGTGCTGGAATTGGTGCCCCTAACTCCTAAGTTGTTCAAGGGTCAGCTGTATTCCACTGAAGAGATACTCTTTAATCCTTGTAACAGAGATCAGCAAGTTATAGCCCACCAGCCAAATCCAGCCCACCTCCTATTTTTATAAATAAAGTTTTACTAAAAGACAACCATGCTTGTTTGCTTACATATTATTATATATGGCTGCTTTTGTGTCATAATTGCAGAGATGAGTAGTTGCCACAGAGACCATCTGGCCTTCAAAACTGAACGTATTTACTATCTACTATCTGACTCTGCAAAAAAAAGTTTTCTAACCTTGTCTTATAACAACCACCCAAATTAAGCAAGGCACGATTGCCTTATTTGGGTAATTGTGTGTGTGTCGGGGTGGGGGTGGGCAGTGGTGAATGTTTCCGTGTGTTCATATACGTATGTATATGTCCTACAAATTTCATCCTATATGATAGTCTCATTCCTGAGAGATCACATGTCAATTGAATCATATTTTCAATGACCTCAGTTTGCTAATTAAAGAACTATTACACCAAGTGATTTGTTCTAATGAAGAGATCTTCTAAAAAGTGAAAACGCAACACCTAATACCATACTGTTTTGTTCAGTATTTTGACTTGCTGTAATGTACCCCTGTTCATCTAAAACCCACATATGCCAGCACACATACTTACACACTCATAAATACATTGATATGTACATTCACATTCATATTCACTCATACACACACACACACACACACACCTGCACACAATACAATGTTGAATGAGTAATATCATGCCATCAGCATTAGCAGGCTAGTTCTTATTTTGGCTTTCTCATTCACTTTATCCTAGGAGGTGCCCCAGTCCTCAGGTCCACTGAAGGAAAGAAAGGTTTAAGAAGTGTGGCCTGGCACAGTGGATCTTACCTGTAATTCCTGCATTTTGAGAGGCTGAGGTGTAAAGATTGCTTGAGCAAGAAGTTTGAGACCAGCCTGGGCAACATAGTAAGACCTCATTTCTACAAAAACAAAAATATGAAAAAAGGAGCTGGTTGTGGTGGTATGTGCCTGTAGTCCAGGCTACTCAGGAGGCTGAGGCAGGAGGATTGCTTGAGCCCAGGAGTTTGAGGATGTAGTGAGCTGAGATGATGCCACTGTACTCCAGCCTAGAGGACAGAGAGAGAGCATACCTCCAAAAAAATAAAAAGGTGAGATGTGATGGCTTTGACAGGTCTATGAGCTTGAAGGTAGGAAGAACATTCAGTGGAGTGAACAGCAGGAAAGGAAACCAAGTTGGAAGTGGGACGCTCAGATGTGGAGGAAACAGGAGACCGGAGCCTCTCTAGAGAAGGCTAGCCTAGTGGAGAGACCCAATCCCTTAAATCAGTGGTTTGTTCTGGGGCAAAAAGGGAATAAGAAGCCATTGGCAGTGCTACAGGCAAGGTTGAATGGGAAGACCAAGCACATAGAAAAGGTTGTGTCATTAATCTGAACAAGAGCAAAAAGAAAAGCCACCAGTTGTTGAATACTTCCTATGAGCTGGGCACTAGGTTAAATCCTTACCTGCTTACCTTAGTTAAACCAATACCGGTCCTTCCCCTTCTTAGCTGAGCAGCTTCAGCTCAGCCACTAAACCTATCTGAGTCTCCCTTTCCTCATCTGTAGACTGGGAATATTAATGGCACAGCCCTCACAGGTTTCTGGTGAGGGTTAAATACTTATAAAGTGCTTAGAGCATTGCTCAGCAATGACATAATAAGTGTTAGCTATCGTTATCTTTGTTATCATAATTTCTTTGCCTATGACTTGGGTGCTATTATGATCACCATTTTACAGATGATGAAACAGAGGCTCAGGGAGTTTGCATGACTTGTCTAAAGTGTCGCAGAGAGTACGTTAGAGGAGCAGGTTTTGGATCCCAAGTGAGAGTTCTTAAACACTCTACTCCAGGGCTTCTTCATCTTCCACTTGCGGATGGATCACCGGAGCATCCTATTAAAGTACAGACCTTTAAGTCTGCAGATCTGGAAAGGGGCCTGAGATTCTACACTTCTAAGGAACCACCAGGGATGCTGCGTTGCTGGTCCTTGGCCACATTTTCAGGAGGAAGGTTCTGTTACCTTTCTATTAGAGGCTGAGGTCCTCACACTGAGGAGATTCTTCTTAAGAATGTCTGTCTGAATTTCTCAATACTCTTCTCATTGAGTTTAGAACACTGGCTTTCAGGGCTTTTTTTCCACCTTAGATATGAGTCTCACAGAATTCAATTGAGTTTATCCTATAACTTGTCATCATTTTCAGACATGTCATTTGAATCAGCAATACACAAACACTCACAAAGTTATCCTAGCTTTGCCAGTTAAATCACTTTTAGTGCTTATCAAATCAATTTCTGAAATGTCAGTTTCATATTGTTAATTATTACCTTTCTGCTTTTATGAAAAGTAATGTATTTTCTTTGGTTCTTTTCCTAACCATCTATTCAATAAATATATATTACCTCCCTACCATGGGCCAGGCACTGTTGTGGACACTCAGCATAGAAAAATGAACAGAAACAGGCAGCTTATCCTCAGGGAGTTGACAACATGTTAGAGGGAGGATAAAGAGAAAAATAAGTAAGAGTATCAGCTAGCAAGTTATTGATAAATTACAATAGAGACAAGTAAATCCAGGCAGTCGGGCAGGGAGAAGGTTGAAGGTGTCGGGGGGTGAGAATGGAAGATTGTTTTTTCTGTAGAATATCTAGGGAAGGCCACACAAATAATGTGTCCTTAAAGCACAACCCTCAGGGAAATGAGAACACACTATGTGTCTATGTGGGGAAAGAATATTCTCAGCAAATATTTGGAGAAAAGCCAGGAGGAGATTGTGGGAGTCAGAGAGTAGGAGGTAGTAAGAGTTAAGGTTGGAGAAGTCATGGGGTGGCACTGGCTAGGGAGTACCTTAGAGAGCTGTGGAGGAACTTGGGCTTTTACTTTCATGAGATGGGATCAATGGCAGAATTTTGAGCAGAGGAGTTTTTAGAAGATGACTCTGTCTTCTGCATAAACAATAATTAGGGTCAGGTAGAAATGGAACATACACCAGTTAGGAGGTTGGAAATATTTGCTTTACAGTATGTTATGATGTAAGTAAGCATTTAACCACTAACAAGTTTATAGGGTTGATCTCTGTCCAAAGAATCAGAAATAAGGATGGCAAAAACTACCATTGACTGAGGATCTACTCTGTTTCAGGCACTCAGATAATGGTTTCACTTGGTGTGATCTCATTGAATCCTCACGACAACCCTATCAAGTAGGCCATTTTCAGAGAAGGAAACCAAGGTGCAGAGAGGTTAAGCCACTTGCTCACAATCACACAGCGAAAAAAGGGGAAAATCAGGATTCAAGCTTGTCTCTAATTTCACAATACTATCCCATAATCATAAGGATCACAATTAAAGACAGATCAAAACTTCTGTCAACTGTAATTTATCTTTATTCTATCTTTATCAATATGGTAACAAAATTCTGCTATTCCATGGTTTTATGACCAACTTTTAATTTGGAGCGATGCAAAATAACATAATGAGTATAAGGTACTAGGTTGAGAAATTGGGTCCAATTTTATCAGATGCCTCTCTTGGCAAAGGAGAAAAGAAGTCTGTTCTTAGCTGACCTATCAGCTTTTCAAAGCTTTTTGAGACAAACTCATTTTTGAGCCTCTTTTCCTCTAATTCTGATAATTTCATTAGCTACTTGTATTAAAGGGAACAGGTCACTCTCCCCTCTAGACACTGCTGATTAGTTTATGTTGGAGACCATCTTACGTGCTTGGTTGTTTAGGACGCCTTGCCTCTGTGAAGTGGCACTTAAGGCAAAGCAAGGTTTTAAAGGCAAAACAAGGTTTATATTGCTTTTCAACCCTGGTGTTAGGAAAGCTTCTTCTATGGATCATATGCTCATGGAATTAACTGCAATATTTTAAGAACTTTATAGTGAACCCACTGCATCTGGGAAATTCAATTTAGTAACCAAAAGACAAAGTCGTTGTTGTAATTGTTAGGATCATATAACCTTGGAAATGCTGGAGTAACTTAAACAGAGAAAATATATGTTAGTTCCAGGTAAAACAAATCTAATAGATCCATTTAATTCAGTGATACTACCCTTTCATCCCTTCCCTGCTCTCCTAAACATGTGTGCACACTCATGCTTTTATACACACACACACACATACAGGAAAGGCTGCAAGCTGTCTTTATAGACTTTCTATTGCTTCAGAAGCCACTTCCTGGCCTGGTCTTTCATCTGAAATCTCAGTACGACATCTCAGCACTGAAGGCAGTTATTTCTGTTGGTCTCTGGTTGAGAGATAGGCAGTGTCCCATCTCCAAAACTTCATTCTGTGGGTTGGGTAGCCATGCTGCCCCTCACCCTCACCCCAACCTACTCCCCGCCCAACATCCAGGAAAGAAGATGAAACTAGTGTGTAGACTTAACAATATTTTTTCAAAGACTGTAAATCTCTACTATTTATTGCTAGCAAATAAGCATCCTGGTGATTCACATGTATTTTCAGGCAAATGTTCAGAGATACATGGCCAACTGTTACCCAAATTAAAGGGCATAAAGTGTCCCCTGTGAGCAAAAGTTGCAAGAACTTTATCTAGAAACTGTCAAGCAAATCTTAAGGCTTTGCCACTTAACTGCCTCATGACCACAAGCAAGTAACTTTAGCTCTCTGAGCCACAGGGTTCTCATTTATAAATGAGGTAAATGGCATTTCCTTCCTTTCCACTTGCATTGGCCCTCATTTGCCCCAGTGCAGGTCCTCTGGTTTGGTGGTGAGTTGTTTTCCTATCATAGATGCTCTTAAGTGCTGTTTCCAGATAACGGGAAAGCAGAAAGCTGCAGGTGAGAACAGAGAGCTGATTGGCCACATTCTCCCTGATTAACCCCATGGGAATCCTTAGGCACATTTCAAATCCTTTGGCCAGAATATAGGCCACCTAAGACCTTGCAGGGACTGAAGGACCAGCCATTGGGAGAAGGGTGCTGCCTCAAGTGGCCCAAGTAAAGAGTCCCACAGGCAAATGTGGGTGCTCATTCTGTAGCCTGGGCATCTTGGGTAATGTGATATTCTGTACTTCTGGATGGTGCTTTTCAGTTTATAAAACATTTTACCATCCACAGTCGCATTCAAGCTTTCCACTCATATGTGAGGTGGGCAGGACAGTTGTTACTCTGTGTCCATTTTTACAGATTAAAAAACTGAGACTCAGAGAGTTGAAGGGACTTGCTCTTGGATGCAAGAGTCCAGTTCACAGGACCAGCTTTACTAATCATAAACTCAGTGCTTTTTCATTATCTCCCCACCTTACTGCCAGATCTGTCCCTAGATTTGAAATAAGAATGCAGCTGTTTTTCTTTCATGACACCTGTGAGGAAATGGAGCTGAAATTCTCTTTGTCTACACTTAGTCCCTGATGATCTTTTGGCTTTAAATATGTACAGATGCATTTGCATCTCCAGCATGGACTCTTGAACTCTAGCCTCATCTATCCAACTGACTACTTGAAGTCTCCTCTGGGATTGCTAGGAGATATTTTGAACTTAGGAGGTTCCAAACTGAAATCCTGATATTTCCCTACCCCCTTCTCAGACAGGCCATTCTTCCAACTGCTCTGGTCAAAAGCCCTGGAGTCACCTTTGGAATCTCTTCTCTTATACCTCATGTCTGAGCTATCAGCAAAATATATTCTCCAATCTAACCATTTCGTCCCCTCCCACTCCTACCAGCCAGGTCCGAGTGGATCTCATCTCTCCCCTGCATCACTACAATCACCTCTTTGTTCCTACTGGTTCTTTACTTTTCCCCTCTATACTTTATTCCTCCTAGAGGCAGCCTGATCACATGTGAGTCACAGCATAGCCCTCCTCTTCTCAAAATCTTCCCATGGCCCCTCAGCTCACTCAGAGTAAAAGTCTCCACAGTGGCTTCTGAGGCCTTGCATGATCCAGACACCCTGTAACTTCTTAGACCTTCTCTGTTATTACTCTCCTTTGGCTTCTCTCTTTTTCTTCTTCTTCTTTTCCTTTCTTTTTTTTTTTTTTTTCTTAATCTGTCACTGACTTGAAGCTCAACCCTTGGCTATTCTCTTCACTCAAACTTTACTTCCCATCTAGCTGTTCCGGGAGCAAACCAGACTGTTCCTACCTCAAGGCCTTTGTCTTAGCTGGTTTCTCTGCCTGGACCACGTACCCTCTTCACCCGGATATCATCAGGGCTACCCTCCACAGCTCCCAGAAAGTGGTGGCTTAAGACATTTTGTTGAATGGATATCTATTGAACATAGAAAGGTGGAGATAGAAAGCCAGTGAATGTCAGAGATGAAGAACTAAGGACACCAAGTCATCTAATTCATGCAGAGACCTTAGTCCCTGCCCCCAATGCATTGTAATTTATAGGTTTGCATACCTGAATAAATCATGCTTAGAGTAATAATTAGAGACAGGATCAACAGTTGCCTCTCAAGTGCAGGGACCTGTATGCTTCATTTTTCAAACTCTAGCTACTAGCATAGCTATTAAGGTATAGTGAATGCTGAAGAAAATGTTTATAGAGTACATGAAGAAATGATGGGTAATCCCATGAACAGAAAGGGGAATTATTAACTAAAGATAAAAACGCTGGTGAGAGAGAGAATAAACATCCTTAATGATGATAATAGCAAACAGTGTGCAGCATTTACTCCATGCCTGACACTATTCTAAATATTTTATACATATTAACTCATTTACTTTTCATGTAACCTTCTGAGGTATATATTTCCCCATTTTTCCAATGAGGAAATGGAAATACTTTGAAGTAGCTTGACCATGACCACACAGCTACTTAAATTTAAAGCTGGGATTTGAACTCAGGCAATCTGATCCCAAATCCATGTTTTTACCTCCCACATTATACCAAATCTAGAATTTAAGACTATTATAAATGTCTATTTTAATATACTGAGCCCTGGAGAGGTGATTAAGGAAAGAATAACACTACAAGAATTCACTATTTTCCACTCTTTTTGAACCTTTATTAGACCAAAGTTTTAGACTACCTTATTGACTAATGTTTAACAAGTCATATTTTAGTGTATTATTCTACTTGCTTTTTAAAAGCTCAATGTGTGCCTGTAGTCCCAGCTACTCGGGAGGCTGAGGCAGGAGAATGGCGTGAACCCGGGAGGCGGAGCTTGCAGTGAACTGAGATCCGGCCACTGCACTCCAGCCTGGGTGACAGAGCAAGACTCTGTCTAAAAAAAAAAAAAAAAAAAAAAAAAAAAAAAAAAAAAAAAGCTCAATGTGATTTATGAGTTTGCATACCTACATGAGTCAGCTTTAGGATAATGATTACAAATGAGTTAGGGGTTGCCCCTCAAGACCAGAACCTCATATGCTTCATTTTTGAAACAAGCTTTTGGCCCAGAAAAGATATTGTTCAAATAATATAAAAATAAAAGTTTTGCTCATGTGCACTACTAAAAATATCATGGCTGGGGCATGGATTGGACTGACTTTGACCTAGGCTAGAATGCCATCTATCGAAGGAGAAGAACAGAAGTTATGTGACCTTGAAAACTACTTTGAGAATCAAATAATAAATTTCTATAGACTTGTTCTACAGTAAAGAACTCTGTCAAGATGGGTACATATTTATGCCAAGCAAGCAGAAATTAGTGTTGTTTTCATTTTGATTATTGTTCTTTGAACTTCCTGGGGAGATAGGCTAACAAGTTTATGTTTGTGTATGTGTATACATAGATATATATATATAGATATAGATATAGATATTCATATATATGTATGTATAAAAGGCCTTCTATATATATGAATATGTATATTCATATATGTATATATATTCATACATATATTCATATATATATTCAAGGCCTTTTGAACACATATCACTATTATTGGAATGATGAAGAGACTTAGAACTGTTTGATATTGTTATCTTTAGATTACATGATTTAACATATGGGATTTAAAAGCTATATTCCTATTACACTGTTCCTTTCAGCTAGTAAAAACATTAAAATCTCAGTGAAAATTGAGTCAATAAGATCACATAAGATATACTCAGCTGCATGTCTCTATTGACAAAAGTACAATGAAAACATTGTGGTTTTATATAAATCTTTCTTGGTAGCTCACTGGAATAAGTACATTCTTAGACTGTTTAATACTTTTTGTTAAATATGTGAAAACAACAGTGAACTATACGTCCAGTAGATTGCTACCTAAGTTTTGTGATACAGTCTGTCTTTGTGGCCATCTGTGTCCCAATATAATTAAGTTATTGGATCAGTTGATTCTGACGTGGGGTGTTTTATGCATCAATCTGATAGACAAAAACAACAAGGGTTGAATAATCTTCTTGGTTAGTACTTGCCAAAACTTGCTATAGTCTTGCTGTTTAAGAGAAGCCACTAGACTTATGAATATATCCCATTAGCTTGGCAGAATGCATTTCTGTAACATGCAGTCCCTGATGCAGAAGTAGTCATCATAGGGATGTTGGGGAGGGACAGTGACATCATTCACCACCATTCAATAGCCATTCACATAGTACATGCTCTGTGCCAGGCCCTGAGGTAGGCCCTGGGGACACAAAGATGAAGAAGTCATAGTCCTGCCCCAATTTATAGAATTACCTTTGGCTTTGAAATAGTATCTAATAGCTTTACCATTCAATGGGAACCTTATTGTGGCATTGGAAGGTAAAGCTTTTGTTCGCTTTGAGGAGGAAGGCTTCATTAGGTTGTGCTGATTCAATTGCTTGACATTTTCCTTTTTACTTTTCACCAGGGAACAATGGATTTCTCTGCAGAAATCACATGGGTTGGCAGTTTGTAATTTGGGTGATTAAGGATTTTTCCTTAAAAATGTGAAGCTGCCAACAGCTATAAATAAAAGTTTAACTATTCATAATTAATTGAGTCATAGTTTATGTATTACTACAAATGTTAGTAGTATCACTTATAAATATATCATTGACTTGGAAACGAAAATGACTTACTGAATTTTCTAGTCCATTCTCTATCAATGCAAAATTTTTCCCTCCTGTATTTTCTTAATTGCTTAAGCCAATCTGTCATGTTTTTAACGACTTGATATATTAATAAATTAAGGTTTGGGGCCCACAGAGGGAAAATGTGTATATACATAAAATAGTAGATTATGTTCCTTACAGGAGGGTTATCCTCCTGAGAATATCAAAATTATTTGCTTTTTAAAAAGAAAAACAAAGGAGATTTAAAATATTTTTTATTTTTTATTTTTTTATTATACTTTATGTTCTAGGGTACATGTACACAACATGCAGGTTTGTTACATATGTATATACATGCCATGTTGGTGTGCTGCACTCATTAATTCGTCATTAACATTAGGTATATCTCCTAAATGCTATCCCTTCTCCATCCTCCCACCCCACAACAGGCCCTGGTGTGTGATGTTCCCCTTCCTGTGTCCAAGTGTTCTCATTGTTCAATTCACACCTACGAGTGAGAACACATGGTTTTTGGTTTTTTGCTCTTGCAATAGTTTGCTGAGAATGATAGTTTCCAGCTGCATCCATGTCCCTACAAAGGACATGAACTCATCCTTTTTTATGGCTGCATAGTATTCCATGGTGTATATGTGCCACATTTTCTTAAGCCAGTCTGTCATTGATGGACATTTGGGTTGGTTCCAAGTCTTTGCTATTGTGAATAGTGCCGCAATAAATATATGTGTGTATGTGTCTTTATAGTGGCATGATTTATAATCCTTTGGGTATATACCCAGTAATGGGATGGCTGGGTCATATGGTACTTCTACTTCTAGATCCTTGAGGAATCGCCATACTGTTTTCCATAATGGTTGAACCAGTTTACAGTCCCACCAACAGTATAAAAGTGTTCCTATTTCTCCACGTCCTCTCCAGCACCTGTTGTTTCCTGACTTTTTAATGATCACCATTCTAACTGGTGTGAGATGGTATGTCATTGTGGTTTTGATTTGCATTTCTCTGATGGCTAGTGATGATGAGCATTTTTTCATGTGTCTGTTGGCTGCATAAATGTCTTCTTTTGAGAAGTGTCTGTTCATACCCTTTGTGCACTTTTTGATGGGATTGTTTGTTTTTTTTCTTGTAAATTTGTTTGAGTTCTTTGTAGGTTCTGGATATTAGCCCTTTGTCAGAGAGTAGATTGCAAAAATTTTCTCCCATTCTGTAGGTTGCCTGTTCACTCTGCTATTAGTTTCTTTTGCTGTGCAGAAGCTCTTTAGTTTAATTAGATCCCATTTGTCAATTTTGGCTTTTGTTACCATTGCGTTTGCTGTTTTAGTCATGAAGTCCTTGCCCATGCCTATGTCCTGAACAGTATTGCCTACATTTTCTTCTAGCGTTTTTATCATTTTAGGTCTACCATTTACGTCTCTAATCCATCTTGAATTAATTTTTGCACAAGGTGTAAGGAAGGGATCCAGTTTCAGCTTTCTACTTATGGCTAGCCAGTTTTCCCAGCACCATTTATTAAATAGGGAATCCTTTCCCCATTTCCTGTTTTTGTCAGGTTTGTCAAAGATCAGATGTTTGTAGATGTGTGGTATTATTTCTGAGGGCTCTGTTCTGTTCCATTGGTCTATATCTCTGTTTTGGTACCAGTACCATGCTGTTTTGGTTACCATAGACTTGTAGTATAGTTTGAAGTCAGGTAGCGTGATACCTCCAACTTTGTTCTTTTGGCTTAGGATTGTCTTGGCAATGCAGGCTCTTTTTTTGGTTCCATATGAACTTTAAAGTAGTTTTTTCCAATTCTGTGAAGAAAGTCATTCGTAGCTTAATGGGAATGGCATTGAATCTATAAATTACCTAGGGCGGTATGGCCATTTTTACCATATTGATGCTTCCTATCCATGAGCATGGAATGTTCTTCCATTTGTTCATGTCCTCTTTTATTTCACTGAGCAGTGATTTGTAGTTCTCATTGAACAGGTCCTTTACATCCCTTGTCAGTTGGATTCCTAGATATTTTATTCTCTTTGAAGCAATTGTGAATGGGAGTTCACTCAAGATTTGGATCTCTGTTTGTTTGTTATTGGTGTATAAGAATGCTTGTGATTTTTGCACATTGATTTTGTATCCTGAGACTTTGCTGAAGTTGCTTATCAGCTTAAGGAGATTTTGGGCTGAGAAAATGGGGTTTTCTAAATATACAATCATGTCATCTGCAAACAGGGACAATTTGACATCCTCTTTTCCTAATTGAATACCCTTTATTTCTTTCTCTTGCCTGATTGCCCTGGCCAGAACTTCCAACACTATGTTGAATAGGAGTGGTGAGAGAGGGCATCCCTGTCTTGTGCCAGTTTTCAAGGGGAATGCTTCCAGTTTTTGCCCATTCAGTATGATATTGGCTGTGGGTTTGTCATAAATAGCTCTTATTATTTTGAAATACATTCCATCAATACTGAATTTATTGAGAGTTTTTAGCATGAAGGGCTGTTGAATTTTGTCAAAGGCCTTTTCTGCATCTATTCAGATAATCATGTGGTTTTTGTCTTTGATTGTGTTTATATGCTGGATTATGTTTATTGATTTGCGTATATTGAACCAGCCTTGCATCCCAGGGATGAAACCCACTTGATCATGGTGGATAAGCTTTTTGATGTGCTGCTGGATTCGGTTTGCCAGTATTTTATTGAGGATTTTTGCATTGATGTTCATCAGGGATATTGGTCTAAAATTCTCTTTTTTGGTTGTGTCTCTGCCAGGCTTTGGTATCAGGATGATGTTGGCCTCATAAAATGAGTTAGGGAGGATTCCCTCTTTTTCTCTTGATTGGAATAGTTTCAGAAGGAAAGGTACCAACTCCTCCTTGTACCTCTGGTAGAATTTGGCTGTGAATCCATCTGGTCCTGGATATTTTTTGGTTGGTAGGCTATTAATTATTGCCTCAATTTCAGAGCCTGTTACTGTTCTATTCAGGGATTCAACTTCTTCCTGGTTTAGTCTTGGGATGTTGTATGTGTCCAGGAATTTATCCATTTCTTCTAGGTTTTCTAGTTTATTTGAGTAGAGGTGTTTATAGTATTCTCTGATGGTAGTTTGTGTTTCTGTGGGGTTGGTGGTGATATCCTCTTTATCATTTTTTATTGCATCTATTTGATTCTTCTCTCTTTTCTTCTTTATTAGTCTTGCTAGCGGTCTATCAATATTGGTGATCTTTTCAAACACCTGGCTCCTGGATTCATTGATTTTTTGAAGGTTTTTTTTGTGTGTGTCTCTATCTCCTTCAGTTCTGCTCTGGTCTTAGTTATTTCTTGCCTTCTGCTAGTTTTTGCATGTGTTTGCTCTTGCTTCTCTAGTTCTTTTAATTGTGATGTTAGGGTGTCAATTTTAGATCTTTCCAGCTTTCTCTTGAGGGCATTTAGTGCTATAAATTTCCCTCTACACACTGCCTTAAATGTGTCCCAGAGATTCTGGTATGTTGTGTCTTTGTTCTCATTGGTTTCAAAGAACATCTTTATTTCTGTCTTCATTTTGTTATGTACCCAGTAGTCATTCAGGAACAGGGTGTTCTGTTTCCATGTAGTTGAGTGGTTTTGAGTGAGTTTCTTATTCCTGAGTTCTAATTTGATTGCACTGTGGTCTGAGAGACAGTTTGTTATAATTTCTGTTCTTGTACATTTGCTGAGGAGTGCTTTACTTCCAACTGTGTGGTCAATTTTAGAATAAGTGTGATGTGGTGCTGAGAAGAACGTATATTCTGTTGATTTGGGGTAGAGAATTCTGTAGATGTCTATTAGGTTTGCTTAGTGCAGAGTTGAGTTCAATTCCTGGATATCCTTGTTCACTTTCTGTCTCATTGATCGTCTAATGTTGTCAGTGGGGTGTTAAAGTCTACCACTATTATTGTGTGGAAGTCTAAGTCTCTTTGTAAGTCTCTAAGGACTTACTCTATGAATCTTGGTGCTCCTGTATTGGGTGCATATATATTTTGGATAGTTAGCTCTTTTTTTTGAATTGATCCCTTTACCATTATGTAATGGCCTTGTTTGTCTATTTTGATCTTTGTTGGTTTAAAGTCTGTTTTATCAGAGACTAGGATTACAACCCCTGCCTTTTTTTGTTTTCCATTTGCTTGGTAGATCTTCCTCCATCCCTTTATTTTGAGCTTATGTGTGTCTGCATGTGAGATGGGTCTCCTGAATACAGCAAACTGATGGGTCTTGACTCTTTATCCAATTTGCAATCTGTGTCTTTTAATTGGACCATTTAGCCCATTTATATTTAAGGTTAATACTATTATGTGTGAACTTGATCCTGTCATTATGATGTTAGCTGGTTATTTTGCTCGTTAGTTGATGCAGTTTCTTCCTAGCATCGATGGACTTTACATTTTGGCATGTTTTTGCCATGGCTGGTACCGGTTGTTCCTTTCCATGCTTAATGCTTCCTTCAGGAGCTCTTGTAGGGTAGGCCTGGTGGTGACAAAATCTCTCAGCATTTGCTTGTCTGTAAAGGATTTTATTTCTCCTTCACTTATGAAACTTAGTTTGGCTGGATATGAAATTCTGGGTTGAAACTTCTTATCTTTAAGAATGTTGAATGTTGGCCGCCACTCTCTTCTGGCTTGTAGAGTTTCTGCCGAGAGATCTGCTGTTAGTCTGATGGGTTTCCCTTTGTGGATAATCCGACCATTCTCTCTGGCTGCCCTTAACATTTTTTCCTTCATTTCAACTTTGGTGAATCTGACAATTATGTGTCTTGGAGTTGTTCTTCTCGAGGAGTATCTTTGTGGCATTCTTTGTATTTCCTGAATTTGAATGTTGGCCTGTCTTGCTAGGTTGGGGAAGTTCTCCTGGATAATATCCTGCAGAGTGTTTTCCAATTTGGTTCCATTTTCCCATCACTTTCAGGTACACCAATCAGACGTAGATTTGGTCTTTTCACATAGCCCCATATTTCTTGGAGGCTTTGTTCATTTCTTTTTACTCTTTTTTCTCTAAACTTCTCTTCTCGCCTCATTTCATTCATTTGATCTTCAGTCACTGATACCCTTTCTTCCAGTTGATCGATTCAGTTACTGAAGCTTTTTCATTTGTCATGTAGTTCTTGTGTCATGGTTTTCAACTCTATCAGGTCATTTGAGGACTTCTCTGCATTGGTGATTCTAGTTAGCCATTTGTCAAATCTTTTTTCAAGGACTTTAGCTTCTTTGTGATAGGTTCAAACTTCCTCCTTTATCTCAGAGAAATTTGATCATCTGAAGCCTTCTTCTCTCAAATTGTCAAAATCATTCTCCATCCAACTTTGTTCTGTTGCTGGTGAGGAGCTGCGTTCCTTTGGAGTGGGAGAGGTGCTCTGATTTTTAGAATTTTCAGCTTTTCTGCACTGCTTTTTCCCCATCTTTATGGTTTTATCTACCTTTGGTCTTTGATGACAGTGACATACACATGGGGTTTTGGTGTGGATGTCCTTTCTGTTTGTTAGTTTTCCTTCTAACAGTCAGGACCCTCAGCTACAGGTCTGTTGGAGTTTGCTCGAGGTGCACTCCAGACCCTGTTTGCCTGGGTATCAGCAGCAGAGGTTGCAGAAGAGTGAATATTGCTGAATAGTAAATGTTGCTGCCTGATTGTTCCTCTGGAAGCTTCATCTCAAAGGTATACCTGGCAGTGTGAGGTGTGAGGTGTCAGTCTGCCCCTAGTATAGGGTGTCTCCCAGTTAGGCTACTCTGGTGTCAGGGACCCACTTGAGCAGGTAGTCTGTCCATTCTCAGATCTCAAACTCCACGCTGGGAGAACCACTACTCTCTTCAAACCTGTCAGACAGGGACATTTAAATCTGCAGAGGTTTCTGTTGCCTTTTGTTTGGCAATGCCCTGTTCCCAGAGGTGGAGTCTACAGAGGCAGGCAGGCCTCCTTGAGCTATGGTGGGCTCCACCCAGTTCAAGCTTCCTGGCCACTTTGTTTACCTCCTCAAGCCTCTGCAATGGTGGTCGCCCCTCCCCCAGCCTCACTGCCACCTTGCAGTTTGATCTCAGACTGCTGTGCTAGCAATGAGAGAGGCTCTGTGGGCATGGGACCCTCTGAGCCAGGGGTGGGATATAATCTCCTAGTGTGCCATTTGCTAAGACCCTTGGTAAAGTGCAGTATTAGGGTGGGAGTGACCCGATTTTCCAGGTGTTTTGTGTCACAGTTTCCCTTGTCTAGGAAAGGGGATTCCCTTCCCCCTTGTGCTTCCTGGGTGAGGTAATGCCTCACCCTGCTTTGGCTCTCGCTTGATGTGCTACACCCACTTTCCTGCACCCACTGTCTGACATGCCCCAGTGAGATGAACCCAGTACCTCAGTTGGAAATGCAGAAATCACCCATCTTCTGTGTCACTCACACTGGCAGCCGGAGGCTGGAGCTGTTCCTATTCGGCCATCTTGGAACCAAACCTCAGGAGACTTAAAATTTCAAGAGAGAATGTTGAGTTCAATATAAACACTAGCAAGAAAATTATAGTTATTAAAAGACCTTCTATTTGAGTAAAATGATCACAATTTAATATTTAGCCTCATTCTATTGCAATATTTTTATTCTTGTTTAGTATTGTAACCATTTTGGATACCATATATTTTGAGGTTTTTCCAAAATGTCCTTAAAGAAATTAATGAACAATTGACTCTTTTGGCACAGGCTGATTCTTCATCTCTAATACTCCTGCTTTTATCCAAGACACAGTAAGCTCCACCTTTTTCTCGCTCTCCTACTGTGAACTCCAGTACCCTATATTTTTACCTAGAAGCACGATTCTGTTGTGTCCTCTGGTTGCCAATCCCCCACACCCCTCATCTCTCTCTCTCCCTCTCTCTTTCTCTCTCTCTTTCTCTCTCTCTCTCATTTGAAACGTAGTTCCCTTCTTTCAGTACATTTTTTTTCCCATCCCAAACTGGTGCCCAAGGTAGAAAAATGACATGTGATGGGGGCCAATAAAGAAACTGTTATTACAAATCCCAAGAACTAGGCCAAAGAAGAAATGAATAGAAAAGCAATGACTAGACTTGAGTATAATTTAAAAAAATAGAAAATACAAATGAATTATGACACCTGTCATCTTTTTAATATGGAATGCTGTCCAATACCCCAAATCACTTGACATTTATATGTGACTTTGTTTTCACAAACTCTTTGAGTACAAAGAGCTTTGTGATAATTACTTGGTTATTTATGTTCATGTTCTATGTGGGAGTTCAGCATTATATCAAGATCTCTTTTACATTAGGGGAACTTGCTCTTTCAGCACCACTGACTCATGGGAAGTACAGAGGAAACCAAGAACAATGCTAATCTAAACAGCTCCACCTCCCAAATTGGACACGGTTCTCCTTGGGATCAGTAGTTTAGAACCATTTATTGTTCATTTCTTGAACTAAGGAACAGGGAATTTTTTTCTTTCTTGAATTTGGAGATGGGAAATGTCATATTCTCACATTCAGATTCATGATTACAAGATTTTTAATTAATTTTACACATGCATCTTTTTTTTTTTTTCTCATGCTGAAAATTTCAGTGATTTGGAAAGACGCAGATGGAGTCCTGGCAGAGTTTATAGAATGGAAGAGACTGGAGTTGACTTAAATGTTGGTACGTAAGAGGCACCAAATTAGGAAAAGTTGAAAATTTTAAAAGTAAGGGATGGTCAATAGTGTAAAATTCCTGATAAAGCAGGAAGAGGGACACTCTATCCATAATATTACTAGGCCACAAGCAGGGTTCTAGAATACTGGTGCAGGAATCCTGCAGTCTTTGTCACTTGGAAGGTCTCTTCCTCCTGGATTCTGTAGGAATGCATATCTCCCCCCAAGTTGATCCTGTCATGACCATTTAGGTTTAAGAGAAGGCATCATATATTGGTTCTCTACCGTCCATGGCAACACACTTAGGAATAGAACTGGCTTGGATTCCCAGGCCAATGCTCTTTCCCTACATTATGCTTTTGTTGTTGAACATACTGCTTTAAAAAGTTATATCTTCATTATTTTTAGTTGCTGGTTAATGATTTTCTCTGTACTTCGTACATTTTGTCTACTGGTTTTATTTAGAGCTGGTTTCTGCATATGAAGTAAATCTGAGAGAGTGGGTTCTCCTTGCCCAGATGTCTAACGCAGCCCTCCTCTCCCACTCCACTGCTCATATCCTTCTCATCACTAAGTTCTACAGTGTTATACTACTTATTACCATTTGAAAATATCTCTTTAGGTTGTTTAATTGTTTATGATCTAATTAACTCCCCACCTGGACTTTGAGCTCCTTGAAGATATAAAATTTCATTGTTCTGGTGCTAGAACCATACCCCAAGTTCTAAACAGTGCTTGTCACATAGAAGCCCTTGGATAGGGTCATTCTAGAAGTTTGTAAGAAGTTCATATTTGTCCTTTCCTCAAGAACGGAATTTGTAATAAATAAACAGGTAAATAATAAACTCATTAAATGGAGTATCTGCAATAAGGTGGTATGTGTTTATTCATTCTTTTTTTGATCAAATATTTGCCAAATTACTATTTACAGGGCTGTGCAGTGGGCTAGGTGTTTAAAGTACAGTAAAAATGAGCCATGACTCCTGCCTTCAAAGAACGTATAGTCAAAAACAAAAACAAAAACAAAAACAGACATGTAAACAAAAATAGAAATATTGGGTACAAAAAATACTACTATATAAATCATCTCTTCCCTCTCCACCCTGGCTTCACTGTAGTCATAAAGGGATATTTTAAAAATACTGATGCCTGAAAGGAGTCAGAGACAAAAGGCCACATATTATTTGATTCCAGTTATGTAAAAAATTTAAAATAAGCAAATGCATAGAGAGAGAAAGGAGATTAGTAGATACTGAGGACTGAGGGGTGGAGGAAGAGAAGAAATGGGGAGTGACTGTTAATGAATATGAGGCTTTTTTTTTTTGGAATGATGAAAATGTTCTAGAATTGGATAGTGGTCCTTGAAAATATACTAAAAAATTCAATTTAATACTATATGAGTGCATTATATGTTATGTGAATTATATATCAATACAATTTTTTTTTAAATTCTGGTGCCTGACTTTCACTTCTAAAGATTCTGATTTAATCGGTCTGGGGTATACTGTGGGCATTGAGGTTTTCAGAGGCATCTCCGGAGACCTAGGTTGAGGACCACTGGTCTGACTACAGTGGTAGGTAAGAGAAGGTAGGGATCAACCCTGCTCAGAATTAGAAAGTTTTCCAGTGGCAGAAGATGGAATTAAAAGATAAACAAGTCATTTGACTTTCATAGGTATGACTAAGACTTGATTCAACGTAGAAATAGTCTATTATTGCTAATTTGCCAAGATTTTGTCAATATCTAAGCACTGATTTAACGTAGTGCCTTTTATATGCAGTGTCATTTTTCAAGGTTTCAGTTACCTGCAGTCAACCATGGTAAAACAATATTAAATGTAAAATTCCAGAAATAAGCAATTCCTATGTTTTAAATTGCACACCATTCTGAGTTGTGTGAACAAATCTTGAGCCATCCTGCTCCATCCTGCTTGGGACATGAATCATCCCTTTGTCCAGCATAGCCACGCTAGGGATGCTACTCTCCTGTTAGCCACTTAGTAGCTGACTCGGTGATCAGATTGACTGTTGTAGTATAGTAATGCTTGTGTTCAAGTAACCCTTATTTTAATTAATAATAGCTCCAAAGCACAAGAGTAGTGATGCTGGCATATTGTTAATCACTGGCTGTGTTTAGTTTATAAATTAAACTTTATAATAGATATATATGTACTTTAGAGGGAAAAAACATAGTATGTGTAGGTTTCGGTACCATCCATGGTTTCAGGCGTCCATTAGGGGTCTAGAAACGTATCTACCAAAGATAAGGGAGGACTACTATATTTCTGCAGCATTGTCAATATGGCTTCTAGGTGGTCAAGCAGGTGAGATTTCTTACCTTCAAATGTAGAATATGGAATTTTATTTTTCCATATCTAAGCAGTCATATATATTCTGCTTAAATATGCATTCTGACCCTGATGTAGTAAAGTTTTTGGAATTTCACAAGGGAGTTGATAAAGCCAGTGAACACAACAAATTTTGAATAGCTTGGGATTACAAATGATTCACTCTTTGATCAGAGAGCTTTCTAAACTTTGGTAATTTTCTACCTCATAGCTGGTAGGACGGTAGATATACAGAATCAGTATAGTTTACAAAGGAAATTTCTTACATGTTAGCCTCCATTTGTGCTATTCTCAAAGTTATCTTAAAATACTACAACAAAACTAGTCAAATGTCCTTTAATTTTGATTATTTTTGCAACAGAAAATGGCAATTTGCTCAAGGGGAGAATTAGGAAATTTGATATGAGTTAGACTCACCACCCTACTTCATGTTTCACAACCTGAAATTTAGATGACAAGGCTGAATTATCCAATTACTGACTACAAATTCTTATTTCAGATGTTGATTAATGTTCCAGTGCTTCTCTGCCTCCTGTTACTTCAGCATTTAGAACATGATTATAGTAGACAAGAGCTTTCTTATGGGCTCGTGATGACTATAGAAACTCCACAGGAGCAAAACGGTCAGGAAAGATGACAAGAAAGAGTAAGAGAAAAAGGGACACAGAGAAGGTGTGGCAGGTAGGGATGGCAGAGCTACCAAAATGAGATTAGAAGTGGCAGCTCACAGACTCACAAGGCAGTAGATCACCACTTCCAAACCTTTGTGCTTACCAACATGACCTTAGTCCTTATTAAAAACACAGATCTCTAGTCCCACCACTAGAATTGAGTTCAGCAGATATAGGGTGAGGTCCTAGAATCTAAATTTTTACATGGTCTTACCCAGATGCAAATGGTTCCCAGCCCACACTTTGAGAAACCCCGCAAGAGAGATGACATGACTAGTACTAGTAACAAAAACCATGTTTTGTAAATATAGAGCATTTTAACTGCATTTTTCTTTTTGCTTCTCATATGATCTTAGAAGATAGATTGGGTAGATATCATTTTTCCTCATTTTAAAAATGAGTACACTAAAGTTCTAGGAAGTTAAATGATCTGAAATCCAACTTTTTCTACTCTTAGATGACCAATCCTTTTACTAAATGAAGAAGCATGCACTAAAATAATTCAGTAATATAGAGACATTCAGTGTAAGGGCAAGACTGCCTCATTAAGAAAATGGTCTTTAATGCAGGGTACTATTAAAGGATAGAAGATAATAGAATATATTGTTGAAAGTTTTTTTTAAATTTTAACATGTCAAAGTTTAGGACACTTCAAGTGCTTCCTTTCTTTAGTTTGAGCCTTCACTAATATACAATCATCTAATGAAATATTTATTCATTTATTCAATAAATATGCTGCATAATTGAGATACTACTGGGACACAGCTTTGCATTTGTAACCCTTTGAAAACATTCTCAGTTTTGTACATATTATTTTATCCTTATTACTATCCTTTATTATTTTAAAATGTATTTCTTCTTACACATAGATATGCTGTTGTGTATTTGTAAACACAATAAGCCCATAAGCAGCATTCAACAATTCCTCATTAAGTCAGTATTCTCCCATACTCATTTTGTCCTACTTCATCTACCACTTTCTAAGATGTGAGTCACCCATTCAGGTGCTCACTTTTTGTTTCATCCTCAAAATTGTAATTTTTTGTTCTTGATCCTCATCCCTTCACTTTGTTGAATAAGACTATATAAGCTCTCTTTGTGGCCATTAACTTGTTTCTTCATTCTTCCTTACATAATCTTGGCTGAAAGGCTCTTGTGTGGCACACTGTGAACCTATGTTGCTACATGAACTGGTGGGTTGGAGCTAGGTTCTGATCATTTTCTTCTGTCTTCATAAACTTGAAGAGCTAAAACATGAAACTACTGCATAATTCTGTATTGATCATGTTCAGCCCTCCCTCCTCTGGTGACAAGCTGCCTTCTGACTATAAATCAAGAGGGCTATGCCAACTGTTACCTCCTGGCAGGACTGTACATTTTGAAGGGAGCCATGAAATGAACAGGAAACTAGTGCCAAAACATTCTTGATCATACATAAAATTTCCTAATGAAAAATTCCCAAATCCTTCAGATGGTCCCTTCTTTGATTGATGTTTTTATTCCCATGGACCAATTTATTTTAACATCTTCCCCTTCAAACAATTGTCAAGAACCCTGAGGAGCCCTTCTTCAACCTTTGTATTTTGAACCCTGGCATTTTATTTTTCACTTGAGCCTACATGTTTGTAGCTTTATGCTTTGTTTCACCAATTTTGGCTCCTGCTTTTTAAGCTTAATCTTTAGAGATTTTTAATCCATGCAGGCTTTCATCTGTTGCTTTTGCCAATGTGATATAATACATCAGCTGTATCAGCTGTGACTGGTGTGGTTGGCCATATTAGGCCTGACAAAGGAAAGCCCCAAAGTGGACCAAACTGAACACTTTTAGTCCAGGTAATACAGATGCAGAAAGGTGGAGACTGTCCCATCAAATTCAGAAAAGCAAGAGTTTCAAGTGTAAAACAAAATCACAAACATTGGGCCCAGATGGTATGGCTGTCTGAATATTATATTACCTCTCATATAAGCTGTTCCTGGGTGCCAAATACTAAGTATCTTAGTCAGTTCACACTGCCATAACAAAATACAACAAGCTGGGTGACTTAAACAATAGGAATGTATTTCTCACAGTTCTGGAGGCTGGAAGTCCAAGATCAGTGTGCAAACATGGTTCCATTTCATTGAGACCTCACTGCCTGGCTTGTAGATGGCTATTTTCTTGTGTGTATTTGAATGACAGGGAGGAAGAGCAAAAAATAGAATATGAATGCAAGCTTTCCCTTGTCTCTTATTATAAGGAAAAATTCCATCATGAGGGTCCCACCTTCATGACCTCATCTAACCCTAATTACCTCTTAAATGTACCATCTCCAAAGACCATTACATTAGTGCTTCCACATACAAATTTTGGAGAAGGGTACACAAACATTCAGTCCATAACACAAAGGGTGTGAAAGACAGCAAACCCATTTCCAATATCTCTGGCATGGTGGACATCTCCATGTGAGCTGCCAACACTACAGAATTCAGGGCATGCCTTTGAAAGATGCAAGGGAAGCCTAGGCAGCTAAGCCCATCCCTGCATCCTTATTTCATTTGATCTTTGGTACTGCTGATCTACCGCTTTGATAATAAACCAAAGTAAAAGTGACCTCAAACCTGGATCAAACTTCATAGTTTAGTCTCGTGCAACTGTAATCAACTGTTACTTTTTTATCTCCACTGCTCTGTAGACCTTATCAGCAGGTCCACAGGCAACACATAGAGGAAGAGGCTCTGGGAGAGGCTTTGCCTCATTCTTTGCTTTATATTCATTTCTATTCCCCAACTTGCTTTTTCTAACTTTTCTGGTTATTGATCCTGACCATGTGATTGCATTGACATTGAATAAAATCATTCTTTAAAGAATTTCTTTAAGCTCCTACTATGTGCCAGGTGTTGTTCTGAGCACTGAATATACAACAGTGAACAATAGAGATAGAAACTCTGCCTTGGTGATGCTGACATTAGGCAGAATAATAGATCGTAAGAGGTACCAAGCAGGGAATGGGGATAAGCAGTGCTAACGGCCACTTGAAACAGAAACTTGAACAAATTTACAAGAAAACAATAAACAACTGCATTAAAAAGTTGGCAAAGGATATGAACAGACACTTCTCAAAAGAAGACATACATGTGACCAACAAGCATATGAAAAAAAGCTTAACATCACAGATCATTAGGGAAATGCAAATCCAAACCACAATGAGATACTATCTCATGCCAGTCAGAAAGGCAATTATTAACAGGTCAAGAAACAACAGATGCTGGTGAGGCTGCAGATAAATAGGAATGCTTTTACACTGTTGGTGAGAATGTAAATTAGTTCAACCATTGTGGAAGACAGTGTGACAATTCCTCAAAGACCTAGAACCAGAAATACCATTTGACCCAGCAATCCCATTACTGGGTATATACCCAAAGGGATATAAATCATTCTATTGTAAAGATACATGCACACGTTTGTTTATTGCAGCACTATTTACAATAGCAAAGACATAGAACCAACCCAAATGCCCATCAATGATAGACTGGATAAAGAAAATGTGGTATGTATACATCATGGAACACAATGCAGCCATAAAAAGTAAGGAGATCATGCTCTTTGCAGGGACATGGATGGAGCTCGAAGCCATTTCCTCAGCAAACTAACAAAGGTACAGAAAACCAAACACTGCATGTTCTCACTTATAAGTAGGAGCGGAACAATAAGAACACATGGACGCAGCGAGGGGAACCACACACACTGGAGCCTGTTAGGGTGGGGGTATGGTAGGAGGGAGAGCATCAGGATAAATAGCTAATGTATGTGGGGTTTAATACCTAGGTGATGGGTTGATAGGTGCAGCAAACCACCATGGCATAAATTTACCTATGTAACAAACCTGCACATCCTGCACATGTATCCTAAAACTTAAAATTTAAAAATGAAGGAAAATTTTTAAAAATTAGATAGTGGTAATGGTTGCACAACTCTATGATAATGTACTAAATACCACTGAATTTTGTACTTTATAGGGATGAATTTTATGTTATGTGAATTACATCTCAATAAAGTTATAAAACAAAGAGGAAAGTCTGGCCAACAGGGCCTCTAAAGATTTACTTCAAGTAATAGATTGTGAAAACTTAGTATATGATACATGTGACAGGCCCACTCTTTTTTTTTTTTTTTTTTTTTTGGAGACGGAGTCTCGCTCTGTCGCCCAGGCTGGAGTGCAGTGGCCAGATCTCAGCTCACTGCAAGCTCCGCCTCCCGGGTTCACGCCATTCTCCTGCCTCAGCCTCCCGAGTAGCTGGGACTACAGGCGCCCACCACCTCGCCCGGCTAGTTTTTTTTGTATTTTTTAGTAGAGACGGGGTTTCGCCGTGTTAGCCAGGATGGTCTCGATCTCATGACCTCGTGATCCGCCCGTCTCGGCCTCCCAAAGTGCTGGGATTACAGGCTTGAGCCACCGCGCCCGGCCGACAGGCCCACTCTTTAGGGAAAAAAACATGAAGCACACTGAGAGGTGGGAGAGTGAGTGAAAGAGAGAGGATGAGTAAGTGTTTCATCTCCCCCACCCACCCCATATCAATAAAGGTGAACTTTGTGGAGGAAATGGAGGTTTGACAAAAATATTCCAACCAGATTTTTGGGGAAGTTGCCAACAGAGCAGATGTATGCCATCTTCACTGTCTGAGACTCTGGAAGATCACCTTTAAGAGTGTCCCTCACCAATAAGGAGTGATCATAACAGAGGAGAAATGGATACAAAAAGAAGAGCACTTCTTCCATAGCTCCTACCTGGCATAGAGAGATCCAGAAGTCTCTACATACTCCCAGTGAGGGACATGGAAAGTAGCTGAATGTTGAGAGCCAAGGTGACTCCATGGCAGAGGCTACAGGTGGCCAGCCTAATCCAGGGGCTGGTAGAATCGTGTGGCTGAGACACAGAGGGCCTCAAGGGCAGTCATAGGCTAAGACAGGGCCTACTAGACAGGTTGGAGAGCAACATCATGCCTGGATTGAGACGACAGGACAAGCAGTATTTCATTAGCCCTGTACCTCATTGTTGGATGCCAGGAAGGTGGAGTATCTGACGACATTACTATAGAGGCCATAAGCATTCACACAAGGATCTCCTTGCCAACCTCTGTTGCTATCTTGGGAAAAAAGGATATAGGGATGGGTGGTGAAACTCTGGAACACTGAACATTTACCTAAAGGGACTAAGTTAACCCAGAAGAGACTATTTTTGATTGATGGGGATTTCATACCCACTAATTAGAAGATTTTAAGATACTCCTCATCACCATTATTTATTGGAATAGGGACTTCAGATAGAGATAAGAACACTTATCAGAGTTTCTTGACCAATCATTGACATTCTGGGTAAGATAATCCTTTGTTATGCAGGATTGTCCTGGGCATTGAAAGATGTTTAGCAGTATCTAAGCCCTCTACCCATTAGATGCCAGTAGTTACTCTCCCCTCCGCTCCAGAAGTCACAAAATCCTCTCCCCTCAAGAATAAAATTGCCCCCAGCCAAGAAATATTTCGTTTTATGCATTCTATACACATCTGAGGACAGAGGGTTCACTTTTCCACCCCTCTTTCTACCTACATGTTCTAGCTCAGGCCTCAAATATTCTACATGACGTGAGACAAGCAAACTTCCTCTCCTGTGTGACTTCTTCCTCCTGTTGAACAATGCAAAGAGCCTGAAAGCCATGCCCTTTCCTGCATAATACATGCCCTTCTTTGTATTCAGCTTTGTTTCTTATACTAAAATTACATCCTGTTTCTTTGCTCTCCGAGCCCCACAGGCTGTGTCTCGAGCTTCCTGTGTTCTGATATGATTGTATTACCTGTTCTGAGATGTGCTCTCTGCCACTCGTGTGATTTTAATTCATCCTTCCAGGTTTCCTTTGCCCTCCTGCATTTTTCCTCCTCCTACACTGCCTCCCATAGCGGCTACTCTTACCTCTGCTCTCCTCTTTGTTTCTTCTTTTTTGAGTTGGGTCCATCTCTCTTGGCTCTACTCAGCCCTTTTTCTCTTGGTTTATTTTCCAGTGGATTCTGGGAGGTGCCCATCCCCCACCTGCTCCACCTCCACCCTGCTGACCTCCTCTGTACAGTCTGATGAGCCATTGCTACTGAATGAGGAAAGGCTTAACCTTCCATTCCCCACCCCATATTCCTTTCCCTGGCCCCTCTTTTCCCTCCATAGCTTCTGTCTCTGTTTTTATTCTTTGTTTCTTGTCCACTGCAAGGTGAAATTCAGCCTTGTCCTTATGTTCCTCATCTCATCCTTTCCCACATTTGTGACATGTCTTCCCTTTGTCACATGAAGAACAGCAGCGGGGTAGAGAGCCTAGCGGAGAGGATGCACACAGTGCCGGGAGTCAGTCATTCAGACAGGGACATAGATCTTGGAACTTATACATTTCTCAGCTGTGTAAAATGTGGGTAATAAAAGTAGCTAATCCATAGGGTCACTGAAGGATTCAATGAGTTTGCAGTGTACAATGTTTAGCAGATTCTAGACTGTATGCCCTGATATCTAGTGGATATGCAGTGAATATTTGTCACATGGTTAAAATTTTGCATGATATGCATCCCAAGACCTGGCACATAGTGAATGCTCAAAGTAAAAATGTTCTTCAAGTGAACTGAATCAAACTGTCTTTTCGACATTAGATTGATGGTCCAGACCTCAAAGTCAAACCTTACTTTCTTCATAAGTCACAGTCTTTTCTTCTTCAGGTTGAAACTTCTCCTATGTCTATAATTTGATTCCTCAAGAAAGCAAAAATGCTACATTAACCTACTACACAGAATCCTTCCCAAACTATTCTTACTGACTGTTCTCCTAGTGTACCCTCCAAAGTAAACTCGTTATTTTCCTGCTGATTTGAAGCTTATATCAAACTTTATGGGAATTTAATCATGACAAATTGGTCCCTAGGGTACATGCCAATTGGATTAGTAATCAGGATCCCCTGCACAAAATCTCTGTGCAGCTTTTGAAGCAGATCCACATGCCAAATCTTCCCTTAGAGGACTCTCCCTGCTCTCCTCCCCTTCAATATGGAAAAAGCTTCTTATCTTTTCTTTGTCAGCTTCTCTTCTGCATCTGCTCCTTGCTCCCAGTTGTTTTATTCCTCTTTCCTCCACCCTGCTGCCATTCTTCAGACTCTTTTCTTTTCCCTCTGATTATCAAACTGAATTTAATCCTGATAGATAAATTGAGCATGTGGTATTAGCTACATTGACAGATGAGGAAAGTCAGGGTGGCACATTACCACCATTGCTCAAGTTATAGAATGGCACAGTACTGCTGGAATCGAGATTAGACATGAAGGTCCTGCCTCTAAGCCTGTGGATTTTTCACTTTGTCAAAACCATATTGACTTCAAACAGAGTGTCAGTGAACATTACCAATCTCTACAAAATCTAAGATATGTTGTGTTTTTATCATTAAAGGTTGTTACCCATAATGAAGAAAGGATTCATATTAGTCTAATACTTCTATAGAGCAGTGTTCAAAATCATTAGTGTTTTATCTCCATATTTGTCATTTGTTGCTTCAAAAATTATTTATGTACATAAACAGGAAACAGTAACTACAATTTTATAGCACTTCAAATTTACAAAGTCATTTTATAACCCATTGTTTCATTTGCATCCTCAAAACAATCTTGCAAAGAATGCATTGTTAACCCTATTTTACAGATAATGAAACTGAGGCTCAGAAAACTTCAATAATTTAATGTGATACACTTAGCTAGGAAATGACAGAACCTTGAGTTGGAAACTTTTCTTCTTGATTTCAAAGCTCATGCTCTTTCAGTTTGAGCATTGTACTTCACACATGAAGGGGCTGTGCTTCTAAAACCCATTTAGCTTAGTTTATGAACATTTATTGTCAAGAGTAGGAATGCATCAAATTTACAGACAAACAATGTAAAGGCAAATCAGTAATATTATGTTTAGCTATTGATATGAGATGATGCCACTTGCAGAATTAAAATTCATTACAGGCAATAGATCTTTTTCAAGACTAAGCTTTGCTAGATCCTATTATTTTGTAAATAGCACCAAAATAAAGGAGTTGGGTTTATTAGGGTAATTAAATATGTTGATTTAGTCCCCAATTGAGTACAGTGGGCCTGACTGCTCACTCAACAGTGCACTAAAAGTCTGTGACATGGTATGGGGAAAACAGACCGGGCTTTGCAAAGCTGCATGTAAAGCATCTGCATTTTCAGCATTGGAAGCTTGATCAGAATTTCCATAATGAAGTTAGAAGACAGGAAGATCTGAGACTAGATTGTACAGCTCATTGAAAACTCAAACTGTTTCTATGAATTATAAGAATAGATTTAATCCCCAAATTGAAAGGTTACATGCCTGAATTCATTTTGTACAGGGAGATGAGGTTCCTTTTCAGTCTTGAGTTTGCAGATGGACCAGATGGCATGTACATGCCCAGAAGGTCAGGTGACACAATGAGGGGATAGATGCTTATGTACATGTTTCTGGATAGAGGTTTTGTAACTTCCATGAGTTTCACAAAGAGGGCAGGGATTGGTTAACCACTGATAAAGAGGGCAGTTGATGCCTTGGGAATGAGTAAGCCCACCTGGAGGGAGTGGGGATAGAGGAAGATCCCAGGCAGAACCTAGAAAATCGACCAACTATAATACATATCAGACATTTTAATAAAATTATTCTCAAATTAGTGTCACATGAATTACAGATAGTGTGATTAGACATCACAATGATAAAGGTAGTGGTGATTACTGGTGACTTTTGATTTTGGGCCTATGGATGCATCATATGTGATGCATAAACCCCTTCAAATTGGATGCAAAACTGTATGTATATGTGCATATGAGCATGTCTAGGGAGAGGAGCTCTAGATTTTCTCAAAGTCTTAGAGAGAGTACTTGACCCCTTTGAAGGTTAGGAATCACTGTGGGGATGGAGCAAGATGGCAGAATAGAAGCCTCCATCATTAGTCCTCCCCACTGGAACAACAAATTTTAGCAATTATCTGCACACAGAAAACCATTGTCACAATAACTGAAAATTAGGTGAGTAATCACAGTACCTAGATTTCACTTCACATTAATATAAGAGACATTGAGGAGAGCAGGAGAAACAATCTTGAATTGCCAATACCACCTCTTCCCTATCCTGCAGCAGTGACCATGCAGCATGGGGAGAGAATCTGCACTGTGGGGAAGGACAGCACAGAGACTGGGGGACTTTACATGGAAATCAGTGTTGCTCTGTCACAGAGGAGAATAAAGCCATGCTGGGTTCAACTAGCACCTGTGCATAGAGGGATCATTTGGAAAAGACCTGGCCAGAGGGGCATCACCCATCCCAGGGGTTCGAACATGAGTTTCTCAGCAAGCCTCACCACCATGAACTGAAGTGCTCTGGGGTCCTAGGTAAACTTAAAGGCAGTCTAGGACACAATGACTGCAATTTCTAGACAACTGCTAGTGCTAGACTGGGCTTAGAGCCAGTGAGCTAGGGTGGCACATGATCTAGGGAGACACCAGCTGGTTTGGCTAAGGGAGGGCTTGCACCATCCCTTCCCTACGCCTCAGGCAGTGCAACTCACAGCAACAAAAGTGACTCCTTCCTTCTGCTTAAAGAGAGGAGAGCAAAGAGTAAAGAGGACTTTGGTTTCCGCCTTGGATACCAGCTCAACCACAGTAGGATAGGGCACTAGGCAGAGTTCTGAGGCCCTCATTTCAGGACCAAGTTCACAGATGAAATTTCTAGACACACCCAGGGCCAAAAGGGAATCTACTGCTTTGAAGGGAAGGACCCAGTCCTGGCAGGATTTATCACCCACTGACTAAAGAGCCCTTGGGCCCTGAATAACCAGCAGTGATGCCCAGGGAGTACACCGTAGGCCTTGGGCTTTAAGACCTGCTGACTACAGGTCTGACCCAGCACATTTTCAGCTGTGGCGACTGTGGTGAAAGACTCCTTCTGTTTGAGAAGAGCAGAGGGAAAAGTAAAGGGGACTTTGTCATGCACCTTGGGTACCAGCTCAGCCACAATAGGGTAGAGAAACAAGCAGGCTCTTAGATCCCCGAGTCCAGACCTAGGCCCTTGGATGGCATTTCTAGACCTACCTTTGGCCAGAGGGGAGCCCACTGCTATGAACAATGAGTCCCAGGCCTGGTAGCATTCACCACAAACTGATGGAAGAACTCTTGGGCTTTAGGTAAACATTGGCAGTAGCCTGGCAGAACCTCCATTGACCAGTGGTGGTGGCCACAGAGAGAGGCTCCTCTACCTGTGGAAAGGGGAGGGCAAAGTGGGAAGGACTTTACATTCTGGTATAAGTACCAGCTTAATCTCAGAATAGAACACTAGGTAAACTGCTGAGGTAAACACTAGGTAAACTCCAATACCTGGCTCCCAGACAGCATCCCTGGACATGCCCAGGGCCTGAGGGAATATACCACCCTAAAGAACAGGGCCTTGGGCAAGATCCAGTGCTGTGCTGGCTTCAGGTCTCACCCTGAAGCCACAGGGGTACTAGTATCACCATACCCTCAGCTCCAGGTGGATCAGCACAGAGAGAGGGACTCTATTTGTTTGGGAAAAAGTAAGGGAAAAGAACAAGAGTCTCTTCCCGGAAATCCAGAGAATTCTTCCAGATCCTATACCAGACCACCAAGGCAGTACCTCTAAAAGTCTGCAAAATCCACAGTTTTAGTGGGCTTGGGGCCCAATTTCCTTCAAATACCTGGGAAGCCTTTCCCAGAAGGACAGGCACAAACAATCCCTGTGAAGAATACAATAAATATCTAACTCTTGAATGCCCAGACACCGACAAACATCTACAAGCATCAGCATCATCCAGGAAAACATGACCTCACCAAATGAACTAATTAAGGCACCAGAGAACAATCCTGGAGAAACAGATATGTGACCTTTCAGACGAAAAATTCAAAATAGCTGTCTAGAGGAAACTCAAATAATTTCAAGGTAAAACAGAGAAGGAATTCAGAATCCTGTCAGATAAATTTAACAGAGAGACTGAAATAACAATAACAACAAAATAAAGCAGAAATTCTAGAGTTGAAAAATGCAATTGACATGTGAAAGAATGCATCGGTGTCTTAATAGCAGAAGTGATCAAGCAGTAGAAAGAATTACTGAGATTGAAGACAGGCTATTTGAAAAAAAACACAAGTAAGACAAAAAATAATAAAAAACAATGAAGCATGCCTACAGGAAGTAGAAAATAAATGCAAGAGGGCAAATCTAAATGTTATTGGCCTTAAAGAGGAGATAGAGAGATAGATATAGAAAGTTTATTCAAAGGGATAATATCAGAGAACTTCCCAAACCTAGACAAAGATATCAACATTCAAGTACAAGAAGGTTATAGAACACCAAGTAGATTTAGCCCAAAGAAGATGACATCAAGACATTTAATAATCAAACTCC
Organism: Papio anubis; assembly: GCF_008728515.1. Classification (NCBI taxonomy): domain Eukaryota; kingdom Metazoa; phylum Chordata; class Mammalia; order Primates; family Cercopithecidae; genus Papio; species Papio anubis. The sequence continues at coordinate 6,891,345 of NC_044996.1, read as the reverse complement.
AAAAGGTCAAAAATAACATATCGTAAAAGCAGCGAGAGAAAAGAAGCGAATAACGTACGATGGAGTTCCAATATATCTGGCAGCATACTTTTAAGTGGAAGCCTTACAGGCCAGGAGACAGTGGCTTGACATATTTAAAGTGTTGAAGGAAAAAAGTCTTACCCTAGAATAGTATGTCCTGGAAAAATATCCTTCAAACATGAAGGAGAAATAAAGACTTTTCCAGATGATATGGATTGGCTCTGTGTCCCCACTCAAATCTCACATTGGATTGTAATTCCTAGTGTTGGATATGGGGCCTGGTGGGAGGTAATTGGATCATGGGAGTGGTTTCTAATTATTTAGCACCATCTCCTTAGTGCTATCTCATGATTAAATTCTCATGAGATCTGGTTGTTTAAAAGTATATAACACTACCCCCTTTACTCTCTCTCTCCTGCTCTACCATGTGAAGATTGCATCTGTTTCCCCTTCTACCATGATTGTAAGTTTCCTGGGGCCTCCCAAGCCATGCCTCCTGTACAGCATGCAGAACTGTGACCAAATTAATCCTCTTTTCTCCATAAATTACCCAGTCTCAGGTATATTTTTATACAGTGTGAGAACAGATTAATACACCAGACAAACAAAAGCTATGAGACTTCATCAATATCAGACCTTTCCTACAAGAAATGCTAAAGGGACTTCTTCAATCAAAAAGAAAAGGATGTTAGTGAGCAAGAAGAAACCATCTGAAGGTACAAAGATCAATGGTAATAGTAAGCACACAGAAAAGCACAGAATAGTATAACACTGTAATGGTGGTATATAAACTACTTTTGTCTTAAGTAGAAAGACTAAATGATGAACCAACAAAAAATAATAACTACAACAACTTTTCAAGACATAGACAGTAAAATAAGACATAAAGAGACACATATTAAAAAGCAGAAGGATGAAGTTAAAATGTAGATATTTTATTAGTTTTCTTTTTATGTGTTTGTGTTAAGTTGCCATCAGTTTAAAACAATTGATTATAATGGTATTTGCAAATGTTATGGTAACCTCAAATTTTAAAAATGTACAACAGATACACAGACACAGACACACACACACACACACACACACACAAAGAGAGAGAGAGAGAGAGCAAGAAATTAAAGCATATCACCAAAGAAAATAACCTTTGCTAAAAGGAAGACAGGAAGGAAGAGAAACCTTCAAAACCACCAAAAAAGAAAAAAAAAAAAAAAAGGCAGGATTAAGTCCCTACTTATCAACAATAACATTGAATGTAAGTAGACTAAATTTTCCAATGAAAAGACACAGAGAGGCTAAATAGATGTAAAAACAAGACCTAATAATCTTTTGCCTACAAGAAACACACTTCACCTAAAATATACATATAAACTCAAAATAAAGGAAGGGAAAAAGACATTCCATGCCAATGGAAAGCAAAACGGAGCAGGAGTACCCATACTAATATCAGACAAAACAGGTTTCAAGACAAAAACTGCAAAGAAGAGACCAAGAAGGTTATTATATGATGATAAAAGGGTTAATTTAGCAGTAGGATATAATGATTATATGTGCACCCAACACTGGAGCACCCAGATATATAAAGCAAATATTAGTAGAGCTAAAGGGAGAGGTAGACACCAATGCAACAGTAACTGGAGACGTCAACATATACTTTCAGCATTAGACAGAAGTCCAGTCAGAAGATCAATAAAGAAATATCAAATTTAATGTGCACCAAGAACAAATGGACCTAATAGATATTTATAGAACATTTAATCCAATGGCAGAATACACACTGTTCTCCTCAGCACATGGATCATTCTCATTCTCTGACCACAATGGAATAGAAATAGAAATCAATAACAAGAGAAATTTTGGAAGCTATATGAACACACAGAAATTAAAGAATATGCTCTTGCATGGTCAGTGGGTCAATGAAAAAAATAAGAAGAAAATTGAAAAGTTTCTTAAAACAAATGAAAAAGGAAATACAACATACCAAAACCTATGGGATACAGGAAAAGCAGTACTAAGAGAGAATTTTATTGCTATAAATGCCTACATCAAAATAGAAAAAAAATTCGAATAAATAATCTAATAATGAATCTTAAAGAATTAGAAAAGCAAAAGCAAGCCAAATCCTAAATTGGGAGAAGAAAATAAATAATAAGGATCAGAGCAGAAAAAAAAAATGAATTTGAAATGAAGAAAACAATACAAAAGATCAATGAAACAAAAAGTTGGTTTTACGAAAAGATAAAATTGGCAAATCTTTAGCCAGACTACAGAAAAAAAAAAAAAAGAAAAGGAGACCCAAATAGATAAAATCGGAGATTTTAAAAAAAGGAGTTATTACAACTGAAGCCCAAAGGATCATTAGTAGCCCCTATGAAAAATTATGTGCCAATAAATTGGAAAATCCAGAAAAAATGGATAAATTTCTAGACACATACAACCTACTAAGATTGAACCATAAGGAAACCCAAAATCTGAGCAAACCAATAACGAGAAATGAAATCTAAGCTGTAATAAAGTCTCCCAATAAAGAAAAGCCTGAGACCCAATGGCTTCACCACTGAATTCTACCTAACATTTAAAGAACTGATACTGATACCAATCCTACTACAACTGTTGTGAAATAGAGGAGGAGGGAGTACTTCCAAATTCATATATGAGGCCAGTATCACCCTGATACCAAAATCAGAACAAAGGCACATCATAAAAGGAAGGAAGGAAGGAAGGAAGGAAGGAAGGAAGGAAGGAAGGAAGGAAGGAAGGAAGGAAGGAAGGAAGGAAGGAAAAAGAAAGAAAGAAAGAAAGAAAGAAAAAGGAAGGAAGGAAGGAAGGAAGGAAGGAAGGAAGGAAGGAAGGAAGGAAGGAAGGAAGGAGAAAAGAAAAGAAAAGAAAAGAAAAGAGAAAAGAAGGAAGGAAAGAAAACTACAGGCCAGTATGTCTGATAAATATTGATGCAAAAGTCCTTAACAAAATACCAGCAAACAAAATTCAGCAATACATTAAAAAGATCATTCATCATGACCAAGTGATATGTATCATAGGGAGGCAAGGATAGTTCAACATACACAAATTAATCAATATGATACATCATATCAACAGAGTGGAAGACAAAAATCATATGATCATTTCAATTGATGCTGAAAAAGCATTTGATAAACTTCAACATTCCTTCATGATAAAAACCCTCAAAAAATGGGTATAGAAGGAACATACCTCAACATAATAAAAGCTGTATATGACAGACCCACAGCTAGTATCATGCTGAATGGGAAAAACCGAAAGCTATTCCTCTAAGACCTGACACATGACAAGGGTGCCAACTATCACCCCTATTATTTAACATAGTACTGGAAGGCCTGGCTAGAGCAATAAGACAAGAGAAAGATATAAAGAACACCCAAATTGGAAAGGAAGAAGTCAAATTATCCTTGTTTGCAGATGATATTATCTCATATTTGGAAAAACCTAAAGACTCCACACAAAAAAAACTGTTAGAACTGATAAACGAATTCAGTAAAGTTGCAGGATACAAAATCAACATACAAAAATCAGTAGTATTTCTGTATACCAACAGTGAACAATCTGAAAAAAAAAAATTGAAAGTAAGCCTATTTGCAATAGCAAAAAATAAAACTAAATAACTGTTAATTAACTTAACCAAAGAAGTAAATAATCCCTACAAGGATAACTACACAGAGCTGGTAAAAGAAATTGAAGAGGGACAAATACAAAACATGAAAAGATATACCATGTTCATGTATTGGAAGACTCAGTATTGTTAAAAAGACCATACCACCCAAAGCAGTCTATGGATTCAATTCAATGCTGTCCCTATCAAAATACAAATGACATTCTTCACAGATTTAAAAGAAACCATCCTAAAACTTACATGGAATCACAAAAGACCCAGAAAAGCCAAAGCTATCCTGAGCATAAATAACAAAACTAGAGGAATCACATTACCTGACTTCAAATTATACTAGAGAACTACAGTAACCAAAACAATGTGGTACAGGTATAAAAACAGACACATAGACCAATGGAGTAGAAGGCAGATCCCAGAAAGAAATCCACTGCCTGTAGTTAACTCATTTTTGAGAAATGTGTGAAGAACATACAGTAGGGAAAATACATTAGGGTCTCTTCAATAAATGGTGCTCTGAAAACTGGATATCCATATGCAGAAAAATGAAACTAGAACCCTGTCTTTCACCACATACAAAAGTCAAATCAAGACGTATTAAAGGTTTCACTCTAAAATCTAAAATTATGTAACTACTACAAGAAAACATTGGGGAACATCTCCAGGTTATTGATCTAGCCAAAAATTTCTTGAGCGATACCCCACAAGCACAGGCAACCAGGGCAAAAATGCATAAATGGGATCACATCAAGTTACAAAGCTTTTGCATAACAAAGGAAACAATCAACAAAATGAAGAGACAACCCAGAGAATAGGAGAAAATATTTGCCAGCTACCCATCTGACAAGGGATTAATAACCAGAATATATAAGAAACACAAACAACTCTATAGGAAAAAAAAAAACAAACTAATATTCTGATCAAAAGATGAGCAAAAGATTTGAATGCACATTTCTTAAAAAAACACACACACACACACATACAATTGGCAAACAGGCATATGAAAAGGTGCTCAACATCACTGATTAGAGAAATGCAAATTGAAACCACAATGAGATATCATCTCAGTGAAGTTGAAATGGCTTATATCCAAAAGAAAGTCAATAACAAATGCTAGCGAGGATGTAAAGAAAAGAGAACCTTTGTACATCGTTGATGAAAATATAAATTAGTACAACCAATATGGAGAACATTTTGGAGGTTCCTCAAAAAACTAAAAATAGAGGTACTATATGAAGCATTCCCATTACTGGGTATATACTCAATAGAAAGAAGATCAGTATATCAAAGAGGTGTTTGCACTCCCATTATTATTACAGCAGTAATATCCAAGATTTGGAAATAACCTAAGTGTTCATTAACATAGAAAATGAGGTACTCCTAAGCTAGCAGAAGACAAAAAATAACTAAAATCAGAGCTGAACTGAAGGCGATAGAGATACAATAAAACATTCAAAAGACCAATTAATCCAAGAGCTGGTTTTTCGAGAAAATTAATAAAATAGACTGCTAGCTAGACTAATAAAGAAAAGAGAAGATTCAAATAAACACCATCATAAATGATAAGGGGGATATTACCACTGAGCCCACAGAAATTCAACCAACCACCAGAGAATATTATAAACTCCACTATGCACATAAACTGGAAAATCTAGAAGAAATGAATACTCACCTGAACACATATATTCTCATAAGACTGAACGAGGAAGAAGTTGAATCCCTGAATACACCAATAATGAGTTCTGAAATTGAGGCAGTAATAAATAGCTTACCACCACCAACAACAACAAAAGGCCACGGACCAGATGGCTTCACAGCTGAATTCTACCAGATGTACAAAAAATGAACTGCTGCCATTCCTACTGAAACGATTCCAAAATATTGAAAAAGAGGGCCTCCTCCCTAACTCATTCTGTGAGACCAGAATCATCATGAAACCAAAACCTTGCAGAGATACAACAAAAAAAGAAAACTTCAGGCTAATATCCTTGATGAACATCGGTGTAAAAAATCCTCAAGAAAATACTAGCAAACTGAATCCAGTGGCACATCAGGAAGCTTATCCACCACAAGCAAAAAGGGTTTTTCCCTGGGATGCAAGGTTGGTTCAACATGCATAAATCAAAAGATGTGATTCATCACATAAACAAAACTAAAGACAAAAACCACATGATTATCTCAATAGATGCAGAAAAGGCTTTCTGAAAAATTCAACATCCCTTCGTGTTAAAAACTCTCAATAAACCAGGTACTGAAGGAACATACCTCAGAATAGTAAGAGCCATGTGTAACAAACCCACATCCAATATCATACTGAATAGGAAACAGCTGGAAGCATCCCCCTTGAAAACTTGCACAAGACAAGGATGCCCTCTCTCACCACTTCTATTCAACATAATATTAGAGGTTCTGCAAGGCACTCCACCTGATGGGCCTCGCTGAGCTCCCAGCTGACAGCCAGCACCAACCTGGAGCTGTGTAAGCGATCATCTTGTACTTTCCTGCCCAGTCAAATTTCAGATATCTGCAACTCCTGGCACATGGAGCAAAAGGTTCACAGAGATTAGTCCAGTCCTCTGTCAGCCCAGATAATCCTGAGAAAATAATTAGTTATTGTTTTAACCCACTAAGTTTTGAGATAATTTTTTCCACAGAAACAATCAAAATCGTTATTTTCACTTCTCGTGGGTAAGTATTAGGAGTAGAACTGCTGACAGGCCAGGTGTGGTGGCTCACACCTGTAATCCCAGCTCTTTGGGAGGCCGAGGTGGGTGGATCACTTGAGGTTGGGAGTTTGAGGTCAGCCTGACCAACATGAAGAAACCCATCTCTACTAAAAATACAAAAATTAGCTGGGCCTGGTGGTGCATGCCTGTAATCTCAGCTACTCAGGAGGCTGAGGCAGGCGAGTCACTTGAACCTGGTAGGCAGAGGTTGTGGTGAGCTGAGATTGAGCCATTGCACTCCAGCCTGGGCAATAAGAGTGAAACTCCATCTCAAAAAAAAAAAAAAAAATTAAAAAAATGAGTAGAACTGCTGGATCATATAATATGTGTATATTAATCTGTATAGAAAATTACCAAATTATTATCATAATATCAAAAGTAGTTTTACCTCTTCATACTCTCACTAGCAAAGTAAGAGTGCTCTGGCTTCTCCATATCCTCATCATAACTTTTTAAAATTTTAGCTACTGGCAGTTATTCATGGTATCCCATTGGTTTTTGTTGTTGTTGTTGTTTTGTTTTTTGTTTTTTGTTTGTTTTTTTGAGATGGAGTCTCACTCTGTCACCCAGGCTGGAGTGCAGTGGCGCGATTTCGGCTCACTGCAACCTCTGCCTCCCGGCTTCACGCCAGCCGTTCTCCTGCCTCAGCCTCCCAAGTAGCTGGGACTACAGGCACCCGCCACCATGCCCGGCTAATTTTTTATATTTTTAATAGAGACGGGGTTTCACGTGTTAGCCAGGATGGTCTCGATCTCCTGACCTCGTGATCCACCTGCCTCGGCCTCCCAAAGTGCTGGGATTACAGGTGTGAGCCACCACGCCCGGCCCTCCTATTGGGTTTTTAATTATTATTTCATGATTAGTAATAATGTTGAAAACTTTTCATTGTGTTTAATTATCATTTGTTAATCTTCCCTTGTGAAATCTATTTACAAATCTTTTGTCTATTTTGTTTTAAATTGAGTTTTTGCCATTTTATATTTATTTGTTGGAGTTCATTGTATATTCTAGATACAAGTCCTTTGATTGATAGATAAATATAGTGTGATTCTTTACTCCAGTCTATAGCTTGACTTTTTATTTTCTTAAGAATGTCTTTGAGGAGGAGAAAGTTTGAATTCTGATGAAGTCAAATTTACCAATTTTTTAAATGATTAATAATATTTTATATTTGTTCTCTCTAAGAAATCATTGTCTACCTCCAAGGTTGAAAGATATTCTCTTACAACTTTTCTTAAAGTTTTCCTATACCTTTTATATTCATGTATATAGACCATATTGAATTAATTTTTTGTGAATGGTCCAAAATGGTAACTGAGATACATTGTTTCATTTTTAATATAACTATATTTATATATTTATATAATATATAAATATATATATTTATATATAATATTAAAAATAGTATCATATATAACATGTGTTTTATTTTTTATATATATATAAAAGAGGCTCTGGCCAGAGAAATCAGGCAAGAGGAAGAAATAAATAGTATTCAAATAGGAGGACAGGAGGTCAAAGTATGCCTGTTTGCAGATGACATAGTCCTATATCTAGAAAACCTCATCTTCTCAGCCCAAAAGCTTCTTAAGCTGATAAGCAACTTCAGCAAAGTTTCAGGATACAAAATCTGTGTGTAGAAGTCACTAGTATTCCTACACACCAAAAACAGTCAAGCCAATAGCTAAATCGTGAATGAACTCACAATTGCTACAAAAAGAATAAAATACGTAGGAATACAGCTAACAAGGGAAGTAAAGGACAAGTGAAAATGTGGTAGATATACACCATAGAATACTATGCAGCTGTATAAAAGAATGAGATCACGTCCTTTGCAGGGACATGGATGAAGCTGGAGTCCATTATTAGCAAATAATGCAGGAACAGTAAAACAAATACTGCATCTTCTCACTTGTAAGAGGGAGATAAATCATGAGGACAGATGGACACAGAGAGGGAAACAATGGATACTGAGGCCTACTGAAGGGCGGAGGGTGAGAGGAAGGAGAGGATCAGAAACAATAATGAATAATAGGCTTAATACCTGGGTGATGAAATAATCTGTATAATATACCCCCATGAGACAAATTTAATTATGTAACAAACATGTACATCCTCTACATGTACCCCTGAACTTAACAGTTATAAAAAAAAAAAGAAAGAAAGAAAATGAGGTGCTTATACACAATGGAATACTATTCAGTCATAAAAATGGATGAGATTCTATCATTTTCAACAACATGGATGGAACTGGAGGTCATTATGTTAAGTGAAATAAGCCAGGCACAGAAAGACAAACTGGATATTCTGACTTATTTGTCAGATCTAAAAACCAAAACAATTGAATTCATGAACACAGAGTGTAGAAGGATGGTTACCAGAGGACGGGAATGGTCGTGGAGATCAGGGAGTAATGGTTATTGGGTACAAAAAATAGTTAACAAGAATTTATAAATATAGTATTTGATAGTACAACAGGAAGAGTACAGTCAATAATAATTTCCCTGTACATTTAAAAATAACTAAGAATATAACTGGATTATTTGTAACACAAAGGATGCATGCTTGAGGGATGGATACCCAATTTTTTATAATATGATTTTTACACATTGTGTTCCTGTACCAAGATATCTCATGTACCCCAGAAATATATGCATCTATGTACTCACAAATATTGAAAGTAAAATTTTTTTAAAAGAAAAAACATTTGTGAAGCTTTGAACTCTGATAATAACAGTGATTCAGCCTCCTTCCTATGTCAGACTCTCAGATTTACATTCCTTTCCATCTCTCTCTTTTTTGTTTATTTGACAGAGTAGTGCATTAAGTGCAGAATAATGCAGTCCAATCTGAATACATAAGAGCTGAAGGGGGAGAGCTGAAAGGAGTGTATCTGAAGGGATTACTCCAAGAAGACTCCCCCAGAAGAGGTCTCTCTTAAAGTGAGATCTAGTAGGTCTGTTTAGCACTTGATTCTTGAGCTGGCATGGAGGAACAAGGCTGCTTGGGCAGAAAGGCATGGATAAGAGGGCTTTGGATGACCACATAATTGAGTATTGAGTTAACATGCAAGACAAGGTATTTCCTTTTTGATTGCGTAAGACTCTATAAATGAGGAAGATCATTGCCAGACAGAAAACTTCATAGACTATTTATCGTTATAAAGTGGGCAGAAGAAATTGACTGACCTGGTGGCTTAATCTGAATTCTGAGCAAATGCTTCATTAAATTATAATTCAGTGCGTCAGATTTATATAGCCCCTGTCTTCGTTAACAATATAAATATTTCTTTAAAATAGCATTTTGGAATTGAACACAGTATGGTAATAAGTTTCTTTCCTCCCCAAGCTGCTAGCAATCGATTCTCACCTAGTTGTGTGGATGACACTTAGACTTTAGCCTTCTTAAGAATCATCCATGAGGCATGAGTTACTGTGCTATAATTCATATTTTGCCAGGGTTTTTAGATTTTATAAAGGAAGCTGTCTTTAGCATCAGTGGGAAATCTCCAGGAACAGACTGGATCTGTGATAGGATATCCTCAGAATATTCTAGAATACAAATGGTGCTCTTGAGCTCCCTAGAAATGTTTGACATTTATTTATTCCCAGCAAAAGGCTGAGGCTTTTGCAGGTATGCCCCCATTTATGTAATAGGTGTGCTTCTGAAAATCACTGTGTAAAAACATCCACATACATAAATAATGAAGCTTTAAATTAACAGTATGTGGTCACTATTGGAGAACAAGTTTTTGCAAAGTGAAATATCTTTGTGTAATGTGAATATCATCACTGGTTTTATAAGCATGGTTTCTGGTATATTCAGCTTCTTTAGAAGTGAAACCTATTCATATGTAAGCCCAGGGAACTAGTAATTGCAGTCTTCATGTGTTTAGGCTGATTGGGTCAATATTTTTACAGGGTCTCTCTAATTCTTTTAAGTTGGGAGCAGATGGCCCTTTTACATGAATGATAAATTGTGAAAATTGAACATAGAAGAAAAAATAGTATTCGAATCAAACAAAACTTGTTACAAAGTTAAAATGAGACATGTCTAATGATTTGCGTGGTAATTGGGCCAAAATATTAAGTGGTTTCTGTAAATGGCTATAATTAGTGTGACTCTAGGTACAGAGGATATTGAAGAGAGTGTTGAAGAAAAGTGACCAGATCTTTTTGAGAGCCCCTTGAGTCATAACTCAGAAGGACTCAGGGCTTTCCCTCCTTCAGCTAGTCATGCCAATAGCCCAGCTTTCAAGGAATTTCTGTTTGACAGAGATATATTGTGTCAGACTCAAACCTGTAAGACCAAACCAGGCAAGTCACACTTATTGTGGACCACTTGTTTCTCAACTTGAGCATGAGTCAGAATCCCCTGGAAAGCTTGTTAAAGTACAGATGACTAAGACCCATTCCCAGTGCTTCTCATTCAGCAGGCCTAGGATTGGGCTCAATAATTTGTATTTCTAACAAGTTCTGATGTGATGCTATTCCTTTGGGGGACACTCTTTGAGAATCACTGGCTTAGAGAAAGGGTGCACATCTTAGTCTGTTTTCTGCTACTACAACAGAATACCTGAGACTGGATAATTGATAAACAGTAGACATTTACTTGGCTCATGGTTCTGGAGGCTGAGTCAGCATCCAGTGAGGGCCTTTATGCTGCACCATTCCATGGTGGTGGGTGGAGGGGCAAGAGAGGGCAAGAGTAAAAAAGCAAGAGAAGGCTGAACTTGCTTTTATAAAAACCAATTCTCACAATAACTAACCCACTTCTGAGATAAGGACATTTACCCATTCATGAGAGTGGAGCCCACATGGCCTAATCACATCTTAACAGTCCTACCTCTTAATATAATCACAATGGCTATTAACATTCAATATGAATTTTGGAGGGGACCTTCAAGCCATAGAAGTGCCACTGCAGGAACCTCAGGAACAAATTGCTAATCAAGAGAAGAAGCTCAATAGGTTGTCATTTTTACCTCATGACATGGAGAGAGAACTGGGTACAGGGGTGGGTGGGTTTCAAGAGCTATCAGCTCTCCTCAGTATCCCTCTCCCCAGGGTCTCACTTGCATTCATGGATTCATTGGAGACATATCAGTCATGGGAACTGCAGCAGAGAAGATTACAGTCCAGAAATGTGCACACTGGATGAGAATCTAAGTTGACAATGCTATGTGCATACAAGAGGTACAACTCCTACTACAACTACCTTTTCAGTTTCATTCACCTCCTATTCTCCAATATGACAATTTCCCACACTCCCTCTTCACAATTACCCAACACATCTTGCTACATTCTCACTTAGGGGATGACGTTGCATTTTACTTCACCCAAAACAGCAAAACAATCCAAGGAGAATTTTCACAAGCTTCCACATCTCTCCAACCACCTTCACCTGAGCCAGGTATTTGGTCTTCTATTCTATTACACTGGATTAATTCGAGTTCTCCAGAGAAATAGAACCAACAGTATGTGTGTGTACGTATATGCATAGATGATAGATGATAGATAGATAGACAGAAAGACAGACAGACAGACAGACAGACAGACTTTAAGGAACTGGCTCACACAATTGTTAGGGCTAGCAAGTCTAAAACCTGCAGGGCAGGTTGGCAGGCTGGAGACCCAGGAAAGAGTTGATGTTGCAGTTCAAGTCCAAAGGCACTCTGGAAGCAGAATTCCCTCTTCTTTGGGGTACCTCAGTTTTCCTTAAAGCCTTCAACTGATTGCCTGAGGCCCACTCATATTATAGAAGGGAATCTGCTTTACTCAAACTCTATGGATTTAAATGTTAATCACATCCAAAACACAGAAATATCCAGGATAATATTTAACCAAATATCTGGGTAATGCAGCCCAGCCAAGTTGACACATAAAATTAACCATCACACTGGGTTAATTGGTTATGTTCTTTCCTGGGCCAGTCCTTGCAATGGTGCCCTACCTAGATCCCATGTCTCTCACATATTCATGAACTTCTTTCCTGCCATCTGTCCTTGTTTTCCTTCCTGATCATTTTTTTCTGCTTGATCTTTCTCATCAGCTATAATATCTCTCATCATTATAAATTTTCCCTTGACCCCCATATTCTCCTCTAGCTACTTCCCAGTGACTGTGCTCCCCTTTATAGCAAATCTTCTCCAGTGAGTTGTCTATAACTGCTCTCTCAATTCCTACTCCTCCAATTCTCCATTGAACTCCCTGCAGTGAGTTCAGTTGAATGCCTTAAGTGAAAGCCTTAAGTGAAAGCAGTCAGGCTTTCATACCCAAAACTACACTTGCCAAGGCTACCAGTCACTCCGTTGGTGTCAGATCCAATGGATGTTGCTCAGTCCTCATCAAGCAGCAGCATTTGGCACACTCGGTTTCTTCATTTTTCTTCAAATATGTTCTTCAGTTGTCCCTCAGTACACCACACTCTGGGTTTTGCTCTACCTCATTGGCCACTAATGTATCAGTCTTCTTTTCTGGTTTCTCCTCATCCTCCTGATTTCTAAATATCAGAGTACCCTTGGGCTTAGTCCTTGGCTGTCTCATCTTTTCTATTTATGTTCACCTGCTAGGTGATCTAATGTGGCCCCATGGCTTTAAATACTTTGGATATACTAATGACCTCAAAGTGAGTCTAATAAATGTGTAACTGCACGATGGAATCAATCCAGTGAAAGAAAGATACACTGTGCTACGAGATCATATACCAGGGGTTCTTGTTCGAGTCTAAAACAGGTGTTTACAAACTTTGGCCTGCAGGCCAGTATTCAGCTTGCAATCTGTTTTTGTCAATAAAGTCTTATTGGAACAGAGTTACACCCATTTGTGTACTATAAGGCTGCTTTTTATACTACAATGGCAGAGTTGAATCTTTGTGACAAAGATTATACAGCCAGCAAACCTGAAAATATTTACTGTTTGTCCCAGAAGTTTGTTGACCCCTGGCTGGGAGATCAAGGAACACATGATATTTGAATTGAGATCAGAAATATGAATAGGAGTCATCCAGGCAAAGGAGAGACAAGAGCATTTCAAGACACTAGAACAGCACTGTACAAGCCTTGAGAGGGAAGGGAACATGGGGAATCAGAGGACCTAATGGAAAGCTAGCATGCCTGTAGAATGGGTTCAACATACCAAATAAGACTGATTAATGGTGGAGGCAGTTGTGTACCTCACAAATATTGCATAAACCAGTGCTTCCAAAACTTTATTATGTGTTAAAATGAAAACACCTGTTAAAATGCAGATTCTGATTCAATAAGTCTGGGATGGGGCCTGTGATGCTGCATTTTAAGCAAGCTATCAGGGATGCTTAAGTGGTATGTCTTCAGATCACATTTTGAATAGGAAGCCATGCTGAGTGGTTGGATAAGAGGCATGGGCGGGGGAAGAAGGAATCAAGGATAATTCCAAGTTTCTAACTTGAGCAACCAGGTAATGCCACTCACTGGGATGAGGAGACTGGGGACCAAGAACGTTTGAAGATGGAGATGCTGAGTTAAGTCTTGGATGAGTTAAATTTGTGGTGCTGATGGGGACATTTAGGTGTAGACCAGCAGGTAGTTGAATATTGAAGGTTGAATTTAAAGGGGGAAATTTGTACTAAGGGAGGGTTTTTCAAAATTAGATGAATGAGACTTATGCATTTTAATTGGCTGGGGAAAGGAAGTTTTAATGGGGATGTATCCAGAGGAATTGCTACCCTTGAACAGGAAGAGATGGGGGTGTGGAAGGTAAAAATGTTTGTTTCTATAGATGTTGTGGGTGGAGGCGAGCTTGAAGGCACTCCCACTGTTGGTCCCTCTTTCCCTTGTGAAAAAGGAAGCAAGGCCATCTTCAATTTCCTTATTTATAAAATGAGAGGGGTGGGAATTTATCTCAAGGTATCATCCAGTTTGATGGTTCTGAGTCAATACCAAAAAATTTAAATGTAGCATATAAATAAAAACAAATATTTACATTATATATAGAATCGTAATGAGAAATACTATGTCAAGAATTGGGTACAATTCAAATATGCATTTTATTTTAAGTCACCCTAAAGGTAATTGATGCATTAGAAAAGATAAGAAATTCTGTAAAGATTTAGATCTGTTACGATTTCTGACTAAGGGTGTACAATAATATATAACACTCATAATCTTTAAACTATTTGGCAGTCATAAATCTGTCTTCACAAAGTACCCTGGGAGACTGTTTCCCTTTTAAGTGGTATGGAAACCGAGGCAAGGAAATTGTGACTTGTCTAGAACTTTGAAGGAATCTTGCAATCCTGTTTTTTAAAGCCAGGACGTGAGAAGGGTCACATTTGGCTGATTTTCTTTACTTGAAATGAAAAGGCTCTGGAGGAAGCTTGTAGGGAAACTGGGTCATGTCACCTTCACCTAATGACATGAAGCATATCCTATCAACAAGATTATCTTCTTTTAAGGGATATTTTAGAAGCTTCTTGAGAGCAGAAAACTATATACAACCCATCTAGATATTTTTTACAGCTTCTAGAACACATAGTAGGAACAAAATATGTAGTAGTTGAATAAGATTTTCTTTTTAAGCATTGTGTCTTAGAATGAGAAAATTAGACTTTTCCCAGTAATGCCTGGCCATAATCAGAAAAGTCATGGCTGATCCTTGGGTTCAGAGTTTTGCTCACAGAGAATGTGGCTCTTATACTTTATTCCTGGCAGGAAATTTGTTCTTGCCCAACTTGCTCTATGGAATGAGAAAGTGGACTTTGGCCTTTTACTAAGTTGCTGTGTCCCAGTGTAACTGAAATTTTTTTTTTACTGTTTTCCCATCTAGATGTTCAAAGCAATGGTGCCTCCTCCTATCTACCCCAAAGGTTTTTGTAATGATAGCTCTTCAGGATGCTGAGCTCTTAGAAGAAAGGTATATATATGAAAAGTATTATCATATACAAAACAGATACTTTTCAGCCAAGATACATTTTAAAACCAAAATGAATACAGTTTCTGGAGTATCAGTTAATAAATACAAATGAATATGCTGAACTTATCTGTATCATAGGGGAACTGAAAGAAGCAATTGATGCTTATAAACTTTCTTGAAGTCTTTGAATTAAAGAGTCTAAAATGTATGAGGTATGATTACCTTCCTTATTATGAAAGTTATAATAATTAATACACACACACATTTTCCAATTCAGATTCACAGTTAGGACTTGTTTCAATGGAACAAACCCTTTAAAATTAATATTTGAGTAGGTAGTCTCTATTCCCTCTAGAGTCTAACTCATTTGGGAGGGCACAAACTTGTACAGATTCTAGTGTCACCCAAGTACATTCTGCCACTTGTATGTGTGTGTGTATGTATATATGTGTGTGTGTGTGTGTGTGTGTGTATATATATATATATATTTTTTTTTTTTTTTTTTTTTGAGATGGAGTTTCGCTTTTGTTTCCCAGGCTGGAGTGCAATGGCGTGATCTCGGCTCACTGCAACCTCCGCCTCCCGGGTCCTGCTCAGCCTCTGAAGTAGCTAGGATTACAGGTACACGCCACCATGCCTGGCTAATTTTTGTATTTTTAGTAGAGAGGGAGTTTTACCATGTTGGTCAGGCTGGTCTCGAATTCCTGACCTCAGATGATCCACCAGCCTCGGCCTCCAAAAGTGCTGGGATTACAGGCGTGAGCCACCGCACCCGGCCCTGCCACCTGTATTTTATAATTTTAGGAATCTGCCTTGCATTCATGGCAGGAAAAACTTAAATAATCCTGTGTTATTTATTCGAACTTCACAGAAATCAGGAGCCAAATAAGAGAGAGGAGATATATTTCTACATTTAGCAACGTTACTTCAGATGGCTGGACGTTCTCTGTGATATTTGCTTTAAAAACATTCTTCTGGTTTCATTAAACTATCTTTGATAGATATTAACCAAATATTCACTGTAGTCTAGTTTTTCACATTCCTAAATGATTGGCATTAGAGTTAGAAGGGGAAAAGGGATATATGAGTAAATGGGCTGAGATGGGGGGCAGACAGTTCGAAGAACTCATGGGGCAGGGCAAAGGAGTGACCAGTATTCATTAAACAACAAAACCCTGTGGAACTTTTTAGAAGTATACTGTATTTTCATTCATTTACTGAGAATGTAGATACAATTTGTTCAGATTACAGAGGAATGTCCCACTTAGGATCATACTGTTCAGAAGGACAGAGAACAAAATGTTTCTGCCCAAGCTCACTTGCTCAGGGTGTGCTAGGGAAAAGAAAAAAAAAAATACCATTTTTATAGTTCAAAAACACTTGAATACTCTCCACTGTAAAATTCTTTTAACTTTGCTGTGGATTTGAATTTTCTACAATAAAATGTCAGAGAAAAAGTTAGAAATGTCTCTTTACTCCTATTCCACTACCACCCCTCCCTACTTCAGACATCAAGCACACAGAATCAGAGCTCAGAAAATCTATCTAATTACTTTGTAAATTATATATTCTAGAATGTTCTTTGCCATTCTAAAGTGAAATTTAGGCATTCCTCTCTCATCACCTAAGGAGACGACAATAATATTATCAGAGCCAAACTATAGTAAGAGGTCTTTAAATACATTGAATCATACAGGACATAGAAAAGGTGATAATAACAGACCCATACACACATTATTAATACCCAAGTAGCCAGAGGTGATCTGAGGTTTTCCTCTTTAGAGGTGACAGACCGAGAGGTACACAGGGAAACAGTTCACAGTAAAAGAAAAGAAAGAAAAAATCAGTGGTCTTCATTATGTGGTGTACCCTGTAGGTTCTTTAAAAAGAAATGTAGATTAACTATTTAAAAAGTGAAGTAACCAAATATCATTGTTCAATTACTGTTGCAATTATGAGGATTGTATTTTCCAAACCCCAAACTGGGACATACACTTTGAAACTGGGACTGCCTAGAAAATTCAGAATGTGTGATATATCCAACAGTCTGATTCTGGTCTCTTTCTTTGTACTCCATAGAACTGAAGGAAAACATTTGAGACAAAATTCTATGAAGGTTTGTTATGAATCTCATTTTATGTTAAGGGACAATTGGCATTTTTGAATTGGAGTCCTGGGGCTGAAAGCACAAGTACATGATGTAAATATCTTAATTATCATTCATTATCCATCTTCAGAGGTACATTATTATACATGATTATGCATATCCCTGTAAAGAGGTATGGTTTCTACCTACAGTGACCACAGTTCCCAAATCCCAAACCAAGAAGCATAATCAGCATGCTTTAACAGGGAGATTGGATTTTTTGAAATCTGGGCTGTCCTGAAAAAGCTCAAATATCCCTTGGCAATATCTGTGTCGAATATGCAGGCACCTTTTAATAAAGCAAGGCAGAATAGGCCTGTTGTTCAGAGGAAAAAGGTCAGAAGAAGGTCATGGCTGGGTGACCTTGGAGCCATTTGGTCGTATCTCTTTTGCAGCTGGGAAGAGTGAGGAAGGTTAAAAGCAGAAGCTCTAAGAGAAAAAACAAAAAACAAACAAACAAAAAAACCCAAGGTCTCCATTTGGCATTGGAGTAAAAGAGAAAAAGAAACTAGCATTTTGAAGGACAGGCAGTACCCTGGGAGGATTCTCTCTTAGGCTGAGGACTTGGACCCTGGGCTCACTGTGTGTGAGCATATAAGCTGTGATGGGCTGAATCATATACCCCAAAACTTATATGTTAACATCCTAACTCCAAGTACATCAGAATGTGACTGTATTTAGAAACAGGATGTTTAAAGAGGTAGTTATGTTAAATGAGTTTAATTGGGTGTGACATAATCCAATCGGACTGGTGTCCTTATAAGAAGAGAAAATTAGGACACAGGCATACACTCAAGGAAGACCATGTGAAGACACATGGAGAAGATGGCTATCTATAAGCCAAGGAGACAAGACACAAACCTGCAGATTTCTAACCTCCAAAACTGTGAGACAGTAAATTTCTGTTGTCTAAGCAGCCCAGTCTGTGGTACAGTCAGTCCTCTTTTCCATGGGTTCAGCATGTGCAAATTCAATCAATCATGGATTCAAAATTTCTAAAAATAGCAATACAACAGTAACAATAACACAAAATTGTAAAAAATACAGTATGACAACTATTTACATAGCATTTACATTACATTAGGGATAAGTAATCTGGAGATGATTTAAAGTATATGAGATGTGTGTAGGTTATATGCAAATACTATATACCATTCTAAGTAAGGGACTTGAGTCTCCAAGGATTTCGGTATCGTGCAACCAATCCCCATGGATACCAAGGTACAACTGTAGTTTATTACAGCAGCCTGCCAAACCAGCACACCAACATAATGTTGATGCACATCAGGGCCTCCAACAGGAAGGGAGCCATGTGGACCTGGAAGGGAATAGGTTCTCTGGAAATTTCTTGCCCTTGGCGTTTTATTTCTCTGGTTCTTGGAGAAAGGCCCAAAAAGGAATTTAGAAAATGTATCACACTCTGAGACCTATCGTCCATGAGTTTTCTACACCTGTTTCCAGCCTTTCCAGAGTGATTTGAGCATCACGTATAACCAGTGTGAGGCTTTACCAGGACTTGTATGAAATTAGCTTGCAAAGACTCTGAGAAGGCTGGTACCATCAAAAAGATTCCTCATGATAGTACTGATGGATGTTACCCTCTAGTACCCCCAAAGAGAGTTACAATGTCATGAGATGGCATCATCTTCAACTGATACCTCAATAGCTATTTGAATTTGATCATGCACAAGGACAGTATTTGATTGTAGTTGTTAACAGTGCCCTGGGTTATTGCGATCTCCCAGGATAGAAATCAAGAGAGATCACCAAACATAGCAGCAAAGGAAAGTTTATTCAGCTTGTGCAGAGGGATTCAGCACCAAGAAGGGGAAAAGGAATGGGCTGCTTCTTGAAGGTAGTCTGTGGGTTAGGGCAATAGGGATTTTCTAGAGGAAACTATTACATCAGGGCATGTAGGAGGGGTTTTTCTAGTGCTTGTGCATTAGCTCAGCATGCTCCTTCATACATCATATGTAGCATTAGCATTTTAAATCTCCACCCTAGGCATAACTTTTGGCATTAAAATGAGGAGGGGTTAACTATAGCTTGGAGTTTAAGACTAAGTGCACATGAGGGGCCCCAGGGAAATCCCTAGCCTCCTGAAGTAGAAACTTTCTATTAATAGCTTCTTGGGTCTTTTGTTACTGATTGACTGAAAGTTAGGTAAGCTACAGCTTGAGTAGTAGATTATTGTTATTTTCCTCCAAACCATATTAAAACAGGGAACCCTTAGGCAAAGAATTCATGACCAAGACCCAAAAAGCAAATGCAACAAAAACAAAAATAAATAAATAAATGGGAACTAATTAAAGAGCTTCTGCACAGCAAAAGAAATAATCAGCAGAGTAAAGGGACAACCCACAGAGTGAGAGAAAATCTTCACAAATTACGCATCTGACAAAAGTCTTATATCCAGAATCTACAAGGAACTCTAACAAATCAGCAAGAGAAAACAAATAATCCCATCAAAAAGTGGGCAAATGACACAAATAGACAATTCTCAAAAGAAGATATATAAATGGCCAACAAACATATGAATAAAATTCTCAACATCACTAAAAATGCAAATTAAAACCATAATGAGATAACACCTTATTTATTCAAGAATTGTTATAACTAAAAAATCAAAAAATAGTAAATGTTGGCATGGATGTGATGAAAAGGGAACACTTCTACACTGCTGGTGGATATGTAAACTGGTACAACCACTATGGAAAACAGAATGGAGATTCCTTAAAGAACTAAAAGTAGAACTACCATTCAATCCAGCAATCCCATTACTTGGCATCTACCCAAAGGAAATGAAGTCATTATATGAAAAAGACACACGTACACACATCTTTATAGCAGTGTAATTTGCAATTGCAAAAATATGGAGTCAACCTAAATAACCATCAACCAACAAGTGGATAAAGAAAGTGTGGTATATATACACCATGGAATACTATTTAGTCACAAAATGGAACAAAATGATAGCCTTTATAGAAACTTGGATGGAGCTTGAGGTCAGTAATCTAAGTGAAGTAACTTAGGAATGGAAAACCAAATATCATATGTTATCACTTGTAAGTGGAAGCTAAGCTATGAGGACACGAAAGCACAAGAATGATATAATGGTCTTTGGGGACTCCGGGGAAAGGGTTGGGGGGTGGGTGAGGGATAAAAGACTACATATTGGGTATAGTGTACCCTGTTCAGGTAATGGGTGCACCCAAATCTCAGAAATCACCACTAAAGAACTTATCCATGTAACCAAAAATTACCTGTTCCTCAAAAGCTTTCTAAAGTAAAATTAAAAAATAAAACAAATCAGCGAAGCAACCAGCCTGCCTATCTCATTCCTCCCTGAGAGATTGTATCCTCCTTATTCTTAAGGGGTTCTGGGTGAAGGTCTTTTTTTCTGTAGCTACTTTCTGCTGAGCATGGGCATACTCCCTATCTTTATCCCTGGGAGGAACAGTCATCTCTCATAACTTGGTATAGGGGCCAATATGGTCTGGACTGGTGGTCTCCAGAATTGGCTGGAAGCCTTGTATGACAATTAACTTGACATAAAGTTGTTATCTGGAACACAAAAATTTTACTAGTAGGTTAAAGAAACATTAAACAAACAACAGCCCAGAAATTAATAGAAGAAGCATGGCCAATAAGGGCCCCAAGAAGGGAAGAAACCAAGTTATACAGGGTAAGGCTGATTTTACAGCATTCAATATCGAGTCAGCTGTTGGATTCCCTTTACCTAAAAGGTGTAGCCACTTTGCCTGATTACAGATTGTTTGGATGTTAACTTCTACTTGCCCTGTAGTATTTATCCAAGTACAGCAGGAGGTGTTGGCGACTGTGCATATGCCTCCTTGTTCTGCCAAGTCTAGGTCTAAGTGGTTGTCCAACACCACATTAGCAAGAAAATTGATGGAGGTCTTCAGAACTTTCAGATCCTTTCCTGTCTTGTCTACTATATGACCAATCTGTCATGTCAGATCATATAAGATTACCTCACAGGAAGTGAAGACTCTGCAAAAGGTGCAACTAGTCCAATATTTAGGCCTATTCCCACCGTGACCATGCCGAGGCCTCACCTTGCTCAACTAGGGGCCTGATGTTGGCAGGTAGAGTTACAGAAGATTACTTCATTTATCATTTCCAAGGCACATTTACCCACGAATTGTATATTGTCTATGCAAAAATAGGCCTGAGCCAGTGGAGAAAATGTATAAGAGAAGTAGGACGTGACCCATGGGAGGTGGTTATTAGGATGGCCATAAAGAAAAACAATTCTGGGAGGAGTGCAAATGCAAATGTCCTCCTGGGTGTTATTGAGAATTGTGAGGTTCAGGTTATTAATTGTGCAACTGTGGCCTTGATAATTGTCTGTGTGTTGCTCCATGATGTTATGTACTAGGTGGTCAGGGATGACCTTTGAGGTACCTTGAAGTATGGTAGATCTGCCCCCATAACTGAGCTTGTAAATTGCTGTGAAACCTTGGGCAGTGTAAAGCCGTATTTCTAAAGTGGTGGGATGTTACCCTGCCAGTATTCACACTGCTCTGAGTAATCAGAAAGCATTTTGCTAGCAGGTTTGGGCCCATACATTTTTAGTAATTCTATAGGGCACCAATGAGTTAACTTACATATGCAGAATTTTAAGTTAGAGGTGGGGTACCAAGTAACATTGTAATGAGAAGAAAAATTGCAACGAATACATCCTGCTCAAATGTGGTTTAATTCCTCATTTCCTACAGCGAGAGAATAGTTTTTAGCTGGGGGAAGGGTATAACAAGGAACTTGATGGGTAGGAAGCAGTCTGACAGTTAAAGGATAGGGTTTAGATAGCTGACCTCTATTTAAGTAATATATGATCAGGTTTAGGGTAGACAGGTTTAAAGGATCTGCAAAAGGAACACACAAAGAGAATTGGGGGTGCCTGTGGCAGATCCAGCAGTTAGAAAGGGATTCTCCTCTACTGATGATTTTGGAGAAACTGACTAGGCTATTGCGATTCCAGGGGCCTTGCACCCAGATTAAAAGAAAGAGGGCATAATGAGAGCATGATTAATATTCAAGGCAAGATACTTGTTTGGTTAATAATTATGCACTTGTAAGTGACTTGATTCTAGCCAATAGAGGGCAGACAGAGTGATGCCAACCAGTAGATTATTAAGAAAACACTAACAATTAACAGGAAGAGTAAGCACACTCGTATCAGTTATGTATTTAAGAGTATTCTTTAGTTTTATTGCTGCCTTCCAGAGGCAGCTTCCTGAAGAAATATTTGAGGTCCTCTGTAAGCTTCCAGGAGTAGACTGTTTCCTCCGAGAAGGCCTGTTCGTCAGAAGAAGCAAAAGGTTTTATTCTAGAGACATGGACTCAAGTCAGAAGTCCTTCCAACGTTATGACCGTTGGAGTGGACAAGATAACCTGGTAAGGACCCTTCTATTTTTCAGTTAACTGATCCTCTGGGTTTCCTTCTCACCATGTCTTGAGTAGGACCTGTGAACCTCGGCTAACATGGAAACGATCTGAAATCCCCTTTCCTAGCTGAGGTAATCTTATTACTATATTGAATGATTGCCTGCTGAACTTGTCCCAAGCTAATGATGTATTTTAGAGCCTGATTTAAATCTTCATCTAGTAGAAAGCTTGTTTTGAGAAAAGGCCACCCATAGATCATTTCAAAGGGGCTGAGCTTTATGTTTCCCTTCGGGACAGCTTTTAATTTTAGTAAGGCAATAGGAAGAAACTTAATCTGTGATTCCTCGGTGTTTTGGCATAGTTTAGCCACAGTTTTGTTTGTTTGTTTATTTATTAAAGAGTTTGGTTTATTCTTTCAACCTTCCTGGAATACTGAGAAGGTCAGGTGGAGTGAAGTTTGTACTGGATGCCAAGACTGCTAGACAGTCCTTGGGTGACCCAGGTGATAAAAGATGGCCTGTTGTCACTTTGTAGAAAGGCTGAGAACCTTAACCTAGGAATTATTTTTTTTAAGCAGTGATTTATAAACTTTGGTTGCTTTCTTTGTTCACATGGGAAAAGCTTTCTCCCAGCCTGTGAAAGTGTCTGTCAAAAATAAAAGATATTTGAATCACTCTTTGGGAGCATCTGTGAAAAATCAGTTTGCAATCTCCTCCAAGACAGGTCCCCCAATGTTGCACTACAGCAATCAGAGGTGGAGCCAGTAGATGGGCTTGGGGATTATTTCTAAGACAAATTTCATATGCCTGAATTACCTGATCCACTGTGGTTTTTAAAGCCTTGCCCAGTAGGAAATTTTGAATTAAATTTCATAGTAAGCCCCTCCTATAGTAAGTTGCCTCATGAAGGCCCTTTATGATTTTCCACTGGTCAGCTTCTGGTAGGAAGAGGCATCCTTGCTAATCTTCTAGACATCCCTGACCATTTAAATTGTATCCCTCCTTCTCTGGCAATTTCTCTTTTGATTGGCTCCATTGGGGATTTGAAGGCAAAGTGGAGGGTCTGATTACAAGGGCCAAAGTATCAAGTTACCTTATCCATGCTGCCTGTTTGGCACTTTATCAGCCTGGTTGTTTCCTTGGTTGATTAAAGAACTGTCCTTTTTGTGCCCTTTACAGTGTGTAACAGCTATTTGGTGAGGGAGTTGAACTGACTCAAAAAAGGATAGAATCACTTCCTTATCTTTTATCAGGTAGCTCCTAGCAGTCAATATTAACCTCTCTTTCCAGACAGCTGCAGAGCATGGAGCACTAGGAATCTATGCTTAGAGTCAGTAGATACATTAAGTCTTCTTCCTTCCCCAAGCTGAAGAGCCCTGAGTAGGGCTCTGAACTCTTTTCCTGAGCTGAAGTGCTTAGGGGAAGTGCTTTTGTTTCTATGGCTTAGTTTAGGCTGACAGCATGTCCTGCCTTCCAGACTCCATTCTCTACAAAGCTACTCCCATGTAAACCATTCTTCATCTGGATTTTCTAAGAGGGTATCCTGCAGGTCGATTCAGCTAGAATAGGTCCTCTCCAAAGTCTCCACATAGGTGTGTTCTGGTGTCCCCAAAGCGAGCGAGGAAATCAGGGCAGCAGGATTCAAAGTCTGACATACCTTTAAGGTCTGGGGTGTCCAGTAGTAGGGTCTGGTGTTGAGTTAACCTCCCCCGAGTCAACCAGTGGTGCTCTTTTATTTCTAACACATCCTGGACCTGGTGGGGAGTGTAAACATCAAGGAGTTGGCTTTTATGAGTTTGGAGACCTCTCTGACCAGTAGGCTAGTGGCTGTCACTGCTCTAAGGCAGCTGGGCCACCCCTGGGCTACTGGGTGTAATTTCTCTGAAAAGCAAGCCACTGGCCTTTGAACAGGCCCTAGCTTCTGAATTAGGACTCCCAGGGCTTATCCATACCTCTCATGTACAAAAAGAAAGAAAGGCTTCCACAAATCTGGGAAGGTTCCACACATCCCAAGGCAGGAACCTGACAATACTCAGATTTTAGGGTTTCATATGCTTGCTGGCAGACTTTTTTCCCAGTGGAACAGTTCTTTTTCTCCACCCTTGAGTACCTCATAAAGGGGTTTAACTATGAGGTCAAAGTTTGGGACCCAAATCTGGCAGAAGCTGGCCATCCCCAGAAATCCCCACAGCTCTCTTCTATTACCAGGGACCAGCAGGAAGCAATTAACTTTTTTCAGTCTGGGGTGAGCATTCTGGCTCCTGTAGTAAGTATGAATGCTAGATAGTGAACCTGTATCTTAGAGATCTGAGTCTTTGAATAGCGGCTCTTATATCCCTAGTCAGTCAAGAAACTTAAGGTTTTAATAGTATTTTGTTGAGAATCATGGAAGTCCTCACTAAAAATAAGCAAACTGTCCCCATCTTGCAATAAGGCGCCACTTGTAAGTTTATGGTCTCTGAGGTCTTTTGCCAGAGCTCACCCAAAAAGGTAGGAGCTATCCTGAAACCCGTGGGGTAGGACTGTCCAGGTATATTGGAAAGCTTCCTGGGTCTATGGATCCTTCCATGTAAAGGCAAACATGTAGATGGAGTCAAGATGCAGCAGTATACAAAATAAAGCATACTCTAGATCCAGCACAGTATAGAAATGAGTGCAGCCAGGGATTTGAGAGAGCAGTGTGTATGTTTAAGGAACTATAGGATAAATGGGGACAACTGAGTTATTCACTGCCCTAAGACCTTGAACAAAGTGGTACTTTCCATTTGTTTCTTTCACAGGCAGGATTGGAGTATTACAAGGGGGCTGGCAGGGCTAAATTAGCCCATGCTGTAGGAACTTTTCCAGGAGGGGCCATATCCCCTGTAGGGCTCCAGGTGTCAAAGGGTTTTAGGGCTTGCATAGGTAGGGTATGCTTGGCTTCAGTTGTATTTTAATAGGCTCTGCAGTGATGACTCATGCCAGTGTACTGGTATCCCATATGGACTTTGCCACTCAAGTCAATATCTCTTCTGAGACACAAGGTGGTTTCTGACCTTGGGGAGCCAAAAGGGCCAGTTAATGAATTTCCTTTCTAGGGGTTGTCAGAACTTTTATGGTATTCCCTCAGAGAGAAACTGAGGCTCCAAGCTTGTATAATAAATCATGACCTACTAAAGGAAGAGGATCCTCAGAGACATATAGAAAGGAATGAGTAATAGCCTTATATCCGATTTCACAAGTCAAAGTCAAAGGAAAAGTAAATTGCCTAACTTTTGGCTGACCACCTTTTCCTGTCACCCTACAGTCAGCATTGGAGAGAAGTCTGATAGGTTGGATAAGCATGTCGAGGGTGATCTGAGGCTCCAGAATGGTGATGATGACTGGAGGCAGATGAGCAGGCCCCCTCAAGCAGACAGAGTAGCCTACGCATCTGAGAGGCTAGCAACAAGAGTAACAGGTTGGGGAGACTCATTCTATCCTGGCTTCCTATGACAGAATAGGCAGTGCCTTTTCCAGTGCCCCTTTTTCTTACAGTAAGTGTACTGGTTGCATCCCATTTCTATTGCTGCTGGTCAAGGTCTATTCACACCTCACCCAAGGTTTTTCTATTGCCTAGGGTCACCTCACGGCAGACCTATAATTATGGCACCCAAAATATGTGCCTTGTTTTCATTCTCTCATCCTTCGTTTCCTTCTCTGTCCAGTCTTGATTGTTAAAAGCCTTTAAAGGCCTAAGGGATCTGGGGGCCACATTTCAGCTTCTGAAGCTTTCTCTGAATATCTGACACAGTTTGGGTTATGAAACTCATGGCCAGAAGGGTTTGACTCTCATTGGTCTTTGATTCTATACTATTAATAGTATGTTTTCTGAATATTTCAGAGAGCCTATTAAGGCACATAGCTGGACTTTCATCCTTTTCCCAAGTAATTTATTTTGCTTTGTCATAATTTGCTGGATTTTCTGGAACTTTCTTGCTCCCTCCATTTTGCAGTTGAGAAAATGACCTACCTTTGACTGTTATCTTCTATCTTCATAAACCCCCTGGGAGTTTTGTTCTGGGATCACCTCACTAGATGCTTGGTAGACAACATGACCAGAATTAGATTCTGCTATCCTTTCTGTCTATTCCCTGGACTTTTTCAAGATCTGAACTTTTTCATCAGGCATATAAAGGTGGGTCAGAACTATCATAACATCTTGCCAAGTTAAAACACACACACACACACATTAGATCCAATTTAGTAAATTCTGAACTTTCCAAGAACCAGACGAACCACTCCTTGTATTGACTTATATCTGACATTGAAAAGGGTACAGGGGAATGGCCAAGATGGACAACCAGAGCAGCTAGTTTGAGTGGCTTTCACAGAGAGGAATGGAAGGGGTGAGCAAAGACATCACCTTCAACTGAAGCATCCAGGAACTCGCATTGGTACTAATCAAGGAAACAACCTGACCCACAGAGAAGGAAGAAAAGCAAGAAATGACAACGACCTACTCAGGAGCAACATGAAGCCAGGGAATCCTCCCTCACTGAGGGAAGTGATGAGTGAATGTGCAACCCCAGGAAACTATGCTTCTCCCATGGGCTTTGGAGAGTCCAAAACGACAGGGGCAGAGGTGGTTCCCCACCAAGATACAGCTGTTTTGTGTCGAGGCATGGCAAAACCTTTTTTTTTTTTTTTTTTTTTTTGGTGATGGAGTTTCACTCTTGTTGCACAGGCTGGAGTGCAAATGGCGTTATCTTGGCTCACTGCAACCTCCGCCTCCCAGGTTCAAGCGATTCTACTGCCTCAGCCTCCCAAGTGGCTAGGATTATAGGCATGCACCACCATGCCCAGCTAATTTTGTATTTTTAGTAGAGATGGGGTTTCTCCATGTTGGTCAGGCTGTTCTAGAACTCCCGACTTCAGATGATCCGCCCACCTCGGCCTCCCAAAGTGCTAGGATTACAGGTGTGAGCCACTGCGCCCAGCCAAAACTGCTTGCTTAAGCGGGACCCCAATCCACTCCTCCTAGCAGGGCAGGCCCTCCCAGCCGGGTCCTCCCAGCCAGGGCCTCTGGCCACCTCTGCCTGTGTTCTGCCTGGGGCCACAGGCTAGACTAATTAAGAAGAAGGAGAAATGATCCAAATAAACACAATTAGAAATGACAAAGAAAATGTGACTACTGACCCCAAAGAAATAAAAACAATCACCAGAAACTACTACTAATCCCTCTGTGCACTCAAACTAGAAAACCTAGACAAGATGGATAAATTCCCGGACACATACACCCTTTCAAGACTGAACCAGGAAGAAATTGATTCCCTAAACAGACCAATAATGAACTCTGAAATTGAATCAATAATGAATAGCCTACCAACCAAAAAATAATAATAGTAAATATCTGGGATCTGATGGATTCACAGCCAAATTCTACCAGATTTACAAAGAAAAGCTGGTACAATTCCTACAGAAACTATTCCAAGAAAATTGAGGAGGATGGACTCCTCCCCAACTCATTCTATGAGGCCAGAATCATCTTGATACCAAAACATGGCAGAGACACAACAAAAAAAGAAAACTTCAGGCCAATATCCTTGATGAACATTGATGCAAAAATCCCCAACAAAATACTTGCAAAACAAATTCATCAGCACATTAAAAAGCTAATCCACCATGATCAAGTAGGCCTCATCCCCAGGATGCAAGGTTGGTTCAACATACTCAAATTAAATAAACGCTATTCACCACATAAACAGAACTATAGACAAAAACCACATAAGTATGCAGAAAACGCTTTAAATAAAATTCAACACCCCTTCATGTTAAAACTCTCAAAAAATTAGGTATTGAAGGAACATACCTCAAAATAATAAGGGCCATCTATGAAAAACCCACAGTCAATATTCATACTAAATGGGCAAAAGCTAAAAACATTCCCCTTGAAAACTGGCACAAGACAAGGATGCCCTCTCTCACCACTTCTATTCAACATAGTATTGGAAGTCCTAGCCACAGCAATCAGGCAAGAGAAAGAGATAAAGGGCATCAAAATAGGATGAGAGGAAGTCAAACTATCTCTGTTTGCAGATGATATAATTTTATATCTAGAAAATCACATAGTCTCAATTGCAAAGCTCCTCCAGCTGATAAATAATTTCAGCAAAGTTGCAGAGTACAATATCAATGTACAAAAATTACTAGCATTCCTATACACCAACAACAGCCAAACCAAGAGCCAAATCAGAAAAGCAATCCCACTCACAATTGCCACAAAAAGAATAAAATACCTAGGAATGCAGCTAACCAGGGAGGTGAAATGTCTCTATAATGAGAATTATGAAACACTGCTGAAAGAAATCAGAGAAGACACAAACAAATGGCAAATCATCTCATGATCATGGTTAGGTAGAATAAATATTAAAATGTCTATACTGCCCAAAGCAATTTACAGATTTAGTGCTATTCCTATTAAACTACCAAGGCCATTCTTCATAGAACTAGAAAAAAAACTATTTTAAAATTCATGTGGAACCAAAAAAGAGCCTGAATAGCCAAGGCACTGCTAAGGAAAAAGAACAAAGCTGAAGGCATAATGTTACCTGACTTCAAACTATACTACAAGGCTACAGTAACCAAAACAGCATGGTGTTGGTACAAAAACAGTCATGTAGACCAGTGGAACAGAATAGCCTAGAAATAAGGCCACACATCTATGACTATCTGCCTTTCAACAAAGCTGACAAAAACTAGCAATGGAGAAAAGAGTCCCTATTCAATAAATGGTGCTGGGATAACTGGCTAGCCATGTGCAGAAGATTGAAGCTGGACGCCTTCCTTACACTGTACACAATAATCAACTCAAGATGAATTAAAGACTTAAATGTAAAACCAAAAACTCTAAAACCCTGGAAGACAACCCAGGCAATACCATCCTTGACATAGGCATGGGCAAAGATTTCATGACAAAGACACCAAAAGCAATCATAACAAAAGCAAAAATTGAAAAGTGGGATCTAATTAAACTTAAGAACTTCTGTATAGCAAAAGAAACTATCAACAGAGTGAACAGACAACCTAGAGGGTGGGAGAAAATATTTGCAAACTATGCATGTGACAAAAGTCTAATATGCAGCATCTATAAGGGACTTAAATTTACAAGACAAAAACAACCCCATTAAAAAGTGGGCAAAAGACATGAACAGACACTTCTCAAAAGAAGACATTCATGTGGCCAAAAAACATATGAAAGAAAGCTCAATATTATTGATCATTAGAGAAATGCAAGTCAAATCCACAATGAAATACCATCTCATGCCAGTCAGAATGATGATTATTAAAATGTCAAAACACAACAGATACTGGCAAGGTTGCCAAGAATAAGGAACACTTTTACACTGTTAGTGGGAGTGTAAATTATTTCAACCATTATGGAAGACAATGTGGTGATTCCACAAAGACCTAGAAGCAGAAATACCATTTGACCCAGCAATCCCCTTACTGAGTGTATACCCAAAGGAATATAAATCATTCTATTATAAAGATACATGCATGTGTATGTTCATTGCAGTGCTATTCACAATAGCAAAGACATGGAAACAACTTAAATGCCCATCAACGACCAGATTGGATAAAGAAAATGTGGTACATATACACCTTGGAATACTATGCAGCCATGAAAAAGGAATGAGATCATATCCTTTACAGGGACATAGATGGAGGTGGAGGCCATTATCCTTAGCAAAAAAACACAGGAACAGAAAACCAAATACCACATGTTTTCACTTATAAGTGGGAGCTTAATGATGAAAACACATGGACACATAGATGTGAACAACATGCACTGGGGCATATCAAAGAGTGGAGGGTGGGAGGAGGGAAAGGAAAAGAACAATTAACTATTGTGTACTAGGCTTAATACCTGAGTGATGAAATAATATGTGCATCAAACCCCCGTGACATGTGTTTGCCTATGTAACAAACTTTCATATGTACCCCCAAACCTAAAATAAAAGTTAAAAAAAGGCCGGGCGCGGTGGCTCACACCTGTAATCCCAGCACTTTGGGAGGCCGAGGCAGGCAGATCACGAGGTCAGGAGATTGAGACCATTCTGGCTAACACGGTGAAACCCTGTTTCTACTAAAAATACACAAAATATTACCGGGTGTGGTGGTGGGCACCTGTAGTCCCACCTACAGGTGAATGGTGTGAACCTGGGAGGCAGAGCTTGCAGTGAGCCGAGATTGTGCCACTGCACTCCAGCCTGGGGGTCAGAGTGAGACTCTGTCCCAAAAAAAAAAAAAAAAAAAAAAAAAGATATTAAAAGACACACTACAGACCAGTAGAAAATATTTGTGTATTATAAACTTGCTAAGAATTGTATTTAGAATGTATAAAACACTCATTCAACTCAATAATAATAAAAATTGAAATCTATTTTTTTTAAAAAAAGGAAAGTGTACATGTATCAAAACTGTCCTTCCAGTGCCATCTGTTACCTCCCAGAGCTGGTGGAGAAGTAAAGGAAGGTGCAAGCTTTGAGCCTGACCAGAGCCCCATTGGGAATAGCACTGGGGGTTGTTGGGAAGTAGAAGGGGAAGTCCTCCCTGACACAGCCCAATATGGGGGAGGCTCAGAGTGAGAGGAAGGAGGACCCACCAGGGCAGAAGGACTCATTGCTCCTGCCTGCCCCTGGAAAAGTGTTGAGAAGACAGCATCTACAGGGTCAAAGTCTAAAGCAGAAATTGGCTCCGTTTTCAATTGTTTAAGAGATGCCACATAGACTCTGCAGGAGTCCCACAGTTTTGGATCCTGGTTTAATTTTATAAAGGCCAGCACATATGGGATCTAAACATATTTATTAGAATTTCTGCAACAGAAATTCAATTGTAAATAGTGTTATAACTCAAAGACCCCATTCCTAGGCTATGTCTCTTTGTCCCCCTGGGGATTCCAAAGCCAAACAACATTACAGAGATACATCAGCTTCTTTTTCTTTAAATTATCCAATTCAAATTCGTCTCAATTACTGAGGATGCATCCTATGGAGAAATCTTTTGGTATGCCTGCAGTGTTTTCCATGGTAGACCTGGTGTCCTATGATTAAGTAGCCTGATGAGGGATGGAACCCTTGGCTCTAATGAACCACTCCTCTTCCCACCCAACCCAGACCCTCAGAAACCTGGTGAGAACCAGGCAAGAGAAGGAGGACAGAGAGAAGGGAGCTGACTGAAGGAGCTTGAGAGACTCTAGCTTCCAAATTTTCTGGCCACAGCCCTCAAAATTTAATAGGTTGTAGCTTTTGCACCAGCTCTAAGTAGAACCTACTGTATATTTACATTCATTGACACTGACTCTATCAAACGATAAGGTGATGAACTAGACAAAGTGGTGATCTGATCTGGTGAGTAAGGCCTTTCCCAGGAATTGTGAAGGGTCAAGCTCACATGCAACAAGGACCATCAAAGGAAGTACATTTTCACTTAGACAAATGACAAGGCAAATTTCCAGTTTCCAGACCCCATAGAGAAGACAAAAATTGAGGAAAGTACTGAGAAATTTCAAAGTCTGAGACAAAAGAGAACTCCAGATTGCTGACTGCTTTTTAGCCAGCTCAAGAACAGGAGACAATTTCCCAGTTCAATATCAGAAAGCTGAGCCAGATTCGCTCCAGCTACCCAAACAAAATACCAGATGGGTAAATAGGAATCACTCCCATTGGACAAAAAGAAACTGAAACCAGGGTTCCAAGGCTGATTAATTAAACACCAGGACTCCTGAAGAGTCAAAACAGACTGAAAAGGAAGAAGGTGAAGGGAAAAGGGAAGGGAAAAAGGAAGGCAAAAGGCAAGGCAAAAGGCAAGGCAAGGCAGGGCAGGGCAGGGCAGGTCAGGGCAGGGCAAGGCAGGGCAAGGCAGGGCAAGGCAAGGCAAGGCAATGCAAGGCAAGGCAAGGCAAGGCAGATGAACGAAAGGGAACAGGGATACATTCAGAGTCTGGATCTGACTCACCAAGGCGCCAGCACTGAAACACTGGTCCAGGATGCTAGCTTTTGTTCATGTCTGGTCAGACACCTCCATCCTCTGGGCAGTCTCACTCACTCTCTTGGAACCTAAAAGGAGAGCCTCACCTGGGGTGCCACAAAATGTTACCAGCATCATGCATTTTTGTGATTGCCCAGGATAGAAACCAAAAGAGATAACCAAACATAGCAGCAAAGGAAAGTTTATTCCGCTTGTGCACAGGGGAATCAACACCAAGAAGGGAAAAGAAATGGTTTGGTTCTTGAGGGTAGTCTGTGAGTTCGTTTTATAGGAGTTTTCTACAGGAAAGTATTATATCAGGGCATGTATAGGAGTAGGAGGGATTTTTCTAGTGCTTATACATTGGCTCAACATGCTTCTTCATATATCATATGTGGAATTAGCATTTTACATCTCCACCTCTGGGCATGATTTTTAACATTAAAATAAGGAAGGGGTAACTATAGTTTGAAGTTTAACTCTAACTGCACATGCAGGCCCTGGGGAAGTCCCTAGCCCTCTGAAGCAGGAATTTGTGGTTAACAGCCTCTTGGGTCTTTTATTACTGATTGGTTGAGAGTTCGGTAAGCCACAGCTTGAGTAGGGAACTTTCATTCTTTTCCTCCAGACCATATTAAAACAGGGAACCAACCAGCCTGCCTATCTCATAGTGAGTTTGCTTTAATCTGTTCCCAGCTTACCTTCCTTTTCCTAGATGAAGCGAGACTCAGGTTAACCAAAATGCCATCCTACCTTTTGTCTTTTGACTAGATACATTGTAGAGGTTTGGATTTTTTAACCTGGGATGGGAAAGGCTGAGAGGGGAAATGATCCTGGGTATGCTAATGAGAAGAAAGAAAACAAGTATGGCACGGATACCTCTTTCCCCCCCTTCTATGTGTGTCCTCTACCTGTTGTACATTCGTATGAGGTAGGTATTAATATAACCTACACTTTGTAGGTGAGGAAACAGGCTCAGAGAGTGAAAGGGAGTTGACCAAAGTCACAGAGCCAGTGAGTAACAGGGTCAGGGAGAGAAGCCATGTCTGCATGACTCAAAGCTTATGTCTCTAATTACCCTACATACTACCCCGCTGCCTTTGCAAGTTATAAATAGGTCATGCTGGCTTTACTCATTAAGTCCTGGGATGCTAAAGTGAAAGTACAACTTCCTTCCCAGTATGCCTTGTACACATCCTGAAACTGAAAGAAAGCACTTTAGAACAAATTAAAGGCAGTTGTCTTCTGTGTCTTAGGGAACAAAAATACTAATTGTATTTTTGACCTCAAATTGTAGAGCCTGAAAAGATTGGCTTGAGCCTAGATCATTCCCTGGACAACTAGAGGTCTAGAGGGCATAATAGAGGTCCACAGGTTTTTCTCAATGTGAAGCAAACACTAATCCTCCCAACTAGACAGAGAATTTACATATGCTCCCTTTCAGACTGGGCAGGCAGACAAAGTCACAAGTGCTTTGACTTTGGGCTAGGATTCTGTCAAGTCCATCAATCCATTAACCTCACCTTCACAGCCATGATAGCTAACCCTGACTGAACACTTTCTTTGTGCCAGCCACTGTTCCACTTCCTTTACTCTTCATAATAACCCTGAGGTTATGACTAGTATCACCTCTATTTTGCAGATGAAAAACTTGAAGGCATCTCATGCTGACAAGAAACTGATTGGGAGTTACCTGATCCTTTCAATTTATTCTTTAAAAGGGAAAATTTATTTAATTATTACCTCATAAATGCAGGTGGTAAAGAAGGCTATTCAAATAAATAAATGCTGTTTGATATAGCAAAATATTTCAAAATGTGTAGTTCCCAGTGAGGACAGTTCTTTATAAAGGTGGCCTTGATGATGAGAAGCTTTGGGCTGTCTATTGGCTTAGATCATATAATGAGTGATAATCTTACTGGGCTATCAGAGAATTCCAGGAAGTCTAATGTAAACCCTAACCTTTGGGGGCCCATCTCAGGAAGATCAGTGACCATTCTTGCTCAGATTCATCACTAGAGTCTCTGGGCTTGGTCATCGGAATGACCCATTTCATATGTAAAGTCTTTGAACACAAGAAATCAGTCATCTTGTAACACTAAGACAACTCAAAAACTCAAAAACATGCAAAAAGGGACACATGTGTATGATAAATCTGTGGCTTGGGCCCCATTTCTACACTAAAATACATCACTCTTGCCTTCTGTTCTACTTATTGTCACTGGCTGCACTTTGCTAGAATGGTCAAATCCATTGGGGGTAAAAATCCCAAGCATAGCAACAGTGTCCAAGCAGAAGCAGCAGTTAAATGTTTTTAACTAGCAGAGGAAAGGCCTGTGTACCAATAATCAGCTCAGAAGCCAAGTCAAAGTGGGTTCCACTGTAGCAGAAATGATGTGGGGTAGAACTGGCAAGGAACGACAGGCAGGCCCCGTCTTTTAGAATTTTGCACCAGATCTACGGAAATCTCAGTCCAACAAAATGCATCTCAGCCAGCTAGAAGAAAACCGCTGGCTGAAAGTTTAGTGGCAGAAAATGTGACCTGATTTTCCTCAGAAATAACAATAATGGTCATTGAGTGATAACTAACTACACACCAGATACTATTCTAAGTATATGTTATCTCATTTGATTTTGCAAAGGGATACACAGCAACCCCATTTTGCGTAGAGGGAAACTGAGGCTCGGGAAGATTAAGGAACTCTCCAAGGTGACATAATTTCAAAGTAGCAGGGCTAGAATTCTAATCTCAGTATGTGTAAATTCTAAGTCCATGTGTTTACCGACTAGACCAGGGAATAGCAGACTTTTTCTGTAAAGGGCCATATAAATATTTTCGGGCTTACAGACTACATGGTCTCTCTCACAATGACAACTCTGCTGTCATAGTGCAAAAGCAGCAAAGGACAATACATAAATAAATGTGCATGACTGTGTTCCAATAAATCTTTATTTTAAAACACAGGCAGTGGGCCACGTTTCACCATAGTTTGCTGATCTCTGAACTAGGCTATAATAGTTCCCTAGTTGTCTGAAGCAACAATTTGCTCTGGTCTTACACTTAAGTGCCATGTAATCAGAGACAGTAGTCTATTGGAAGGAAAGGGAACTGAGCTTAAGGGTTTGGGCTCAAGCCTCAATAATGTCACTTTTTGTGGGAACTTGGGCAAGTTATGAAATGCCTTTGTGCCTTAGTTTCTCTATTTACAAATAAAAATGAGACTTACTCTTCTGTGTACCTCACTGGAATATGTGTTTTCAGGAAGATAGGGAAAACATGGATGGCCTGCACCTTGAAAAATGTAATTGCCATGTAAATCTTACCTGCTTACTTTTCCTTATACCAGGGAGTGGTTACCTGGAGCCCTGGTGTCTTTGGAAGGAGCAGATAACCCATAGCTTTTCTGCAGAAGCAGGTGAGTCAGGGGCACTTGCATACCCCTGTGAAACTAGATTCCTATGGCAACAAACAGAATTAGAAGCAGCTCCCGTGCTGTGCAAAAGAACAATGGGAAGACAGCAAACTAGAAAGGGAAAATCAGACAAGATATGGAATTGCAAGAATTGTTGGTTAAGCTCAGCTTGAGTGGCTAATGCTGATACCCAAATAAACTGCTGATGTTGATAATGTACTATCTCTGTCAGTGATAGGGATTGTTTACATTGCGTGAGAGAGAGCCCTTGCCTTGTTGAAGCATGTGTTTGTGACACCATGAAACAGTTAAATAATATACTCCTTCTTGACAAGGGGCTTTTCAGTGCTCTCACATCTGGGCACTGAGAAGGAGCTTTCCAACTAATCCCGGAAACTTCCTCCCATAGAAAGAGGCTGCAAGGAGGACAAGTCACTCAAGCTGAAATGGCCTGTACAGAGTATTTGGTCCAGCTCTTCATGCTTCCAGTAGGGAAACAGACCCAAGAGGTGGCCAGCTGAAGGTTCTTAGATGTAAATAGCAAGACCTGCACCAGAACCTGCACAAGACCTGACTCTTTTGCCCAATGAGTCATCCCATATTTGGAATTTGAAATGTCTGCTTCAATACAATGCTATGTATTACCGTTACTTTCATTGAAATACCCTGATATTGGCAAATGAGCCCAAGGCAAGAATTTCCTTGCTGATTATTTTTGCAGATCTTCAGTTCAAAGCCAATTATTTGGCCTCCTTCATTCCAAAGCAATAAGGAACAAGGCCCTCTACACCTCTGTTTTCCCATGTAACAGTTTAAAAAATTAAGTGGTAATCAGTAGCTTGCTCTTTTCTCTTAGTTCTAGTCATTATTATTTAGAGTCACATTGTAAATAGTTAATACTGATTTTCAGTATGTTTTAAGAGAACAAGTGGTATCTGTTGTAAGACAACTTTCTTTCTTTCTTTCTTTCTTTCTTTCTTTCTTTCTTTCTTTCTTCCTTTTCTTTTTTTTTTTTTTTTTTTAATACTTTTTTCCCTTGAGATGGAGTCTCACTCTGTCACCCAGGCTGGAGTGCAGTGGTGTGATCTCGGCTCACTGAAACCTCTGCCTCCCAGGTTCAAGCAATTCTCCTGCCTCAGCCTCCTGAGTAGCTGGGATTAAAGGCGTGTGTCACCACACCTGACTGATTTTTGTATTTTGGGTGCAGATGGGGTTTCACCATGTTGGCCAGGCTGGTCTTGAACTCCTAACCTAAGGTGATCCACCCGCCTTGGCCTCCCAGAGTGCTGGGATACAGGCATGAGCCACCACACCCGGCCAATACAACCTTTTTAAAGCTTTCCTTTACTAATAATATCTAGACCCAACCACTGTGTACTATCTCTTAACAAATATTTTTTAAATTTTACCCTTAAAGTTACTAAAAAATAAAATATTTTAACTTTGCCAGTCTAGGAAAACCTCAAACAAAAAAACCTCTGGGTCCCTGGATGTAAGAGTTATTTTTTTTTCCCTAATTAGTTTTTAGATATCTGTACCTATTTGCTGCGAGTTTTGTATTTTTATAATGTTTTCAGGTAAGGTATTTCCTCAACATTGCCAAGACATTTAATTTTATCTTATGCATTGTACACATGAGGAAACATTGAGGCAAGGAGAGTTTACATATAACAGTAAAAACATGGGATTTGGAGTCAGTGAAATTCAAGCCATAGCTCCTTTATATTCTAGTTGTATGAGAATGGGATAATTACCCAAACTCTCCATCCTCAGTTTTCTCATCAATAAATAGGGAAAATAATGGTACCTGCCTCCTAGGATTGAGTTCCAGGTGAAATGAGCTAATGCAAGTATGCTTGGCAAAAGTGTGCTCAATAAGTGTTAGTCATTATTTCCTTGGGGATTCTAGGAAGTTTATACCACTTACATTCTACGATACAGGATAAAAATGTGAAATATTTATTTTGAAGCCATGAATAATGTTAGATAAAAATGCAGAAATGCCAATTGTTAGTGCTGACATACCCGCACCTTGTATGTTAAACCAACTTAAACTCAATTTCTCCATCAAAAATTCCATGCTGTGAGAAAATGTTTTCTGTCACCCAAATGCTTTCCCATTTTGAATGTAACTGGTATGTTTTATTAATGCTACATTATTTCCCACTGAACCATTTTTCCTCCAGAGCATGTGATGTCATTTATAGCCACTGGTACACACATTTCTTCCATATTTTGTCAATTAAGCATGTCATAGAATTTAATATTTACAATCTTGTATGGTTCACTGAACTAATTGAGGGAAAGAGAAATAATGACATGGGGAACAAAATAAGACATGCTACTTTTACCAAAGAAGTAGGGATAGAATCCTATCCTGTTGATTTTATTAGTGAATATTAAATATAATTATGAGGCTTATAATGAACATACTAATAACTTTATTAACCATTTCAAAGAACAAATTAATATTTAAATATTTAATATCTGGAACTCAAACTTTCACACTCATGCTTGCCAATTCTCTCATAACAGACAAGATTTGTCTTAGGAAGCAGATGGTATAGCATATTTGTAGAAGGTAATGTTGCTTGTTGCCAAAACCTAGGTAACACAGAGGCAAACTCATTTGTGTCAGTGAGATTTGTGTGGTAGCATGGGCAGGTCACAGAAATTTTTGGTTTTGGCATAAGCAATTATGGGCAGAAATGTATAACCCTAAAATTTCTATTTGAAGTCCTAACCCCAACTACCTCAGGATGTGACTGTATTTGAAGGTAGGCTCTTTAAAGAGATAACTAAGGTTAAATGAAGTCATAAGGGTGGGTTCCTAATCCAATGTGACTGGTGTCCTGATAAGAAGAGGAGATTTGAACACAGACACACAGGGAAGACCATTTAAAGAAGCAGGGAAAAGGCAGCCATCTACAAGCCAAGGAGAGAGGCTTCAGAAGAAACCAACACTGCTGATACTTTGGTCTTAGACTTCTAGTCTCCATAACTGTTAGGAAATGAATTTCCATTGTTTACGCCAATCAATCTGTGGTGCTCTGTTATGGCAGCCTGAACAAACAAATATATAAGCCCAGTCATTGATGACTTGATCCCCTCAGCTGAGGCAGGGAATCATAGTAAGTTTATATATGTGTATCCTTCCACCTCATTGACTCAATGAGAGAGGAGCAATGTTGTCAAAACACCCAGAAGGCCCTGTCTAAAGGCCTGCCTCTCAGGTAACAGAAGAGCTGGAATTTTCAAACAGAAGTCAGGCGTGGGACACCAGAGTACAGTCAGGGGTTCAGAAACCTAAGGATGCAAAACACAGGTTAAAGAGACAGCAAAGTGTCAGGAGCCATAGCAGACAGAAGGGCCATAATACAGGCTGATAATAAATCTAAGCTAAAGTAAACGTATCAATGATCAAATGCCAAGATGTGAACCTGATTCAGACAGTGATTTCTGCTTTTGCAAGTGGTTTTCTATATTCTTTCTGTAGATGCATGAACAAGTTCTGAGATAGTTAGTGTTGAGCTGGAAGAAAAAGCATGGTACAGTGAAAAGGACATTGGGCTTCCAGTAAGGAAGTCTGAACTCACATTCCTGGTTTCAAATTATTCTGGCAATTCATTGTTCTAGAATATATTAGGTATTTATTTACAGTATGTCACGTGCTGAGCTAGGTTCTAAGGACACAGAGGAATATGTGATCCAGAGGGAAAGGAGAGGGAGATAGGGGAAATTGCAGCAGAGGTTAATTACGTTAGAGCTATAACAAAGTATGCGGTGAGGACTTTCACTTAAGTCAGAATAAACGCTCTGATGACAATTCAAAACTCTGGATAAGGAAGGGGCCTCAGGATAGCTGACTAGATGCATCTGGTACTTGCCTTTCCTGTGGAGAAGAATCAAAATAGCCAGTAGATAATCACACTTTGAATATATTATTTAAGAGAGAACATTGTTGTTCAGCAGAGAAGTGATGGGAAGCACTGAAAGCAAGGAAGAAGAAAGCCAGGCAGCCTGTTTGGCTGGAATTAGCAGAGAGTCTGGAGAAGTTCCTCAGTGTGGGGAAAAGGTAAGTGAGAGACCCCCAGTCGTCCACGTTTCTTTGCAGATAATCCTAGGCACAGGAAAACACCTTGACCCTCACAGGCCCTGAGACACACACAGGCATTTGCCTGGAGACCTTGTGAAGGCATTGCTCCAGAGAGAGGGCTTATGCTGGGTCCCACAAACCCCTGAGTCCCAAGAAGCTCCAGTATGGCACCATTTTGAGATATAAGCCCTCGCCAGACAGTGTCCTTCCCTGGGGCTCAATAACCCCTGCATTTCCACACCCCTGGAGCCCCACTGACATTCCCTACTCATAGCCACCACCACCAGGATTGAGATGAGAGCCACAGTCAATGACTCCAAACACCCCAGCAAAGGGGTGGCCAAACATTTTCACACACGCAAAGGATAAATTTGACTGGGCTTTGTTCATGCCTTGGGTCTGCACTGGTGGCAACACTCATAGCCCCAGCTACCTGCCTACCTCTGTTTTCACTTAAAGTAACACTGCCCTCCCCGGTAGCAGGGCTGCTATACAGCTGCTGCTGCCTCTACCTGAGCATTATGCTGGGGGCCTGTGGATCACCCACCTTTGCCAACCATAACCAGTGCCTGTACACACCAACAGGGACTCTGAGGGCAGGTCTGTTTGGACCAGCTTTACCCACTCCCAGTATCCAAACACACCATCTGGGGACTTGGAGATGGCCAAGCCCAGTTCACCACTGGTGGCACCTGAGCACTCCTCCTGGGGTCTGACGTCAGGTCCATCCAACCTGCTGCTACCATCACAGCTGAAACTCAACTGCACAGGCCATGTGGAGGGCTGGGGACTGGCCCACCCAACACCAACACAGGCAACCACCAACCCCAACATGGACCGCTTGGGTCCCAGAAGGTGTCTTACTACTGCCACTGCCATTGCTCAGGCTGCACCTGCTGCCCAGGAGCTGGAAAACTCTCTCACCTACTTAACCCCCTACAGTCACTCCTGGCACATGATCAAGCCATCCAGAGGCCCCCAAATCAGCCCACCCAGACTTGCTAACACAGGTGGCAGCATATGCCACCCTGGGACCCAAGAACAGGAATACATAATCCACTAGTGCCACCACTGGGGCCCAAAGACGAGCCCAGCTGGTGTCCCAGTCCACAGGAAAACTTTACCACCCCCTTCATTAACAACCATGCCCTAAGCCATGAAGTAAATCACAGACACTATTGGTACTGTTTACAGCTGAAGAAATCATACAAAGAACACACTACTGTATGCATGTAGAATCAAAGCCAAAGTGCCCTCCCAAATCAATACCATAGATACATCTTCAGG
The DNA here is from genome assembly GCF_008728515.1 of Papio anubis. Taxonomy (NCBI): domain Eukaryota; kingdom Metazoa; phylum Chordata; class Mammalia; order Primates; family Cercopithecidae; genus Papio; species Papio anubis. Next base: position 6,849,727 of record NC_044996.1, on the reverse strand, counting down.
AAAAAGTCCTCCCATATAAAAATAAATTTTTAAAAATAGGAAGAAGTGACTGTTATACCAGATGTGAATATATTAATGTAAGGACACAGGAAACATGAAACAGCAAAGAAATACAACATCTCCAAAGGAAAATAATAATTCTTCAGTAACAGATTCCAATCAAAAAGAAATTTACAGAACTTTAGAAAAAAAATCAAAATATTCATAGTAAATAAGCTCAGTGAGATATAAGACAATTCTGGAAAACAACACAAATAAACTAGAAAAACAATTCATGATATAAATGAGAAATTTACCAAATATATATACACATCAAAAATGAACCAGAAATACCAGAAGTGAAGAATTATTGGATGAAATACAAAATACATTTGCTTCAACAGTAGACTAGCTTAAGTAGAAAAAGATAATCTCAGAATTTGAAGACACTTCATTTTAAATAACCCTGTAAGAAAGAAATCTAAAAAAATACAAAGTGACCAAAGCCCTCATAACATATAAATTACCATGAAGAGACCAAGTATTCAAATTTTGAAGGCAAAGAGAAAGCAAAAGGGTTAGAAAAGCTATTTAATGCAATAATAGATTTAAAAAATTGCCAAGCCTAGCAAGGGATTCAGACATTCACATACAGAAGTAGATACATGTCAAAAAGATCTTCTCCACAGCATATTAGTCAAACAGTCAAAAGTCAAAGAGAAAAAAAATGTATAACATTAAGAGAAAAGCAGCTGGGCACGGTGGCTCACGCCTGTAATCCTAGCACTTTGGGAGGCCAAGGAGGGTGGATCACAAGGTCAGGAGTTCGAGACCAGCCTGACCAACATAGTGAAATGCTGTCTCTACTAAAAATACAAAAATTAGCTGGGTGTGGTGGTATGCACCTGTAATCCCAGCTACTCAGGAGGCTGAGGCAGGAGAATCGCTTGAACCCGGGAGGTGGAGGTTGCAGCGAGCCAAAATTGCACCACTGCACTCCAGCCTAGGTGACAGAGTTAGACTATGTCTAAAAAAACAAAAAAGAGAGAGAGAGAGAGAAGCATCTAGTCACCTATAAAAGAATCTGCCTCAAACTAGCAGAAGATTTCTCAGCAGAAACCTTATAAGCCAGAAGAGAATAGTGATATATTCAAAGTACTGGAAAAACAAACAAACAAACAAACAAACAAAAAAAACCCACCAGTCAAGGATCCTATACCCACCAATACTATCTTTCATAAGTGAAGGAAAAAGAAAGTGTTTCCCAGACGAGCAAAAGCTCATCACAACTAGACTGATTCTACAAAAATTGTTTAAGAGAATCTTATAGCAAGAAATGAAAGAACAATCATGAAAATATAAAAACACAGGTACAGCAAGCACTAAAAGAAGGAAGAGAAACAACTCAAATGTTCCTATGACAGAATACCACCAAACCACAATGATAAACAAAAGAGAGAAAGGAAGGAAAGATGGAAATACAAAACAACCAGAAATTAATTAGTAAAATCAAAGGAGTAAGCCCTCAAATAGCAATAATAAACTTGAATGTAAACGGATAAAACTTTTATCTTAAAAGATATAGATTGGCTAAATGGATAAAAAATATGACCCAACTATATGTTGCTTACAAAAACTCATCTTACCTGTAAAGACACATATCGTCCAAAAATAAAGCAATGGAAAAATATATTTCATGCAAATGGAAACCAAAAGCAAGCAGCAGTAACTAAACTTGTATTGAATGATAAAAATAAATAATAAGTTAAAAACAGTAACAAGAAACAAAAAGGTTATTATATAATGACAATTCATCAAGATGATAAAACAACTCTAAACATATATGCACCCTACACTGGAACACCCAGAAATATGAAGCAAATATTATTAGATCTAAAGGAGAGATAGATTTCAATACAATTATACTTGGGGACTTCATTACCCCACTCTCAGCATTAGGCAGATTTTCCAGACAGAAAAATAGACAAAGAAAGGTTGGATTTAAACAGCATATTTCATAAAACTAACTCAACAGACTTTTATAGAACATTTTATTCAATAGCTACAGAATAAGCATTTTTCTCATCAGAGAAACAATATGCTCCTTAACAATCATTGGGTAAAGCAAGAAATTAAGGAGGAAATAAAAAAAAAATTTGGAAAAAAATGAAAATCAAAACACAACATACCCAAATCTATAGGATACAGCAAAAGCAATGGTAAAAAGGAATTTTATAACAATAAATGCCTACATCAAAAAAGTAGAATGATTTCAAATAAACAATCTATCAATACAACCCAAGGGACTAGAAAAGCAAGGGAAAACAAAACCCCAAGTTAGAAGGAAAAAAAAATAATAAAGATCAGAGCAGAACGAGACAAAAATATAGATTAAAAGAACAATGCATAGGTTTCATTAAATAAAAAGTTGTTTAAAAAAATAAATAAATAAAAAACATTGATAAACCATTTGTTAGGCTAACCAAGATTAACAAAAGAGAAGATCAAAAAACCAAAATCTGAAATGGAAAAGAAGAAATTACAACTAATACCACGGATATACAAAAAAAAAAAAAAAAAATCATCAGAGTTTATAATCAGCAAGTATACACTAACAAACTAGAAAACCTGGAGAAAATAGACAAATTCCAAGGTACACACAATCTACCAAGATTGAATCAGAAAAAGATATGAAAATTGAACAGACCACTAATGAGTAATGAGATCGAATCAGTAGTAAGAGGCCTCCCAACAAAGATAAGTTCAGAACCTGATGTCTTCACTGCCAAATTCTACAGAAGAACTTACAGCAATTCTCCTCAAACTATTCCAAAAAACTGAGGAGGATGAAATTCTCTCTGACTAATTTTACAAAGCCAGCAATACTCTGAATTGACAAAACAGGCAAGAACACAAAAAAGAAAACTACAAGTCAATATTTTTGATAAACATAGATGTAAAAATCCTCAACAAAAAACTAGCAAATTAACCCCAACAGCATATCAAAAAATAATATACCATAATCAAGTGAGATTTAACCCAGGGAAGCAAGGAGGGTTCAACATACACAAATCAATAAACATTATATGTCACACCAAAAGAATGAAGGACATAAGCTATAAGATCATCTCAACAGAAACAGAAAAAGCATTTGATAAAATTCAACATCTCTTCATAATAAAAACTCTCAACCCACTAGTCGTAGAAGGAATATACCTCAACATATTAATGACCAAATATGACAAACCTACAGCTAACATCATACTGAATAAGGAAAAGCTGGAAACCTTTTCCCTAAGAACTGAAACAAGACAAGAATGCCCATTTTGACCACTCTTATTCAGTATAGTACTGGAGGTCCTAGGCAGAGGAATTGGCAGCAGAAAAAAAAAAAAAAAAAAAAAAAAAAAAAAAAAAAAAACATCCAAATTGGAAAAGAAATCAAATTGTTCCTCTTTGTTGATGATATGATCTTCTATCTAGAAAAACCTAGAGACTCCACCAAAACAACACTTAGATCTGTTAAATAAATTAAGTAAGTTGCAGGATACAAATCAACATATGAAAATCAGCAGCACTTCTATATAGCAACAATGAAATAGCTGAGAAAGAAATCAAGAAGGCAACTCCATTTAAAATAGCTACAAAAAAGTAAAATACTTAATAAATCTAACCAAGGAGATGAAAGGTCTCCACAAGGAAAACGACAAAACACTGATAAAAGAAATTGAAGAGGACACAAGCAAATGGAAAGACATCCCAAACTCATGAATCAGAAGAATTAATAAGATTAAAATGACCAAAATGACCAAAATGCCCAAGGCAATCTAAAGATTCAATGTAATTCCTATCCAAAATACTAATGTCATTTTTCACACAAATAGAAAAAACACTCCAAAAATTTGTACAGAAAACCAACAAACAAAAAGAGAGCCAAAATATCCAAAGCAATCCTGAACAAAAATATCAAAGCTGGAGGCATTGTACCATCTGACTTCAAAATGTATCACAAGGCTACACTAACCAAAACAGCATGGTATTGGTAGAAAAACAGATGCATAGACCAATGGAACAGAATAGAGAACCCAGAAATAAATCCATTTATTTACAGCCAATTGATTTTCAACAAAGGCATAGAGAGCATACATTGGAGAAAGAATACTCTCTTCAATAAATAGTTCTGATAAAATTGGGTGCCCATATGCAGAAAAATGAAACTGGACCCCTATCTCCCATCATATACAAAAATACACTCGAGATAGACTAAAGACTTGAATGTAAGACCTGAAATTGTAAAACTACTAAAAGAAAACAGGGAAAACACTTCAGAACATTGGTCTAGGCAAAAATTTTATGTCTAAAACTCCAAAAGCACAAACAGCCAAAACAAAAATGGACAAATGGGACTATATTAAACTAAAAAGCTTCTACACACCCAAGGAAACAATCAACAGAGTGCAGATTCAACCTGTAGAATGGGAAAAATAACTGCAAATTATTCATCTGACAAAGGACTAGTATCCAGAATACATAAGGAACTCAAACCATTCAACAGTAGAAAACAACAACAACAACAACAACAAATAATCCTATTAAAAAGTGGGCAAAGGACATGAATGGACATTTCTCAGAAGAAGGCATACAAATGGACAGAAAGTATGTGAAAAAAATATTCAGCAGTACTAACCAGGGAAATGGAAATCAAAACCACATGAAATAACATTTTATTTGAGTTAGAATGGCTATTATTAAAAAACAACAATAGTTGCTGGTGAAGATGTAGAGTAAAGGAAATTCTTGTGCATTGTTAGTAGGATTTTAAATTAGTACAGCCACTATGAAAAACAGTAGGAAATTTCTCAAAAATAGTACAAATAGAACTACCATATGGTCCAGTAATCCCCCTACTAGGTATCTATCCAAAGACAGGAAACCAGTATATCAAAGGGATACCTGTACTTGCATGTTTATTGCAGCAGCAATCACAATAGCAAAGATATAGAATCAACCTATATAAATGTCCAACAATAGTCAAATGAATAAAGAAAATATGTGTGTGTGTGTGTGTGTGTGTATACACACACACATATATGTATATACAAATGTGTATATATACATATATATACACACACACGGCAATATTATTCAGCTGTTTAAATTTTAAATTTATTTAAAAGAATAAAATCATGTTATTTGCAGCAATATGGATGGAACTGGATGTCATTATGTCTAATGAAATAAGCCAAACACAGAAAGACAATGTTCTCATGTTCTTACTTGTATGTGGGATCTTAAAATGTTGATTTTTGTGGAAGTAGAGAGTAGGAAAGTAGATACCAGAGGCTAGGAACAGTGCATGGGGAGTAAGAAAGACAGAATAGATAGATAAGGCTTTATAGGATCTTGTAGATCAGGCCTTACACAAGACTTTGGCTTTTATCCTGAGTGAAATGGTGAGCTACTAGAGGAAAGTGTACAGAGAAGGGTCATCATCTTGTTTTGATTTTAAGAGAACCCCTCTGGCAGCTATGTTGAGAACAGACTATGAGTGATCAAAGATAGAAGAAGCCAGTCCAGCTTAGGTGACTATGGAGTAAACCAGAAGTAGTTATATTCTAAAGAATTTGTTCATTCAACAAGTAAGCATTGAGCAATGGTGGAGGTTGTGGGAAGTTATCAATGATGCCACCAAAATCTCAGGCAGTTATCTGGAAAGTGACAACTGTGAAACCAAGTTTGTAAAAGAAAAATACATTACAACAGCATGAATAAGCCATCTAATTACAAGTGTTAAAATCTAATTAGTATTCAGTTTATAACACCTAAGGTGCAAACAGCAGTGTGTGGGAAGCCTAGGATACTGTTGGACCTATCCTCTTTTCATGGATGAACACTCTCTATTGTCTACAATAAGTCTCCACAGAACTATGTATGGCATATCTAACAGCTTTGCAAAAGTTATAAGAACTCAGTATTAGGAATTGGGGAATTTGATACAGCTGAAAGAATACTACATGGTAGGTTTATTCCTTAAGAAAACCAAAACTTGAATTAAACTGTCAGACTTGTTGATTGGGAAAGAGAAGCAGATTTTTACTTAGTGTTGTTTCTTCTGCTCAGCCAATAATATGTGATCCCAAATCACACTTCTAGTTTTTGATGTGTGCCTTCATAAGTGTTTGTCATGGGGCCTGATATAATTAAATGGATTTTCAAGTGTTTTTCGAGGTACATTGCCCTCCATCCTCAGAGTACTATGGCCATTATACTGTAGATCTTCATTAGGCAAAAGCTTACAAATCTTCAGTGGCTTCATAAGGAGGGATTAAAAATTAACTCAGGATTTTTAATGTTGAAGCTTATGAACTGTTATTTTATTAGGGCATATTTTGTTCCACCTACTGCACATATCTACAAATAGCATATGCCCTTAGTATAATCCCAGTACTAGTAATAGACTGTTCACTTGTTTTAAAAAGTAATTTAGACTGGAATGAGTAATTATGTCCTAATTGATATGAAACAGGTTGTTTCTGGGTCTGAAAAGGAGTGCTAGAAGGGGAGAGAGCCCAACCATCTGGACGCTAGACTCTCTCAGAGTCATATGAGACACTCTTCAAGTGTGGTAAGGAGGCCAAAGAATGCAAACATCATAAAATTTGGGGGTCGTGCTACACAGTCCTGCTCCCTAAGTATAATCAGCCAAAAGTATTTGTTGGGGTCTACTGAAACCTCACTCTTCTTTCTGTCTCCTGATAATTTAACTGATTAGTTGCTGGCAGGTACATTGGATAGTAGTGAATTAGACCACTAAATGTCCCCATTTGATTAGTAAGGTGATATAACTGGCCCACAAATAGAGTAAGGTTACTCTGGATTTCTCAGGGACCTAACTAGGTCAATTAATCAACTATTTGGTCTACTGTTCATTGGCTGACCACCAGAAGCAAATGCTAATTTGCCTGGATTGGGTTCATTAATAATACCTAATATTGGCTGGGCATGGTGGCTCCTGCCTGTATTCCCAGCACTTTGGGAGGCTGAGGCAGGTGGATCACCTGAGGTCAGGAGTTCGAGACCAGCCTGATCAACACGGTGAAATCCCATCTCTACTAAAAATATAAAAATTAGCAGGGTATGGTGGCAGGTGCCTGTAGTCCCAGCTACTTGGGAGGCTGAGACAGGAGAATTGTTTGAGCCCAGGAGCCAGAGGTTGCAGTGAGCCAAGATTGCACCACTGCACTGCAGCCTGGGCAACAGAGAGAGACACTGTCTCAAAAATAATAATAATAGTAATAATAATACCTGATACTTATTTATTGCTTATAAAGACAGTGTGTTAAGCATTATGTAATTTAATCCTCATAATAACTTCATTAGGGAAGTTTCATTATCCACATTTTACAGATGAAAAACTGAGCATCCAATAGAGCTCAAGTGACTTGACCTGGGTTACACAGCCAGTAAATAGTGGAGATGTGATTCAAATACAAATCTGTCTCACTGCAAAATCCCAAGCTCTTGGTAATAATATTATTCTGTAGTGGTCTATGGAATATAGTTCTGTAGTTGTAACATCAGGCTTAGTGCTCATCTTGCAAGTCTGGAGAATGAAGATATGCTCCATGTGGTGAGGTTAGAAGTGAAGAATTCTGGTAGGTAAGTAAGCCATTTCAGCAGAGATGCTGTTCATCTATTATTATTTATCCCTCCATATTTATGCTCAATATCATTATCCAGGAGTGGCCAAGGCCTCATTTCCAATCCCTCCCCCGATTCCTGAACCTCATCCTTCAAAACAAAAAGTTATCTCTGGATTCCAAGGTGTCAAATATCTGATAGGATAAACAAATTCATCTCAATATGTGAATAAAACAAGACTATAGCACCTATGCCCCAGACTATTCCTTTATCTCTCTAGTATTATAACATGTTCTCATTTAATGGAAGACTTCTGTATGCATTCTTCTGCATTAGCTGTCAAACCTTGAAGAATCACTGAAATAATGGGGGTTTCAGAGAAACTCCTAGACAAGCAGGTGGAAGACACCTGTTGGATAAGGTATAACCTTGGCGAACTTCATTGATTGCAGCTCTCTGTAGAGTTAATTCTATAGATGCATTATGAAGGCCATCAGTTAAGAATTCAAATATTACATTTGCTTTGCATAAGAACATACACTTCATAGGCAGAGTGGGAGCAATGTTTTCATCTGCAGTGAAGCCCCTGATTAAGTCACTTAATTAGGTTAATCAGGTGCTTTACTTTCCTAACACAAAAAGTTTTACTGAATAGTAATACTGGATTATTGGTAGCAATGTCAAAGATAAGCTGGTGTGTGTGTGTGTGTGTGTGTGTGTGTGTTTAAATGTATTTCAGATAAGATAATCAGATTACTGTTACAAAATTCTAGAGTCTCTTGGCTGTAAAGTGACATACTAAATATTGCTTTCTAATTTTCCATTGTAATGCATGAAAGAGATAAGCACATACTTTTATCAACAGCAATGAAAAATGCAAATCTATTGGAATAATAAGAACTACTTAATGTTAATTAAGAGATAACTTTTTAAAGGAAATAATTTGGAGTTTGGAACTCTTTGATATCAAGGATCTGCTTCAGAAGGTTAAAGGTTATTTTTGCAATTGATCCCATGTAGAGAACTGTCTTCCAGGAATTGTTCTCATATTGTTCCAAAGTGAGCATAGAGGGAAATGTAGAAGCCAGGGATCAAAGAAACCAAGCAATGTGAAAATGATAAATCAGTGGGGCGGGTGGAATTAATTTAGCAAATAGCAAATATGTTAGCTTGAGTGTCCATTTTGTACAGTGGATATCTATAGATAGCTTATTATGAATAAACAATATACCATAATGCAAGTTTCACCATAGTGTTTTTGAAAAATGGTGTGGTTACTCATTTGGGAGTATCCATCCAGAATGGATTATTATTAGTACTCAATTCTGAGACAGAAGAGCCAAAAAGTTTATTCCTTGGAGGACTAACTTTATTACATAAGGTAACCCAAAGTAACACTGTCTTTATTAGTTTCCTGGGACTATCATAACGAATGACCACAAATTTGGTGGCTTACAACAACAGGAATGCATTGTTACATTGTTCCAGAGGCTAGAAGTATGGACTCAAAATGTTGGCAGGACCATGCTGTCTCTAAAAGCTCTGGTGGTCTATCCTTCATTATTTCTTCCAGCTTCTGGTGGTTGCCAGTAATACCTGGCATTCCTTGGCTTGTAGAAGCATCATTCCAATCACTAATCCAACTATATTAGTCCGTTTACATACTGCTGTTAAAGACATACCCAAGACTGCAATTTACTAAAGAAAGAGGTTTATTGGACTTATAGTCCCACATGGCTGGGGAGGCCTCACAATCATGGTGGAAGGCAAGGAGGAGCAAGTCACATCTTACATGGATGGCAACAGGCAAAGAGAGGAGCTTCTGCAGGGAAACTCCCATTTTTAAAGCCATCAGATTTCTTGAGACTCATTCACTATCATGAGAACAGCACAGGTACGACCCACCCCCATGATTCAGTCATCTCACACCAGGTCCCTCCCACAACACATGGGAATTATGGGAGCTACAAGATAAGATTTGAGTGGGGACACAGAGCCAAATGGTATCACCAGCCTAATCCAGTATGACATTATCTTAACTTGATTACACCTGCAATGATCCTGCTTGCGAATAAGGTTACATTCACATGTATCTTTACTAAGGCTTTAACATACCTTTATGGAGGACACAGTTCAATTCATAAGAGTGTCCTATAAAAAGCACTAAATTTTTAAAAATCTCTTGATTAAAGGAAGAGATTCCAACCAACTACACTTCAATGATGCTATATCTTTAGTACTGACTGTAGAAAGATGAATGAGAAACTAACAATGGACAAAACAAAGAACTCAAATACTCTTTTTAATTCTGGGTATTAGTCCATTCTAACACTGCTAATAAAAACATACCCAAGACTGGGAAATTTATAAAGGAAAGAGGTTTAATTGACTCACAGTTCAGTATGGCTGGGTAGGCCTCAGGAAACTTACAATCATGGCAAAAGGGGAAGCAAACACGTCCTTCTTCACATGGTGGCAGGAAGGATAAGTGCTGAGCAAAGAAGGAAAAGCCCCTTATAAAGCCATCAGATCTCATGAGAACTCACTCACTATCATGAGAACAGAAGCATGGGGGTAACCACACCCATGATTCAATTACCTCCCACCAGGTCCCTCCCATGACATGTGGGGATTATGGGAACTTACAATTCAATATGGGATTTAGGTGAGGACACAGCTGATATGGTTTGGCTGTGTCCCCACCCAAATCTCACCTTGAATTGTAATAATCTTCATGTGTCAAGGGTGGGGCCAGGTGAAGATAATTGAATCATGGGGGCAGTTTCCCCCACACTGTTCTCATGGCAGTGAATAAGTCTCATGAGATCTGATGGTTTTGTAAATGGGAGTTCCCCTGCACAAGCTCTCTTGCCTGCTGCCATGCAAGATATCTCTTTGCTCTTCCATCATCTTCCACCATGACTGTGAGGTCTCCCCAGCCATGTAGACCTGTGAGTCTATTAAACCTCTTTCCTGTATAAATTACCCAGTCTTGAGTGTGTATTTATTAGCAGCATGAGAACAGACTAATACAATATCCAAACCATATCATTCTGGGAAGCCGTTTTCCTATCTACCACCTCTGCTTCCCAATATATCCCTAGAGTTAGTGGGGAGGGTGGGTGGTATCTTCAAAGTGACCATACATCCCATCCCTGAGCTTCATCTGAACCCCATTTCTCACATCATTCATGACTAAGAGCACAGGCTCTAGAATCTTATTATTTACATTCAAATTTCAGCTACCCTCACCACCCCCAAACACCGTAACTTGCCAACTGGCTCCATCCCTCAGTACCAACTAACACACAAATTGAAGGAGCTGTCACCATTTCTTTAGCTGAGTTTCTTACAGTGAAGTTGCTTAGTGAATTACATCATTTGATGTTAAACTCCCCGCCACAACCCTATTAACTTTGAAAATCTTTTTAAAATATTTTCATTAAAAGAAAAATATCCTTCTCAATGCATTACATTATTTTATTCATATATAACTAGATATCTAGCTCTTCATTTTGAACCTAATGCTCATCGTGGGATTTGCTCCTTTAACCTTTATGATCTTGTGGAAATCAGCATAAAATATGTTCTGGGAATTCTTTTTTCTAAACATTATTTTTGACAAGTGCTGGATGTTTTAACTGATCTTTGACTTAAACCCTGGCAGTTTTATCTTTCATGTCTTCCTTTGCTCTTATGGATGGGTTAGGGTGGTTTTTCTGAAAAGAATGTCCAAACATAGCAAACGGTTTAGAATAACTCTGTTTATATCCTTTGGTGAGAGGGGAAAGGTCTTGGGAGAGAATTAATAATGTCCTATTGCTACTCGCAAAGGACATCAAACAAATTGATAGTGATCTTGTTTTTCCTGCAAGATAGTACTGAAATTCATAAGGATGAACTAAAGCTGAAGAAGCTAAAGCCTGGACCAGATGAAAGGGCTATTCTGTGCAGGTCTGGGTTGTTCATTAGTGCAAGATGAAAATTCAAAGACAAGATGGCTGGTCAGTAAACTCACAGGAGAAATGTACCTATGGATGGAATGAGGGTGTAAGAATTTATACTCAGAAGTAGTATATGTTTGCTTTTGTCTATATTGTAAAATTATTCTGAACAATTTTGAAAATCACTTGCTTCCATCTGCTTCTCAAGGGAATTCTGCCAGACTACAAGCTTTCTCTCTTTCTTCTCCCAGGTCACTGGGTATTAATGGGACAAATAATCACTCCATGGCATCAGCATGTATATCAAGAAAGAGAAAGTCACTCTTTAATAAAGCTAGAAAACACCAGTATTTTCTCAGGAGAAATTGCAATTTTCATTTTTAATCTGTCTTGATAAAGTTTTACAAGATTCAGGACTTTCATTTCTCTCAGGTAAGTAAGGCTCCTTAACTATTATTTCTAGGGCTTTGGTGGAGCCCTTCATCTCTTGGACTCTCAAAAAACCCAAACTATACCCAGGCAATCATATATCACTTATAAAGCACAACATGCAATGAAGGCTTAACTTCTAGGGTAGGAAGTGGCATGATATACCTGCAGTTTGATGCAAGTATTCTAGGAGGAAAATAGTTCTTATTTACAACCAAAACATACACCCAGGAAGGGACAAATTTTCAGATCCCCAGATAAGGGGGGAAGTGGCCAGGTCTCCCGACCCAGAGAGTCCCGCAAACTCTATATGACCATGAGCAGGCAGCCTGCAATTTTCCCATCTCTAATATGAACAGGTTTGACTAAGCGAAATCTAAGGAGCTTTCCTGCGCTAAAGTTGAGGTGTTTCCCTACATACTATGCAGCTGTGTCCCAGTGTGGCTTTTGGGATCCATTTCTGTGTCCAGGCTCTTTCCATACTTATGCACTATACATTTCTATTTACTCCCTTCCTCTGCTCCTTACTCATCATTTTTCTTTTTCTCTTTGTTTCTCTAACCCCATTTCTTCCCTTTTCCCTCATCCTACATTAGGACTAAGTAAATTTCCTTTGGGGTCTTTTTAATGTTCAAGTAGCACTTAAATGTTAACAAAGCTACTAACCTCCATTCTCTTGACAAACCAGGCTTTTTTATTTTAAATCAAATTTCAAAATACATGCAAGAAGCTCTTAATACCCACAGGTTATGATGAGGCATTCTAAAGATCCTGCAGTTATGCTGTTTCCATCCAGCACTCAGGGACTCTTTCACCAGGCTGCTGACATCTTGTCTGCATTCAGCAGTTCCCCAAACCTCATTGTTCCCCCTACCCCAAGGAGTTTCCCAGGGCTAGACAGACAAGCTGATTGTATGTGGCCCTTCCGGAAATCAAGATGCTCTAACTTGAAGAGAGTTACTTAACTTGACCAGGACCCACTCAAACAGTCACAGGGGACCTCTCCACAGGGTGGCCCTTCTAGCCTTGTGTGGCCACTATTTGAACAACTTGCAATGCTCCATCTCTCATGTACATGTGGAGTAAATCACATTCTTATTTGTTTTATAATTTGCACAGAAGATATCTGCAGTCCTTTAGGTCCTCAACAATCACAAAATATTCCCTTGCCTCTGATCTGGGACATTGGGACAAGCTAATGTCTATTTGCCAAGTGCTCAGTCCCTCCTTACCATGACTCCATGGGGTAGATGCTATTATTAACATCCCTATTCTGCAGCTGAGGAAATTGAGGCATGGAGATGTTATGCAAATTGCCAGAACATATACAGTTAAGCAAGGAGCTAAGCTGAGTATCAAACCAAGGTAGCCTGGATGAAAGCATAGGTATTTAACCACTATACCATGTTCACATTTTCTTTTCCCCAGTTCCACAGCCTGTCAGTGGTGGGACTAGAAAAAGAACCCATGTCTGTCTGGGGATAGAGCCCATATCCTCAACCAGCATGTCCTGTGGAGGCATGGTGGGGTTATGAAGCAGGCTGACCATGATGTGCCTTCTTTCTTGTGACTCTGATGCTGTAATAATTGAAGTGAGGCAGGAGAAACACAACCAACAGTTGTAGATATTCAGGTTTTGGGTTATCACTTTGTAAAGGAGAAACCTGAAACTAAATGCATACCATGAGAATTACAGAACTACCAAACTAAAATGGCAGGGAAATTGTAATATCTAAAATCAGCTTGAGGCAGAATCTAATAAAGAGGGGTGAGAGTTCAATAAAATAGACTTTTAGCATTCACACAATAAACTATCTAATAAACTTGGCAATTGTCATAATATTTGGTTTCATTGAGAACACAGCCTGTTTACAACACGGAATAACTTTATCTGTTAATTAAATACAAAATTCAGTTCTCATAAAAATATAATAATTAACCTTTTCTTACCTTAGGATAGCTTCATCAGTAAATACTGAAATTTCTCAAGAAGGGAAATAAGGGGGTACTTGTGTCTGTAATGCTCACTATTGCTTTGCTGCTATAGATTTGCAAGTTCAGCACTCGGGATACATTTTTTTTTAACTTTTAGATGTTTTTCATTTATTGCCATTAGTATATGCTACTATCTGGCAACAGTAGAAGACTCAGTTAAATTTATGTTACTTGAGCTACAAAAGATTCCTAGATGAGTATCCTGCTGTGAATTTCTACTTCTTTAAACCCAACTAACCCCTCCACCCCAAAAATTCATTTTTAACACTTTAAAAATTGCTAAGAGAGTAGATTTTAAGTATTCTTACCACAAAAAATAAATATGTGAAGTAACACATGTGTTAACTAGCTCATTTTGGGTATTCCACAGTGTATGCATATTTCAAAACAACATGTTGTGCGCAATAAATATACACAATTTTTATTTGTCAATTAAAATAAACAAAAAAAGTATGCGTTAAAAAAAAACAAACAAACAAACTCCGTAGCACTCACTATTCAGCCCATCTTGAAGCACTGGGGTCATTCATCATTAAGTAATTAGAGGCAAGTTAGTCACCCATTCAATAAATGCCCGTTATGATCTTTTAATACGTGCCAAACTATCTTTCAGGCACTGGGAATACATTGAAGAATAAACCACATAAACACTCCTGCCATCATGGAGTTTACATTTTAGAGAATTCCACTAGTCCCATATTAGAGATGCAAACAACTAGTATAGGAAGTTTTCACTGGGAGCTATCCACTGAGGAGCTTGTTGCACTACACTCCTTACATCTCATCGACTAGTCAAGGACCTTGTCCTAATCATTCTCCTATCTGTCTCCTGCATCATCAATGTTATTTTCTCTACTAGACTATTTTTCACAAATGTATACACATATTATAATGTATCCCAGTTAAGAAAAAATGCTCTTGACCCCACATTTCTCTCTAGTTACCACTCTACTTCTTCGCCCCTTTATAGTGTAAAAACTCCTTTAAAAAGTTGCCTGTATTGATTTTCTCTACTTTCTCTCCCCCTAAATGGTCATTTTATCTCCTTTCATTCTCTCTGGAACCTGTTCATATCAAACATTCCCTTCCACCAGAATGGCTTTTGTCAAAGTTGCCTATGATCTCTACTTTGTTAAACCTAGTGATCGACTCCTAGTACTTATGTTGCCTAACCTGTCAGAAGCATTTATCTCAGTTGATCAATTTCTTCTCTTTGAAAAACATCTGGGACAGCACATCATCCTGAGCTTCCTCTTCCCTCACAAGCCATTTAGTGTAAAAGTTAAATTCCTACAGCCACCTATAAGACCCCCTAAACTTATTCGTTTTGCCTGAAATAGTCTTCTCACAGATATCCACATGGCTTGCTCCTGCCCCTCCTTCGGCTCCTTGCTCAAATATCACCTTCTCAGTAAGACCTTCCCCAACTGCCCTATTTAAGGGTACAACCTCCTATTCTCCATACCCTACCTCTCACCTATTTTGTTTTTATCCATAGCACTTTGTCATCATTTAACATATTGTGTATTTTATTTCTTGTTTATTGTCTACCCCTCTGCTGCTCACCCAGAGAATATAAACACTAAAGAGAGTCAGGGGTTGTTGTCTGTTTTATTCATTGCTGAATACCTAGTATATAGACCAATCTTGGACACATGGTAGGCGCTCAGTAATATTGTTGATTACTTGAATGAATGAATAAATGAAAATTTATTCTTATACAGGTATAGGAGACACACTAAACAACAAGACATGGTCCTTGCCCCAAAAAGTCCATGGTGGAAAGAAGAGAAATATAAAAGTTAACAGAATTTCTGTTCAGTATGTTGATTGCAGTCCTAGGTATGAATGTCAAGAAGACTATGGGAACACATGGTAGACAATAAATGCTTACCACAGTTTTAATGAATGATTTCCGTTAGTTTTACTAACAAGAGAAACACTTCTCTTGAGACACTGACAGTCTCCTAATGACTCTTGTCCTTTACAATCCCCAAGGAAGGACTGGAAACTAAAGAGAAACTGTTGATATTACAGTGTCTGGCTTTACCATTGGAAATGTAAAGCACTAATCTTTGTTACTTGTTAAAATCACAAAGTAAAAATATAGTTAAACTGAAAGCAAACAGCAAAAATGTGCCAGGATAGGTAGTACCCAAGAGAATTCCAATGAGACTTATTACTCTGCATTAAGATGTAAATTGCATAGTCCTTTGAGTCAATATTTGCCGATTGTATATTTTCTTTAGCCAAAGGTGAGTCAGTTTGAGGAGTAAAAATAAAATAACAAAAGCATGAATTGCTGAAATGAAACTTTCCCCCTGCTGCTAAAACTTTGCACTGACACTGTGTCTGACAACAAAGCAATAGATTGGAAAATGAAAAAGTGAGTCAACCAATTGTTCTGTCCACATGACACAAATGCTTTGACTTCTTTACCCACTGAATTGATACTGTGTATGAGTGGTTTGAAGGGTAGAAAATGGGGCAGTGGAGGGGAGGGTATTTTGAGAAGCATTTGGTTCCACATCATTCTCTTTCTCATAATCTGACTTTTCCTAGGTGGTGAATGATTGAGAGTCAGCATAAACTGTTCCGTAGCTATCCTAAACATAGTTTGCATACTGTGGTTCCAAATACTCCTGTTTCATTTTTCTTCACATCCAGGGAATGGTACATTTTGATCTGTACTAGAAGCAGACAAAGTCATCATAGGGACCATTAGTAATTGGTACTATGGAGTAGGTATGCTCACTCAACTAAGCGGAGTGCAGAGAACGAGAAAACCAGATCAAGGCTGGGCTCTTTGGAATCCCTACTTTGAAGGAGCCCATGAAAGAGAGAATGAGAGGGTGGTGGTCAGAGAAGTTGGAATAGTGGTCCATTTCAGTAGTGAAGGAAAGAAAGGATTTATGATAGAGGTCAGCAATGTCACATGCCTCTGAGAGGTCAAATCAGATGAGAACTAACACAAGGTGGAAGCAACCTAAATGTCCATCAACTGATGAATGGATAAGCAAAGTGTGGTAAATCCATATAATGCAATATTATTCAACCTTCAAAAGGAATAAAGTACTGATACATGCTACAACAGGGATAAACCTTGAAAAAAAGTATGCTAAATAAAGGAAGCCAGTTACAAAAGACCACACATTGTATAATCCCACTTTTGATGAGATGTCTAGAAAAAAAAAATCCATAGAGACTAAAAGCAGATTACTAATTGCTAGGGGCTGAGGAGATTGAGGGGAAATGGGGAGAGACACTGATTAATGAGAACAGGGTCTCCTTTTGGGGTGATGGCAATATTTTAGGACTAGAGGTGATCATTGCACAACAAAAGACTGTACTAAATGTCATTGAATTATATACTCTATAATGTTAATTTTATGTTAATGTGAATTTTACCTCGATAAAAAAAGACAAGGACTGAGCATGGCCCTTGGATTAAGAGGTCATTAAGTTTTCCATAACAGCAGTGTCAGTGGTGCGATAAGGAAGAAGTCAGACTCTAGTCACTTGAGTAATGACTGGATATTGAGAAAGGGGATGCAAGGAGTATACAGAAATCTTTCCAGAAGTAGAAAGATAAAGTTAGAGTTGGAGGATTAAAGGAGGATATTGTTTATTCACTCAACAATGTAGGCCATTGTATTTACTAAGGAGAGGCAACTAGTGGAGAGAGAGGGGCTGAGAATACAAGAGAGACACTGGCTGGCAAATAGAGTGAGGTTTCTACAGAGGCAATTGGGATGGGAGCCAGAGGTAAAGAGGTTCACTTTAAATAAAAGATGGAACTATGCCTCCTATGGGAGGGAGGGAAAAGTGATGCTAAGGCAGATGAGGGTATGTAGAGGAACTATTCACATTCTTTCTATGAGATCGGAAGCAAGGGCAATATATAGAAGCATGATTAAAACCGGCTAGTTGAAATAGCCCATGTGTGATTACCAGAAATTGACTGACTTTTCCTTTCCTATAACCCTTAATGAGGGAACAAAGACCGCTCTCAAGAGTCTTTCATTTTTATTTATTTCAGTTGTCTATATCGGGCTCATTTTTTAAAATTCTATAACTCCTCACTCCCCACCACACACATGAATTTAAATTTTGAATTCCGTTTGTCTAATGAGTAAATATATTTATATCATTAAAATAACAGTAAACCCAGTGAGCCCTCCAATTCTAATAATCTTAAAGTACAGTATCTGAGGCATCTAAAGTTCAGTGCCTTAGAGAGTTAATTAAGTCAAGTTAATTGGAAAGGATCCAATCTCCAGATAGGTAACATGGTTGATTATCTTGTTTATGCTTAAATAGAATAACAGAGGTCATTACAATACTTTTTAGAGCATTATTGATTGATACATAATTTCTTAATTAATTTTGATTGACAATATCTTGCCTCTTGAATTTACTCTTTCATCGGAATGTCCTTAGCACAATTGATTTATTGAAATCATAATGATTTAGCAAATGATCATTTGTATAATTTAATTTTAACGTACAAAATACCCTGGCATTTGGCATTTTACTGACACTCTATGTAAGCCAGCACATTCACACATATGTGTGGCATGCTGCCAAGGGCCAAACTGAAAGGATGAAGGTTTCTGGGAGCAGTAGAGGTACCAATGAGTAGTTTGGACAGGATTTTTAGCACCCCCACCCTCCTTAATCTCCATAGCTTTTTCCCACTCCGAAGCTACTTCAAGTAAACATGTACTCTAGGTAAAAACTATGGGCTTGGTCAAGTGCAGTGGCTCATGCCTGTAATCCCAACACCTTGGCAGGCTGAGGTGGGAGAATCGCTTGAGCTCAGGAGTTTGAGACCAACCTAGTCAACATAGCAAGACCCCATCTCTACAAAAAATGTAAAAATTAGCCAAGTGTAATGGTGCATGTCTGTAGTTCCAGCTACTTGGGAGGTTGAGGTAGGAAGATTGCTTGAGCCCAGGAGGTTGAGGCTGTAGTGAACCATGATTGTGCCACTGCATTCCAGCCTGGGTAAAAGAGGGAGACCATTTCTCAGGAAAAAACAAACAAACAAACCAAAAAGAAAAAACAAAAAACAAACAAAAAAAATGTTTATTTGCTTGCCAAATACAACTTCAAGACAAGTTTTCTAACCCCTTTTTCCAACCAGTTTGCAATCCTCAAGCCTCTGCTCTATAGAAATGCTGGAACTCTGCATAATATAGTCATTTCTCAAAATGAAGCTGGGACAAGCTGCTTTGTGACTGGAAGGTACTGTAGGGGAATCTGCTCGAGTGACTGTAGAGGGAGTTTCTAGTTTCAATAGAAGTTCAGACTAACATGATCTTCTAGGTGCATTTAATTATAAATTCTTAAATTCCATGCTTTGCAATGAAGTCGAACCCCAAAGAGCTACCAAAGATACCTTTAACTCATTCAGGTTTTAACTATATATGTATGCCAGCATATAGTTAAAACATAAATGTACATATATACATATGCACACATGCACATACATATATACAGTATATGCAGTATATGTATATATATATATACAGTATATGTATGTACATATGCAGCATATATATGTATGTATATATATACAGTATATGTATGTACATATGCAGCATATAGGTATATACCTATATACTGTATATGTATATTCTGTATTGTGTGTTTGCATATGTATATATATGTACATTTCACTGAGATCTCAGTTTTACAATATTACAACTATTAAAATAGTTATCTATAACACTGTATTTCTCCCCAAATATTATCAGGAAACTTAGTTACAGCAGTGGCCATTTGTAAAAAGACACCCCCAAAGAAGTTCTGAAGGCAAATTATCTTTCTTTTCTGCAATATTCCATAAATTAAGGCTAATGATTTTAGAGCAATTATCTGGAACAAACCATGGGCTTTTAGAGAAAAGGAGCTCATATGGATTATATCTCACTTTGGAGTGTTCACTTGCACATTTGTGAGTTACCTTCATCAAATGTCTACTGTTCTGACCATTTTAGAAACATAAAAGATGGAGTTCAAAGGTTCAAACTGAAGAAAATGGAGAAAATTGACAATAATACATAAAGCAGCTGTGTTTAAAATAAATCTTCAAATATTCTCCACCTCACCACTGGCACAGCTGTAGGGGAAACTGCTGTAAATGAGCATGTTTTACATTTGGACAGTATAATGAATTTTCCCATAATACTTAAGCAATTAGCTAAGCGTTAGTGTTTTGCATAGAATTTTGTCCTTGTTACAATAATTTCTTACATGTTTATATCACTTTAGAGTTTGTAGTGTTCTTTGATGTATATCCTTTCACTTTAACAAGTTACTCAACAGTTTCTCTGTGCTAGGCATTTGGCACATTCTACAATCTATCTCATTTAGCCTTCACAACAGCTCCATACAGAAGGGCCTGTGATCTCAGCTTGTGGATGAGCAGACTGAGGCTTGGATTGAATAAGTACCTTGTGCCTGCTGATGCACCTTCAAATTAGAATATGGAGCCTGGCTTATACCTCAGATCCAAGTTACCTGGAGCCCATGCTCTTTGCCATCATCCCTTGTGGCTTCTGAACTTTGCCTTCCCTTTCTTCTTGTTTCACTTCCACCTCTTATGTGTGGTCCCATATTGTTTAAAACCTTTATTGGTAGTTACTATGGGGAAGTTGTTACATAAGATAGAGCTGCTAAACAATGGCAATAATAACAATAACAATAATAACAGTAGTTGCTAATATTTACTGAGCTAAACTGACTGTGTCTGGCACTGACTAGGGGCTTTTGATTCCTTATCTCCTTGAATCCCAACACATGTATCATGTGTTGCATTTAAAACTTACTCAGTCCTGGGAGGCTGGCAGAACTAGCATCCATGTCTATGGTTCTTTGAGGCTAAGAGACATTTCTAAGGTCACACTGCTAGTAGGATGAATACCAGAACCTAGGTTATCTCTCCACCCATCGGATTCCCTTACTCTCTACTACACCTTACAAATACTAGTGATTAACTACTATATACCTCCAGATGATACTATTTACATTTGTTTTACCAATTTATTTCCACAGCAGGCACTAATACTGCAGTAAAATTAATGATTGTGTCCCTCTTTAGTGCTCTTCTATTCAAATTGCTTTATGCCCCAAGGATAGAAAAGTGATAGCCTCTCTGTACATCTGTGTCTCTTTTTCATTTCATCTTATTCCTGACAACAAATTGAACTTCTGATGTGGACAGATAAGATTCTAACTCACTGAGCTGCAAGGCAGGAGTGACTCAGTAGAATAAATGTGTTCTCATGGAAGTCTAGAGAAGTGATCTTAGGCAAGAAAAGAGCATGTACTAAGAAAATTACGTTTGCCCCCAAGATGAGTCACGGTGTCAACACCTCATTGTAACTAGTCCATTTTGTCCTAAGTTCTGGGAAGCAGTTAGCTACTTTGCTTCCCTTGTCTATAAGGAAGTATTATATAATGGCAAGAGCGTAGGAGGCCAGAAAATTGGGTTCTAAACTGATCTCTACCACTAACTAGCTGTGGGGCCACTTCCCTTCTCTAAGCCTAAATCTCCTCATTGGCAAAAGGAGGTCACACTGTCACACTAACTCATCTATAAATGCCTTTTTACTTGAAAAATAATGATAGCTAAGTTTTGCAGAGAGCTTCATGAACCACTTCTATGAACCTTATTGCATTTGCTCATCATTACATGCTTGCAAGGGAACCATTTGTCCTTCTTCATTTTACAGATGAGAGAAAGACCAGGACTCAAGAGCCTAAGTGACTGATCCAAGGTCATACAGCTAGAAGTGGTGGAGCCATGATTCAAACTCATATATCTCTGATCCTGAACTTCATCTTCTTTTCACTACCCCACATCTACATTTGCTTACTCTATGTGTTAAACATTTGCCTGTGTCTTATTGATTGACATGACAGTCTCAACAGTTGATTTAGTTGTGTGTATAGATTATTTTCCTAAATGGCCACACATTACATTAATTTGCTGACTTCCAACTAAAGAAACATGTGATAAATTGTAAGGAAGAATAATCTTTTATGATAGGGGTAATGGAGAAAGTAAATAGTTTCTCGAATAAATAAAATTTATTAACATGCCATTATATTTAGGGCTTAAATTTACTCAGAAAGCAATAAATCCCCAAAATAATTTATCCTTCTGAAAGGTCATCCAAGACCTGCTTCTTAACCCTCTACAACATCTCTTTCCACACACAAGTCTGAGACAGAGACTTTGGGTGATATGTGGCCAATCAACCACACCTTGTGGCTAAGCCCTGGGGGAAGAAGACCTAACTAGAAAAACACCCAGTTGGAGTTTTGGCTGGATTTCAGTAGGGGCATTCCATCTTCTCAGAAGCAGAAAACTGATAAGTCACCCTTTTTTATCACTTGATGTGGTCTATGGCTTTAAATGATCCTGTTTAGTTTCTGACCCAATAAACATGAACCGATCTCCTAGAAGGCAAGCTCTGTGCCGTGTGGGAAATAAGAAGAATGAATAAAGATGGACGGTTCCTATTCATAAGGAGCTTCCATGCAAGTGGGGGAGACAAGCAAATCATAATTACTGATCCACACAGGATACAGTATATAAATAGGAACAATGGATGGGCTATGGAAGCTCAGAGCATAGAATAAAATAAATCTGACTTGACAGGAAATGGAATTCATGATCAAATGATCGAGGAAGACTTCACAGAGGAAGTGGCACTTGAGCTGTGACTTAAGAAAGGATATGATTGCAAGAGATGGAGAACTGAAGAAACAGCATCCCAGGCTGAGAGAGCAGCATGTGGAAAGTC
This sequence comes from Papio anubis, assembly GCF_008728515.1. Classification (NCBI taxonomy): domain Eukaryota; kingdom Metazoa; phylum Chordata; class Mammalia; order Primates; family Cercopithecidae; genus Papio; species Papio anubis. The sequence continues at coordinate 6,826,923 of NC_044996.1, read as the reverse complement.
ACAAAGGCATGATTTTTTATACTGACATTTAGATTGTCTTGAATTCCATGCTTTATTCTGTAGGCATTAAGGAGGTATTGCATGTTTTGGGGCAGAAGATAGGTGTGCTCTGTCTGGAGGTTAAGTAAGAAAACGTAGGTGGTGGTATGGAAGGATGGATGGGGCAGCAGGGAGACAGAGGAGATACAGGATAAATTGGAGGTAATCATGAGGTTATGAAATGATGATAAGATATTGAGAGCCTGAATGGTGGTGATGATGGAAATGAAGACATGAATCCAAGTTTTTTTAGTGTTTCCACACTGAAGAGGGAGAACCTGATCAGTTGGATATGGAGATGATGAAGAAAGACATGACCATCTGATCTTCAATAAAGCTGACAAAAGCAAGCAATGGGAAAAAGACTCCCTATTCAACAAATGGTGCTGGTATAACTGGCTAACCATATGCAGAAGACTGAAGCTGGACCCCTTCCTTACACCAAAAAGTCAACTCAAGATAGATTAAATACTTAAATATAAAACCCAAAATTATAAAATCCCTGGAAGACAACCTAGGAAATACCATCCTGGACATAGGAATGGGCAAAGATTTCATGACAAAGACACCAAAAGCAACCACAACAATTGACAAATGGAATCTAACTAAACTAAAGAGCCTCTGCAGAGCAAACAAAACTATCAACAGAGTAAGCAACCTACCCAATAGGAGAAAATATCTGCAAACTGTGTATCTGACATCTAATATCCAGAATCATAAGGAACTTAATTCAATAAACAAAATGCAAATAACCCCATTAAAAATGGGCAAAAGACATGAACAGACACTGCTCAAAAGAAGACATACAAGGAGTCAACAAACATGTGAAAAAATACTCAGCATCACTAATCATCAGAGAAATGCAAATCAAAACCACAATGAGATAACATCCTGCACCAGTCAAAATGGATATTATTAAAAAGTTGAAAAAAACAGATGCTGGCAAGGTTTTGGAGAAAAGGAATACTTATACATTGCTGATGGGGTGTGTAAATCAGTTCAACCATTGTGGAAAGCAGTGCGGCAATTGCTCAGAGAGCTAAAAGCAGAACTACCATTCAACCCTGCAATCTCATTACTGGGTATATACCCAGAGGAATATAAATCATTCTCCCTCAAAAACACATGCATGCAAATGTTCATTGCAGCACTATTCACAATAGCAAAGACATGGAATCAACCTAAATACCCATAGACTGCATAAAGAAAATGTGGTACATATACATTGTGGAATACTATGTAGCCATAAAAAAGAATGAGATGATGTCCTTTGCAGGGACATGGATGGAGCTGGAGGCCATCATCCTTAGCAAACTAACTCAAGAACAGAAAACCAAATACACATGTTCTCACTTATAAGAGGGAACTAAATGATGAGAATACATAGACACATAGAGGGGAACAACACACGCACTGAGGCCTATCAAAGAGTGGAGGGTGGGAGGAGGGAAAGGAGAAGAAAAAATAACTCTTGGGTATTTGGCTTAATACCTGGGTGATGAAGTAATCTGTACAACAACCCCCATGACATGAGTTTACCTATACAACAAACCTTCACATGTACCCCCGAACCTAAAATAAATGTTTTTAAAAAGCCGAAAATAAACAAATAAATAAATAACTTACATAACACTCAACTGTTACGTAACACTTAACACTCACTCTGTTCTAAGGGTTTTACATAAATTAACTTATTTAATCCTCACAAAAACTTTTGAGATAAAGACTGTCAACTTTAAACATTAAGAAACTCAGAGAAAGAGAAATAGGATTTTCTGCCCAAATTCACACAGCTAGCTCTATGTTAAAGATGGGGTTGAAATCCAGGCACTTTGGCTTTTGAAATCCATGTTTTTTAACCACCACCCTCAAAAGCCAGTAGGATTTGAGTGTGCCTGTAACCATATAGCCTTGTAAATACTTAACGTTTTATCATAAATTGTTGCCAATATAAGTCCAAAATAATACCTCATAATTATTTTAATTTATGTATTTTTGTTATAGAACCACTTTTGTATATTTATTGGCCATTTAAAATTTGTTCTGCTAGTTTATTTGCTCATTTCCTTATTAGGATGTTTTTTCAACATTGTAGAACTATTTATATACGAGGAGCCCTGCATCTTTGTCATATATTAGGTTGAATCACATAAAATTGCCAATATTTGACCATTTTGGATCTATAAAAATGTCAATTTCATATGGTTCAATGTAATGTATTCATTAGTCATAATGATAAGTGATATTTATTTAACACAGGCAAAGCACTGTGTTTTATTTACATATATCTCCTCACTTAATTTTGACAACTACTCTACAGTGTACATGCTATCATCTCCATTTTATAGATGAGGAAACTGAGAGGTTACAAAACTTGCTGAAGTTCGTGAAGCTAGTAGTAGGCATGTATCGGGGGAGGGGTATCAGGATTTGCCTATGGTCTTTCGGACTCAAAGGGATATGATTTTAACCACTGCGCTATATTGTTTTGCATGTTTGTATTCCAGATAACTTTTTAGACACAAGTTTCTCCAAAAAAATTCCTGGTGGAATTTTAATTTGGATTACATTAAATTTATAGATTAATACATGGGGAATCAATATCTTTACACGATTGAGTCTCCCTATCTAAAATCAAGGTATGTTCCTCCATTAATTATTCTTTTAGCCCCTTTATAGAGTCTTATATATTTATTTACAGGATTATTCAAAATGATAATTCCAAGGATTTAATAACGTTTATCCTTTGGGTTTTTATCTTTGTGTTGCTGATGTGATGGAATTGTTTTCCATTATATAATCTAAAATAGCTACTATTTGTATATAGAAAAGTATTGATTTGAGTACATTAATTTTGTACTTATTCATTATACTAAATTATTTCTATCTCTTGAATCTGTTTCCTTCTTTCCATCACAAGACAACCATCCTCTCTTACCTGGATGACCAGTCTCCTAACTGGCCTTTTTTGTCTCCTAGCTTCCCTGCTAAAATTTGTCTCACACTGTTACGACAGTGAGCATTCCGAAGTACAAGTCTCATGCTTGCTTTAAACCCTTAAGGGGATTTATGCCCATTGCCTTTTGGAAACATTTATGCCCCCTTACAAGGTTTCCAGGTCTCCTTGTGACCCAGACTGATTTACCTACCTTTTAAACTGTGTGTCTTGCTATTCACCCACATGGATACAACATCCTAGCTGTACTAACTACTCATATTTATTATAATGCAGTGTGAACATTCATGCCTTAACACATATTGCATCCTATGAATAGAATGCATTTCTGACTTATTCCCCTTCTTCCTGGGGAATGACCCTTCATATCTCAGCTCCTCAGCTCTTCTCTGAAGACTTTTGAGTTATCCAGGCAACTTCCCCATGCCATTCACTGTGTTTCCACACTGTACCATTTATATGTCCCCAGTATTGCACTTACCATGCAGGATTGTCATTGTTTCTCTACACAGATTAGTAGTTAAGATGGCCTTTAGAATCAGACAGATCCAAGCCCATAGCTCATGCAACCAATTGCTATTTGTGTGACCTTGGGAAGGGTATATGATCCCTTTTGGATAATAATAGATAGACACCTCACAGGGAAATTGTGAGGATTATTTAGGACAATGTGTGCAAAGTACATAGCCTAGTGCAAGGCACGCAATAGATACTCAGTATTTTTTTTATTTAACAATGCAGAAGATGAGAAGAGGTAAGACTAACCAGATGGCATAGGCTTCAGGGACAGAGGGGTTGCTAAAGAAGATTTATGGAAGTTATACTGGGGAGCATGGAGAGAGATAGCTTATATGTTATCCTGAGGAGTGAGTACTGTGGAAAAGTGAGCAGACTTCACTGAAGAGTATTGCTAAACAATGACATTTTAAAGGAAAATTGTGTTTTGGTTAAGGCAATGATAGCTGCAGAGGAAATATTTAAGATTTTCACTGGAAGTTACATGTGATATTGTACCTGGAAACCCTCAACTCTCCTACTCTGGAGAAGAAGTTGTCCTAACAGGCTGACGTAAAAATGTAGTCAATGGTGGTGAGTCATAGGAGGGATGCCAAGTGTGGAATCACCACAGATGCCAGTCAAGGTTCAATATGACCAGCTGTTCAGGGTGCTTTGAAAATCCAAAACCTTGAAACTACCTAAAGGCTCCTTTTGAGTCAAGTATCAAAACAATGGATCCCAAATGACTCATAATATGATTTCTCCCAGATGCTCTTTCTGATGACTTTGTTTCCAACATTGGTATCTGATGCTCTCCTAATTACTTTGGACCACTTCCTGGAAGACTCTATACGACTCTCATCATTGAGCAGTTGCTTTTCAATGAAGATGGAAAAAGACCTCCACTATCTTCTGTTATCATCTAAGGCCCTCAATGATGTACCTATTGCCTCCATGTATCTTCTTGGGAAGGTCTTTCTGAGGCTTTGGCTGGTATGTTAATTTCTTGTGTAATATACGTACTGGTGTTCTGGTGCTGTGATGTCTGACTATATTGAGGTATTGACCATACACTGGCCGATGGTTTTCCTTTTGTTTATGTGGAGAGAGTCCCTGCTCTGGCAAGGGAAGTGATGAAGGGAAGGGAGGGTAGAAGAGGGGAGGGGAGAGGAGGGAACAATTTACTGTGCCTTTTTAAAAAGAGATCAGCCAATAAAAATGTAGATTTTGGAGACAGACAAATCTAGGTAAAGCCTTGCCTTCATCATTTTTAGCGCTGTAGTGTGGAGCTGGTTAATCTTTCTGAGCTTTAGTTCATCTGTAAAATGAAGCCAATACCATTTCGTGTTCATGAGCAAATAAACATATAAAAAACTATGGATTTTTTTTTTATCTTCTTATAAAGAAATTTTTTAAAAAGCAAAACCAGACCCAGAAGTTGTCTGATTGAGAGCACAGTGGATTTAGGACCCACCCAGACCTGGACTGGAGTCCTGGCTTGTGTGACACTGAGGAAGTCACCTTGCATTTCTAAACCTCAGTTGTGTTAAACTTCTCAAATTGAATTAAAGTCAATGTAAAGTGCACATGAAGTGCCTAGTGCAGTTTCTGAAACATAATAGGCTGTTTTAGTCAGAGCTCTTCAAAGCAACAGAACTAATAGCATATTTAAATATATATGTGTGTGTGTGTGTATATATACGTGTGTGTGTATATATATGTGTGTGTGTGTATATATATATATATTTCTTATGAAGAATTGGTTCACATAATTATGTAGGATGAGAAGCCCTCCAATCTGCTGTCTGCAAGTTAAAAACCCAAGAGAGCTAGTAGTATAATTCCAGTCTGAGTCTAAGGGCTTGAGAACCATGGGAGCTAATAGTGTAATTCCTAGTCGAAGAGCAGAAGATGAGATGAGATGTCCCAGCTCATGCTGTGATACAGAAAACAAAATGCAAGAGGGGGCTGGCAAATTCCTCCTTCCTCCACCTTTTGTTCTATTCAGACCCTCAGTGGATTGAATTATACCCACCCACATTGAGGAGAGCAATTCTCTTTATTACTGAATCCCTGTATTTAACTGCTAATCTTATCCAGAAACGCCCTCGAAGACATATGAGAAATAAAGTTCAATCTGGGCACCCTATGGCCCAGTCAAACTGACACATAAAATTAACCATCACATAGGGCCTCAGTAATTTTTAGCCATTGTTATCATCATCGTCATTATCATCATCATCAGTGGACATGTTTGCTTTTCTAGTTTTGGCATCAACAGCAGCAACAAACGTTTATTTGATGCTTATTCTATCCAAACAGATATCCTCTGTTTGTTACCCCAGTTGTTACTTAAATGTTGAATAGCCTTGAATAGTGGAAACCAAAGCTATGGTTTTGGTGGTAACATCTAGTCATCATTTATCAGTATACACAACATACTAAATTTAGAAAGCCCCTAAAAGTTCTTTGTCCTCAGACATAGGAGTATTCCCAGAGTCACAGGGGAAGGCAGAGTGCTTGAAGTTCCTGAAGCAGTTACGATGTATTTTTAGTTCCTACATTAAAGTGTTTTTCTCCCTCTCTTTTGTATGCACATGTGTGTTGAGTGGGGTTGTGGAAGTAAGAGATCTTGAGAATGAAAATGGGCTAGATTGTCTTCTTTCTTTGTCATTTAAGAAAATGATTCACCTTTCCATTTTAGCCCTTTCCGTAACTAAGGGGTACCTTTGGCCAATTATGACTCACTTTTCTATTTTTGTGTTATAGATTTAGACTTGAAACCTTAAACAAATGCAATTTTGATATATGTTTTCTTAATAGTAAAAGTGACCAAAACTCACTATAAAATCAAAGATCTTCGTGAAAATGTCACCAAAATGGAAAAAGAAACCTTTTATATGTAGTAGCAATTTACTCTCATCTAACAATGCCAAGGGGTTGAAAGAATTATCTCAGATATTTTTTAAAAATTGTTGGGCTTAATTTTTTACATCCTGGATTGTTAACAAAAGAACAAAAACAAAAAAATATTTTAGCAGGCAGATGTGCACACACCTGGGACCAATTAAGTATTTTTCCTTCATCTTAATCAGAACTCTGGGGCTCCTCTCTTTCATAGTAGACCTACATTCCTCAATTTTGAAGGTTTTCTTTTCTAAATGCTATTTAAAAAAATTTACTGATATTATTTGAGGATTTATTTAAATCAAATAAATTACTAGTTTTAATGGTAGTAATGATATTTCACATTTGGATTGATTTTACAGATTTCAAATGACTTCCACACATTATTTTACTTGATCTTTACAACAGATAACAGCCTTATAAGGTAAGCTGGCCAGTCCACACTCCCACCGTATAGATGAAGAAACTGAGCCTTATACTAGTTCAGGATCATACATTAGCATCAGAGCCAGAGTTAAACTCAGGTCATCTGATTACTTAACCCAGTGTTCTTCCAAATGCACTGCCCTACTACTCAGTCATTTTTTGTTTCCTTTTCGTTCCTTTAAAATGGCATGAAGAACTCTATTAGTTTCCTGCAGCTACTGTAACAAAGTACCGCAAACTTGGTGTCTTAAAGCAATGGCAGTTTATTCTCACATAATTCTGGAAGCCAGAGTCTGAAATAAAGGGATCAGTGGAGCCATGCTTCCTCTGAAGGTGCTAGAGGAGAATCCTTTGCCTCCTAGCCCATCAATCCTTGGTGTTTCTTGGCATGTAGTTGCATTACGCCAATCTCTATCTTCATTGTTATATGGCCTTCTCACTGTGTGTCTCTGTGTTTTTGTCCAAATTTCTGTCTTCTCATCAGGATACCAGCCATATTAGATTAGGGCCCACTCTACTCCAGTATGACCTCATCTTAACTAATTACATCTACAGTGACCCTATTTCCAAATAAGATGACATTCCTGAGGTACTTGGGATTAGGGTTTTTTTTTTTTTTAATTTATTTATTATTATTATACTTTAAGTTGTAGAATTTTTGTATAGCAGTGCAGGTTTGTTACATATGTATACTTGTGCCATGTTGGTGCTGCCCATCGGCTCGTCATTTATCAGGTATAACTCCCAATGCAATCTCCCCTCCCCCTCCCCATGATAGGCCCGATTATTGATGTTCCCGCTTCCATGTCCAAGTGATCTCTTGTTCAGTTCCCACCTATGGTGAGAACATCGCGATTTTGGTTTTCTGTTCTTGTGATAGTTTACTAAGAATGATGGTTTCCATGCATCCATGTCCTAAGGACTAAACTCATCCTTTTATGGCTGCATAATTATTCCATGGTGTATATGTGCCACATTTTTGTAATCAATCTGTCACTGATGGACATTTAAGGTTGATTCAAGTCTTTGCTATTGTGAATAGTGCTGCAATAAACATGCGTGTGCATGTGTCTTTATAGCATTTATATAATCAACTGATTATATACCCAGTAATGGGATGGCTGGGTCATATGATTTTTATCTAGTTCTAGATCCTTGAGGAATGGCCATACTGTTTTTCGATAATGGTTGAACTGGCTTGCAATCCCACCAACAGTGTAAAGTGTTCCTGTTCTCCACATCCTCTCGGTGCCTGACTTTTTAATGATGCATCATTCTAACTGGTGTGAGATGGTATCTCGTTGTGGTTTTGATTTGCATTTCTCTGATGACCAGTGATGATGAGCATTTTCATGTGTCTGTGTGTATGAATGTCTTCTTTTGAAATGTGTTAGAGTTTAACAAATTATTTTTGGCACAATTCAACCCATAACAAGTACGAGCCATAGCTTTCTTTTCCTGGGTGTAATTTGATAAATTACACTTAAAAAAATAATAATAACATGTTATCACACCAAGCATCAAAAGACATATATAAATATTGACAAAAACACACAAAAATATCTTAATCAATGTTATAGTATTTGATGATTTCTATCCATACCACAAATGGCAGGTGGGTTGAGGTTTTGTGTATACTTTTGAAGCATTTTCTTCTAAGTAGGCATGTGTTCTCCCATAAATAATCTCTCATTTTTGAGGGATACCAAAACCTCTTAGCTCCTAAGGGGAGGAGAGGTTACTAAGGGTGGAAATTTTTGGAAAATATCTTCAGGCATATATTTGTGTATTTTGTAATGTGGATCTGGATACCACAAAGCTGGAATTGGATCCATGTTTGAATGTGATTCTCAGGAGCAGTTGCTTTTGGAGGGTACTTAGAGAGATTTCGTGATTAGAGAGGAATAATCAGAAGGCATCTCCTTTCAACTGGGGCAAGAGTGTAAGTTTAGCTTTGGGGTATGACCTTGTTCAGTGCTTTGTAACACAAATCCCCATTACATTCATAACAACAGGGCTTGCAGGAGGTCTTTGAGTAAATAATGGGTTCAATGTAAGGAGCATTTAGTGAGCAGTTACTCTTTGCAAGGTCCTTTATTATGTTGGACACAGAGAGGAGTCAATCATTACACTCCAGGGAATCTAGCCTAGTTGTTCAAGTAAAAATAATACTCGCAACCTACTTTGTGCGGTAAAGATACTGGTGTTATAAAGGTGATGGAGAGGGGAAGGAGAAGGAGGAGGTGGAGGAGGAGAAAACATCACAGGGGCATTCAATTTCTAGTGAAAGGGGGAAGGCAAGTAGGAAGGCTCATATAATTCAGCCTATTCAGGCCTGTAGGAAGACAGACAAGGTGTAGCTAGCACAGCCTGGGACTTCAGGCAGGACCACCACATTGCATGATTCTGAGGAACATTAGTCACATAACTTGCAATACGAGGGTCCTGTTTCTGGGGGAGGGTGCTGCTGCCTTAGCTGATTAAACGGTGAATTAGAGTCAGCAAATAAAATATGGAGAACAGATCCACCCCCAGTTCATACTGTTCTGCAAATTAGACAAAGTACCCCTTTCTCTAGGTGTGTGCAGCCTTTCAAATGGAATATAAGAAGTTTGGACCTGATTCTGCCAGTGGGGTGTGAGGAATTGCCTTGACTGTACTGGGCAGAGTATTAAAGTAGTTAGAAAGTACTAAAGTAATTAGAAAGGTTGCCAAGGTATCAATACAAAGAGCAATGGAAGGGGAAGAGTGTGGAAGCAGTGAAGTCAGTTAGAGGCTATTATAAAGCTTCAGGAAGGAGGATGGTGTCATTTCTGACCAGGTCAGTAGCTTGGTCTTTGCACTCCTTATCTAGTCCTGCTACAACCTGTTTTCAACCCGGCAGATAAAGTCAGTGTTTTAGAGCATAAGACAAATCATGTCATTCCCCTGCATGTACCCTGCCAGTGGTTTCTTATTGTCTCCTCACATCACTGATCTTGGTATTCAAGGCTTGGAGATGGCATAGCCTTCCTCTTCAAGTTCACCCCATCCCACTCTTCCCTTTTATTTTCTGGGATCTAGTCAAACCGCTTTCTTTTCAGCACTTGAAACACAAAAATCTCTTATCTGCTTTAAGACCTTTGCATGGACTTTTTCCTTCTGCTTGGAAAACTTTTCCCCAGGTCTTATTATCATCCTAATCTTTCAGATCTCAGATAAAATGTCTTCCACTCAGAGAGGACTTTACTTTATCACTTTATTTAAAGCATCCTTTCTATTACCCTATCTCCTCATCCTACATGGTAGACACTGTTAATTGACTACATAGCATGAATTCCCTCTTCCTGCCTAAATGGGACACTGCTTGTGTTCATGTGTTTAACTGTCTCCCATTCAACTCTGTGTCTGAAAGGAATCTGATGCTGCCATAGTTGCAAGAATGGGCATGCTTAGTATACAGGTAACTGTATTTTATTTGCTAACTGTTGGTTGAGGAATGGACATGAGACCCAACTCTAGACAATGCATTCACTCACGCAACAGATGTGTTCTGCATACCTTCTGCCTTTGTTTGTGCTGCTATAATAAAATACTACAGACCGGGTGATTTATAAACAGTCGACATTTATTTCTCACAGTTCTAGATGCCAGGAAGTTCAAGATCAAGGTACCAACAGGTTTAGTTGTCTGGTGATGGTCTGGTCTCTGTTTCCAAGATGGTGCCCTGAATGCTGCATCCTCTGGAGGAGGAGCGCTATGTATTCATACGGCAAAAAGTAGAAAGGTAAAGGGGGTAAACTCCCTCCATCAAGCCCTTTTATAAAGAGCACCTAATCCCACTCACAAGGGAGGAGCCCTCGTGGCCTATTCACCCCTTAAATGCCACATCTCTTAATGCCATCACATTGGCAGCACATGAATTTTGCAGGGACACATTCAAATCCTAGCACCTTCTATAAACCATACACTTCTATGTCCTGGGGATACAGCAATAAACAAAGCAAATTTTAAAAATCTGCCCTCATGTAGTTTACATTGTAGTAGGGGGAACAGGCAAGGAGCTAAGGCAGAAATAGGGAGAGCAGCTTAATTATTGCAATAATCCAGGTGAGAGATGGTCACAGTGAATTGGTGAGAAGTTGTATGTTTCTGTATATATTTTTAAGGCACAATCAGGGTGAGAGATGGTGACAGTGAAGTGGTGAGAAGACGTATGATTCTGAATATATTTTTAAGGTACGATTGATAGAATTTCTTGGTAAATTGAATATGAAGTATAAACAAAAAGAGAGAGAAATCCTGGAAGATACAAATATTCTTTTCCCTGAGAAACTGAAAGAATGGAGTTGCTGTTAACTGGATTAGACAGATGGCAGGATAAGCTGGTTGGGGGGTGGTCAGGAGTTGAATTTGGAACTTTTAAGTTTGAGATGCCTGTTAGACATACAGATGGAGATATCAAATAGGCAGTTGATTATAAAGGTTTAAGGGAGAGGTCCAGATTGGAATTATAAATTTGAGAGTCAAAAGCATATAGATGATCTAAGTCTTGAGACTGGATGATATAATCATGAGACTTACTGTAGAGAAAAAAAAAAAAAAAGAAAAGTGAAATAAGAAATAAGATGTTAAGCTGAAATCTGCAAAAGAAGAGGAGAACCAGCAAAGGTGACATGCAAGGAATAGTCAGAAAAGTAGGAAGAAAACCCTAAAAATATGACTTCATGAAAGTCAAATGAAGAAAGTGTGTTAGGGAGGATAGAATGATCATTTGTGTCAACGGCTACAGAAGGGCCAACCAAAATGGAGTAATGAGCACTGGATTTAGTCACATGGAAGTCATGATCATTTGGGATTGCAGGTAGTGTGAGCCTGATCAGAATGGGTGGAAAAGAAAACTAGAGAAAAAGAACTTGAAGACTGTGAACATAGGTTAATCTTTCAAGTGTTTTGCTATAAACAGAAGGAGAGAACTTGGGTAGTAGCTAAAGGGGAAATATGAGTCAAGAGTTTTATTTCATTTAATTCTGACATGATAAAAGAAATAACAGCACATTTATACACTCATGAGAACAATCCATGACAGAAGAAAAACTTGATGATGGAGAAGAAAGAGATTTATTAGAACGAAGTCCTTGGTTAACTGAGGGGTGATGAAGTGTACTGCACAGTACCTTCATAGAAAGTGGAGGGAAGGCAGGCTGTGTGCAAATGCAAGTAGGTGTGAGCTCATGGAAGGTTTCTTCTATTTTCTTACTGAAATAGGAAGCAAGATCATCAACTGATAGTAAGGTGGAGGAGGAAGAGTTCAAAGTATGAGGAAAGAAAAAAAGGTATATTAGTCAAGGTTCTCCAGAGAAATAGTACCAATAATTTATTTTTATATATGTGTATATCAAATAATATCTATATATAAATAATATATGTGTGTATATATGTAGTGTGTATATATATATATAAGTTGTATATATATTATGTATTATATAGTATATGTGTGTGGTGGGGGGAGGAGATGTAGAGATTTATTATGGGAATTGGCTCATGTAATTATGGAGTCTGGAAGTCCCATGATCTGCCATCTGCAGGCTGGAGAACCAAGAAAGTCAGTGGTGTAATTTAGTCTGTGTCCAAAGGCCTGAGAACCAGGGGACCTGCTAGATTAAGTTCTAGAGTCTGGAGGCCTGAAAACCAAAAGCTCCAATGTCTAAGAATAGGAGAAGATGAACATTTCAGCTCAAAAAGAGAAAGAACAAATTCCTCCTTCCATGACCTTTGTGTTCTATTCAGGCACTCAACAGACTGCGTGATGACCACCCACACTGGGGAGGGCAGGTCTTTACTCAGTCTAATGATTCAAAGGCTAATATCTTCCAGAAACACTCTCACAGACACACCCAGAAATAATGTTTCTGGACATACCTTAGACCGTCAAGTTGTCACATACAATTAATCATCACAGGAGGTATAAAAGACTTTTGCAGAAGAATAGAAGAAAGAATGGAGTCAGGAAATATGATTGCAAGGCAGCAGTAAGAGTTCACCTAAGGCAATGGCCATTAATTTCAAGTGAGACCGGTCCTTACCATGGTAAGGTTTTCTCTTGGCACATTCAGCTGAATGGGTAGAGACATGAGTAAAAGATGGATATAATGAGACATTAGGAGAAGCCTGTTGCAGAATTTCTGGTAAGGCTTTCCTCTCATTTATTTGAGTAGGAGTAGATCTAGATCATGTGGGAACGAATGCTTTCACAGTTTGAGGGGAGTACTCTTTGATAAAAGCAATTCAAAATTGCAAATATAAAATTGTTTATGGGATTTCATACTCAAAATGAGAACATAAATCATAAGTTATAACTTTTAAAAATCTGACATCACAGGTTAAGCAAAGCAACACATTGTTTTTATCAGCTGCCTTGCAGACTGTTATATATTTTTTTCCCCTAGACATTTTTGGCTGATATTCTTTGATCACCTCTTTTAATGACAATGATTTTGTAATATTTTCCACAGAATGATAAATTAGTGTTTCCTCTAACATGGTTGATTAAAATTTTATTTTTTTAACATTGGTAATTTAGACGCATTTCTTTGAGCATCAGAACTTGATGTTATTACTATCAGATAGATTTTTAGAATTGTCAAATTTGGGGAAAACCTTTATCAAATTTCTTTCATAAATGTTGAAAAAAGGTTTTTCAGGTCTTCTTGTGCAAAGATTACTCTTTGAATTAAGACACTTATAAACCAGTTTGTGGAATGACCTCCTACAAATGGCAAACTCAGTTTTATATTCATTGTCTGTGTCATTATTTCATAGCAAATTACAAAGAAATTTAAGTTTTTTCTCCAATATGTTTATGTGATTCACTCCTCTTTATTAAGTGGAATATCAAAAAACCCAAGTCTTTCTATTGGATGTTTATAATTATGATGCTGATATAGGAGAAAATTTCGGTTTTGGTAAGTTTGAATGAAAACCAAAATTTCCCCAAAGCTTCTGGCTTTGATTGTTCCAAACTTTGTTTGTTTTCCAATTCCACATATTTCTGGTATCAGGCATGGTAAGATAATACTGTGCTATGATCTCTGTCCAGCACCTTCATTTCCCTAAAATTCCCAGTGCAACCTGACCCAAGGGAAAATGTAACAGAACAGAGTTTGGAGTAGAGAGAGTGGCTTTAACTGAAAGTGGTTAAAATCTTATCTTTTCAAATTTTATGAAAACCTATGACCTTGTGAATACATTGCTAGGCCCTACCTAGAGCTTTGAAAGGAGCCTGTTCAAGTGAGGGACCCTAAAGCTTGATTAATATTCGTTAGCATCACAATAAAGTTTCTCCTGTTTTGTGAAAGGTCCAGAAGAAAAATGAGTTTGTTATATCTTCAGGTGATATCTAAAATGCTGCAGCATCTTCCTCCCAGGCTGAGGATGAAGTCAGTTTCAAAGATGACAGAGCAGTGGTGGAGACTGCTTGGATCCTTGATATTGTTGAGTCATTATTGAACCAATTCTGGAGCCTACTTTACCTCTGGACTTTATTCCTTAAATGATTTTGAGTTGGAGTTTCTACTACATATAGCTGAAAGCATCCTAATTTCCTTTGTCTACTCTCCTTTCCTCTAAGTACTTATCAATTTCCAAAATTATCTTTCGAGTTTACTTGCTTGGGGCTTTTTTGTCTATCTAAATGTAGGTTTTACAAGACTTTATCTTGTCTACTATAGTATCTATAATACCAAAAACAGTGCCCAGCTCATAGTAAATGTTCAATAAGTATTTGTTGAATTAAAGAATAAACAAAGTGTGGTGTTAACAGTGAATGAGGCTGGCAATGAATCCTCACTTTTATTATGTTTTACACTCTCAAATATGTACACTACAGGAAAGAGTCCATTTCATTGAAAATATTCACCTGGTTATTGTGATTGCTATGTTGAAGCATTACTGTTGCAGACATTTCTTCATTCTACTCAGGACCAATGGCCCACTGATTTCCTCTTGCCAACAAAGGCTAGGATGCTCTGGGGACTGAATGTGTAAGCCCAAAGGTTTCCATATTGTCTTGTTTCCATATGTAGTATTAAATTATGGGCTATCTAACAGTTAAAGGAGCTAGACCTCTTGGTAGGGAAAAGAAATAAAATATTTTCTTTGGAGAGTAACTTTTGGCTCCTAAGTATGCTTTGTTCTTCACAACCCATCTGTCACCATGTTCTGACATTTCCCTGAACAGAACATCATGTGTATTTGCCCTCATCTCTTTATTTCCTGAGTAGGCTCCTTCCTGGAGTTATCTATTGTCCTCAGCACTTTCACAAATGTTCTTCAACAACCCACTCTCCATCTCTGGCCAGTTTCATCTTTAATTTCTCACATTAATGACCTCTTTCTACCAAGGAGCCTTTAGTGGCTTCCTGGGGGTCCTGCAGGTTAAGGCTGTATTAGTTTCCTCTCAGCTTTAAGAAAAAGATATTAGATTCCCTGGATACAATTGGCAACTATAGTCTTGGTGCTAGTGACAGCAGCCAATTCCTATTAGAGGATTAGCAAGACACAAGACTCCGTAAACTAGAGAAAACTGCCTAGGTACTGACTCATCCATTTACTGTTTGTTTATTTATTTAGTTAGTTAGTTAGTTATTATTTACTGGGCACTTACTGTGTACCAAACACTATGGACGAAGCTGGAGATACAGAATCAGGCACAGTCCTTGCCCTGAAGGCGTTCACTGTCTGGTGGAGAAAACAGACACATAAACTGATGTTTACAAAGGAGTGTAATGAGGGTAGATACAAGGGAGTGTAATGAGGGTAGATTCAGTGTTAGAAGAGCCCTTTGAAGGGTCATCTAGACCCCTCATGGTGATGTAAGGAGGAAAATCCTATGGTAATCTAGCAAGGATGAGTACAAATTAGCCCCTTTTTGATAGAGTATTGAAGTAAGGTATTCCAGAAAAGGGAACAGCATGCATAAAGCCCTGAAAGACAGAATGTATGTAGCACATTCAAAGAATGAAGAAAATCAGTATGGTTGGTGAAAGAGTTGTGAGAATAGGGTTAGAAGATAGATGAAGCAGGAGAGGCAAGAAAGAACCAGAGCATGAAGAACTGTTAACATATTAAATGTGTCTGTATGAATTTAGACTTTGCCTCAATAGAAGTGGATAAGTATTGATGGGTTTTCAACAAGGAAGTGGCGTGGTCAAATTTGCATTTTAGAAACATCACTATGGCTTCAATGAGGAAAATAGAGTAGAGAGTATTCTTGTGATAGGGAGCACAGTTAGGAGACTGGTGCAGCAGCTTAGGTGAGAGATAATGGTGACCTGATCTATGATTTTAAAGGTGAATATGGAAAACGTGAGCATATTTGAAATATCTTTTGGAGACATAGTTTACAGGAATTGGTGACTAATTTAGTTGTCTGGCAGTTGAAGCAGGGGGAGAAGTTAAAGTAGGGATGGGGATAGTCAAGAATTTCTTAAACGGAAAACAAAAAGCACTAGAAAATGAAATTTTAATAAAAATACATACATTGACTTTATTAAAATTAGGAACTTCTATTTGTCAAACGATACCATCATAGAGTGAAAAGGCAAAGCAAGGACTAGGAGAAGATGATTGGAACTCATATCTAGAATACATAAAGAAATTATATACATCAAGAAGAAAAAACCAACCCAATTTAAAATTTGGGTAAAAGAGTTGAACAATCACTTCACAAAAGGATTTCTAAATGGCCAATAAGCATATGAAAAGATGCTCAACATTACTGGTAATGAGGGAAATTTACATTAAAACCACAATGAGATATCACTACACTCCCAGCAGAATGGCTAATATTAAGAAGGCTAACAATATCAAGCTTTGGCAAAGATGTAGAACAATTAGATGCCTCGTACACTGCTGGTAGGAGTACAAATTGGTATTACCAGTTTGGAAAACTGATCAGCAACATCTAGTAAAGTTAAACATATACCTACCCTGTGACTCAAAAGTTCAACTTCTGGGATAAATAGAGGACTATGTTTACCAAAAGACGTGTATAAAAATATTGATGTCATTCTTATGAGCCCCAACTGGAAAAATGCAAATCTCTATCAACAGTAGAATGGATAAACAAGTTGTGGTATATTCATAAAATAAAATACTACAGATAAATACAAAGTAACAAATAACTGATAGATAAATTAACATAGATACATCTCACAGATATAATGTTTATGAACGACAAATGAGCACCTACAATATGATCCCATTTATCTAAGCAGGCACAACTAGTAAAAGGTTATAGATGTCAAAAGAGTGGTTGTCTTTAGATGTTGGTACTGACTGAGAAGGAGCACTAGGGAGCCTTTGCGGCACTAAAAATATTCCACATCTTGAGAGGGGGAGTGGTAACATGGGTGTACACACATGCAAATATTCATTGAACTTTACACTTAGATGGTTTGCTCATTGTTTGAACATAATTATAGTACATTGGGACAGGCATAGGGGTTTTAGAGAGAAGATGATGTCAAATTTGGACATTTTGAGTTGTAAGTACATAAACACATTGAAATATACCAAACCAAAACTTGGGAGAGAGATCTAGACTTGATTCTTCAATTAGAGGCTGTTTTCCATACAAAAGTTTATATGAAGGCCGTAAAATAGGATAAAAGCATGCAGTCCATAAGATTCAGAATAATGAGTGATCTTTGCTTTTAGAAACCCTTATGCAAAAATACAGCATGGAATAATGAATAACATTGTTAAAAAACTAAATCAGTTGATGGGGGGTCTTAAATCTTAACCTGGAGAATTGGATCTTGACTTGAGGTGTAGTGGGAAGTCTTGTGGGTTCTTGAGCTTGGGAGAAAGAAAATCAACCTGCTTTTAAAATAGATAATTCTTGTAGCCATGGGAAAGATAAATAGGAGCATACCAAGTGTATTAGTCTGTTTTCATGTTGCTGATAAAAACATACCTGAGACTGGGCAATTTACAAAAGGAAGAGGTTTAATTGGATTTACAATTCCACGTGGCCTGGGAAGCTTCACAATCATGGCAGAAGACAGGGAGGAGAAAGTCATTTCTTACATGGATGGCAGCAAGCAAAGAGAGCTTGTGCAGGAAAACTCCTGCTTATAATAACCATCAGGTCTTGTGAGACTACCAGGAGAACAGCACAAGAAAGACCTGTCCCCAGGATTCAATTACCTCCCACTTGGTCCCTTCCACAACACATGGGAATTCAAGATGAGGTCTGGGTGGGGACACAGCCAAACTACATCACCAAGTCTGACAAGGGAAGGGCCAGTGAGGAGGCCAGCTGCTGTCATTTAGGCTTGATGTCAGAAAGGCCTGGCCAAAGGAGCGCCAATGAGAATGAAAAGGAGAAGATGCAAGACCAAGAAAGTGTCAGGAAAGAACCAGCAAGATTTGATGGCTGATGATGTATAGATATGAGGGATAAAAAAATAAAAGCCTAGCTCCAGCTGAAATAATATGAGTTAGCAGACTTCTTCAAACCAGCACTTGAACCTATTTCATAGTTATTGAGTGCATTTAATGAGGTAACACATGTAAAGTGGTTAGCACAATGCCTCACACATGCTAAGTATTCAATTAAGTTAGCTGCTATTATTCTATCCACAACTGCTCATTGCTAGAGAAATTTATGCAACCAGGCAGGTTGGTTCCTCTTTAAATTCCTGGTTACCAACCTCAAATGGGTCCTTAACTCAGCTTACTCCTTCACCCGCTGTACCCACTGTTTTTAATCTTTTTACCCTCCTCAAGCACCTTGCCCTGCTTCACACTTTCTGTCTAAGCATCACCTAGCCTGTCACATTACAGAGAAAACAGATGCCATCAGAACATCTGTTGATCCTCCCTCAACAGTTCACCACCCCAGTCCATATGTGTGTCTCTTTCCCATCCACTCCTCACCTGCTGTTACCATGAAGAGGTGTGCTGTATCAAAGACCAGTACCCAAGAGAGCACCACTTCTAACCCCCACACCTGTCTCTTTAACCACCTCATCTCTGGATCAGAGAAGGTGAAAGCAAGGGCTCTTACTGCCTGGGTTTGCACACTGGTTTTGTCACTTACCAACTGTGGAACAGTGGGTAAGCCTCTTAACCTCTCGGCACCACCATGTCCTCAATTGTAAAGTGGGGACAATGAATGTATCATCTTATAGGGTTGCTATGAAGCTTAAATTAGATTATACATGAAAAGTACTTAGCCAGTGTCCAGTATATGTTAGCTAATGATATTATCTATTGCTCCTTGAGTCTTTCTATCAGAATTCTAAAGTGCTTTTCATCTTAAAAACACAAAACTCCCACATACTCTTCCAACTATTGCCTTATGTATTTGCTGCAACATAACAACTGAACAAATAATCTGTACACATTACAGCCATTTCCTTTCCTCCCCATTTATTCTTCAGATTCTTCCAAACTTGTCAAAGTCACCAATAATTAAAATGTTGCAGGATCCAACACACACTCTTCTGTCTTCATATTATTTAACCATTCAGCAGAATTTCCATGGCTTCTTGGGCATGCCCTCGTCCATAACCCCTCACTGCCATTGATTTTAGGACTTTCTGTGATCTTGGTTTTCTTCCTACCACTTTATCAGATCTTGCATAATCTTATTGCCCAGTCCACCTCTACCTGAACTTTAGTTACCAATGTTCTTATGGCCCTGTTCTAGACCCTCCCATAACTTCAATTACCACCTGCTTTAGTCAGGATGAGCTGTTATACTATGGTCAGAAATTAGTCCTGAAATATCAGAGATTGAAAAAAAGAAAAACAATTTATTTCACACTCGTGGCCAATGCAGGGACACTGGATAACATTTTATCATGTCCCAGTCTCATGATATGGCCTCAGTGTCCACTACATCAGGGAATTTCAAACATGGAAAACTCCCACTCCCCCCTTAACTGCTTCCAACTTTACAGTGACATGTGTCACTTTCACAGCCAAAACTAGATATATTGTTTGAATTCACTTTAAAGGAGGCTGAGAAGTCATATTATGTGCCAAGGAAGGAGGAGAGAGCTGATTATGGTGAGTTCTGACTGTTTGCACCAAACCATCTATATGCCAATTAACTCGCCAAATGATACGTCTAGCTCAGACCTCTCTTTTGACTTCCAAATCTATTTAAGTTGGGATTCCTGGTTGCAAATAATACAAATCTAACTCAAATGATTTATGGATATAACATAATTTGTTTTCCAGATTATTAAGTTGTCTTGAGAAAGCTAGAGTCTGGGATATCTGCCAGAATTGAACTGGAACCAAGAAAACTAGAACCCAAGAAGGACTCTGTCCATCAAGTGCTGTTTTCCTCTCTGTGTGCATCTACTTCGTGATTTCCCTTTGCTTGTACGTGAATGTTTCTGCTCCTAGTCAACATTTCAGAACAAGTCACTGCCATCTTTTGAATTTCCAAGTCCTCTGTTTTATCTGGCAGAAGAGAGTGTGACTCCTCTTTATCAGCCCTGTGTCTCAAATGCTAGGAAAGAATGTCGATTGTTTCAGCCTAGGATAGGTCCCAGCTCCCTGACTATATCACTGTGTGTAGGGTCTCTGCAGCTAATTTAGTGATGGGAAGTGGGCAGCAGAAGGGCAATTCACAGAAATTAAGGACAACTTGGGGATAAACAAACCAACAGACGTCAAGTAAAACATTTAGTAATATGTTTAGCCAAGAGTTCATGAAAGTCTATTATATACCCAATCCTGTTCTGGGCACTGGGCATACATTACTGAATGAGATAGAGCCCCTGCCCTCAAGGAGGTATATTCTCATGGAGAATAATAACAAAGAAATAAATAACATAATTTGAGGTGATAAGAAATACTAGGAAGGAAAATAAAATGAAGTAAATGGAATAATGAGTGATAGGTAGTGCTACTTGAGATAGGATGATGAAAGACATGATTTCTGAAAAGGTGGCATTTGAACAAAGCTTGAATGAAATATGATAGCAATGCACAAGAATATCTGGAAGGGAGAGTGTTCCAGGCCAAGGGAAGAGAAAATATAATGGCCCTAAGGGATAAATGAGCTGGAGGAGTTCTAGGGAAAACAAGAAGAGTAAGTGAGGGTCAGAGTGGTGGGAGCTGAGCTTGGAGAAACAGGCAGGGTCAGGTTATGCCGAGTTGGGTCTGTTAAGGTCTTTGGATTTAAATCTGAGTGCAGAGGGAAGTCTTTGAAGAGTTCTGAGAAACAGAAAGATATGATTTTATTTACATTTTTGAAAGATCATTCTGGCTGCACTGATGATAAAAACCTCTAGTGGAGTGAGAGTAGAAGCAGGAAGCCCAAGTAGGGGGCTGGGGCAGTTGTTCAAGTGAGAGAGGACAGTGACTAGAGCTAGAGGGATTACAGTAGAGGTGGTGAACAGAAGTGTTTGGACCGTGGATGCATTTTGAAGAAAGAGCTGCCAGAACTACTGATAGATTGGATGTGAGGAGCAAGAGAGAGAGAGGAGAGTCATAGGTTTTCAGCTGGAGCACCCAGATAGATAGATGGTGGTACCATTTACTGTAATGGGGAAGATGAAGAGAAGCTGTTCATTTCTGTGGGAATGAAAAAGATTAAGTTATGCTTCTTTGGATGCATTAAATTTTAACAGACAGATATCAGTAAGGTGGGAGCCATTGGCATATAGATAATATAAATCCAAGGGACTCAATGTGTCATGAGCACACCAAAAGATGAATGCTTGAAACCAAGCTCATAAGTTTCCCACATCCTTTCTCCAACCTGTATCTCCTCCAGTAATCCCTAGTTAGTAGAATGCATCACCACGTACAAGATTGTTCCTGTGAAAAAACCTGCACGGCATTGTTACTTTTTCCTCTTCATACCCAAACACCCAATTTATCACCAAGTTGTAATTGATTTCAAAGGTAAAATTTCTCTTGAATCCTACAATTTCTCACTAAAACAATTATGACTTTTCCCTGCTCAAAACTATTTGAGGGCTTCTCATTGCTTGAAGATAAATCCACAACTCACAAAGCTTTGAATGAGTGAACCACTGTGGTCCTCTCAAGCTTTATTTTTTATCTCACAGGGTTCTTCCTGGTGCCCTCCACTCCTGTCACACCAGCCTTTTTTCAGTTCCTTGACCATACCATAAACTCTCTCCTTCAGACCTCATTTATTGTTCCTGAAACACTCTTTCTCCACCTCTGTGTAAGTTAATTTCTTTTTTTTTCTTTAATAGATGTTATACCATAGTGGTGACAAGGACAGGCTTTGCAGCTGCACAATCTTGGAGAATTACCTAAATTTGCTGTATGCCTCAGTTTCTCCATTTCTGCAATGGCGATAAATGGCTTTTGTGAGGATTAAGTGGGTTCAGTCATGTAAAGCCCTTCAAATAACACCTGGCATGGAGCAATTGCCCAGTAAACAGGTGCTCTTATTCATTCTTTCAGGTGCAGTTTCAATGTTCTTTCCTCAAAGAGGTCCTTTTATAATGCCAGCTGCCCTAGACATGGTTAGGTCTGCCTGGTGGATGTGCCCACGGTCCACTGTACATATCTCTATCTCCTGTATCACGATTATAGTAATTTTGTGTAACCCTGAAATTACAGCTCCTCCAATCCTGGACTGTCTTGTTCTATCTTTCTCTAACAGTTAAACACAGTGTTTCAACATATATAACTAAACAAAGTAATACATATGCCACACACTGCTAAACATGAGGATTCAAAGATATCATCATACTCAGTAACACACACACACCAAGCTCTGTTAACTGAGTTCTAACATTCATCATTTAATGTAGTACATGTAGAAAAGTATTTTTCTACTGTTCAACATAGTGTGTCACACAGATGTTACTATAGTGAGTTATTCACACACCTTACTCTGTTAAAATACTTTCAGCATGCATCCCTAAAGAAGTCTACATGTAGTATGTGTTGCTAAACAGTGTTTCATGCAGATATCACTGTAGTGAGTCATTCATGCACCTAGCTGTGTGAAGCATAGTTTCAAATATGCCACTAAAGAAAGCAATACATGGGCCCACACTGCTAAATACAGCATTTCACAGATATGTCACTATACTCAGTAACACATGCCTCAAGCTCTGTAAACAGAGTATCTTTTACGGGGCATATTTGGAAAGGTAAGAGTCAGTCTATTTCAGAGGCCACCGCTACTCTGTCTTGCTTATGCCTTCTTGCTTCTCCCATTTCCACTTCATTTTGCAGCCTGCAATTCCTATGGACCATTTCCATAGTCCAGGGGGTGAACACACATGCTCTCACAGGAAATCCACTTATGGGTTCACTCCAGTGCTTAATAATTTTTATTGTCCAGGGCCTAGAGCCCTGCACAGCCCCAGTCTTCACAGAGAACATCCTCACCTTCACACCTTCTCTGTGCAGATTCCCACTCAGCTTTAGGGAGGGTCCTTAGAAGAATCCATTCCTTCCCCAAGAACCTCGAATAAGGCTTTGACATTCCTAAGTCCCTTCCCTATCTTCCTGCTGGGAAGGGCTCCTTTACAAGACTTCTCTTTCCAGGTGATCCAATGGGAAATTATTAGGAAGAGACAAGGCCTCCATACGAACATCTGTGCAGCCCCAAAAGACAAATATAAATTCTCCAAACAGAGTTGTCTGAGTCCTTTTTAAAGGAAAGAAACACTTCCTGACTCCACAGCGATGGGTCCAGCTGACCCAGGACCTACTGGAGGTAGCAATTTACTCTGCTATGCAGTGCTTTGTCAGTTCCCCTTTGTTCATTTTAATGCTTTCAAGGCTGTGCCCAGGGGGCCTGTAGGTGCATAAGAAATGGGAGCCATTACTGGGTTGTTGGACTTTTAATAGCCACCACTTAGCTACACAAACACCTGGCAGAAGCTTTGAATGGAAAGGGTTTCCTTTGTCTTGCCTCTTTTGAATGTGGTCAGTTTGTTAGGCAGGTTCCTCAGCTATAATCTCAGTCTGATGAAGGGGGTCCAAAGTGAGGACTCAGTATCCTCCAAGAAACTGCCAGGGGTAGAGCTGCTGATGGAACAGCACAGGGATGCTCTTGAGTTTACTGATAAAATGCCTCAGACTGGAAGCTCTGTTTGTCTCATATCTTAGTTCCTGGCACATAGTAAGTGCTTGATGAATATTTAGTCAAGGAATGAAACTTTCAGAAGTGTGATTAACTGCTCACATCCTTAGATAAGTTATGAGATAATTCAGAGAGCTTACGTGGCAGACTACAATGTGAGCAGAAAGGAGACCAACCGAGTTCACCTTACGTTAAGGACCACACAGTTAAGGACCCTAACTAGGAGATGAATTTGTATAGAATTTGTCTTGCCAGTTACCATTGGTCCAGGTGGGAAGTCCACATCTTGAGGCAGAGGGCTGAAACCCAGACAAAAACTCAGTATTGTGAAGTGGCAACTTTCCCAGGGATCACATGGGGGAAATAGGTGAGTTCTAGAGGCCTAAATAAGCACCCTGGTAGGGACAAAGTCCTGAGGAACATGGAAGTGAGATACTGGCAATCGGAACTTCCTCCACTCTGAGCAGATGGGCAGAAGGAAGCAAACCAACAAACCTCAATGAACTCAACAAAAGAAGTCACCTCTTCACATTTCCAGATTATGGATCTGAAATACAAAAGTATGAGGGCTGAGCAGCATGCAAGTAACTGGGAGTAACATTTGAGTAAATATTTTTTTTAAGATAGAGGCTCTGCATTCTGCCTAACGCCAGAACAAGGCTTCAAGGGTTGATGGGATAGAACCCTCAAGTGGGCTCAGGAAATGAACTTGGCTCAGGGAAAGTTTACAAACTAAGGTCTGGATGCCAAGCAGTTCCTGACAGCAGAGGATGATGAAATTAAAAAGAGTGCCTGCATTATTTTGACCTCCTGGACACAATCCCTTCATTCCTCTTCATGTTCCTTTGCTTTTGCTCTTTCTTCCATTCTTTCTGTCGATTCCATTCTATTATTTTTCCTCCTACTTTTCCTCCTCCTCTTGTTCTTCTCCTTCTCCTTATTCTTCTCCTTATTCCTATTCTTATTCATATTAAGCAGATAATAACTGAATACCTTTTTGTCATACAAGATTCTCACATTACCATTATTTATCTGAAGCCCAGCTCAAAACCCAAGATCGGTATGTTCTGAGATGTCTTTCTGATCCTGACACCATTCTCATGTTTTAGTGTTTATCTTTGGAACTTATAATTCCTTTCCTTTTTTTTTTCCCATTG
Organism: Papio anubis; assembly: GCF_008728515.1. Lineage (NCBI taxonomy): Eukaryota > Metazoa > Chordata > Mammalia > Primates > Cercopithecidae > Papio > Papio anubis. Next base: position 6,801,854 of record NC_044996.1, on the reverse strand, counting down.
CCGTGACCTCAATTACCGACACTTTCTAATCTTTCTAGAATTCATTTATGCCCATTGCAAGCTTTTAAGGACAAGGTCTATTTCCTTGTTAAACCTTATCATCCATTCATTCATTCAAAGCATCTGTTGAGTGCCTGATCTGTTCTAGGTGTTTGTTTAATCTATAGATTTATTGCTTTCAGAAAGAGAAGCACAGAAAACATATTTATTAATAGCATCTTAGTCTGTCCAGGCTGCTATAACAAAATACCATAAACTAGGTAGCTACTAAACAACAGAAATTTATTTATCATAGTTCTGGGAGCTAAGAAGTCCAAGAACAATGGACCCACAGATTCAGCATCCAGTGAGAGCCCACTTTCTGGCACCTTCTAGCTATTTCCTCATATGGCAGGAGGGGCTGGCTAGTTCTCTGAGGTTTCTTTAATAAGGACACTAATCCCAATCATGAGGGCCCTGCCTTCATGACCTAATCATGTCTCCAAAGGCTCCACCTCCTAATACCATCACCTTGGGGGTTAGGGTCTCAACATATGAATTATGGGGCAACACAAACATTCAGACCAGAGCAGTCAGATATCTTTTTAAAACGAATGAAAGAGGACAATGTTTAATATTCTTGATGCTGACACAGTGCAATTTTATTTTAGGACTGATAGTTGGTCTAGCCTAACTGAATTGGCTTTTTCCAGCTCTTTTTGCACAGCCTCAAATTTAGCCTTCTGATACCTTTTCAACTGACAAGGAAGTTAGCTGTTCTTGCTAAAGGTCATCATCATTGCAGGCTGCTGTAGTTTATTGCTCTTAACCTGGGAAAATTCCCTTTAAGAGGTTCAATTTTCATAAAGTCTTTTCTGGTTTTTTGGAGCAGCCATAATTTAGTGCCCCCAATTAATTGAGGGAGCTAAAATTTCATACATAGTTAACTACATCTTCAATCAGTATTTGGTGCCTAGAAAATAAGTCCCCAGTGGACATTTTCCCCTGCAAGTCATGTTGCACTGAAAAATTGGTGCCTGTTCACAGACTGTTTCTCTTTCAAATGTTCAAGTTCAGCAATGATAGCAGTCAGCTAAGTAGAGAGTGTTTCTGAGAAAACGAGTGCTCAATGCTGCTCTGGGGTATCTGACAAAGAAATGGAAGTGACTTTAACTTCCTCCAAGTAAATGAGTCAATAGTTACATTATTCACTCTTCAACCCATGTTAAATAAATGAGGGTCCCCAAGAAGCTATACATTCTCTTCCAACGGGTTGTTACTGTTGCGTAGAAGCAGTTACTCAACCCAGTTGCTGTCAGGACCTCACTGATTACAGATGGTTTAGATATGGCAGCTCACCCTGTACCCTCCTCCAAATCCCTGGAAGAAACATCTCTGAAAGGTTTGCACAGATTTCTGACTGGGATGAACACTTCAGCAAACGGACAGAGTCCTGTCCCTTTGGAGGAGTCAGGAGTCCCTTTTGGACTCCAAAAGTCCTGTCCCTTTTGGAGTCAGGAGGTCTGGGCTCTGGACTCAACTCTGCCATTGATTCCTTGTGTGAGCTTTCACATGTCTTTTCCCCAAATCCTGCATCTGTTTCCCCCACTCCAGATCTTTGATTGTTGCCTGCTATCACTACACGTTGCAGGAGAATTGAAAACAGGTATCTACTCAACAAAGGTCCATAGCAGAATTATTCATAATAGTCCAAAAATAGAAAAAAACCCAAATGTCCATCAACTGGTGAATGAATAATCAAAATGCAGCATGTCCATATAATAAAAACTTATTCAACCAATAAACAGGAATGAAGTACTGATACATGCTTTGGTAAAAATTAACCTTGAATACATTATGTTAATTATGTTCATTGAAAGAAGCCAGAAACAGAAGGCCACAAACTGTATGATTCCATTTATATCAAATGTCCAGAATAGACAAATATATAGACACTGAAAGGAGATCAATGGTTGTCAGAGGCTGGGGGAGGGGGAATGGAGAATGGCTTCTTAATGAGTATGGGGTTTCCTTTTGGGGGTGATGAAGATGTTCTTGAATTTGTTAGTGGTGAGAGTTATACAACCTTGTGAATATACTGAAAACCACTGAATCATGCACTTTGAAATAAAAGAATCACCATAATAGTTTGTTTGAATTATGGATTCCAATCAAGAGTGGAGACCAGATCATCTATATTTTTAACAAGTGGCCAGGTAACTCTAACAGTCAGACAAGTTTATAATGACTTTTTCCTAAGGGCCCTATCCAGTCTCTATTATCTGACTTCTTGCTGTTCAGATTATTCTTTTGTTCATCCATGCGCCATTCACTGTGCACTTGAATAAATGTATCAGACAGCTCATGGTTAAGATATGTGGAATAGATAGGTCTCGCCCTAGTGAAACATACATCTAGTGCTTTGGTTACACGAAATGTTTCTAAATGCCTTTTAAATTTTAATTCACATTCTATCAAACAACCAAACAAACTACCATAGAGAGCTCAGCACATCTACTTAATAAAACATTTTTTAGATGGAAAAGGAGAATCATGATGTTGAAGAGTAGCTTCTCACCAAATTACCCTTTTTAGAGCTAGTCCTGCAGGGTCTATGAGTAACTTCCAGAATCCCTTTGGTTAAATTAATAACCAAGACACTCGATGGTCTTTTGGAGCACAATAACATGGAAGACTCCACACTGAGACATCATTTCTGTGGCAGCTCTAGTCCATGGCAACACAGAAGGCTGAACACATTCAAGGTTTAGGGGAAAGCCTTTCTAACTCATGAATAGGAGGGGGCCTCACAGCAGATGCCTCTCTTGGCACTAGGAAAAAAAGCTGCTTCTCACACTGTCACTTGCTGTCATAAAGCCTTGAAAATTCTGTGATTGGCCTTGAAAAAGAAATGAAACCACTATACAATGGTGTGATTGAAATTTCAAAAAGGGTGCCACACTAATTAGTACTTATGATTTGGAGACAAATTGCTTGAAATGATGCTGATGTTTTTGAATGCAATAGAAAAATGTATATTCTCAATCAAGAGTAGGCTCTTGAAAAGGTTTTTTTTTTTTGAATTGAAAACAAATAGGAGCGTTCATAAAAAGAGGTAGCAGAGCAAGATTCTCCCATACACACTTTTAGAATTGTGGCAAATCCTGCCACTGCCTATCTTTTCTGTGTTCAGGGAGCTCCAGTGTCTTCAAAGTGGTCTCTTCATATGAAGAGGAATGAGATTTGAGGAGGAGGGAAGAATGAGGCAACCAAATAATTCACTTTCCTGCAAAAATATTTCTACTTTGGATAGAGATAGAGAACAGCATCCATTTTTTAAAACTAGAATGCTGGGAGCTTCATGAGACTCTTTTGTTCAAGCCTCCAGGCCTCTTAGTACAACTAGGTGGGGCACACCTGGAACAGAAAGCCCTATGTGGGGACTTCTGCCTATCTGGCTGGCTGCAGTACATACTCCCACTTACTTCTCTCCTTCGCTGTTTTTTCTTCCCTCATCTATCCTCTTCCCTTTCTGTCTGTCACCCTTTGTCTACCCTGCCTCAGACTTTGTTCTAGGTTCTATGAAACCAGAGATAAGTTAGCCTTGTTCTTGTCCTAAGGGAGCTCACAGCTAGTAGGGGGACACAGACAGCAGGCATATGAATACCAGGCCAAAAAAAAATCCCGTTTTCAGAGGTGTGCATAGGAGGGAGCAAGTACTGGTAGCTTTGCTCGGTAGTGATATGGCAGAGTAGATGGGCAGGGGCCAGCAAGGTTTCCCTGGGGAGAGGAGAACAGATGCTATGATTTCCTGCAGAAGAGAGGTACATTTTCAATGCAAAGGGCTTTGACCAGTCTACATGTTTGTGGGAAAGTAGGAGGAAGCCACATGAAGCCTGGACCTTTAGGTGTTTGGATGTGCCTTTTCAGGATGGTGGGGTACAAAGGCTGCTGACTTCCTGATTTCCACTGGGGATGCCTTGTTTGTCTTTTCCACATCTGGCCCTGCAATTTTGCTATTTAGTCACAGCAAACATGCTGTGGGTATTCTTGTGGGAAATTTATTAAATATTTCAAACTAAATGTGGTTAGTGGAGGATTACAGAACACTTACTTTGGTTAAGGGCAAGGGAGAATCTTTTTTTTTTTTTAAGGAAAAGGCTACCCTGATTATCAGAACCCCATGAAATAAAATAAGGGCACCTGTTTCCTTCCTTGGAGGAGATACTTTTTAAAAGGTAAGACCCCTTCCAGATTTCTAAGGGCTCCCAGGTTCTTGGATACTTATGAAATAAATGTTATTTTCAGGATAGAATGTGCCTGCTAAAAATCACAGACCAAGAAGGCATCTCTCTGCCTACTAAATACTTGGGCTGTGGTGTGGTGGACGTGACATACTAGAATTTCAGGATGGGAGATGCTCTTTCCTTCTTTCTTTTGTGCTTTGGTACGTAACAGTGCTGGGGAGCTTGGTTATTCATGCACCAGTCTTGTGACAAGAAGATCATGCATGGTAGTAACCTACATTTGAGAGCTTACCCCAAGGGCGGCTTAGAGTTTAGATTGATTAATATTTGTTCAGATATTATCTAATGGAATCCTTCATTTTGTAGAATGGGGAAAATCAGAGAAGGACAAGCCCTGTAATGTTTCTTTATGGAACTGAGGCTGTCCAATAGGTCTTTTATGTCTAGTTTAAGTTTACCACACATCATCGCTTATATATACATTATTATTTTCCTCTTTAGCGTATAAAATCTAAAGAAATCAGCCATGAGATATTGTAAGTAATCTGGTGATGAGAAAAACAGAGACATATTGCTTATTTCTCACTTTTTTCTCATGTTACTGAATGCCCTTCCCTTCTCTAGTTGTTTCCTTGTGATTTTGTGCCACAGTTTAGCACTGCACATGTCCTAATTCTGCAATACGATTTGTTGAGTATCTCTAGGCGTGGAGCATAGAGCTGAAATAAAAAGTATTTTTAGGCCATAGTTGACTCCTGCTTGCTCATGCACAGAGATGTAGTGCTGAATAGGACATGGGCTTTGGAGGGAGCAGAAGTTGCATGAGAACCACAGTCTTGCCCTACAGGTAACAAATACAGAGCAGCTGCCATTTTTCACTTATTAGGTAAGTGAACTTGAATAACATGTTTAACTTTTCCAAACCATGGTTTTGTCATCTGTAAAATGGGAATAATCACTCCCATGCTCAAACCCCTGTACTGTCTTCCAGTCACACTCAGAATAATATCCCAGGCCTTTACCATGACCCTAGGCAGGGTTTGCAAACTATCCTGAAGAGAAGAATCACCCAGAGTTTTTGTTAAAACTTCAATTTTGTGCCAAAAGACATCTCCTTTATGCCACGTTGTAGTCCTCTTCTTCCAGTCCCTTGGTCACTTCCCCTAGTTTCTTTTTTTCTCCTTTGATGATTTTAGCTCCTGGATCACTGTCACTCTCTCAAATACTAGTGTTGTATTAATTATTGGTGATTTCAATATCGACGTGGACAAAATTCAAACACCTTGGCCTCTCAGTTCCTTGACTTCCTCCTCTTCTCTTGTGACCTTGTTCTCTACCCTCTCAGCCAGTCACTCCCGTGGCATACTTTAGCTCTTCTCATTACCAATAACTACAACCCCCACAACCTCAATGTCACATATCCTGTTCTCTTTCCACCACTTCCCATCTTTCTGGCTCATTCCATCTAATGCTCTATCTCCAGTCATCCCTTCAACCATGGCGGACTGTACAATCGATTGATCCTACAAACGTTTACTCTGATGTCCCCTCTTCTCTCCTTAATTGCATGGACAAGCATTTCAATTGTTTCCTATACATAGCCTCAACTCCCCTGCACCCCTTTCACTTTGTTTAGCAAAACCACAATCTCAGTTAAATCTGTCTCTCTGCCTACTTTGCACTCTACTTGTGCAGTCAATCATGACTGGGAAAAAACCCACAACTATGCTGGCTGGTATCACTCTGAATTCATGACCAGGAACCTCAAGTGGACCCTTAACGCTGCTCAGCAATTGTGCAAGGTTTGCCAGGTTCTTCTACTCTCCCATTCTCCAAGACGACTATTACATATCTTTTTCTACTAATCAAGCTTCCACCTCCTCCTTTCCATATTCATTTTCAGCTGATAAACATGCTTCCTATTATTCAGTGAGAAAATTGAAGCAATCAGAACGGTTTACTCACATTCCTTCCACTGTATCTACCAACCTGCCTTCCTTCCTGCTAACTGAATGAGCAGTTAGTGCTCAATCTAATGGTCAGTTCATTGTCCTTATCTTATTGGACCTAGCAACAGCTTATTGACACAGTTGACCATTCCTATCTCTGGGACACCCCCAAGCTCTTGGATTACCGTCTACTTCACTGGCTGCTCCCCACCAATCTTAAACTCCTTTGCTGGCTCCTCCTCACCTCTCCATTCTCTAAACACTGGAGTTGCAAAGTCAGTCCTTAGACTTTTCTGTCTATACTTATTTCCTTGGTGATCTCATCCAGTTTCATATATTTAAATATCATCTATTTGCTGACAACTCTCAAATTTATATCTGCAATCCAGACTTGACCATCCTGTATAAAAACAATGCAGTTTATCTGCAGCCACAGCACTGGCAATTCCACTTATTGGGTTATGTTTTGTTTGTTCTTTAGCATGTAGCTATATCTAGTGTACGATGTCATTGTTTAAAAGCCATAATCTTGCTCTGTCATCCAGGATGGAGTTCAGTAGTGCAATTACAGCTCACTGGAACCTCAAACTCCTGAGCTTAAGTAATCCTCCTGCCTAAGCCTCCAGAGTAGCTGGGACTACAGGTGTGTACCATCACACCCGGCTATATCATTTTTAAAGATGTTTATTTTCTGTCTTCCCCTATTAGAACATAAGCTTCACTGGGACAGTTTATTTTCTGTCTTCCCCTATTAGAACATAAGCTCTATCGAGAACATAAGCTCTTTTGTTTGTGTGTGGGTTTTGTTTTTTTTTTAATGTTGTATTCCTAGTGCCTAAAATGGTACTTTCCATGTAGTAGGTGATGAGACTATTGAATCAGAATTTCCAAGGAAAAGCCCTGGCAATTTGTGTATTTGGCATGGGTCCAAGGCGATTGGCTTATATTGGGGAAGTTGGGTGAGAGAGTTCTGGCCTAATGAAACTTTTCATTGTCTGCCCCCTCCTAATCTGCTTGACCTAATTTTAGCTACTCTCTGTACTGCCCATGTTGTTTTACCACACTGGTCTTTTCATGATTCTTATAACGTGCCAAATATCTTCTGACCCCAGGACCTTTGCACTTGCTATTCTCCCTGCCTGGAATATTCTTTGTATGACTTTCTCTATCAGCTTATTAAGGACAATATTTAGTTTGTTTGGTTTAATTTGGTTTATTCAGGACTGATAAATATTCAGGGCTGTGCTTGAAACACCCTCCAAGAGGTCTTTCCTGCTCCCATGATTCTCAATCCTCTACCTTTTTTCATAGCACTTAGCACTACCTAGAATTAGATAATACGTTTTTGTTTGTTTGTTTTGTTTTTGTCTGTCTGGATTACTATGTGAAAGTAATGATAGCTAACACTTGACACCTGCCAGATACTATTAAAAGTAATTTGCATATAATAATTGTTTTAATCTTTACAACAACTCCAATGTTGAAATTTTACCATATCCATTTTGTAGACATAGAAAACTGAGGCACATGGAGATTAAGTAACTAGCCCAAGGTCATACCAGCAGTAAGTAGTACAGTTTGTGAATCTGGCTCCTGAATTTGCCTCTTTTTAGATAAAGAGGTTTGTCTATTTTCTTTAACATTGTATCTCCAGGGCTTAAAACAGTGCTAGGCACATAGTGAGTGTTCAATAATAGTTAAGTGTTGAATGACTATCGCTTGTATTAGTCTTTTAGGGCTGCTATAACAAAATACTGTTTTGTTTTGATTTTTTAAATACATCAGACTGGGTGTCTCATACATCAGAAATTTATTTTCTCACAGTTCTGGAGACCAGAAATTCAAGATCAAAGCGTTTGTAGGTTTGGTCTCTCTTGAGGCCTCTCTTCTTAAATTTACAGATGGCCACCTTCTGTCTGCATCTTCACATGGCCTTCCCTCTGTCTGTGTCTGTGTCCTAATCTTGTCGTTTTATCAAGACACCAGTCCTTTTGGAATAGGGTCCCACCCTTAAGGCTTCATTTAACCTTAATCACCTCTTTAAAATCCCTATCTTTAATTATACTCACATTTGGCATTAAGGTTTCAACCTATGAATTCGGGGAGAGGTATAATTCAGTCCATAACAGGCTGAAGTTCAGTTCCTAGAGAATCAGGATACCAAAATCAGAGTTGCTGCCAAAGACCAGACATGCCAGGGAAGAGAGAAACTCATGTGCCATGTACTCCATTGGTTTTCAAACTCGTGTGTGTGTGTGTGTGTGTGTGTGTGTGTGTGTGTGTCTGAACTCCTTTCTCAAAAGAAATCTTCCATCTTCTATGGAAGCCTATTATAGCAAGCATGGAAACAAGGGTTCACTGTTGGGAGCTGAGGTGGAAGGCTGGGTTGACCCCAAGCACTCACTGGGGAACCACAGACCCCCGAGGTCTCCTGACCAAATTTCAGCACCTCACTTTACATGAAACACTTTTGAATCTATAAAGGAGCTAGAACACTCTCTACATTCCCCATGTCTAGCAACAGACTTGACCTCAGCTCAAAGAGAAAGCCAGAATGTGTAGTTCAGCATTCATGGGCTCCAGCAGAAAGCCTGGAAGCTTTGGCAGCAGGGAACCAGGCCAGGCCTTAAACCAAGAGAGTTTAAGTTTTAGGTGGCCATCACAACTATACCAGGTGTAGTTGGAGGCTCAACCTCATCCCAATCAAAATAATGACCATGCTGCTGCTGCCTTTTTATTATTGGCAACTCATCATTTTAAATGAGAGGTTTAGGCTGTTTGAATGAGACAAAATCCTGCAGTTAAAGTTCTCTGATTGTATAGATCTATATCGCCTTCCTTCTAAAGCACTGGAACTGTTGAAAACACTATAAATCACTCCCAAGTGCCTTAATTCAAATATTATTTCAGTATGCAAATTACAGTCATAAAGCATAATGAAGCACATTTCAATATCAAGTACAAAAGTCAGCACATAAATATAAAATAGGAGTGAATGAATGTGGTCAACGTTTTATTTTATAAATGCAATTTGCCTCCTGAAGCCTTTGAAGAGCTTTGGACCAATACGTGGAGAGTCCAGCCGAATTCGATAACCAGGAATTTTCTTTTTCTTTTTCTTTCTTTCTTTTTTTTTTTTTTTTTTTTTTGAGAGGAAGTTTCACTCTTTTTGCCCAGGCTGGAGTGCAATGGTGCCATCTCAGCTCACTGCAACCTCCGCCTCCTGGGTTCAAGCGATTCTCCTGCCTCAGCCTCTCGAGTAGCTGGGATTACAGGCATGCGCCACCATGCCTGGCTAATTTTTGTATTTTTAGTAGAGACAGGGTTTCTCCATGTTGGTCAGGCTGGTCTTGAACGCCCAACCTCAGGTGATCCACCCGCCTTGGCCCCCCAAAGGACTGGGATTACAGGCGTGAGCCACCATGCCTGGACAGGAATTTTATTTTTCTAATTATGAAGGAGGCAAGAATATGAATGTATGTGGGTGTGTGTGTGCATGTGTGTGTGTGCACACGTGCATGCACCTGTGTGTGTGTGTGTGTAATTTTGTATTGTTTTCCATATTTCTCCATACTATCCTATTTTTAAAAAATTATACTTTAAGTTCTAGGGTACATGTGCACAACGTGCAGGTTTGTGACGTATGTATATATGTGCCATGTTGGTGTGCTGTACCCATTAACTCATCATTTATATTAGGTATATCTCCTAATGCTATCCCTCCCCCCGTCCCCTCCCCACAATAGGCCCCAGTGTGTGATGCTCCCCTTCCTGTGTCCAAGTGATCTCATTGTTCAGTTCCCACCTATGAGTGAGAACATGCGTTATTTGGTTTTCTGTTCTTGCAATAGTTTGCTGAGAATGATGGTTTCCAGCTGCATCCACATCCCTACAAAGGACACGAACTCATCCTTTTTCATGGCTGCATAGTATTCCATGGTGTATATGTGCCACATTTTCTTAATCCAGTCTGTCACTATCCTATTTTTAAGTCTAGCTTGGCCATTCCTTGCCTCAAGGATTTTTTCAGGTTTGAAGTCAAACATATGCCCTGGACCACCTTACTGGAAGGACTATAAAGATGGAAGAACTCAGGGGAATGGCTACAAGGGTCATGTAGAAGAGATGCCTTACTGAAGAGTCAGGGCCTCCAGTAACAGAGCTATAGCCCTGAAGGGCCCATGAGGACTGAGAAGAACCAGCTTCATGACCTGGAGTTCTCCTCAATGCTTTGGTGTTGTCTAAGTCCCTGGGGTTTTTGTATAATCACAGGTGTGGTAGAGTCCCCACCAATGACTAAGTTTAGATAGCCTACCATTCCAAAAGTATAGGACCTCAGAAGTACAGTTAATATGGTTTAAACAGGATGTGTATGTGTGTGTGTGTGTGGGGGGGTATATATTTTATATAATATATATGACATATATATGTATTTTATATATATATATAAAATATATATGATATTTCTTTGACTTCAACCCAAACTTGTGTCCAGCCCAGAACATAAATGAGAATGAAGGCCTCATCTTTGTCAAATGCCTTGCTTCTGCTCTTTTCTTCCTTCTTAACAGTTGTATCCCATTACATCTTTTAAATTACATAGATAATATGAGAGTACATTCTTGTTAAATAAGATTCTGAAATATCAATTGCTTCAGTCAAGATCCAGTTCAAGATTTCTATTTTGAAAGAGGTCTTTCCCATCCTTATTTCTGTCTAATGACTTAACTCTGTCTTATTAGAACTTCAGATATTAGTTTGTTTCCTATAACCAGGACTCATTATTGATCATTTAAAACTATTCCAGAGTTTCATTTATGTAAATTTTATCTGAGTAGATTACATTTCTCAGGGGAAAGGGTTATATAAGGGCCTTTATTTCTTTGATAAAACTCATGCTTAATTCAGGCTGGGCACGGTGGCTCACACCTGTAATCCCAGCACTTTGGGGGGCCGAGGCAGGTGGATCACAAGGTCAGGAGATCGAGTTCATCCTGGCTAACATGGTGCAACCCCATCTCTACTAAAAATACAAAAAATTAGCTGGGCGTGGTGGCAGGCACCTGTAGTCCCAGCTACTTGGGAGGCTGAGGCAGAAGAATGGCGTGAACCCAGGAGGCAGAGCTAGCAGTGAACCGAGATCGTGCCACTGCACTCCAGCCTGGGTGACAGAGCAAGACTCCATCTCAAAAAAACAGACAAAACAACCATGCTCAATTCAATAAATCAAAGCATTTGCAGAGTGCCAAATTCTGTGCCAAACAATGTATCAGGGATTTTTAAATTAATGAACAGATTAATTTTGGAAGGAGAAGGTTCAGACCAGATTTAGAAGAGGAGAAACTCGAAGACATAAGCACTGAAGCTGCATAACCTTCACTGACCTTGCAGTCACTCCCTTTGCACTTGGTTATGAAAGATTCTATGGTTCTCAGCTTTAGGAAAACTACACTTATCCCTGCACCATTCTCTATCTTTTTCTATTTGTCTGAAACCAATTCTCTGTACATTGTTAAAGACAGCCCTATCCATTAAGAAATGTATCTTCACTCGTTACTCTAGTGTGTTGTTTGGGTCAGCCTCTCTAGTATAGATTTTCTCAAAATGTGGCCCAGTCCTCTAGGGTGCTTGATAGCATGCAGATTCCTGGGCCAAGCACTAGACATTCAAAATAATATTTGTGATGGGCCTGAAAATCTGTATCATAACTTATCTACCCCAAGTGATTCTGAAGCACAGCAGTACCCGAGAGCCGTATCTCCAGTACCTCTGCGGCCACTGTGGTGAATTCCATCTTGGTTCTCAGTGTCTTCACTTCAGCCCATCTTCCTTAATCACATAGAGAAGACTGTCTCCTCTTTTTGAATGGCTCTCTCTAGTTTGAAGAATCAGTTCTTGCTTAGATGCAAAGCAGATCTGCCTAACAAAAACTGAGCTTAGTGGCCAACCCAGTCAATCATTTGTATAACCATTTCTATTTTCCAATTTTTGGCAATTCTCCACTAATTCCAGAACCTAGATATCTTCAGGGGCATGGTCTTCCATAAACTTTCATAATTTGAGCTATATCATAATACTTTAAATGAACATTAGTAGTGATATAGGCAACAATTCCACCAATGAAAAAGGAAGTTATGTGTATATTCAAAGTGATGTACACACACAGAAGCTGTTTCCCACATACTCAAAATATTAAACATGTGTATTAATTCCAGTGGTATTTATTGTTCTTTTTATGTGCTAGATGCTATGCTAGGCAAAGGCTAAAAATTATTAAGAAATAATTTTCATCTCAATAGAGTTTAACAATGACCTAGGTGTTAAGACTTTCAATTGAGCAATTCTTATGTGTGGTCTGTATCTTCCCATTCTAGAGAAAGTGGTCAGGGGAACCTCTAGCTTTTTATTGGTGTTTGGCTGCTCAGCTTCCAACGGAGAAGGGTGAAAATGAAAGAAACCACTTATTAAGCCAATACTTAATGAACACCAGGCACTGTTCAGGGTCCTGGGGACACAATGGAAACGAAAACAGGCATGGTTATTGCTGTCTTGGAACTGACAATCTAGTGGCAGATACAGGCAATAAATAATTAAATGAACAGATGAAAGTCATATTGTGAAATGCATAAACTCAGTGAAATGTCATAATATATTCTAGGGTGGGGCGGGGTAAAGCAAAGATAAAGAAAAGTAGATGGATTCAGGATATACTTTTGAAGTAGAGCTATCTAAGTTTGCTGATAGTTTGGATGTGGTGGCATAAAAGACCAAAAGTAATCAATGATAACTCCTAGATTTCTGACTTATGCAACTGAGTGGATGATGGTGCTATTTATTGGTATGAGAAAGACAAGGTGTATAATATTGATGGTATATGTGCTGAGGACCTAAAAGCTCTAAATTAGATACGTTTTAATTGACATGTTCTATGAGAAATGCAAGAGTATATTTTGACATGTAAGCATAAAATTCAGGGAAGGGCCAGGGCTGGACATATAACATTGGTAGTCATCAGCCTAGATGTAGGCTAATTTAAAATTCCTGGGAAGAGAATATGGATAGAGAAGAAACAGAAACCAAAAGCTTAATTTTTTTTTTTTTGAAGAGACACTCAAACTCACTAGTTATCTAGGAAATATAAATTAAAACAAGAATGAGATCATCCAGTGGACAAGAAGACTCACAAAAGTGAAAAATGCCAAGTTTCGGTAGGGATGTAGCATCAAGGAGCCCTCATGTACTGTTGTTGGCAAGTGGAGACTGGAGCAGCCATTCTAGTGGGCAACCTGGTAGTAATCACTCAAATTAAACACCCACTCCATGACATAACAATCCAGTTCCTGGGATTGTAGCTCAAAGGAATATTCACAAAGGATTGTAGCTCAAAGGAATATTCACATAGGCCAAATGGGGAACATAAGCAAGGATGTTCATGGAAATGTTGACAATCGAAAGGTGGTGGTGAGTTGGAGATAATTTGTGCATCTCCAACTGAAGGACAGAATGGACAGGCTGTGGCATGAGTACTATGCAATGCTCAGTAATGGACCAAAGGGATCTAACTACTGCTCAGTAAAAAAAAGCCTGCCACATATTATGCAATGCCATTTATGTAAGTTAAAATATATGCGTACAGGTAACTATGTGAAATGATGGGTATGCTAATCAACTTGATTGTGGTAATCATTTCACAATGTATACATATACCAAATATGTTATACACTGTAAATAAATATAATTTTTTATTTGGCAATTATACCTCAGTGAAACTGGAGAAAAACATGCATACGAAATGACTCTCTGTTTCATAAGAACAGCTACAAACAAAAGGACATACACTGATTATATGAGAATGGTTATCCATGAGGCCAAAGGGAAATGGAATTGGGAGTTGGTGATGAGAGGGAACAGATACATAAATAAAACAAGAGAAGGGCCTTGTACAGTCCAATTATAAGGGCCATGATTTGAGAACTAATAAAACCCAATACACTTGAGGTTCAAATCAAAAGGAGATGAGAAAAGCAGGTACCAGACTGAAGAGCACCAGCATTTAGAGGTCGGGTGAGGTGAAAACCTGAGTCCACCAGGTAGGCTTTGTGTGCACCATACCCTCAGACTAGATGCAAGATGTATTCACATATTTGTTTCCTGCCTGACCTCAGAGGATTCTCTCTTCTTGTTGTCAGGAATACTCAGGTTTCTCTCTTCTTCTTGTCAAGAACTTCAATACTCCCCCACCTCAGCAAAGGTTTTGTAAGTTTTAACACTGGAGATATATGACACATAATTCAGAATAACCATTTCTGATTTGTTTCAGGAGATACTTTCCTTCAACTATTTAAGAATAAAGGGGGCGACAAAAATATACTGTGCCTCAGTTTTCTCAGATATGAAATGGTGATCATTTGGTTTTCATCAACTTGTGCCTGGTCTATATTGTCAGCCTCCTAACTGATTTCCTCTCCTGAAAGTTCTCCTCCCGTCCTCCCTTTACATTGCCACAATGATATTTATCAAAATAAAATGGGATCAAGTTGTTTCCCTCATTAAAAGTGTTGGAAGAAACTCAGGGGTTTTGGGGTTAGACGAACAACTTGAAAATTATCTATATGACCTTAAGCTAGTTACTGCACCTCTGAGTTTAGTTTCTATACCTGTAAAATATGGACAATAATTCTCACCTTACAGGGCAGTGGTTCTCACGATTTAGTATGTATTAGAATCACCTGGAGAGCTTGTTAAAATAGAGTGCTGAGACCCACCCCCAGAGCTTCTGATTCTTTAGGTCTGGGATGGACTTAAGAATCTGCATTTCTAACAAGTTCCCAGGTGATGCTGATGTTACTGGGCACTTGACTACACTTACAGAACCATTATTACAGGGTATTGCGAGGACAAGAGATTATGCATGTCGAGAGCCTCCCTACTATGCTGTCTGTAAATGAAAGTTGCTATTGTTTCTTTCATGTCCCTCCAACCACTTGGTCTCTACTTCTCCAGTTTCATTGCCCATCACCAGCCTGCACACATCCTGTGTGCCAACCACAGCAAACCACTCACTGTTCCCTGAACCTCCGGTGTAGTTTTGCCCTTGGGGACCTATGCCTGTGCTTGTCTTTCTTCCAAGAAGGTCCCCGCCCCTCCTCCCACCTATACCACCACCACACTTTGGAAGAATTTCCTCCTCTTCAAGGCCCAGCTCAAATGCCCAGGAAGTTTCTGTACATCTTCTTCAGTTGAAATTAATTGCTCATTCCTACAACACTTCATCCATCTATTTGTTTATTTATTCTTTTTGTAAATATTTATTGAGTATGTGCTAGGCTCTGTGTTGGCTGCTGGGAATGAAATGTTGAACAAAACCAGATATTATCCATGTTTCAAAGGAACTCAAAGTCTTTGAGGGGAAAATAATTGTTCCTCAAATAAATACAAATGAAAGTAAAATTACAATACCGACAAGCAAATAAAAGAGGGAAGAACAGGCTGCTTTGAGCACTTTTAACAGAAAAAGATTTATAGAGGATTAAAATTCCCCTTTTTCTATATGAATTGTTGAACTCTGTAAGGTTAGAATGGAGGAACAATACAAAAATGACTTGGGTTTGCATAGTGCTTTTTATAATGAACTTATTTTCTGGCACATTATGGAGATAATTTCATTAATTCTCATAATAGCATGATGTGCAATCTCACAGCTAACACATATTGAGCACATACTAACTTCATGCACGTGTTCTAGCTAATATCAGGGGCTGTCAAAATAAATGAAGTGTGGCTCCTACTCTCAAATTGCTAACACCCCAGTGGGAAAGGTTATATTGCACACAAGTCTCAAACCCAAGGCATGGGGAAAAAGTATAGAAAAAGGCATAATCATCTAGTTCTCTCCTCCCCCACCAGAATGCAGATAGTGACACTTTCTCCCTTGTGTACCAGTGTTGCCCAGGATCAAGAACAGTGCCTGGTGTATGATGGACAAGTGATATCTGTTAGGTGAATGAACACATCCCCACACTCAATGTGTCTGTTTAGACTTCCATCATAATTGCCCTATACTGTTACAACCTGACCTTCCTGGCTTCAGCCATGCCACCTTCAAGCCATTCCCCTTACCACAGCAAAAACAACAACAACAAAACCCACCACCGGGCAACTCACAACTCTTCTATCTCCTATTTAAAGCCTGCCAGTGTTCCCTCTGCTTTTGAGAAAAGTCCATTATGTCTCTTGTGGGCTGTGAGGCCCTTTGTGATCTGGGTCTGGTGTATATCTTCTGCCTAAGCTGCTGTCCATCTTCTGCCTCAGCTTCTGTCCAGCAGTACTGCCCCCCCGCCACCACCCTCCACAATGTGGTCCAGCAAGAGTGTGATGCTTGTGGTTCCTTGAATGTGCCAAACTCTTTCTCCTCTGGAAACTTCATCCCTCACTTCTGTTCCCACTGCCCACTGCTGATAAATATAAGCTAAAAGTTAAATTTCCCAATTTTGAGATAACCTGCCAATAACTTTCTTATATCCTTTCTTATATCCTCAGCTTTCTATCTGAGGGTGGGAGGATGAAGTTAATGATTAATGATGATTAACAATTGGGATAGAATTCCAATGATTTTACAGAACAATTGTAGTTCCTGACCTAACAACCTTATTCTCAAATTAATTTTGGATAAATATGTGATTGTTTAATGAGCGAACACAACAGCTTCCATAGGAGATCAGGTAAAGTAATAGTGGCCTGCCCTTAAAAGCAAGCTCCCCTATTTTGTTAATCAATGAGGGACTAACAGTGTTGTTGCCTGTGGCTCTGCTAGGAACAGACCACATCTGCACATTTTAGTTTTCCTGATTTACAAATTGAAAATCAATGTGTCCTTAGGAACACATAGACGCTGGATGGGTCTGCCCCATAGATCCAAAGCATAGTGTAAAGAAAGACAAACTGAAGGCCATAGTCCACTCACATGGCTGCTCCTCAAGGGAAGGCTACAGTCTCTTAGGAAAGTCTGCATCCTCTTCCTGACATGTTGTTGACTGTTAACACCTGGTCTTTCAGTGTCATCAGAAGAAACGTCATTAAAATATTGTGGCACTTCTGCTTTTAGTAGAACTAGAAAGCCGTGAAGCATGCAAACAGAGCATGAAAATGAAACACACCAAGGATGGTTATGAAACTTTTTCAGACCCAACAAAAGTTTTACTTCAGTCCACATTTTGGTTTTGGTAGGAGTCCACATGATTTCCTTCACTTAAAGTGGTAGATCCATGTCTGTTTTCTAACTAACCTCTTCTTGGTTACATGGTTAACTGGCCTCCACAGAGCCAACTTGGGCAATTCTGACAAGGCCAGGCAGTGGAAATGTCCAGGCATAGATAGACCTCTGGTGCCCATTGCCCATTCAAAAAAGTCAAAATGTGAAGGCTGACTTATAGACTTCTGAGCAAATGTTCAGTGAGCTGAAACACCCTGGGAGACCATGACTTTATCCTATGAGGATCCTCAGGCACAAATCAGTTTGTCCTATAATATAGTTGTATGCCTATCTTCTCCACAAGTGTGTGTGTCTCTGTAAGGTGAGAGTTCTGATCAATCTTTTCTCTGTCTTTCAAACTCCCTTTATTCCCTCCCCCATCTCTCTCCTGAACACAAGTATAGCTTCTGGCACAGTGCCTTACAGGACTTCAGGAAATTTCTTCAATCAAAAAATATCTTATGCTCATATTTGTGAGACTCAGCTATGCTGGCCTCTCACCACAGTTCAATCCATGTTAGGTATAGAGTAGAATGCCCTAAACAGTTCTCTGGAACCTCACCCTTCTGGGGGCTTAATACTGAATTTCCAGAAGACTTCCCAAAGCACAGGCTCTGAATCCAATAGAGTAGGGAGGTTTATAAATAGCAAATTTATGCCTTTTTCTGCTAGAAGTTGCTTTTCATTTAATTAGTGAAAAAAATCAGTGTTACTGTTTTTCTTACTTTCTTTTAATGATAAAAATATAGCCATCATGTTATCCTTTTATAAGTATATTGCTGGTTACATATGCTGATTCTTAGTTTTTCTACTCTTTGTCATACCTGGATCCTATTTATGAACTTAATTCATCTGAAAAAGAAATCACCCCTGCCATTTCTCAGTTCCTGCTTTTCTCACAGGACACATGAGTTCCTGGATACATCCAGGCAAGACCTGAAAGTATAGGATGTTCCAGGACTGTAAATAATGCTAGGAAATCATTCTGCCCCAGCCCATGGGGACAAGTAACAGAAACCCTGGACACTGCCATTCTGGTAAGCTGCTGGCAGTTGAAATGTACATAACATTCTGTTCTCTCTGTTTCTAAGAAAGGAGTTATAAATATGAAAGGGCAAACTAAAACATTTGGATGCTTAGATAACTGTATCTCTGATGAGAATCTATGCTGTCTAAAAGTAGGCTAGGAACTGATTAAATGAAAAGGTCCTAGAGATTCCCATTCAAGAACCCTGGAATGACAACATGAGTAATTTTAATCTTAACTATTTATTGTTGCTCTGGATACCAAAGGCTGTTAGTAAAAACTAACACAACAGATTTCTAAATAATAAAGTTGAGAAATTGTTGGCTCAGGTCTGAGCCGATGGTTCCTATTCTGACTGGGTCCCTTTCCAGTGAAAATCATTTGTCATTTTTCAGCCTTGCATTTTCTCTAGCCAAATGTCTTGGAGTGATCCGTGAAGCCTTTCACACTCCACATCCAAACCATTAGGAAATCTTATGGACTTTACCCTCCAAATTATGTGTAGAATCTGACCATTTCTAACTGACTCCAGTCCTAACCACCCCAATTTAAACCACAATTTACTCTCACCTGGATGATAAATAGCCTCTTTGATCTATGGGTTTATACATTTTATCAAAATTGAAAATTAATTGGCTATTAATTTATCAAATAGTTTTTCTTCCCTCTCTCTTTTCTCTTTTGCGGACTTCAATTACGCATGTATTAGGGCACTTGAAGTTGTCCCACAGCTCACTGACACTGCTTATTTTATTTATTTATTTTTAATTCCTTTGTCTCTGGGTTTCATTTTGGATACTTCCTATTTATATATCTAACAAATTTATTATTTTTTTTCATGCGATGCCTAATCTGCTGTTAATCCAAAATCCAGGTTACATTTTATTTTAGTCATCATCATTTTCATCTATAGAATTTCAATTTGAATCTTTTTGTATTTTCCATCTTTACTATGTTCAGTCTTTCCTCTAGCTTCTTGAGCATATGGAATATATTTTTAATATTTTTACCTACTAGTTCTATCATCTGTGTTAATTCTGGGTCAGTTTCAATTGATTGAAGTTTTTCTTTATTATAGGGGGTATTTTTCTCCTTCCTTGGATGTCTGATAATTTTTGATGGGATGCCAGACTTTGTGACTTTTTTTATTTTAGCTTATAGGATATTGTACATTTTTATTTTCCTATGGATATTAGTGAGCTTTATACTGAGACATAATTGCATTCCAACTTTTTGGGGGGCTAAATTTGTGGTCACTAACCTTCATGGTACCCATAACCTTGCTACTAGACAACTTGCATTACTGTGGAGTTTGGTACTTAGAAACAACTATCTACAAACTGCCCCATGAGGTCTCCTTTGATTTTCATATATAATGCTCGTTTGTCACTTTTCACATCTTGAGTTGGGAAGTTTTATACTGCTGTCGACACTAAGTCTTCCCTAAGACTCACAACAGTAAGTCCTCACTTAATGTCATTGATCAGTTCTTGGAAACTAACTTTAAGTGAAATGACATAAAGCAGATTTTCAAGTAACATAATTTCCTTCATCATCGTTTTCTTGCAATGTTGCTTTTAAAAATTTGTTTTGTTATACATCATTTCACTTGAAGTCAGTTTCCAAGAACCTATTGAAAATGTTAAGTGAGAACTTGCTACACTTTACTTATCTTCTTTCCATCTTTGTTTTTCCCCCACCTTGTTATACCCATTCCCACCCCGGCCCACTGTCCTTACAATTGTTTGGGGCCCTGGCCTGTGATTGGTAATAAGTGTGGCTAAGGGCCTTCTAGATTTACACTCGGTGATACTGTACATGTAGGCATCTGATAGCCCCCTAATGGCCCAATAACGTCAGGAGTATCCTTTTCAATTAGAAAATTTAAGGCATCATTAAACAAACAAAAAACTTAATGTGGACATGTTAATACAAAGAACATGATTACAAGCAGGATTTTCCAAATTTCTAGTGAATCTATTTTGCTTGCTTCTGATGCATCTATAATATAGCATGATCAGTATTTTTAGTATGAATTACAACTTAAATACATGTCATTTTCAAGTAGATGCAGATCATGTTTGTTAGGGGAGGAATAAATGATGACAAATGGAATTGGACCATAGCATTTCCTGAATCCAGACTATTGAAATCTGCTCTAAAGTGTTAAGAATTAGGTGGTACAAATGTATTCCCTCTTGAAAAGCTTTTGTTGTATAATTTCTATGTGGGGGAAAAAAAGAAGGATAGATGACAGCTAATATATTTTTGTAAATGAAAACAGCATCTAGAGTCTGCCTGAGGAGAAATTGTCTATGAAGATCATATTTCTGAATAAAAACAGGATTTCCTTTGTGGTTTAATTCAATGAGCAATTATGGTAAAACATGATTAACTCAGATATACTCATTTTCAATATGTGATCTTTTGGACACAGTGGACAGAAGGTTACTTTTGTCTAGAAAATTTCTTCTTATTCTTCTTAAAGATAATTCTTATCACTGCAATTTGTTTGGCCATTATCCATAACTTTGTCTTATTAGGTCCCCATCCTTCTTTGTCCTGTTATGCTTGTCACCATCCCAGCTACCCACACTTCCCTGCAGTTCATCTGTGGCTCATGTTCTGATCCTGATCTCACAAAGCAGAAATCCCATGAATTAACTGGGTAATTATCCTTTACCTGTGCATAGCACTTCGCACTTTATAAAAAATTTTATTTTTGTATTTCACTTAATCTTCATAAAAGGCTATTTTTCATATCCCATTTTACAGATATGAATATTGAGGTTCAATGTAGCAGTCATTAATACTGTTCACCACATGTTTCTATTTCTCCCCCTCCTATACAGATGCTAAGATGGCATTTCCTGGCTTCTTTTTGGTTTTGTGGAGCCAGATGACTGATAACAATGAGTGGTTAGTGGCAGTAACATGTACCACTTCTGGGCAGAGCAATCAATTGTCAATATCATACCCTCCAGAGCTCTCTTTTCTGTTTGCCGTAGGGACTGCCAATGTTTGCTGTAGTAGCTGCTAAGTGATTACAATGGAAATGGAACATGAACTATGCTGGTATTTCCAAAAATGTCTTTGAGCTAAAAGAGTTAATTTTCTGTACCACTGTTTGTCCAAGTTGCTAAATATTAAGGTGCACTGTGAATCTGCAGGAACAAATAGTATGCAAAATTTTCCAAAATTATTTTACCAGAAAAAAATGCTATCTTTTCTTGTATAAGAACTTGCAGCATTAGCATTCTGCAGAATACACTTTGGGAAGACTTGTACTAGACCCTCCTTCTGCTTCTGTTCATGCATGTTCCTTCATCTTCCTCAGGTTAAAGGCCTTGGTTAGAGATGTGGTTAGGGAAGTTTGGTGGAGCTCTAGAGGGAAATTAGAATTAGATCGAAGATCACTTACCAGCAAGATCAGCATGAGCTAGGCAGAGGGTGGTGGCCATTGAGAGTATCTAAAGAAGCAAGTCCAAGGCGAGCTGTGGGTCCAAGCCCAGTGTGAATAGTGAAGATGAAAAAAAGGGCAGTTGCCTAGGGAAAGGGACAGTCAAATGAGCCTCCAAAGGACATGGATGGTGGAAGAATCCATATATGAGACAGACTGCTGACCAGGAAGTGAGCATGGGAAAGGTAGAGATACAGCCTTACTAACAGCTACTATAACAATTATTAAATCTTACAGAGAACTCACTAAGTGCTAGGTACTTTGGTTAGCACTGTTTACATTTTTCTCAATCCTGCAGGCATTATTAGTATCCCCACTTCATAGGTGTGGGACTTACACAGTGTTACACAAACATTAAGAAAGCAAGTTGGGATTTGCATCCATATCAGCTCAATTTCAAACACCATGTTTGTAGCCACTATTCTCTACTGCCTCTTTATAGCTCATGAAGCCCAGCTCTTAAGAAATACTTTTTGCATGTAGCTGCAACACTAGAAAGATGGCAGAGCAAGAGCAAAGAAAAATCCCTTTGGTTCCAGAAAATCTCCTGAAAAAGAGGAAGACTTATCAAGCCCTCAAAGCCACCCAGGCAAAGCAGGCACTTTTGGCAAAGTAGGAGCAGAGGAAAGGAAAAGGGCTTAGGTTTAAGCCACTGGAATAATTCCTACATGATTCCTGGTGGCAGAAATGTGACAAGGTGCATCTCAGACAACTAGAAGTGAAACCTCATGACTTGGAATTGCCAGATAAATATTCCTTGGCCTTTGTTGTACGCATCGAAAGGATTGATGACATGAGATTACTGCTGCAGATCATTGCAAGACTTCGCCTAAAGAAAATTTTTAGTGGTGTGTTTGTAAAAATCAACCCCCAGAACCTAAAAATGATGCATATAGTGGAAACTTATGTGACCTGGGGATTTCCAAATCTGAAGTCTGTCCGGGAACTCATTTTGAAACATGGACAATCCATGGTCAAGAATAAGATCATCCCTCTGACAGACAACACAGTGATTGAGGAGCACCTGGGGAAGGTTGGTGTCATTTGCTTGGAAGACCTCATTTATGAATTTGCCTTCCCAGGGAAGCATTTCCAGGAGATCTTATGGTTCTTGTGCCCTTTCCACCTCTCAGTGGCCTGTCATGCTACCAAAAATAGAGTGGGCTTTCTCAAGGAGATGAGCACACCTGGCTATCGGGGCGAATGCATCAATCAGCTCATCCACCAGCTGAACTAGACCCAGGTGCCAAACTGCAGTAAATTTTTATCAATGAGGTGGAAGCATGTGTTTTTGTTTTTTGGGAATTTTTATCAAGTATCTTCAGAGAAGATTATTTCCTGCTTTATCTTCAAAAAATGGAAAGGAGAGGTCAAAGAAAAGACAGTAGCTTATGTTCATAGCAAGCACCTCTCATCATGGCTCAGTTCCAAGGAAAAATTCCCAGCGTTTTCTGCATTGTGGCTGCCACCTCGTCTGAAATCAGCACATTCCATGGAGGAAGGAGTCCTGCTTTGTTGCATCTTCTATCCTAGGGTTTAATGTTGGTAAATGAGTAGCTCAAGCATTTGTATAAGGCTTCCTAAGACTCCTGCAGCAATCGACCAAGCCCAGGGACATAACTGAATCTGGAGATTCCTGGGGCCTTGTTTTGAAAAAGACTTGAAATACACATAGGAAGAAAGGCACAAAAACAAATATTTACTTGTCTCTGAAAAAAAAGAAAGAAGAAAGGAAGGAAGGAAGGAAGGAAGGAAGGAAGGAAGGAAGGAAGGAAGAAAGAAAGAAAGAAAGAAAGAAAGAAAGAAAGAAAGAAAGAAAGAAAGAAAGAAAGAAAGAAAGAAAAAATACTTTCTGCTATCTTGACTTTTCTCTTTACTAGCCTAATTAGTGACATTTGAGTATATTCGCAATGAAGAAACTAGAGCAGGAGACCTATGGGATATAATTTTAGGGGACTTCCATGTTTGTATAACCAGGTATTCTAGCTCTTTTCTCAAAAGTCAATCTAATAGATAAATCATCTTCCAAAATTATCATAGTCAGTAAACAAAAGACTTTCAAAACACCTTAATAACTACAATCACTTTCTAATATAAGGCAACATCATTTTGATCTCAAAAAGAAACTGTTGGGTTTTGTGACAGAAGGAGAAACTGGATACAGACTGATCTCTCTTATATAGATAACTGGAGAAATCCATCTGAAACTGTTAAGCTTCTAAAAGAAGATGACTTCTAATTCAGAAAGTTTATTTTTTTCTTGCACTGCTCAAATATTGGATTTGGATCATTTCATTTTCTCCCCTGTTTAGTTTCTGTGATTAGGTCCACAGAGTTTAAAAGATATGAGTCATAAACTATGAAACACAAAGACCTCTGATTCATCTAGAATTTGTCGAGTAGATGAGTCAGTATATTGATTAACTTTAGTGGCTACTGACACTCTTCCCTTTCATTACTAGTCATTCAGACACAGAATGGGTGGTGAGATACTTTTTCTTACTTCTTTATCATCAGACTTTGTTTTCTGTGGTTTGTTAGCTTTTTTTTCTTGGTTATCTATACAGAGATGAAAACTAAGCTATAAACAAAGGCATTGATTGCGTCAATGAGTTCAATCACTTGGTCTTTAATTATGAACTACTTGGAGACTGTTAAAAATTAATGCAGTCTTGTATTCATAATGGTACAGGTTTAAAAGTCATTAAGAAACAGCATGACTAGCTTAGATAATTAATATTTGGCTTGAAAAATAAAAACATTGCAATTATGAACAGCACTACCCATGGTCAATTATCTATCACATTTTTCCCAAGTAAATTCTAAAATCCAAATGAATTTATTATGAAATTAGCCATTCATTCATTCATTCATTCAACAAACATTTATTATTTTTAACTACTGGGTGTCAGGAACTCTGCCAGAAACTGTCAAGGATCAGAGATGAAGAAAATTCCATTCCTACCCTCAAAGAGCTTATAATCTAACAAAGGAGTTAATACCTCTGTACACGAAATGCCCTTTAATACAAGATACATGTAGAAAATGATCAAAGAAGCATCAAAGTAATTCAAGAAGAGACATACTTTCAACGGGGGAATATAGGAAAAGCATCATAGTACAAAGAATTCTGAAAAGTAACAGAGAAGGCATGATCAGAAAGTAAAATGTAATGAAAGATAAGGTATATTCAGGGACTGAAACTAAGTTATTTTAACAACTGCAAATGCATGACATAGGGCACTGCCTCTCAAACTCTATCATTTGTAAGAATCACTTGAAGATCTTGTTAAAATGCAGAGTATTTTTCGGTAGGTCTGCAGTGGGTTGTGAGATTCTTCATTTTTAGCTAGCTCCCAAGTACTGCCCATTCTGTTGGTCCATGGACCACATTTTGAGTGCCAAGGTCCTAGGGCACTGTACTAGAAGTCAAAGACTGAAGAGTGCTCCCAGTCAACAGTGTGATACAGACAATAAGAGCAACGGGATCTTATAGGAAGGTGAGGTCAGTAAGCACTGGAGTGATTATAAAATGTTTCTTAGAAGAAGTAGAGCTAGAACTAAGATGTGAAAGTATAGAGGACTCACTCTAACATTTTGGAGAGGCAGAGATTCTAGGCAGGTAAAATATGGTGAGCGAATATGCAGAGGAATGCATATAATCTGTCCAGGCAATAATAAGCAGACCAGTCTGGCTACAGTGGAAGCTTTTTGGAGAGGATTAGTGGGTTATAATGCTAGAAGTATAAGTTTTAGACCAGATCATGGAGGTCTTTGAGAGTCAGACTAAGATGCTTCAAAATCAGCTTGAATGCAGGCTTGGCATGATGGAGATAAAATACTGAAAAGTCAACAACAACAAAAATACCCGCAAAAGTACCATCCTGTTACTAAGCCATGTACCCATAGCACTGGACCTCCCTGAAAGGTACATTTTAAAATTTTTGTGCACAGCTGCCATATAGGTATCTGGCAAGGAGCGCTGGTAAAATGAGTGTTTCACCAGTTGTAGCTTCCCTAGAGAGTATATTTACTAATGTGTAGTACTACTGTATACCAGGAGGAAACATAAAGAGTCAGAGATACTTAAAAAGCTAAAGATTAAGGGGATGGTCAGGTGGAAAACTGGAATTTGGAAGGCAATCATTTCAGCATTGGAGGATGGTAAAATTGCCCAGGGAGGAAGTCAAGAGCAAACGTTCTTAACATTTTCTGCAGGGTCCTGGACTCCTTTGAAATTCAATTAAATTATGGCCCCTTTTACCCAAATGCATAAACAGATGCACACACAAATACAGTTTGGCATAAACTTACCAAGGTTTCCTGGAACCCTCAGAAGCTTTTCCATTTCTTCCTAAGATTAGAAACCTTGCTTCTAAAGAGGAAAAAAAAAGGTGAAGGACAAAGCCTTGGAAGAGGAAGCAGTGAAGAAAAACAAGGAGCCCTTAGGTAAGAGGAGAAACCATAAATTTCTGTATAAGATTGCCTGAGCCAAGGAAAAAGAGTTTCTAGAAGGAAATGTCAACATTACGATAGGTCATAGTTCAATGAGGAAGAGCATGTTGGATCCAACCATGTTGGATCATGGTTGATTGCAAAAGAGAATGGTGAGTAGCATGCTGAGAGTATAAACCCTAAGTTCAGGAGTCAATAGACAATGAGGAAGTGGAGTTGGAAAGAAAGAGGATTATAAAAAGAGAGATGGTAGAAAAAATAAATAAGGCAGAGAGGAATTTTAGCATGAATGAGAAAAAATTGAAGAAACTTGTGTCAGTAAATTAAGGTGTGATGTTGTCATCTTAGGAGGGTTTGTAGAGTTGGAAGCTTGATGAAATGTTTGAATTGGCTGTCATAAACATAGAGAGTCCAGAAGGGATGAAATCAAGATCTTCAATCAGTATTTGATATATTACTAATGATGAAATATATGAAGCTTTTGAGCTTACAATGTTTCTCTCTGCCATCGTTCCCCAAGGATTGGCCATTTATATCTGCCGTGGTGAACTGCAGGGCTAAATCCTTGAGGCAAAATGCTGGGCATATATGCGTCAAGTAATAATCTTCTCATGTTACTGAAAAGCTGTTTTCTGTAAACAACTTTCCAAGAGTTGTTACTTCACCCATCAAATGAAATTTCTCCCGTGAAGAGGCAGTGTTACCTGTATAGATCCACTGGACAGGCAGCCATTGACAGTGAAATAAATTAAAAATTTCATTGAAATTACTGTACACACATGCATATGGGGAATAATTTCATATTAAAATATGAAGGTAAATCATGAATATCAGATAGCCAATCAGTAAGAATTTGAAACATATAACAGTTATTATCATACTCCCCAGAGTAGTGATAGTCCAATTCGGAACATTTGAATACAGGAAAATTGTAGTTTCCTCTGCTTCCTGGCAAGGGTCTAAAGGTCTTGAGAGGGAAGTTATGTGGATGAAGAAGAATAAACACTGATCCAGGGGAGCATGGCGAGGCACAAGCACATTTTGAAGGCAAAATATGTTGCTTGTGCCTGCCAACATTGTGAATGGGTTTGTTACATGGATTGAAATGTACCAACTGTCTACAAAGTAGGCAGTACCAAAGTCATCTGATTCACTTTTATCAGGTCTGATATATGGCACCCATTGAGATTACAGGCGTGAAGTACCTAAGACAGGGCCTGGTATGAACAGTAGCTTCTCAGAGAGGGCAGTTTCCCCTTTCTCCTTTTGAATTGGTGATTGCAGGAAGGAAGTGTTGCTGTTTTGATAATGGCACTGAATCTAGCCTTAGCAATTAAGGCTTCTACCCATGGCAAAACTTACATTTAATTTTAATTCATAAATAGTTAGATTTTTGTGCCTCCACATGAATTTTGTCGACATTTGTCCACATTACAAAAACGCAACACCAGATGACACATTTTGGCACTGCATTTAATCTCCATTTGAAAGACAGAGAATTGTAATGGGGAGTTGGCAGAGGTGTGTATCTGCATTTGTAGCTGGTTGTAGCATTTTTCTTCTCTTTGAAGCTCTAAAAAGTCATCACTTTTCATAAGCTGCAAGATAATGGCTAGACTCTCTGAGATGTCAATATTTTACCATTGTCAATTCATCCAGAAGCTAAGAACACACTAATCAGTCATCTATGGCATTCTTATAAAATAACCAAATTAGAGAGCTGTAAAATATAGGGTCACAGCCTACTAGCCACTCAGTTTTTATGTATAATGTACAGGCAACATCATCTCCATTGAAAAACATTTTCTAAAAACCTAATTGCCCTTCTGGGGTTACTCTAAGAAGAGAAGGGCATAGAACCCAAGCCTTTGAAGAGGAGGACATGAACTCTGAACCCTCAGAAGTCACAAATGTCACACAGTGACAGTGGAGCAAACCTATGGAGAGCAGGAGAAACATGCTCAGCCATGCATGACTATCCAGTCAAGCATATGGCAAGAGCAATTTTCCCATTTGACATATTCCCTCCTTTTGGGCACCTCACAATCAATCAACCACTATTTTTGAGGGCCTACTATGTGCAGGGACTTATGCTTGTATCTGTGGTGATCTACCAAACTGGCTGGATTCAGAAAGGACACCACAGAGGTCTTTGCTATAACTTCTCCTCCTTTCACCAGGATTTCCAAGGTTTCTGAATATTCAAGTATAGTTATGGGGGCAAGCTTAGTGTTTTCTTTAATTGAAATACAAACATATAAGGGAAGCAGAATCTTGTCATTAAAAATTGAATATTAATATTAAAACATTTTGTCTAGAACTAACTTTTGTGTGGAGCAAATTTTTGTTCTGAGGGCAAACTCCATGATACAGAATTTGAAGAGGAAGTTGGGAACTAACTTATCTGTGCTTGAAAAGTGCAGCAGAATACCAATTATGAAGAATTAGCTGCTATCCTCCTTCAACAAAAGGGACACATATTGTACTGCATTCCCATTCTGTTCTTTTCATTGACATGGGGAAAGGATACTACAACAGAAATGAAAAGGAAATGAGAGCCAAATTCATGGCTTGTGAATTTCAAATGCTGAGGTCTAGTATCTCTAAGCATGTGACCAGCCTGAATCAGCCTCTTCACCCACTTCCTTGGTATATACTCTCTGAGGGACAATGTAGTATCTTCATCAAAGTATGACCATCGCAGACAGGCTGTATGAGTGAAAATCCCAACTCCACCACACACTAGCTATGTGACCTTGGGAAAGGCCCTTAACTTCTTGGTGCCTCAGTTATTCCACCTGCAAGAATAGTGCCAAAAGTAGTACCTACCTCACTGGGACTATGCTTCCTGTATAGCCTGTATAACTATGAGCCAAATAAACCTCTTTTCTTCATAAATTAGGCAGCCTCAGGTATTCCTTTATAGCAACACAAATGGACTAACAGGGGAAGGGTTGGATTACAGGAACTGTAGGCAGGTTTTAGGGTTTCAAGAACAGATGTGACTTGTGTCACACTTTGCAGGTAGTGGACTAGGCAGTAGTGAGCCTCAAAGACATCTCTCTTGAACCCAACGTGGCTGAGGAGCAATAGATTTGAAATGGATGAGGATGTCCCTAGGTTGAAGATACCCAGGTAGCCTCTCAGCCTCTGTCAGTCCCAGAGCAGCAAGAAAGAGGAGCTGGATGGTTTCCCATACACCAGAGATGGAGTCCTGGACTGAGAAAACCAGAATGGGGAGAGGGCCAATAGTGGAGAGTGAGGGTCAGAACAGTGACAACTTGTTTGGGTGTGCTATGATTTGTATGTTTTTCACCTCCAAAACTCATGTTGAAATGTAATTGTCATTGAAACAGTATTATGAGGTAGGACCATTAAGAGGTTATTAGTCTATGATGGCTCCACCCTTATGTATGGGATTAATGCTGTTACACAAGGGCAAGTTCCGTTCCTTTTTTGTCTCTTCTTCTGCCTTCTACCATGTGAGGATGAAGCAAGAAGGCCCTCACCAGATCAGATGTCAGCACCTTCACCTTTGACTTCCAAGCCTCCATAACTGTGAGAGAATACATTTCTATTCTTTATAAATTACTCTCCCTCAGATATTCTGTTGTAACAAAATAAAACATAAGGCAGGGTGCCAACATGAGAAGATGGAGCCTGCTGACGATCAGTACACTTGACTCTGGAACTCCAGAGGTAAGTGGAAAGAGAAAGCCCCTGACCTGACTGAGATGATATGTCTTCCATCTAGCAAAGTGGAGACCAGTAAAAAAGGAATTAAATTGATTTATCAAAAAAGAAGTCACAAATTTTACATACTTGTATTTAAGGCCTGAGATTCATGCCAAGGACTCATGTTTAGTTTTTTTCTAATAGTCACAAGTATACTATGCACTAGTTAATATTATCCTCACTTTATAGATGAGGAGTGTGAAGCTGAGGAAGGCTAAGCAATTTATCTAAGGTCACAAGTCTAGCAAGTGACAGAGCTAGAATTCCAACCAGGTCTCTGGATCTAAAAGCCATGCTTGATCTTCCCACTCTGGCACTCTGCTTCTCAAGAGCTTGGAGGGACTATGCAAGTCTAGATCTCAATAAAGCAGGACTAAGATGGTCTCTATCAAACAATATAAAGCATACTTTATATCTTCTCCTGAACCTCCTTCTTTGCCCACAACTTGAGCAGGTCTATTCCATATGCCAAAATGAAACTCCCAGCCAGGGTAAACACCTCAGCCTTGCCATACCTCTGTCTCACCTTTAACTTGTGCCTTCTTGAATCTATCTTCTACTGATAATTTTCCATATTAAACCACATAAAAATGATAGCTCTCCAATTAATGTAAAGGATCTAGGATTGAACAGAAGAAATACTAAGCTAATACACAGATTTAGAATCAAAAGAAATCTAGTTCCAGTGTCAACCCTGATAATAAGAGACCATGCTAAAATAAACCATAGGAGGTACAGTGCAAGTATTGGAGGGCATGACTACATTGGTTTTTATTTTACTTTTTTTTGATAATAAAAAGGCACCTGGTAGAGAACCAATATTGGAGTCAAATTTACCTTATTTTCATGAATCTTTACACAACTGTCTAAGCCACAGAACTTAAACACTTTATAGAAGCACACATGAGGTGCTTTTATTTGTAAAAATCTCTCCTACTTATGCAAAGAATATTGAATCTTATTTCCTTTCTATGTTTGGAATTCTGGCTAAGCTTACTTAAATCTTTACTGACTTACCTTTAAGCAGTGAATGCTTCCATTACCTAATGCTAATATTACATTTTTCTTGATGCTTTTGGTTTTGCCTTGCTTCTTAGTCAGGTATGTCATTTTTAGAAATAGATGATCATAGTCAAAATGATGCAACAAGGGGTAAATATACACAGAGAAATGTTATTTTGCATTTTCTATAGATTACAAGACTATCCCAGGTATGCATGCACAGGACTAAGCAGGCATAATTTTTCACCTTTTGAATATAGTATAATAGAGTCAATGCCTGATTATCAATATGTACTGTATTCTTTTTTTGTGAATTGTTGGCATGAATTTTAATGCCTCTATCAGCTTCCCACAACTCCATGCAACATTCTTCCAAATCAACTTCCCCCATTGACTGGAATTATTTACATTCTCATTTGCTGAAAATACTGACTTATAAAACACAATTAGGAAAGTAGGCTTAATTAAAAGACAATGTATTCTAAGCTAAGATAGAGAACACTTCCAAAGCCAAACAGAAATGACTTTGGATTTTTTGGACTTCTTGAGTTATCTGTACTACAATGCCCCTCTGTTTTATGGGTTATTGAGAGTTGGCTGTAGTTTCCATTTGGTGTTAAATCATGAACATATGAGTAGATATAAGCCAAGAAGCATGTACATCATCCATATGGAGCTGTTACAGAAAATACCCTGCTGATGCTGAAACAGTGAAAATAAGAAGCCAATCTTGCTGGAACAGTGAAAATAAATGTGAAGATTGTGAAGATAAAAGACCAGAGTATAGAAAAGTTGACCTTAAATTTCTTTTGTTTTTCCTATGCTACTCATTGTTCTATTTTTCAAATAGAAATTGCTGTTGAATACAGAGATTTGCATAAAATTCATGAAAAGTTGCATTCTAGAAGGCAGAACAAGAGAGCTTTTCAGCATAAGTGCACATATTTCTATCTCTCAGAATAATTAGTCATAGTGAACCAAGCAAACTATGTTTTTACCATGGTGAACATTGCAAACCATTATTCAGTTATCTGTGAAAACTTTAACTGCCCTTTTCAGACACTTTTTAAAAATAGAATAGTGAATCTGTGTATTTGAGAAAAATACAGATAAGAAGATGGTATGTATTGTCCAAGTGACTTATTAAGTCTTAAAAGAATTTTTCTTGGAGACTAAGCGTCATATTTTGTAAAATTATACAGACTTAAAATGCAATAAGGTCATGTTTATCCTAGAGAAATTTGAAAACTGACATTGGTTTTAAACTTTGGTCAAATTTATTCTTGCTTTTTGACTGAGTCATTTTAGTAGTTCATTTAACAATCATTCTAAGTAAAGTACGGTATTTATTGTATTATTGAGGAGAATAAAGAAGAAAATCGAACAGTGAAATCTGTTTTTTTTCTTCTACCATGGTTTTATTTGACTTTACCTGGCTACGTGGCTGAAATATCAAGGTTGGGTTATTTTTTGCATTATCTGTTTATCTTTCTTATAGGTAAATAGCGTTAGGATTTTGCTGTTGGCAAATCACCTCTTGCTTTTGATCATGATACAAGTTAACTCTCTAGTTTATGTCCAACTAGAAAAAAAAAAATGGAAGCTAGCATAAGAATGGCAAATGCCTTATTTATTGACAGAAACAGTGGACCAAGACATTTGAAATCAGTTAATTCATCTGAAATAGTGGTCTCAGGTGGACCCAGATTTGAGACTTCAGTTCTATTTAGCACAACAGGGATATAAACTAGTTAGAAATATATTATTTCAGAAACCTGAACCACAAAGTGGTCCAGGAAACAGCCTGAAAAGGTGGAAAGAGCAATGGATGAGGACTCAGGAAACCTAAGGTCAAGCCCTACTGCTTTCACTAAGAAACAGGGAGACTTTGGACAAGTCATTTCCCCTCTCTGAGCCTATAATTCTCATCTACAAAGTAAGAACAATAATATGTCTTCTGTTTTCTTGGGAGGATCAAATGAAAGTTTTGCAAACAATAAAATGCCAGAGCTTTGTACTGGATTCTCAGTATTGAGAAAAACTTTCGCTATTCTCCTATAAGAATGAAGGAACTATTGGTTGTTTATCTTTATGTCATGTGTAATATATACTTTGTTGTTGTTTAATAACTATATAATGTTCTTATTCCACTAGGATGTCAGCTGGTATAGTTTACACTGAAGTAAAAACAGATAAATAAGGAGATGAATCATATCAGAAGGAATAGTGGAAGCATTCATAGTTGTTATATGTTAATGGTTATGCCCAAATCAGTTTCCATACCCAAGATTTCCATTAGGAATTTATGAAAATTGGTTTGATGTCTTTGAGCTTCTAAATTCTATTTGGATGGCTTGTTGTTCCCTAATCGTAATTCCCTAATTTTGAAAGCCTATAAGCCATCAACAGTCTTTAAAATTCATTGCCTAGAATATGCAGAGTGCACGCTGGGTATTCTCAAGTGGTGGCACTCAAAAAGGAACCAGGTCATTTTCTGTACTCATTTTTTTTTTCAGTGACATTATCAGTCTCTTAATCACTCAGGTCAGACAATGTCACCATCTCTAAGCACTGAGCAAGCAACAGAGCACTATAGTTATGTAGGCTGTGCCTTGCTTG
The DNA here is from genome assembly GCF_008728515.1 of Papio anubis. Taxonomy (NCBI): domain Eukaryota; kingdom Metazoa; phylum Chordata; class Mammalia; order Primates; family Cercopithecidae; genus Papio; species Papio anubis. The sequence goes on along the minus strand of NC_044996.1, from coordinate 6,768,130 downwards.
CATACTCCCTATGCTTCCGCAGAGTACCCCACACCATCTTTCCAAATACTCACGCAAGTAGGGCTTTGTACCCCTTCCTTAAGCCAGAGGGCGTAAGTACAACAGAATGGTCAGAATGAGAAAAATTTTGAACTCCATATTTCAGTTATAGTAAGTAGTCTTAAAGTGTCAATGACAATTATTGTCATTTAGAAAGCATTTGGACTACAAGTATTCTTGGATGTCTTTCCTAGAACTGCTAGTGGCACCACCTATTTTGGAAACATTGGCATGCACATTGTTGGCTGGAAAATTCAACAGCCATTTCCAACTCTCTTCTCCCTGCTTCCTACAGATGTTGGAAGGCTAGGTACTTATAGCTAGGTTTGGCTAGAACTTGTTTGAGACTTGGGGAAATTATTGTGGTTTCCTGATAACAAAGCACATGTGTCTTCTCCTTTTCATTCTTCCTGCTAAATTGAAGCCATAATATCTGAAGCTATAGCAGCCTTCATGTGACCATAAGGTGATAAAACCTCATCACACACACACACACAAACACAAAGGCCAAAACTTTGAGTGTAGCAGAATAAAGAGATGGAAATAGCCTGAATTCTTGAGGACACTGTTAAGCTGTTTGCTCAACGATGAGACTGCCTTACTTCATACTTAACAGTGAATATCCTCATAGATTCGAACTATACTCATCATCAGGTATTAGTTACTTTCAACCTAAAGCTTTTCTAATGAATATAAAAATATTCATAGGGAATATTGACAGTTTTAGACAGGAGAATAACATTTTTCCTTAGAAATACCCATGTCGTCCATCACTTAGATCGCAAAAGCAAAAGATTAATAAAGTATATATGAAGGAAGAGCCTGACAGTAGAATTTTTTTATTACACTCCATTTTTATATCTAAAATTTTGAATTGTCCATTGCTAATGGGCAGTCCTCTCACCTCAAATTTAAATTCTTATCTTTTAATCTCTATTGCATTATAGCAATATTTTTGTTATTTTCTACCCTCCATAAAAGGGAGTAAAGTTAGTGTCTACAATGTTGGAATAAAAGGCATCTTTAAATCTCTTAAAAAAATAAACATAAACAGACATCAAGTAGTAATTGTAGTACAGCAACCTGCCTGCTAATGTAGCCTACAAAAATGACAAAAAAATGAAAAAATGAATCAATATAAAAACCATGCCCTTATCGTAGCTTAAGGACAGAGAATGCCCAAACTTCAAAGTAACTGTGAGTGAAAAGATAAAATTCACCAATTCCCAGAGTTTCATCTCTCCTGGTCCTGGCCCATGTCTGTCCTACTGTAAGGTTCTGTGGCCAGCAAAGGCAGACTTTTCAAAAACAAACAAAGAAACAAACAAAAAACCAACCTCAGGGAAGACAAACGAGGGAACCTCGAAAAATGTGCTAAGTTTATTTTAAATCTACTTCCAGAAAGACTAAGTCCACTTTAATCTTGAAAATACAAAATAAAAAGTTTCTAGGAAGATGAGAACATGAACTATAAGGAGAGAACTTAAAAGTATACATAATTAAAAGGGACACATATGGTTTAAAGGAGTCAAACACTGTTTAAGCAGGCAGGCATGATGTAAAAGAGCAGGCACGATATGAAGGAATGGGCTTCAAAACACATAGCTTTGGCAGGGAGAAGAAAAGTAAGGAGGAAGGGAAAAGAAACATTTGGCAATTGGGTAGTCAAAAGGAATACAAAAGCAAAGGGGGAAAATTTAGGGCCCTGTAAGACAAAAGAGAACCACATCATCTAAGCACTTACAACTCCCACATCACAACCAAAGTACCTGCTCCTTGCTATACTGACAAAAGAAGATGGCATTTAATTTGCAGTCTTATAAAAATAACTCAGTACCATAAAAATGAACAAAAGAAAACTGAAGGTAACAAAGCTATGACAGAAAATTAGGAAACAAAATATCATATATATGAACTGAGGAATCCCCCCCCAAAAAAGTATGAACCATATAAAGAAGTAAGTCAACACACCAAATACAATTAAATATATTTAAATAAGCTTGTGAGGATATAAAAAACTACCTTCAGTCAAAGTCGAAAACTAAAAGTAGAAATGAACTAAACACAGGAAGAAATAAGAAGAAAGATGAGTAAACTCTGCAAATAAATGGAAGAAAAATACAAAATTATCTTATGAAAGAAGAATAAATGACAAGGGATCCAAGGGAGAAGGAATGGGTTGAAATGAAAATGTAGTAAGGGGCATTGAAAAAGGCAGAGAGAGAAAAAAAACATAAATATTAAAAGACCACAAAATATAAGTAAAAAGGGTCAAAAAGAAAGTAGTGGAAATGGAAGAGAGGCAAAGAAGGAATAATATTTGTGTTATTGGAGTCCCTGGAGAAAAAAATGTAGAAACACTGAAACAGGGCTAATATTTAAAACTACGAAACAAATATCTTCCCAGAAATAGAAAAATGCCTGAGTTGACCTATGAGTACTTAGGGAAATTAACAGAGAATTTTCAACTCTAAAACATGACCTGGTAACATGACTAGATTTAAAAAGTAAAAGTAAAATATTCTAGGCCTCTAGGCAAAAAGATCGATTAACTTACAAAACAATTAGACTGGCACAGAATTTTCATAATCAGCATACAAGCAGAACAGCAATGAAGCAGCATTTTGAAAAATAAAACACTAAATGAAATAAAGTATAAACCAATAATTGTATATATTAATACAATCAGGCTGTTCTTCAAGTTTCAAGACTAGAAAACCAGTTTTCAACATTCAGTAATTTAAATAATTTGATATTCATCACCTTGTTCTGTGGAATTCACTAGGGTAAGTTTCATCCAATCAAGTTACGACTGTGAAACTTCTGCAAAAGAACATATGGTGACATATTAAAACTATAAAAGTACAGCTAAGACAAAATGTATGAATGAGGGTGACATATATACACACAAAAATAATCTATTGTGATAAAGTGGAAATAATGTAACTAAAATTGAGAAGAGGAAGAGTGAAAGAAAAAATGTAAAGGTCACTGCTATGTAGGCAATAGATGTGTATTGAAGAATACAAATTTATTTTCTCTATTGTGTTTATTTTTTTCAATTGAATAGATCTTTCTTCTAATCTTTATTACTTACTTTCTTCTCTTAACTTTGCATCTAGTTTGCTCTTTATTTTCTAGTTATTTAAGGCGGAATCAGGTTACTAACTTTAGATCTTTCTTCTTTTCCGATGTATACATTTAATGATATAAATTTACCTCTGGGTGTTACATTAACTGCATCCCACAGATTTTGATATTCAGTATCAAAATATGTTCAGTTCAAAATATTTTAATTTTTCTTCAAATTGCCTCTTTGATCTATGTGTTATTTAGAATGTGTTGTTTATTTTCCAAACATTTGAGTATTTTACAGATACCTTTTTGTTAATGATTTCTATATTAAGACCATTACAGTCCAAAAATAAACTTGATTATTTCTATTCTTTCAAATGTGTTGAGCTGTTATTTTATGGTTCAGAATATGGCCTACCATGTGCACTTGGAAAGAATGTGTATTCTGCTGCAGCTGGGTAGAACATTCTATTAATATCAATGAGGTAAAGTTGGTTGATAGTGTTGTTCAGGTCATCTGTATACTTCCCGATTTTCTGCCATCTTGTTTCATCAATAACGCAAAGAGGAGTATTAAAGTCTCCCACTCTAAGTATGAATTTGTCTATTTCTCCTTTCAAATTGATCAGTATTTTTGCCTCATGTATTTTGAAGCTCTGTTATTAGATGCGTATACATTTTCTAATTGTTATGTCTTCTTGAATAATTGACCTTCATCATTATGTAATTTCCCTGTTTCTCTCTAATGATATTCTGAGGTCTACTTTGTATGTAATTAATACAGTTTCCTTTTAGTGTTTGCATGATATATCTTTTTTCATCTTTTAATTTTCACTTAACCATTCATTTGTATTTAAGGTGGGTTTCTTATAAACACAAGGATACATATTAAGGCTTAGAGTCATAATTTAGAATACAAATATATGACTTATAAATATTTATGCACCAAATAAGATAGCAACCACCTTTATGAAGCAAAAACTGCAGGAGATGGCGTTAATAATGGGAGAGATTAATAAACCAATTCCAGTACAAAGCAGATCACATTGACAAAACGTAAGCAAGGAGAGAGAAAATCTAAACAACACAATCAATAAAGTGTATTTTATGGATATATATTGAATGTCCTTATAATAGCAAATACACATTTTCTGCATCAATTGTGGCACAGTCACAATATTGATCAATATTGGAATCTAAAGAATAGCTATACTGTTTTGGTTACATTCAGAAAAAGCTATAACAATAGTAAAAAGTAAAAATCAAGTAAAAATATTGCATGGAATACTCTAATCACAATGTAATGAAAGAAGACATTGTTATTTAAAAAGCCAGAAAATAGAAAAGGACCTTCAACTTGAATTCAAAAAAATCTTTTTTTTTTTTTTTTGAGACGGAGTCTTACTCTGTTGCCCAGGCTGGAGTGCAGTAGCACGATCTTGGCTTACTGCAACCTCTGCCTCCGAGGTTGAAGTGATTCTCCTGCTTCAGCCTCCCAAGGAACTAGGACTACAGGCGTGCACCACTATGGCTGGCTAATTTTTGTCTTTTTAGTAGTGATGAGGTTTCATCATGTTGTCCAGGCTTGTCTAAAACTCCTGACCTCAGTCAATCCACCCACCTCGGCCTCCCAAAGTGCTGGGATTATAGGCATGAGGCACTGCGCCTAGCCAACAACTCTTGAATGTAAGAGAAAATGTAAATTGAGGTTATAGAATTAAAAAATAAAATAATGACATTAAAAACATTTCTTATCAGAATCTATGGAATGCACTCAAAACAGTGAATCGGGGGATAATTCACTACATTATACACTTACTGATAAAAGTGGACTTTTGAAAATAAATGAAATGCCCAGCTCTAAAAAACTAAAAGGAGAAAAACCAAAAAATAAACAACAAGGTAAACAAAAAATTAACAAGAAAGAATGTAAAGTTAAAAATAGAAATTAATGAAGCAGAGAATAGAAGAAAGTAGGTCTAATTAATCATTAAAAATTATTGGAAAAGCTGTGAAATGCAGTTGTTCTGCCAAATCACACTCCACTCCTTTCATCTTCCTTTCTAGGGAAATATTTTAGTTTGTCAGTTACCATTGAATAACTCAAGGGCTGATTTGTAGATTTTATCCAATGTTGAAAAAGTCTATCTTGCCTTTATCAAGCCACTTCAAATAACTATGGAGATTATTATCACCCTGTAAAGTATATTGTTTTACTCCTAAGCAAGGGTGAGGAATCTGAGTATCATGTGCAAGGCTCAAGATGACGCTTAGGACAGAACATGCAGAGTAAAAATAGTTTCCTTCCATATCCAGGTAATAGAAAGCTGACAATTGTAGTCCTGTCTTTATGGGATGAAAACAGTCCCTTTACAATAAGTTTCCTGAAAGGGAGAACAAATAGATAATAACTCTTCTGGTAACATATTATGGTACACTGGCCATTGTGTTTTTGGCGATTAAACATAATCCTGTGAATCAGATTAATTCACTTGCTGAGTGTTCATTTGCAGCATCCCTCTGTTGGGTCTTGGGGGCCCTCCACGACCTCGTGGGGCTCCCCGTGGTCCACTCTGCCCAGAGCCTCGCTTGAAATTCTGCTGATATCCATCCTGTTGATAGCCAGAGTAATCCCGTGGAGCACTGAACTGAGACTGTGTATAACCACTGTTTGGAGTGTTAGAGAATGAAGGGCGGTAACCATCATATCCTCCTCTGAATCCATTGGCAGGGCCCAGGTATCCATTCATCAAGCCTCTAGCACCACGGGAGCCTCCACGAGACACACCACGACTATTGTAATAGGGCTGATTGCTACGTGGAAATCCAGTGTTCTGCTGAGGAGGCTGCTGGTGGTTACCAGTCACTTGATGGGACTGGTCCGGGGAACCATGGTAAGTGCCAACCACTGTTTGAAGCTATTCTTGCTGAAGCTCTGTTTGTTCTACTTGGTGAGGCTGAGTAGAAAAGCTCTGGTTATAACTGGCCTGGTACTGATTTTGCTGTTTTAAAGTTTCTGGTTCACAGCTTTTCCAGTTAAATTGGAGCACTGAACGTTCAGATGCATACCAAATTATGCATGGGTCCTAATCACACCTATAAGGCTGGCTACCAGCTTTGACACAGCACTGTTCATCTGGCCAAACAACTGTGGTTAAAAACACATGTAAAATGCTTTTTAACAGCTGATACTGTATAAGACAAAGCCAAGATGCAAAATTAGGCTTTGATTGGCACTTTTTGAAAAATATGCAACAAATATGGGATGTAATCTGGATGGCCGCTTCTGTACTTAATGTGAAATATTTAGATACCTTTTTGAACACTTAACAGTTTTTTTGAGACAATGACTTTTGTAAGGATTGGTACTATCATTCCTTATGACATGTACATTGTCACTAATCCTTGGATTTTGCTGTATTGTCACCTAAATTGGTACAGGTACTGATGAAATCTCTAGTGGATAATCATAACACTCTTGGTCACATGTTTTTCCTTCAGCTTGAAAGCTTTTTTTTAAAAGGAAAAGATACCAAATGCCTGCTGCTACCACCCTTTTCAATTGCTATCTTTTGAAAGGCACCAGTATGTGTTTTAGATTGATTTCCCTGTTTCAGGGAAGTCACAGACAGTAGTTTCAGTTCTGATGGTATAAGCAAAACAAATAAAACATGTTTATAAAAAAAAAAAAATTATTGGAGATTTTTTTCTTAATGTTACCAAAACATCAAAATCAGTAACTAACTAAAGAAAGAAACAAAAAAGGAAGTAAAATCATACAAAAAAATAACTGATAAGAGGGAGGAAATTTAAATAAAATCTAAAGATACTACTTTTCAGACCTCTTTGTAAATACGTTGAAAACCTAGAAAAATGGATAATTTTTAATGAAAATCCACTTACTAAAAATAAGCTCGTTCGATATAGAAAATTTAAGCAGACCAACTTTCATAGGAATAGAGAAAGTTTTAAGGATTTACCTTATATTTTTAAAAAGTCATACTCAAATGGTTTTATAGGGGAACTCTACCAAGCTTTCAAATATTAGTTTATCTCAATGTGCTATAAATTCTTTCTAAGCATTGAAAAGGAAGGAAAACTTTCTAATTACTTTTATGAAGCGAGTATAACATAAATAACTAAATCAGATGAATATAACATTAAGAAACTAAACCAGAGAATAGTATCACCTATGATTATAATGCAAAAATACTAAATAAAATATTATTAAATAGGTTACAATATCATATTATGAAAATAACATACCATAATCATGTGAGACTTATTCCAGGCATGTAAGGTTGGTTCAACAATAGAATATTCATTAATATGCTATATTAATAAATCTAAAAAAATGCACAATTATGTTCATAGATGCTAAAAAAAACCTTCAGCAAATTTGATTAATTTATAAAAATAAAACAAAACACTGAAGAAAACAATAATTTAATATATGACGAAAGTGTTAAGTCACCAAGGTAAGATGGAATAAGGGACTTTCTCACAGGTTGTTCTGGAAAAACTGGGAAGCCAATTGATGAAAAAGAAAAGATTGATTGCATCCTCATTTCACATCAATAGACTCCAAATGGATTGGGATCCAAAGGTCAAAAATACAACCTTACAAGTACTAAAAGAATACTGAGAGAATTCTTCTTTAACCTTAAGGTAAACAAACTTTAAGACCCCAAATCCAGAGCCAAAAAAGAAAAGATTGATGAATTTGACTACATACAATTAAAAGATACATGAAAAATATTATATAAAAAGTCAAGGACATCTGATAAACAGGGAGAAAAATATTTGCAACATATACTACAGACAAAAGACATATCCTTATGATATAAAAACTCTTAGAAATTGAGGAACAAAGCTTCTACACAATAAAAGAAACTATCAACGTAGCAAACAACCTACAGAATGGGAGAAGATATTTGCAAACTATGCATCCAACAAAGGCCTAATATCCAGAATCTAAGGGAACTTAAATCAATAAGCAAAAACAATCCCATGAAAAAATGGACACTGGACATGAAAAGACACTTCTCAAAAGAAGACATACAAATGACCAAGAAACATATACCAAATACTCAATATCATTAATCATCAGAGAAATGCAAATCAAAACCACAATGAGATACCATCTAACACCAGTCAGAATGGCGATTATTAAAATGTAAAAAAAAACAACAGATGCTGGCAAGGCTATGGAGAAAAGGGAATGCTTATACACTGTTGGCAGGAATGCAACTTAGTCCAGCCACTGTGCAAAGCAGTCTGGAGATTTCTCGGAGAGCTTAAACTAGAGCTCCTATTCAACCCAGCAATCCCATTACTGGGTATATACCCAAAAGAAAATAAATCATTCCACCAAAAAAATCATATGAATTCATAAGTTCATTGCCACACTATTCACAATAGCAAAGACATGAAATCAACCCAGGTGCCAATTAATGTTTGATTGGATAAAGAAAACATGGCACATGTACACCATGGAATATTATGCAACCATAAAAAAGAAAAAGATTATGTCTTTTGCAGGAACATGGATAAACTGGAGGCTATTATCCTTAGCAAACTAATGTAGGAACAGAAAACCAAATACTGCATGTTCTCACTTATAAATGGGAACTAGCCATTGAGCACACATGGTCATAAATATGGGAATAATAGACACTGTGGACAACTAGTGGGTGTTTGGAGGGAGGGGGTTGGATTTAAAAACCACCTATCAGGTACTATGATCACTACCTGGGTGACAGGATCCACACTCCAAACCTCAGCATTGTGTAATATTCCTATGTAACAAGCCTGCACATATACTCTTTGTATCTAAAATAAAAGTTGAAATAAAAAAATTAAGGAATAAATGACCAAGACTTTGATAGGGATTGGGAAATAAGACAAGAACAGGCAATGCACAAATACACACACACAAACACACACTTCCATACAGATACACACAGATACACACACCCACTTCCTACTTCTGTCTGCCAGGACACCTGAGAGCAAGAATACCCCAGTAGCAATGAGCACATCCAGTGCCCAGATCTTGATCTCTAAACTCCTTGCTTCCATAAAGGGAACCAGGAGCTCTCAAAGAAGTGGTTGATTCTGGAGCTGGGGCAAAGAAAACACAAGGTGATCCTGGAATATCTTGTGGTAATAAAAAATAAGGAAGTGCTCAAAAAGGATGAATGCATATCAAAAGAAAACCACATTCCTTAATTAAACTAAAGAGCTTTTGCATGGCAAAAGGAACAGTCAGCAGAGTAAACAGACAACCCACAGAGTGGGAGAAAGTCTTCACAATCTATACATCTGACAAAGGACTAATATCCAGACTCTACAATAAACTCCAACAAATTAGTAAAAAATAAATAAATAAAATTAAATAAAATAAAAAAATTTTAAAAAGTGGGCCAAGGACATGGATAGACAATTCTCAAAATAAGATATACAAATGGCCAACACACATATGAAAAAATGCTCAACATCACTAATGATCAGGGAAATGCCAATCAAAACTACAACGTGTTACCTCCTCACTCCAGCAAGAATGGCCATGATCAAAAAATAAAGAAAAGTAGATGTTGGCATGGACGCGGTGACTAGGGAACACTTCTACACTGCTGGTGGCAATGTAAACTAGTATAGCCACTATGGAAATAAGTGTGGAGATTACTTAAGGAACTAAAAGTAAAACTACCATTTGATCCAGCAATCCCACTACTGGGTGTGCACCCAGAGGAAAATAAGTCATTATACGAAAAAGATACTTGCACGTGCATGTTTATAGTAGCACAATTCACAATTATAAAGATGTGGAACCAACCCAAATCCCCATTAATCAACAAGTGGATAAACTGTGATATACACAAACACACATATACACACACACACACACACATCTATATATATATATAGAGAGAGTATATCACATATATATGATATATACATATATGATGGAATACTACTCAGCCATGAAAAGGAATGAATTAATGGCATTTGCAGTGATCTGGATGAGATTGGAGACTATTATCCTAAGTGAAGTAACTCAGGAATGGAAAATCAAACATCTTATGTTCTCACTCATATGTAGGAGCTAAGCTATGAGAATGCAAAGGCTTATAAATGACACAATGGACTTTGGGGACTCAGGGAAAGATTAGGAAGGGGGTAAGGGATAAAAGACTACCAATTGGGTGCAGTGTATACTGCTCAGGTGATGGGTGCACCAAAATCTCACAAATCACCACTAAAGAACTTACTCAAGTAACCAAACACCACCTGTCTCCAGTAACCTACGGAAATTAAAAAATTTTTTAAAAAAGAAAGAAAATCAGATTCCAAAATGACAGCACTCCCAACGGCCAAAGACGGAACAATATGGAAATAAAATACACAATGATGATATTGGATTACAATTTGTAGAATAAAATTAACATCCATGAATCCATATTGATATAAATAATTGAAAAAATGGGGAGAGGGGTTGGGTAATTCATTCTAACAGAATAATGCCAATTGATAAATGTAGAAGGAAAGAGAGAAATAGAAAATAACTATTAAAACATCACAGTAATCTAGGCATTGTGGTGCATGCCTGTAGTCCCAATTACTTGGGAGACTGAGGCCTAAAGATTGCTTGAGTCAAGGAGTTCAAGGCCAGCCTGAGAAACACAGCAAGACCCCATCTGTTAAAACAAACAAAGAACCAACACAGTAAAGAAGAAATCTAGATGACCTCAAGTTTGCTGATGATTTTTTAGATATAACACCAAAGGCACATTCCATGAAAGAAAAAACTGATGAGCTGGGAATCATTAAAATAAAAAAATTCTGCTCTGTGAAAGACACTGTCAAGAGAATGACAAGGCAAGCCACTGATTGAAAGATAACATTTATAAAAAGAAATCTGATAAAAGACTGTTATTCAAAAGAAAACACAAAACCAGACTAAAATATGAGCCAAAGACCTTAACAGACATCTCACTAAAGAAGATATACAGATAACGAATAAACATATGGTAAGATGCTCCACATCATATTATCAGAGAAATACAAATTAAAACAATGAGATACCACTACACATCAATTCAAATAGCCAAAATCCAGAACACGACAACATCAAATGCTGGTGAGGATGTGGAACAACAGTAACTCTCATTCATTGCTGGTGGGAATACAAAATGGTACAGACACTTTAGATGACATTTTGGCAAGTTCTTACTTAACTAAACATACTCTTACCATAAGATCCAGCAATTGTGCTTCTTGGTATTTACCCAAAGGAGTTGAAAACTCATGTCCACACAAAAACCTACACACAGAAAAAGTTTATTCATAATTGCCAAAACTTAGAAGCAACTAAGATGTCCTTCAGTAATTGAATGGATAAATAAACTGTAGTATATCCAGATAATGGAATATTATTCAGTGATAAAAAGAAATAAGCTATCAAGCCATGAAAAGATATGGAGGAAACTTAAATGCACATTACCATGTGAAAGAAGCCAATATGAAAAGGCTACATATTGCATGATTCCAACTATATGACATTCTGGAAAAGGCAAACCTATGGAGACAGTAAAAAAAAAACCAGTGGTTGTCCAGGGTTAAGAAAGGAGGGAGGAATGAATAGGCAGAAAACAGGGGACTTTTAGGGCAGTGAAACTACTTTTTATGATACTGTAATGGTGGATATATGTCATTATACATTTGTCCAAACCCATAGAATGTACAATGCCAAGAGTGAATCCTAATGTAAACTATGGATCCTCGGTGATAATGATGTGTCAGTGTAGGTTCATCAGTTTTAACAAATGCACCACTCTGTGGAGGATGTTGATAATGGGGAAGGCTGTGTATGTGTGGAGACAGAAGGTATATGGAAAATCTCTGTACTCTCTGCTCAGTTTTGCTGTGAAACTAAAAGTGTTCTAAAAAAATAAACTTTGTTTAAAAATAAATAAATAGCTTTGGGCATATATAGTTTAAAAAGAAAGAAATACTTGCTTATCCCTAAAACTGGGGATGGTGAGAGCAAGCACGGAATAAGCAGAGAAGAGACTTCAAATTCATAACTATTAGGTTGGTGCAAAAATAATTGCAGTTTTTGCCATTACTTTTGATGACAGAAAGCCCAGTCACTTTTAAGCTAGGCACTGTTACAAATTTAACAGTCATTTTCCATTTCAACATCCCAAGAACCTGAGTTGATATTTTGTAAGTGGACATAAAAGATGTTCAAAAATGTGTTGTGACTTGCTCAAGGTCACACAGCTCTTAAATTGGAAGATTTCTGGTAATACTTATTTTTTATGTTTATTTTTATTTTCTACATTTTCCTAGATTTGACATATATTTTGTTGGCGAACTTTTCAAACATCAAAGAAATATTAAATTATTTGAATTTGTTTAGGTCTTTTAAAGCAATTGTTTAAATATTCCTAGAGTACTACATTAAATCAATAGACTTATAGAAAACTTGGTTCTCGAGCTATACTTTTTGGCAGCCAGTGAGCAGGTAGAGCACTACTGCCTAGACGTAGAAAAGGAAGGGATTGGGGATGTGAACAACATGGATTTTAACTGTGAGGGTCTACATATACGTGGATTTTTTTCAGTATGTTACATCTAGTGTGCCTACCTCTCCTGCCTTCCCTTCTACTTCCTTCACCTCTTCTGTCTCTGCTACCCATGAGACAGCAAGACCATCCCCTCCTCTTTCTCTTCATCCTCAGCCTACTCAATGTGAAGATGATGAGGATAAAGACCTTTATGATGATCCACTTCTGCTTAATGGAATAGTAAATATATTTTAAATATATTTTGTCTTCCTTATGATAGTTTTAATAAAACTTTATTTTCTCTAGCTTACCTTATAATAATACAATATATAATACATATAATATACAAAGTATGTTAATTTATTATTTCAATTGTCAGTAAGGCTTCTGGTCAACAGTAGGCTATTAGTAGTTTAGTGTTGGGGGAGTCAAAGTTTATATGCAGATATTTAACTGTTCTAGGGGTTGGTGCTCCAACCCATATGTTGTTCAAGGGTCGGTCACATGTACTTTGAACCAGATTAGTCCTCTATCATAACAGCCCCAAATAATGTAAGGCCTCCTCAGACTTGACAAACATAATCTTTAGGTCTTAAACCCACTGATTAAAATGTTAAATTTGAGTACAGAGGAGCTAATAGTGATCCCAGTATACCTCACCATAAGAACTTTTTTAGGTCCTGTGAAGAACTACAAAATCCTAGTCATTTTTGGTAATCAGCGAGTAGTAAATTCATTTGGTTGTTCAAATTCCTCCCCTTCTAATGCTTCATTAGGTACTGACCCTTGACTCTCCATTGGAAAACACACTTGGGGAGACTGTGGGTAAAGGACTAGCTATAAGGAGATATTAAGCTGAAGTCTTCCAAAGTAATGTGGTGGAAAATGAGCTGTCAGTAAATCCTGGATCTTGTGTCATCCCGGCCCACTTTGTGACTTCAGCAAGGCTTTTTTCTTTTTTGTCTTCTCACTTTCTAAATGAGGGATGTCCTGGAAAGGAGTGGAACATTACAGAAGAACAGACCTCAATTTGAGTGTTGGCTCTTCAACCTATCAGCAGTGTGATGTTGAACAAATTAGTTAAGTTCTTGAAGCCTTGGTTTCCTCACCTGCTGTGATGGTTAATTTTACATGTCAACTTGACTAAGCCATATGGGCAAAGATGTGAGGATAAACCGATTATTTTCATAGTCTCAAAATATCTTCCACAAGGTATTTATTAATTACAAGAAGAAAATTACAGTGGAGAAAGTCAGCAGATACATTATTAAGGTTAATGCCACCAAAGATAACATCACCAAATCCATGATGAGACATACTGAGAAAGTTACAGTATTACTTCTGTGATATTCTTGCCAAAAATGCATAGCCTCAATCTAATCATGAGAAAACATCAGATACACTCAAATTGAAAGACATTCTAAAAATAACTGACCAATATCATGAAAGTCAGGGACAGACTGAGTAACTATTTCAGACTGGAGAAGACTAGGGTGACAGGACAACTAAATGCAGTGTGGGATCCAGAATTGGATCCTCAGACAGAAAACAAAAATGTCATGAGAGCAGAAAGTGGTGACATTTGGATAGTTTCTGCAATTTAGTTACTAGTACTGTACCAATTGTAATTTGTATCAAAATACAAATAATTTATATGATTATATAAGATATTTACACTAGGGGAAGCTGGGTGAAGGGTAAATGGCACCTTTCTGTATTATTTTTGCAACTGCTCTGTATGCCTAAAGTTATTTCTTTAAAAAAAAAAGTACAAATTAGAAAGACACAAAAATACCTGCCCTTCTGAAGCTATCATTCTGAGAAAAAAAAAGGAAAAAAAAAGAAAAAGCATAATCATATAAATTAAAAAAAAAACAAAAGCCCTGGACCTATCCCCCAGGAAATATAGTGAAAACCTGGGGTAAAGCACAGCCTTAAGCCTTCAAGGGCATAAACACACAAACATAGATTCTTGCACTTTCATAGGTTCTGTTTGCTGACTTGAGTTGCTGCAATGGTTCTTTTATGATTCCTTGCTGTCTTTTCAATGTTAGTATGAATATATGGAGCCCTACATAGTTTGAATCAGGTGTAACAAGGACATCATCTCAGATTTCCCCACCCCTTTCAATTTCCTTCAATGGCTTTGTCTCTAAAATAGATTGTCTTTTCCACTTCTTCAAAGGAATATACCTCACTGAGAAGATTTCTACTAATTTACATCTCTTAGATAATACAAGGCAGATTTTTGAGACCCAGTGGGGATTGGCCTTGGGGAACTTCTGTGGAGAACCTACCCCAATCTGAAAGCAGAATTAACCTCTTTTTATACAAAATTATATATATATATTCACTTAAAAGGTAATACAGGAGCATTATAAAAATTTTTGGAAAACACAGAAAAATAGAAAAACAAATCACCCACATCTCACTCCCTCGCCTCCCTCTGAAGACTATATATACTTTTTGGTACATTTGCTTCCTTCCAGTCTTCTTCTTATGCATCTGTTTCATGTAGTTCAGACTTATGTTTATACGATTTCATACATTTTCCTTTCATAATAAAACATTTTTCAGGTTATTACAAACCTTTTGTAAATATAACTGTAATGGCTGAATAATATTGCTTCATGTGGCTATTGTCTCAATCCCTTCTCCCCATTTTTTGATATTTCATTTGAAGGAATGCCTTGTTAGTTTATGTGAGCTTTAGGAGTTGTGCTACTCTTCTAGAGGATGCTGACTACTGGTGTGTTTTCAGAAAAGGCATTGTGATGGAGAGGAATGAGCTCTAGGCTTGTAGCAGAAGACATGGGTTCAAATTTTGAGTTTTTAATAAAGCTTTTAAACTTCATTTGCTCATTGTTCTTTTCTCATCCATTTCCTCAGTTGCAAAATGCCATAACTGATGCATAATCTTCAAGTTTCCCTTGAGTTGTAACATTCTATGATAAGATTATGTGTTTTCCTATAGACTTGTTTGAGTTCCTTATATATTCTGGTTATTAAATCCTTGTTGGATGGATAGTTTATAAATATTTTCTCCCATTCTGTAGGTTCTCTTCACTTTCTTTGTTTCCTTTGTTATGCAGAAGGTTTTTAGCTTGATATAATCCCATTTGTCTATTTTTTGCTTTTGTTGCCTGTGCTTTTGAAGTCTTATTTAAAAAAAAAAACTTCTATCCAAAAAAAAAATCTTTACCCAGACCAATATCCTGTAGTGTTTCCCTGATGTTTTCTTTTAGTGGTTCCATAGTTTCAGGTCTTAGATTTAAGTCTTTAATCCATTTTGAGTTGACTTTTTTATATGATGAAAGATGGGAATCTAGTCTCACTGCTCTGCATATAGATTTCCAGTTTTCCCAGCAGCATTTATCAAAGAAACTGTCCTTTGCCCAAAGTATGTTCTGGCAACTTTTTAAAAAATGAGTTGGCAACAACTCAATAGTAAAAAACAAAACCAATTAATCTGATTAAAAATGGGCAAAAGACCTGCGTAGACATTTCTCAAAAGAAGACATACAAATAGCCAACAGGTATGTGAAAAGATGCTCAACAACAGTAATCATTAAGAAAATGCACATCAAAACTACAATGAGATATCCTATCATCCCAGTTAAAATGGCATTTATCTAAGAGACAGTTAGAATGGCTATTGTAAAAAAGACAACAAATAGCAAATGCTGGTGAGGATGCAGAGAAAGGGAAGTGCTCATACACCATTGCTGGGAATGTAAATTACTACAGCCACTGTGGAAAGCAGTATGGAAGTTCCTTACAAAACAACAGAACTACCACATGATCCAGCAATCCCACTGCTGAATATATACCCAAAATAAAGGAAATCAGTATACTGAAGAGATCTGCACTCCCACATTTAGTGTAGCACTATTCACAATAGCCAAGATATGGGATCAACCTAAATATCTCTCAGTGAACAAATATAAAGAAAATGTGATATATATACACAATGGAATATTATGCAGGCATAAAAAATGAAATCTTGTCATTTACAGCAACATGGATGGAACTGAAGGTCATATGTTAAGTGAAATAAACTAGGCACAGAAAAACAAATATTGCATGTTTTCACTCATGTGGTAACTAAAAAAGTGGATCTCACGGAGATACAAAATAGAATGGTGGTTAGCAGCGGTTTAGAGGTAAGGGGAGGTGGACTATAAAGAGAAGTTGGTTAATGAGTACCAAAACACAATTAGAAAGAAGGAATAAGTTCCAGTATTCAACAGTAGAGTTAGGCGACTATAGTTAATGATAATTTATTGTGTGTTTTAAGATAGAAAAACTGGAATGTTTCCAACACAAAGAAAAGATAAATATTTAAGGTGATGGGTAACCCAATACCCTGATTTAATCATTACATATTGTATACAGGTATCAAAATATCAAATATACCCTCAAAATATATACTAGTGTTATATACCAAAAAATTTTTAAATGTTTTTAGTCAAAATTTTTTATTCCGTTTTCAGCAATTTAAAAAGTTTTATATGTCAATGAATCATTATTGATATTGATGTTTACATGTTAATGCTTCAACATTTATAGAGGACATGGTTATATAGTTCAAAATGTCAGGAAATGCTACCTACATTTTTTGTCAGTAGGCATACTCTTTGGCATCTGGGACCTGTAAATGAACTCTTTACAATTTTTCTGTATTATCCCCAGTTTGTATAGAAAGCCTCTGTTTACACGTCACAATGGCCTACATACTCTGAACCAAATTAATTGATGACTAAGTTACTGTTGGATGTCCGACAGGAACACTAGGCCCTTTCCTAATGGACTTATTGTTAGAAGTTTCTTCCTTATTTTATGTTTTTTTAAAAAAATAAATCTCACAGAGATTATAAACTTCTTGTTCCTATAAATGGTCCTGATGCCTGTTCAACCTTTAAAAATGTTAACTATAAACAAAATTACTGCAGAAAGTTTCTATCATCTTTTTATCAGTGAACTTCTAGAAACTACACTTTGGTGAGCGCTATGTAATGGTTCTAACTGGCTGCTTGGAGACCTGTAATAAAGGTTAATGCATTGAAAAACCTACTCATTTAAAATATGCTTTTGGTTAAAAGCAGACACTTTGACCAAAACTGGGGCATGTGAAAATGGAAAGAAAATACTAGAGAATATTTCCATTCTTCACTAGCTCTTGAATATGAGATCAAAAGATTTTCTTCACACTCACATTTGCCTCTGATGCATTCGAGGTGAATGAGAAAAGTAAGCAAAAGTTTTGTCTGCTTCAGAGATAAAATATGGTTGCCATTTGACCTAGGTGAAGCATTTTCCCATACAGAATCCAGCAGATCAGAATGGGGAAGGGAGGATTCTATCATGATAGAAGATTTGGGGTGGCAGAATGGGGGCTGCATGTAGGACTTTACATGTGCTATGTAAATGATAACATGTTGAAGAAAACACACATTACTAATGAGGATAGTAGAAAATGAAAGTACAGCCAGAACATTTCCCATCCTAGAGACTGTGGCTTTCTTTTGGGTTTTATTCTTTAACTGAGAATTACTTGGCACCTTACACTCAATAGAGTCAGTATAATTCATTCCAGGAAGGCATGTTTTAAATAAAGTGAATTTTATGTGCTTTCCAAGTAGAGCTGACCATTTTCTCTTTCAAGCAGTGGTATGGCAAAGTGTCTACTTAACCTGGAACCTTAAACTGAGAGTTTAATGAACACTTCTTGAAGATAGTTGATTACAGAGATAATCAATCCTAAAAAAAAAAGTAAATCATTCTCTTACAGACTATCGGATGGAATTTTCATTTTTCTCCAAAGCATAAGTTTTTCCTTAATTTATAGTTCAAATGACAAGTATTTTAAAACATAAAATGGTATAAGATGCAGTGGTTTAGGATTTCAAGACTGCATAATTTGAGTTTCAATTGAGACTTGGGGGATCTCTTGGTGAGTAACCTGAGCCTCCAATGGACTACAGATAATCAATAAGGTTCCTGGTAGTGCTGATATTCTGATATTTTAAAAAACCCTAAATGCTGGCAGAAAAGTAAAAGGCTATCTTGGGGCCATCATCCTACTGAGAAATGTAAGTGACTAAAATGCCATGATCTGATAAGTAAAGTCTCAAAGTATGGCCAGTTGACCTAAGGAGAAGCTATTGAGTGAGGCACAAGTGTGACACCTGGAAGTGCAGCTGGGTGAGGGATATGGCCCTCTTCCAAGCTGTGGTCTTTCAGAAGACTGTGAAAGTATTTTGGCCTAGAGTATACCTTTAAGTTGGATCCCTCACAGCAATGCAAAGTACACTATGGGGTGGAAATGGGCAGGCACTTGTTTGCCTGTTCACAGTAGATCCCATTATCACTGGTGGTGGGTCCAGAGGCATCTCATTCATTGAGGAGGTTGCAGGTTTATGGAAGAAAGAGTCTAAGTGGGGGCCATGGGAATAGTGGTGGAAGGTCTCCTCAGTCATTTAACTGTTACAATCCAGGCCAACTCTGGGTCATCCTGATCATACAGATGTGGTTTGATTGCTGTGAAAGGAGGAAGGATGAACCACCTAGTGGCAGGGAAGCATGGCCTCTTTGGAGCAGCAGTTCCCAGGAGGTGAAGTGATTAGGCAAAGGTTCTAGAGGCTGAGGCCTCTGCTCTCCTTTCACCCACAGAACAACACAGCTTAATTGTATCTCTGATGGCCATCACTGAGCCCAAGCATCAAAGCTTTCAAGAATAATTCAGAACTTGAGGAGCTTACTGCATTCCATTTCCTGAAAATAAAAGAGGCAGAAGCAGCTAAAAGTTGACTTTAGGCAGTCATTTCATTTCTATTAATGACACCGCCAAGGATTTTATTGTTAGCAACTTATTAGAAAAATAAAAGTTTCTCACAATGCTAATAACCAGCATGCTTTAAACAAAGGCACTGGTTTAAAACCCTTTAAATATTTCAGTATGAAAATCAATGATCTGAATTCCCTCCAAAAAATGATTATCAAGTAGAAATACGTTTATACATCTTAATAAATATTACTTTAAAAGCATGAAAACTTGCAACTGGAACCCATGCCTGGTTAATATATACCCTTTTGTAAACAAACTAACAACAACAACAAAAAAACTAGAACAAAACATCCAACTACAGCTAGTACTCTTAGCACTGCTGATGTCACCTGATGGGGAAGCCTCTAAGACATCAACTCTCGGGATGATGAGAGCACACATTTATCTGGGGCTTTTTACCATTTACAAAGCACTTTCATATACATTAGGTTTCCTCTCTGGCCACTGGGAAAAATGCTTGACTTCCCTCTGGAATCCAGTCCTTCAGCCCTGCAGAGCTGGCTCCAGGAAGAAACTGTTGGCAGCCACACTGCTGAATGGGTTGAGAGCAGCCCAGGGACAGCAATCGGAGCTCCAGGAAGTAAATTTCTCAATCACCATATCAGACATGGAGATTATTGATCTGGGCAATTCAGGTGACTCTTCACTTTGCCTTCCTCATCATTATAAACTACCAATCTGCATTTGGCCATGGACTGGAGGTTATACAAAGGGACTTCAAATCAAGGAGCCATAGAATGCCAGAGTTGGACTGTTTCCAACTTCCTTAATTTGTATACAAGAAAATGGAGCCCTCAAGAAGTTAGAAGAATGAGCCAGGGATTCGTCATTGCATAGCAGCATAGTCATATGCAGAAGATAACTCCCTGTGGATGCCTTACAGCCCACCAACATGTGTTCCCCAAAAGTTGGCCAAAGAGGTTTCTTAGCCCTAGATTTATAATCTCCAGGAAAAAAGCCCATCTGAGTCTTCTTAAATGATGAAGCAAGAATTGCTCCACTTTATTCTTGCTTCCTGTTGCCTATTAGATTGACTTTCATTAATACAAGGGCATGGCTCAGTCAACTGCCTTCCTCCAATTCAGCCACAGTTGAGATCAGGGAAATTGCACCATGAGAATTTTTTTTCTAATCCAACAGTTAACTGATGCCACTTCAGTCCCAAACTCCCAGGGCATTATAGTTCATCAGGGGTGGCCCTGAGACTATAAACAACAATGTGGTAAGTAGAACAAGCACTGGATTTAATGCCCAGCCCCAGCTGCTCAGTTGTCCCACCATGTGCCCTTGGTGAAATCACTTTAACTTGTTTCCTCTACTGTTAAATGGAGCGTATGGTTAATTCTCTGCTTACCTCTCAGAGCTAAAGTGAGATGAAATACTTTGTGAATGTAGAATGGGGATAGTATGGCAGTGTGGATTAGTACATGGGCTTTGCCAGCAAACCAACTTTGGGACAAAACCTGGCTATGGCACTTATTAGCTCTGTGACTTTGAGTAAATACTCAGATTCTGTGAGCCGTGGTTTCCTCCTACAAAATAAGTAAGTACAATACTAGCATCTACCTCAGAGAATCATGCTGATGAGTAAATGAAATAATGTATATACAATGCTTAGTACCGTGCCTGGTACATAGTGGCTCAATCAATATTATCTGTTATATTGTTATGCTAAATATGTAAAAGGAATTACAGCAACATATCATCTAAAATCAGAATAAAGTGACCTTTCAAGTACCATAAACCTAATTAAGCAGATGATTGACATAAGGTCACATGGTGTTTCATATTTAGGACCTAGTAGGAATCCAGAGCCAGGGACTTTAGAAGAGCTCTGAAATGGGATCATTACCTATGATAACCAGAAAACTCAAGGGTAGGTTCTTTCAATCATGATACCTGATTGAGATCCAAAATATAAATGGTAGAAACAGGAGTTGTGAAAAAAAAATACATATGCATATTCAGGAAGTTCAGAGAATTGTCCTGACCCAATTTGAAATCAACTCCTGAGATTGCTACCTATACAGAGGCTGGTTAGATAGATCCTGGAAGGGCCTAGTATGTGTCAGATACCATCCTGGGCTTTGACGACATAGACTCAGGCCCTGCCCTCATGAGGCTTACAGTTTCTAGGGAGAACTGATATTGAAATAGGCTGGGCACTGTGGCTCATGCCTGTAATCCCAACAGTTTGGGAGGCCGAGGTGTGTGGATCACTTGAAGTGAGGAGTTCGGGACCAGCTTGGCCAATATTGTGAAACCCCATCTCTACTAAAAAATACAAAAAATTAGCTGGGCGTAGTGGCGTGTCCCTGTAATCCCAGCTACTGAGGAGGCTGAGGCAGGAGAACCTGGAAAGCAGAGGTTGCAGTGAACCGAGATCATACCACTGCCCATGCGCTACAGCCTAGGTGACAGAGTGGGACTCCATCTCAAAAAATAAAAAAAATTAAAAAAAAAGAAAATTGAAGTATATCTTTAGAAGGATCATTCTGGATATTGCAGCCCATGTGTGGAAACTGCCCCAAATTCAGAGTCATGTCACTCCATTCTAAACTCACAGCAGCACCAAGTGGTTCTGTCAGAAGAGGAGCCACAGTTATGAAAGGTGGTAGTCCCCATGGTGTCCATGGAATTCTTTACAGCAAGCTTCCCCAAATGAACTGTAACCTGGATCATAAGTTCTTCCTAGAAAGTAAGTCAGCCTGACAGCATACCAGGTCAGAAACAAATGCTTCATATTTTAAGTGGAAATCTGTGGTGTGACACAATGACACATGTATCACACGCTGTCAATTTGTTCATTTCCTGTAACTGACATGCACAGTGCAACTTTCTTAAATTAATCCTAATTTTTAGACACTATCTACCCGAATCTACATGACATTGCCTTTAGTACAATTGTACAAATGGAGGATTTCAAGTTCTTTGAAACAAAGATTAGTACCTGGAGACTACAAATTAAACTCCTTTAAAAGTAATTCAAGTCAAAAATCTCACTTTAGAAAATCTGAAAATCAGCATTTCTATAAAACCAATCCTTCTTAAAAACAATTTCTGGTTTTATCTCAATGGATTGAGTCATGGAGTCTCAGTTTTGATCCTTTCCTGTCAGAAAAGATGGCTTTCTGTTGGCCCATGGGTTCTCCCAGTAGGTTCCTTTTGGTTGGGGTTTTGTGACTAGGGGAAATTGGTGAGGCACTGGCAGGGACAGGGGAGGCAGTCAGAATGGGAGAAGTCAACAGAGGGAGAAGAATCAGAGGGAGAGAAGGTTGTGCCTGCAGTTTCTAAAATATTCGGTTGAACTGAGAGTTCTGAAACTGGGGCCTGAGGTGGGTTTTGCTAGGTAAGAAAGGAGCTTTTCCAGCCAAAACAGGGGCATTAGGCTGGTGAGGAGGAATATTCCAGCTTAGCTAAGATACCGTAGTGAGTGGAATGAGAGGGAAGCAACTGAATCCCCACCACAGGCTAGATGACAGCTAGATGATCCCAGTATGACAGCAGCAGTGGGCCCTCCCTCCAGATAGCCTTTTTATTTCCTCTTGCTACTGTCCTCCATGCAAAGTGCTTTCTCCTCCCTCCTGCTAGCTTTTGGTGGAGGAAGCATGGCTCGGATCCAGCATCCTGCCCGAATATTTGAGGATTCATTGAAGAGCTGAGTTCTTGGGCCCCTGGCCCCATCACAGCCAGAGATGCACAGAGTGAGGAGGAAGGGAAAAAACACACCTTGGATCAGAGAAGACAAAGCTTCTATCTTGCCCAGTAGCTGATGCTCAGTGAGCAGGTGCCAGGCCCGGGCCAAGAGACCTCAGGGACAGCCTGGCCCCTTCAGTGTTGCTTGTCTTAGCCTCATCTCTGTTTGAGGAGCGTGGCTAGGAAGTGGGAGTTCCTTCTACCCAACTCAACCTTCCTGCTTGGTTTTGATCTCAGGAAGGGAAAGCCCCTGCCCCTCTTTTGAAGCAGCAGCTGGCACCGCTTGTCTCTTCTCTCCTTCCCGCAGGCACTTCTGTTCATAGTGCTGCCTCTTGCTGGCTCCTTCTGCTTCTGCTTGGTCCTCCTGCTGATTGGGAAGAAAGTGCACCAGTGGAGTGATGGGGGGCTGGAACTCTTAAAGGGGAAGCTTTATTTCTGTTGAAAATTTGTTTGCTTAGCATACTATTTGTTTTTCTATCTTTCCCCATTAAATACAATTTTGTGAGAAAAGTAAACCAGAAATAAAGTGACCATAATCACCATTTAAATGTTAATTGTAGATGTTCTGGCTTTCCTGTAAGGATTTTCAAGCAGATCAAGTACTAATGCTGGCAACAATCATTAGCAATCAAATCCAATTTGAGGATTTTTTACTGAAGGCATAAAGGTTGTGGGCCACAGATCTGAGCGAGGCCGTCCTTGTTGCTTTAAGGGCTCTCAGAATAGGGCCGAATACTAGAATTCTATGAATAAACAAGGCACAGAGATAATTTGAAAATCCCCAGCACCATTTTTGCCAATAACTGTTTCTCCATAGTCTTTTTGACCATCCGAGTTTATAGGTAGCCAAATCTACAAGTCACTTTGAGATGTAGTCTCCCCTTGGCTGCCCACTGGTTGATTTTCCATCAATCAACCAGTATCTGTTGAGGACTTGGTCCCATGCAAAGTAAATAGAAATCTAAGCAAAGTCCCACTGGATGCTTGAGTTGCAGAGCCTTGTTTCTCTATGTTAATGATGTGCTTTTTTCCCCCGGCATAAAACAATGTGAAAGAGACCAGACCCTGGGTCCCTTGTAGCTCAAATGCTGAAGTCATTCATGGTTGGAGCTGAGGCACCTTCTACTGGCTTCAGCCCTGGAAGAGCTTCCCAGGTTCTAGGTTCTAATCTGGGATCCCCCTCTAGGGGAAATATCAGATCTTGAGTATTTTAATGTCTTGGGGCCTCTGTTTCTTCAGGGAAAAAAAATGAAGTTAAAAGCTATTTGGATGATTTTGGTAATATGAGATAATACTGTAGAAGCATATTCAAATAGAAGGGAGAATGTCAGAGAAGTATGACCCAGAGGGCTGCTGGGTGTTTCATGGGGAAACTGAGGCCCAGATAAGTGACTTGCTTGGAGTCACACAGAGAGCTACTGGCACCCTGCTCTGTCAGGGTTCAGGCTACTGTCCTTCCCAAGAGAGTTCTAGCCTTAGGATTTGAATAATATGCCAATACTATTCCCTCTGTATAACGATACGAAGAAGGCAAATTAGATGCCCGGGACTCCAGAATGCTCATGTCCTGAAATGCCAGAAACCGGTCCCGCCCCTTCCCACAGGCCTTTCTCTGCAAGGAGGCCAGGGAACCTTTCCCTCCAGGGAATTGGCTAAAGGGATCCACCCCTTCCTGGGGTCCCTTCCTGGACCAGAGGTGGAGGTTGAAGGGAGTAGGAGGCTCTGTTAAACCCTCCACGTGCAGAAAGAGAATTTCAGGCCAGAAGGGAGATGGGCAGCCGGTGCGTGGGATACTGGGCACACACCCAGTGGTTTTCCCATTTCTCAGAGGAAGAGCGTGCAGAAGTCTTTTGCTCAAGGCACCTGGTGACTGTGCGAGGAAAGTGACAGTGGAACCCAGTTTAACAGTGTCCCAACCCCGAACTCAAGGACCACACAAGGGCAGTCATTTGTTCCTATCCTTGCAGCCCACTGAATCCAGGGCCTACAGCTCGCCGACCTACTAGGTGCGCGCCTAAAGGCATGCCTGGAGGGCCTGGGTGCGGGCACGTGGAGCCACGGGGACGGTGAAGGTGACCGCCTTCTCCTTCCTGGACCCGCATGCTACGCACTACAGACCTGAGGGATGCTCAGGCCCGCAAAAGTTTGTTCCACTACTGGGGGCTCAAGGAGCTGTGCTTGAGGTGACAGGGGGCGACCTTCAACCCCAGGGCTGTTTGTGCTGTCTTTTCTAGATCGAAACTAATTCCCAGTGGGGCGGGGGGTGGGCTGGGTTTCAGAGAGGGGTCGCATTCCCCAAGCCAGCGTCCGGGTCCCGCCAGCCCACCTCCTGTATCCCTGCCACGGCGGCCCCTGCGTCCCGGGTCCGGATCCGCGTCCGGGTCCGGGTCCGGGTCCTCAGCTCTGTGGCCGCTCCCACTAGCTGATTTTGACAGTGGGGGGTGGGAGGGGGTTCCTGAACGGCGGGGGCGGGCACCGCAAGCCCCTGCCAGATCCGGGGATGATAACGTGCCTGCTCCATGTCGCGGCTTCGAGCTGTCCAGGCTCCGCCTGTGGTGTGTAGAGGTGTGATGCTGCCGCGATGCGCCGCCGCCTGTGCAGCCGCTGCCGCCGCCGCCGCCGCCGCCGCTGCCGCCCGGCTGCCGCGCTGCGCCTGTCGCTGCCTCTGCCCGGCCGCCCCGCCGCCGCCGCCGCCGCCGCCGGCCCGCAGCCCGCCAGGCGGGCGGCCCAGCCGCCTGAGGCCCGCAGCGGCTGCCGCGCGCAGCGTCGGGCCCGCTGGGTGCGCGGGCTACCGCAGACCGAGCGGACCTGAGTGGGCGACCAGGCTCTTGCCCGCCCAGTGCCACTGCCGCCGCTGCCTCTCCGGAGCGCAAGACCAGGCATCTCCAGCGCCCGCCCCTGCTGCCGATGCGGCCCGCACACTTTTAGCTGGGCGGGAGGGCTGGAGAGCCGGGCCGCCGAGAACCGCCAGCGAGCTGTGCCGAGAGTCGCGCCGACCCGCTGCGATCAGGGACAGGCGCCCACCCGCCGCCGCCGCCCGACCGCTATGGATCTATTCGACTTTTTCAGAGACTGGGACTTGGAGCAGCAGTGGTAGGTGTTGATTTTTGCCTTCTCCTTTGATGAGCGAGTCTCCTGGCGAAGTCTGAGGTTTTCGCCTTTGTTAAGAGGAGCTGGAGCTGTCGTGGGGGGCGCCCCGGACTCCCTCCCACTTGCTCTCAGCCACCTCTGGCCCCGGCCGCGCTGACTCCTAGGTCGGATGCCAGGGTGGGGGGAGGTGCGGGAAGAGGGAGGGATGCGGACCCTAAAGCGTCGCTTTGCGCTCCAAGTCTAAAGAGTTGCATTTGGCTCACATCGAATTCGGTGCCGCCTGAGAGCTGAACCGCACGACCTCCCAGGCGCTTTTCTCTCGGAGCGGCTCGCGGGTCTGGCCTCCTTGAGCCCCGGATGCCGCCCGCCCGAAATGCCTCAACTTTCCAGGTGCCCAACGCTCGCGGCCGGCCATGGGGGAAAGGCAACGGCCAGGTGCCGCCGGCTGCCCTCTGCTTCCTTGGTGGCCACCGCCCCCGCTGCCGCCACCTCCATCCCTGCGCTGCGCGGCGCGCACACCTTTCCTTCTGCCGACTCAGCCCAAGTCCCCTGCACTCCTGGGTGGAACAGCGGCTTTGGGGGCCACCACTCAGGGGACCTTGGTTCGGGGCCGACTTCGGCGCTTGGCTTTCAAGACTGAGGGTTTTCGGAGTTGGCCCCCAAAGTCCGCAGCTCTGATGTCAATGCACATTTAATTACCGGCTGGACCCCCGTCGGCCTCCCACTGGGAGGCAGCCGTAGTTTTTTGTAATGGGCATCCAGCTCGGATTCAAAGGTTGAGTCAGCTCTTCACAAAATACCCTAAACTTGTCGCTGAGACATTTTGAAAGATGGTAGAAAGGTGACTGGGGAGCTGGAAAGTTGTTACTGTCTTAGAGATGTGCGTGCGCGTGTGCATAAATACTGATATACATATCTATTAACTTTTTAAAAACTTCACTTACTACAAACATTATCACAGTTTATTTGTCATAGTATTTAAACATATCAGATTCCCCCCGCAGTCTAAGGAATTAGATAGGGAGGGGGCTCAGTGGTAACCGCTTAAAATTGCATTCTTGGTTATTGCCTTTTAAAATGTATTTAGAATGATCTGTAGTACCTACCAATAGTGCAAAATCTTTTGCAATGTTAAACTACTAGCGGCCGTTGGTTATGAATGCTGTGTATTTTTACAAGGATTTCCCCTGTTGATGTGATATTTTAGGCAATTTCCTTCTTTAAAAAAGGGTCATATGCTTAGCCAACAGCTTCATTATGCCAATCATGCCTCCTTTAGTTGCAAATCCAAGATAATCAGAACTTAAATACATTTTATTTTACAGCAATTCCGGATAAATCCTTGAAGCACAAATTATGCTGTGTCAGTATTAATCTATAAGGCGTTTTTGATACCACGGTTTTATCAGCTCTGTAGAAATACATTGTTACATTAAAAAATGCTGTTATTTGAAAGTAAAAATTACAATAAAATTATTGCTCAATTAGATATGCTCCTGCACACAGCCTTTACTCTGCTTCACTAATTTATTTTGCAGACAACTGATAACCATAGCACTACTATTTGCATACAATTTGCCTAATATATGGTGTGGGTTACATCGTTAATTTAACAGACATTGTTATAATTAATTTCATGGGTATAGTTCAAATGTTAAACATATACAAGGTATTAGGTTTTTAGAAACATTTTTTATATTAATTCCGGTTTAATCTTATGCATATGCAATTGCATATTTAAAGGGGATGGACTCTTTTATGTTTGATTTCTTTAAAAAAAAATGATAGGCTCCCTCACCCCTGTGGGAGGCTTTCTTTTTCTTATCTTAAGGAAAATGCAAAACCTTTTTTTCCTCCAGATCCCTAACTGAGCCACATCAGTTAAGGAGCATAGACTTGGACACTTCGAGAATATTATGTGAAATACTGATTAATTAGTGTAACGCATCTGCATAAATAAGTCTGTCCTTTCCCTCTGTACATGATCCAGGAAAATTTCTCCTTCTTACTGCTCATGAGTGGCACACTTCGTTATGCATCTCTGTTTATAAAAATCTGTAATGTGGTTGTGCTTCTGTGTTTTATACAGCTCCACAGAGAAAAGGAAAATAAATGTGACAATAGTGGATGAACTAAAAAGCTTGACATTGTCTTTTCCCACTTCTCTTTGGAAGTCCAGAGCATGCCAGTTACATATTCATTATATGTTTACGTGCCTTCTTTGGGAGTAAATAGCTACTTAAAGTGATGGCCTCCACTCCCCACACCCCCAACCCCCCAGGAAGGCCAAGAAAGGAAGAAAGACCAGCAAAGTTAATGATCTTATTTACCTTTAATTTATTCTTAACATTCACTTGTGGAGCAGTAAGCTCTGAGCTATCTCTACTGCAACCCTAGATGTCTGACAATAAATGGATCAGGACAGCTTAAAAACGAACTCATTTTCCTAGACATAACATACAAAGGCATATGTGTTATTTGCAAACATTTGACTGTAACAAACAAAAAGTGTGTGCCCATTTATAAACACACACATTTGTTAGGACAAATGTAAATGGAAAGGATGGAGTACTAATGATGCTGCAGTGTGCATGTTATGGGCAGTGTTTGGGAATGCTCACATGCCTAATGGAACATACCACTGGGTTTCACAAACTGCAAGAATAACTAAATGGGTCATGCTCTGGACTCGATTAAAGGGCCAAAGCTCAAGTTCTTTAAGATTCCTGAATGAATGAGCAATGTTCACCTGAGTTTGAATTTAATATAAACCATTCTGTGAAAGAAAAAAGATGGCACAGATGTCTGTCTGTGTGCATGAAAGACATCACTTGCTCTTAAAGAAAAAGATAAATTTTAAAAAAATCAAATTTCTTCATTTAAATCATTCCATAGTCTTGTTTTTGGTAACCAAGTAAATGAATTATTGAGGTGACTGAAGATCATGTAATGATGTCATTAATCCCCAGTTAAGAGGGGGAAAAAAAAGCAAATTCAGAGGGCCTTTCAGTTCTGTAAGTACCTCCCACCCAGTATTGATTAGTTATTGCTTTGTGACAGGCCAAGGTTCTTTGTGGGGATGCTTACCTTTCCTTCATTGGAAGGAAGGAAAGGAAAGAAAATACAGAAAATACACAAAGGGACACATTCTTAAAAATTAAAAAAAAAAAAAATGAAAAGAAAACCACCATGATAGCAAAATCAGAACGTTCAAAAGCCTAGTTATAATTGTAAAGTGATTGTGACAGTGGCTGGCTTCTCACTGCAAGGGACAGCATCAATTGTTTGTAGTTTTTATGTGATGTCTCACAAATAGCCTAATTAGAGGCAAGCTTGCAAACGGGCAGTTATACAGGAAGAGACTTAAACTCACTAAACTGTTATATAAATAGAAAGTTCAAAGGTCTGTGTGGGGCTGTCAAGGCAGAGAAGGGGCCATGTGTCAGCCAGGCTTCTCCTCCTAGGGTAAAGGCAGCCCCAGGGCCTGCCCCAGCAGTCTGAACTGCACTTTCCCCAGTTTTCCTCGACCTTACGAGGGCGGGGCAGTACTGGAGAAGGGGCGGGGGGCTGCTTTCTAGACAAAAGTGAACTGTTTCAGCTCCAGCCGGGCATGGCCCATGCACTGCAGCAACCCGGCTGCCTCCTCCTGTTCTGTGAGCACAGGTCTTCTGAGGCCTCGTTAGCTACAATCTTCCAGAAGAGCGGAACAGGACTGTTTATGGATGGGAAGGTGTGGAGATGGGGGGACACAATCTTTGCCAACTTGGAGATGCTAGGGCTGTGGTGGGGTAAGGGGAGGGGAAGTCCTGTTTTGAATAAGGCCTAGAGATTCCCAGCGTTTCTTGGTCTCTACCTCCATCTATTTATCTTTCCCCTTTTCCCTCTGTGGTCTCTTAAAAGGCAGACTGCCTATGGTCTGTTTTCTTTGCTAGTACAGTATGCATTCTCCCGTGTGTTTGAGCATTCATTCAACAAACCATTTGGGGTTGTGTTTCTTAAGGGAATGTGTGGGTAGGAGAAATATAAGTTGGTGAAATTCACTAGTAAGGTCTCCTCCGCAACTCCCCAAACCCTCCAAAGAATGAAAGCTCTCAGTAAATCTTAAGAGGCACATCTATTGGACACCGAAGAAAATTATCTCATGGTAGAAATCAGCTTAATGATAAATGAATTGTTTTGTTAATGATTCAGTCAAGCGTTTAACAACTTTAAAATATACAAATCAAGATAGAAAATGACTGCCTCGAAAATGAATCCATCATTATAGACATAAATGAGATTCCATACATTTAAGCATCCTGTAGATGGATACAAATTATATTGTATTTAAACAGGCTAATTATTACTGAATAGAAATGGTTTTAATGTACTAACCTTTAACATGAAATAAATGCCCATTATTCTTAGCTAAGATTATTTTTGCATGCAAAATTTGCACTTATTTAACACAATTTCAAAACTGTAGAAGTCCAATGAAATGGCCTTCTCTGGAACAATTTAGAGCTGTGGCCTTAAGAGCTTGTAACTGTAGGTCATACCTCAAAGAGGAAAACTGCCATATACTTGATTAGCCTGTCATGTAGACAAAACAATTTTTGCTGCAGTGACTACATTTTTTACTTGTAATTTTGTTTTTCTTTTTCTGATTGCTGTGGGATAAAGAGAGATTTTAAAAACTTGCTTACTGATAAATGGAAAGAAATGTTACTGATTAAAGAACTCAAGACCAAACTTGAAGAAACCTTTTTGAGTGTGTGTGTGTGTTGTGCGTGTGTGTGTTTCACCTGTGGTGGAACTCAACATTATCATTGCTACTATAATTTGAATGTTTACTCTGTGCCACAAGCTTGAACTAAATTCTGGAAGGACTCAATTTCATTTAATCCTTCCAACAACTTTCTGAGATAGGACCTGTTATGATCCCTGTTTTACAGATGAAGCAATGAAATCACACAGGCACTCACTCAGTGATGCAATCCAGGTTTCAGCATAGATGGAGCTGACCCCAGAGCCTGCAGCATCAACAACTGACATTTTGTCTGAACCTTTCCAACATGTGGAATGCTGTTCCACATGCTATCTCATTTGATCATTGTGAGTTAGAATGTTCAGGTGTTCTTGCCATTTTATTGAATGGCAAATTCAATCTTAGAGAGGTTGTGTGACACATGTAAGTTCACACAGCCTGTTGGTAGTAGAGCTTGCTCAGAAATCCACATCTGCCTATTTCCAAGTCAGGTGCCTTTCCACAAAAGCTCATTGCTTATTATTTATTGTGTGGGTCCGAATATTTATTTAGCTGTCACTGAAACAAATGGATTGGATTGTGTATGTTGTACTTGTGGAAGAAATCTGTGGAATTACCATGTAATTTGACCAGCCCTGGAACTCTGTTTTTTCCTTTTAATTAGAAAGAGAGCAGTCTATATACTGAGTATGTCATTTATGGGAGCCCCTTTCATGAAAATGTGAGAATGGAAAATCATGTGTGTGTGTGTGTGTGTGTGTGTGTATGACAAATCTCAGGTCCATTTAAATCTGAATGCTCAAATTTTGAAGATTTGATACTTGAATATAAAGAAGACCATTGTATACTTTTTGACTCATTTGGAGCCTCAAAACTGGAGGTGGGAAGTTGGTAACATTTCATTCCAAAGCTTTCTAATTTACCACTTGTGCTAATTGATTGGACCCTCACAATAACCTTAAAGGTTTATTAGGATTGGTATTTTAGCTTCATTTTGTAGATAAGAAAACAGAAGCTCAGAGAGGTTAACTTACTTGCCTGAATTTACACAGTAGGTGAATAGTCTTAGGATATGTGTTTGTTGCTCTTTTCGCTGTATCATCACTGTTGCATTAAGTTGTTAATATTTAAATATCCACGTTGCTTCCTAGAGAATGGTGTGTCACTCTCTGGCATCATTTAGCACGGTGTTTTCCCATCACAGGTACTCAATAAACATCTGTTGATTGATGTTACTGTCACATTCAACTCGAAGACTGTTCCATGCAAATGCAGGTCTCTTTCAAGGATAGTTGCTTAGTAAATCCTGGTGATAATACTGTACCTCTGCCTGTGTGATCGTATATTAGTTATTTGTAATTCTTTTCATGTCTTTTAGCCAGTCTGATCTCTTTTGCAGAAAATAAAGAGAATAACCAATGGTTACAGAAGAAGATTAATAGGAAAAGGCAAAAATAGTATTCATGTAATTGGCATGATTTTAAAAAATAGAATTTCTATGAATTCCAAGGTGTGTTTAGCCCAGAAGAAAAACAAGAGGAAAGAATATCTTTTAAGGTACAGCATTATAGGAATTAACGGACTGGTATTGTGTCTCAATCTGCATTGAGAACATTAATAAAGAATGTGAAACAAAAATCTGAGGGAAAAATGAGTGGCCGGAGGGTTGGGATTCCTCCAGCTTTCCTTGAGTTTCAGTCTTTATGACTTGTATTTCATGAGAAGGCTGTTTTTCTACTTAACTACAGCAGATCCACACCATAAATTATCATGACTGTTAAACAAAGGTCCAGCCCTAGGTTCTTCTAATGTAAAACTTTTATGTTACACTTTAATGAAATTTTATATGCATGTTCAAAGCAAGGCACACTTTACACTGTAGAGAGGGTGATGTTCTGAATTGTTGAATTTATTTTAAAGTAAATCTTTTAGATGACCTTAGCTCCTAACATCTACCTACTTACTGAGCTCAAAAAAAGTTGTCTGAGAACTGAAAAAAATGGCATGATTTAAGCAAAGCTGACAATAGCACTATAGCTAGAACCCGATTTTGATTATGGATTGCTTAGTTTATGGGATGCTGTTTTTCAAATATACCTGTGTATTTTGCTTCATTTGAAAAATAAAATCAGCTAATGTTTCAAAGTAATCTTTGATTTGGTTCTTCAGTAGGTACTTTCCCTTATATGAAGGTGTAAAAGTCACACTTTGAGGAATAAGCTAAGGAAACAAGCTTTATTTTCATTACAAAATCAAAATCACTCATCTGTTTATTTTTCCAATGTTTCTTTTGTTGGAGAAATAAAAGACATTACTTCCATCCTATGAAGAACAGTTTGTTTTGTTAGATTTCCAAATAAGAGTTCTCTGCATCATCTACCATCTTCAATGAAAACCAGATCTCAGTAGCAGATACTGGTTCACTTGGTGACCTTTATTAAACCATTTTCCTGGAGTCAGTTTTTGTGTTTTGTAGGCAATGTATCTCCTGGAAATAAATAGCTTTGAAATGGTTTCTTTTTTGTATAAGTAAAAAATCATATGCTACTTGTCTTGTAGTGGTGCTGCAATTGAAATCTCAGCTTTAACAATCACTGGAAGAAGTTGTTTGCTAAAAGTGTGATGTCTTCTTGGTGTTTGGGTTTCTAGTATGGTTTGATCAAACCAACCAAGCAGATGGAATGTATTGTTATAAGGTCATTTTAACCTTTAAACTATGGCAATATGTACATGACACCCTGACTATCTGTTGAACAATGAAAAATGCAATTACATAGACTTTATTTCCCCAATCAGGATGTCAGTCAACTAATGTTTTAATAAATTATTTTTCAAAGGACTGATTGTTTTCATGCCAGGTCGGCACAGCCACAGTGACTAAATTAGACTCAGTGTGATGGATGTTTCTGATGAAGTGCCATGGAGAGGTTTCATCAAGTTGCTATTATTTATTTGCTGCCAAAGTGCTTGGCTTTGGTGTGTAGATGTTAATCAATTCCTAGAAGCTGGAGTTTTAAGGCTGGAGGGCCCCTTTGAATCATGTGATCCAAACTCCTCATTGTACAGGTAAGGAGACTGAGGCCCAGGATGGGAAAATGACTTGCCCAAGGACATCCAGTCAGTAATTGGCAAAACCAGGTCAGGAGCCCTTGTACCCTACTTCAGTGTTTGTCATCTTTCAAGAACTGTTTGTATTGCCTACCTACTCTGTGCCCAACACTTTGCTAGTCAGTCATTTTTAGGGAGAGATAAAAGGCCCGTAGAAGATGACCTCTGGCCTCGCAGAATTTACATTGAAATGTATAGTTAGCATTAGGGAAATAGTATGACATGGACTGTAAGTAAAATAGGAATTCTGGGAGAGAGAGAGAATGCAAGCTAAGTAGACAAAACAATCCTGGTCAAGGCCCATGAAACTCTTTTATCAGTATTAGTACAGTTCAGAGTGAAATGGAAATCCAGAAATTTTTATTGTTTAGGGGACCAGGAGCATTGAATACTAAACGTAAGACAATTGACTTTGGACCCTGAATTATCTGGTTTGACAATAGCTCACATTCATCACATAATTGCCTGAGTCCTCTTTTGCTGTGTGAATGGAGTATTCTCATTAACACAGACAAACATTTGCTGAGGGACAACCACAAAACTCTCCCAAGAAGAGTTTTGGAAACATTCATGCAAACATTCTTCAAATAAATACCAAATGAAAATGTGTTTTTTTTTCTGAAATAATTGAAACAAGTGTTTGTAAATTGGTACAGTTGCTGGCAAAATGGCCATTTTTCAAAAGAAGTGTATAGTGTAGCTCTTGAGATGTTCACAAATACATTGCTTCTTTTGCTTTTTCTCCTTTTCTAAAAATATAATTAACTGTTTTGTTTGTTAGGTGTGTACCAACATTTTACCATCAGTATTTCTTTTTTCCTAAAAAGTGAGTTGGTGCCTTGGTACTGTGTGATTGGTGTTGACATCTGTGTTTACAATTAGCTGTTTGGCCACCAAGTAATTCTTTGCCTGGCTATGTCATTGTGCAAATCTCAGCTTTATCTCTGGGAAGCTGCTAGGGAGCAGCAAACCTCCTGCCTCCTCCGCCCCTCAAACTCCCATACTCCTACCCAATCTGCTCAGATGCCTCTCCTCTGTGCTTTCATATCTTCCTGAGCTGACTTCCACCTGGGCTGGATCCTGCTTTCTCCCTTTCCCAACTCTTCCCATGCACCTTTGTTGTTGTGAGTGATGAGAATGTGTCTTTTATTTTTGTGTTCCCAGTGCCTGGCCCAGAATAATGACCTAATGCTGCCAGTCCCGAGTGCAGCATCATTCATTTATTCAATTCGTTCAGGCACTATGCTAGCTCTTCAAAATATTAAATCTAGGTGAGAAGACCTAAAAGCAGTATTAATAATAGTAATAATTTAAGCTAATAATTAGAGGTAACATTTCCTGTGTGACAGGCTCTGATTTGTGTTATCCTATTTCTTTATTTAACAGAGCAGGAAACTGGGACAGAAGGGTTCAGCGACTTGCCCAAGGCCATACTGGTAGTATGTTGCTGAGCTGGAATTAATCCACAGACCATGTGAATCCTTAGCTTCTCTGCTAATCTATAAGGATACCTAGGATAGATGCTATAATAGCTGCAACCGCTGCTTGCGCTGAGGCTCTGTAGTGGACTGGGCTAATGAGGACTTTACCACCCATCCTTAGTATTTACAAATTGGGTTTAAGTTCATTACCAAATATGAGGCATGACTTTCCAGATACCTACTCCAACAAGAGACACACAAGTCTGTTCCTCTTTGGTGTAAGTGGCAGATTCTGTGCTTGGGAGGAAGGTATACTCATCCATAAGCCTGAACTTAATTCAAACTTGACAAGAATGTGAGCTCATTAAGGGTGGAGAGTTTTGTTAGTTTTATTCACTGCTGCCACTGCAATGCTTAGAATAGTGTGTTGTGCACAGTAGGTGCTCAGTTATTTCTTTACTGAATAGGTAAATGGAATGATAGACAAAACTTGCTTAATACTTTGTGTGATCAAATTTTTGAAGAGATAGCTCAAGAGGTGTAAGAATGAGGACCAAGAGAAGTGCTAAAATCACAATGAGCAGACAGGTGGGTACAGGTAGGTGTGTTGCCTTGCCTTCCGTACATACTTTTCTGAAATAGGACGCTTATAGAAATGTTATAAATTAAATGTTCTTTATGTGCATCTTACTTGCCAGGAATACTGTAGGGAAGTCTTTGTTGATGAGCAAAATCTCTCCCAAACAGCCCTAAACTTATCAGATTTGTATACAGCATTTTTAGATTTTAGATTTTTGTGTACAGCATTTTCTTGTCATGACGTATACCTACATTTAGTATCTGCAACAGTGCTTTAAGGGTAATTGTGCAGCCTTAAAAAAAAAAAGGTGTAGCAACTTGTTACCATCCCTGAATTGTAGCTTTCATCTAGTACAAAGAGGGGGAGAACAGACCTTCAACATTTGCTGTGTATTTTTCTCCACACTTTTGTAACATTGTCTCCTCTTAGCTAGATGCCTTGTTTGCTTAATAGTTCCTGCTTTGGAGGCTAACCTGGGATTTGAATTTCCCTAACATACATTTTTACATTGAACACATTTTCTATTTATGTCTCTGGAGAATTCAAATTACAATTTCATACCAAGGATATGCAGAAAAGTTTCCACACGTGCTGATTTTTAAGAAATCTGTAAGATAATTTGGTAGGGAAAGAGGATTCGCATTTACAGAGCATTATGGCATATACTTTACAAACATCACCTCATTGAACAAGGACCCTAAAAGATAAGGGTTTTCACCCCCATTTTACAGATAAGAAAGATGAGGATCAGAGGGGTGCACCCCTAACTTTCTCAAAGTCACATGATTAGCCAACAGCAGAGCCCCAAGTTTCTTGGACCCAGAGATCACATCCCTTCTGCTATAACCTGCCTTCACAGAGTTGAAGATGAGCTGATAATAGAGTTTGTTGGGTACCTTCAAAGTACTAAAAGTAATCTGGAAAAACACCCCTGAATATTCTTTTATTATCTTCAAATTGCAAAATTAAAGGTAGCAGGATGCAGGTCCAGAAGATAGACAAAAACATGAGATGACAAGGAAATTTAGGAAATTTTAGTGAGAGTGAAACACCCAGCCAGTTAAGTGAACCAGACTTTAAGGTACATACTAGGAGGACAGACTGTAGATAATTAATGGGTCTTTAATAAATTGGGTCTCATAATCAGAAATGAAACTTATCTGAATATTAGTTACAGATCCAGAAAAAACTCAAGAGCCATGATGGACCTTATAAAAAAAATAACAGTTAAAAGTTAACTATATCTCTTTTGCTACAATTAGGCATTTCAGCCATTTAGTTTTGAAGTTCTGTAACAGTTTAAACTTCAACAGTGCAAATGTATTCAGACTGTAAGTGGTAAAACTTCCTGTCAAGAATGATGAAGGCTGTGTTCATTGTATTCTGATTAGCATCGTACTTAGAAATTACAATGAAATGCCAATGAGCACTCTAATGCCATTGAAAAAGGACATCCATGACACACGTCTGCCATACATACTTTGGTAAACAATTGCAGTGACTCATATACCTTGAACAAAAAACAGAAATTTGATCAACCTATTTCAAAAGGCTTGAAAGTTAAAGCGAATTCTAAATGTAGATTAGTAGCAAATGATGACAGCTGAGCCAGCATTACCTCAGTTGATTAATTTATAAGGATACTGGTCAATGATTTTACCCAACAGCTATGCATAGTAGAATCCTAATGGGATCTGTCTGTTAAAATTACATAAAGTAGGGCATTTGATTTATTTCATAGTTTCTCAGAGCTCAATTTTAACTTCATACAAATAATGCATTAGTCACCCAGGATAAATGACATGCTGAATACAGTTGTGATTTTGTCTGCTTCTCATAATCAGATTTAGCAAAGGATTACATCTGTCTTCGTAGTTTATTCCTATCCTAAACATTTGTAGGTAGACTGGGATCTTTTCTCTTGTTTCATATCTCATTAGATGACATCGGACCATCCAGCCCTTTCCCTGCCTCTGGGTTTCTGGAGTATGTAAGGAAGATTCACTGATTTAGGGGTAGTACTAAGACCTACCACATCAAATAGAAGGGTTTAAAGACATTGCTACTCTAAATATATCATTAAGAATATATCACTATCTATCTATTTATATATTGCTGAACTATTTTATTTCATTTTTGAGATTTGGTTACATTCTTAAACCTGGAGTACATATTATTATAAAGCTAATTCAGTAAAATAACACTTAAATCATTCAAATGCACTAAAGCAGGTGAAAATGTGGGGATCACCAAACTTTGCCTAAGTGCCTATACTCCAAATCATCATCTCCCTCACTATTGACCCTGGGGTTGGGAGAGTCTTTTCTTTGTGTTGTGAATGCTGCAGTAGCTGCTCCAGGGATGTACATCTCTGAGCCTTACAGTGTCAACCCAAATGTGATTTCAATGTCAAGATCTGGCTGACTTTTACACTCTGATCACCATTATTTCTGTCTTTTAGTAGCTTCATTGCCTTAACGGAGGATGGAAAGGTGAGTTTGCCCAACTGAAAAACTTTGAAATCTGTTCGGCCTACACTTGCACACCAAAATTAGAAGAAGGGGGAGGTTTTAAATTTGTGGCTGGCTGGAAATATGTGGGTTTATATTTTTAAGATGTAAAAAATATGATTAGGAGAAAGTTCTCAGAACTTCATGGACATCATGTAACTCTTAGAAAGTAAGGTAAATGATAAAATATGGGATAAGTTTCCTTAAATTGAACATAATCATAAAAATTCAAGGCAAAGCAACATATTCTGCAAAATTTATGAGATTTGAGGGTGGGGGAGAGTTTGCAAAGCTTGGCAACCTCCAGTGCGTCTGACCTGGCACATTCCTGTTGGTAATGAGAACCTTATGGGGTGCTGGGCCTCGGTTTTCTTAGGCAGGGCCTACTCCCCGAGGGTATCATAAATGATACGCAAGTCAGGAACTTCATGGCTCATGGCATTTCTCAGGGATATTTTAGTTAAGCTGTCCCACCCAGCTACAGTGGCAGAAGTTGAGAAGAGGGCCCACTTATAAATCGTTATTGAACTTTAATTAATTAATTATTTGCCATTGTTTATAGGAATTTGAAAGGGAAAGACATATTGAATGACCATGCCTATCTGACTTTATAGAAATGGTCCAGGTTCTTGGGGTTAATGTGACTTTTATTATTTGATAGTCATGCATTTGTTTAACAATGGCAATAACCAGAAAACCACAGAAGTATAAATACCAGTAATGAAAAGTTCAATGCAAAGAGGGAAAAAGAAGAAGAAAAAGTGCAATGCCAAAGTTAGGACTGTTTCTTCTGGTGTTTTCTTATGTTTTGTCTTCCCTTTTCTTTCCTTTTATTCCCACGTGCTGTGAAAGTTTGGAGTTGTCCACAATCTCATTTGTGAATTTGGGCCTTCCATCGTAGGATGTGTAGGGTGGTCAGTCACGAAATGTGTATTTGTAAATATGTGTTTGTTCAAAAAAGTCTTACTACCCGGATTTCCTGAACATAGTTCTGATATAGCTTTATTCTCAAAGGACTTCTAGCAGTGATGCTACATTTTTGTGGTGACAGTTGGAGGCAAGGAAATGTCCAAGTTGAATTGGTCTACTTGATGTTGATCCTTTAACTATGAATGTTTACTGCCTTCCCTGGGAACCTGGAACTTAGCCAACTTTAACAGCCATAGAAGACAAGCCTGATGTTACTTCTAAATACACAACCCTCAGTTCTCTATCACCTACCCTCCTCTTTCACTATCTTTTAAATTCCTGATATTTATTCATATAAACAGTTTAGTAGTTACTGTTTTATTTGATTCCTTGAATAGGTCTGACAGCATTTGGAAAAAGACAGTTTATGATATGGGCATCATGGTCTTATTTCACTGTTGTCCTTTTAATTGTATTACTTACATCTGATAAATTTTCAGATTTTTTCTACCCTTTATTAGTGATCTAGGATACTTATGGCAGTGTTTTGAAAGGTGAGAAACACAACACTGCTCTCTGAATTTTTTCTAAAGACTATGGTGCATTTTATGAGAGAAATGTTTAAAAGGTTGTTATGAATGAGACAGCCTACACTGAATGAATGAGGAGATTGGACAAAATGAAACCTTATTTTAAAGGAAAAATAAGCCATTTTTACCTTCCATAAGTTTACTTTGAAAGGGTAATAAACAAATTGTTTCCTCCCTGGAAAAAAGGGAGGAAATAACATATTCGGGAGACAGAAGCCTTTAATATCTTGCAGGCAGTTTTATTGTATTCTGAATTTCAGGTCCAAAACTGTCATGGCTAATGTAGATTTATGAACCATCATTTAAAAAACTCCGAGGAGCCATCTTGCATTTAAATTGTTGAATTATTAGACCTTAATTTTCAATGAAATAAAAAGACACTAGAAATTCTGGGTGTTTTGCTTTAGCTAATAAAGCCATACTTGTTTCTATTTCCAGTGTCTTATTTCCAGTAAGACTGAATTTTCATAAATAGACAATGGATAAACAAGCCTTCTTAGCTTTAGTACTGATACTTTGTATCCCTCCATTATTTATTAACTGGACTCATAAGGCCCTCTGTGAGCTACATGTTTTTCATAATGATAGTCTCCCATTTAAAAATAGAATTGTAAAAATCATAAAAACTATAACAATATAAAAAGAAATGTGATCAATTTTTATGAATCAGTGTGAACTAATTTCAGTGGTGTGCAGGCAAAATGGTAAATGCAGCTATGGCTCAGTTCTCATGCAATGTATGATGTGTAAAGAAGAAAGGAGAATCTACCATTGGTTCTTTGCAACGGTTGCTCCTGATTCATGTCCCAGCAGTGGTATAGAATCTTATAACTTCAGATCTGCAAAGGTCCTTAAGGGGGATGAGAGTGAGGTCAGCCCCTTGTTCAGTCTCCCCACAAGTAGTTATCCAGCTTCTGCTAGCCAGAAACCAAAAACAAAAACATGATGAGAATGAAACTACCTCCTATGGTAGCAAATTTCTTCTTTTTTGGATAGGTCAAAACAAATTCCATTGTGTGTGGGCAAAGAAGCCTTCTTTGAACTTCCAGCCTTTGGTTGCAGTTCTGCCCTGGAGACCACACAAAATAGTCTAAGCTCTTCAGTTCACGTCAGCCCTCCCAAGGTCAAAGGACAGCTTGCCTATCTGTGTTCACTGTGTTCTCATTTCTTAGGGCAAAACGTCCCAAGCCAAGCTTGGAGAGACTTCAAGAAACTGTCTAGATATGCAGGTGGGAGGTGGCTGGGCCCTAAAGGCTCTAACTCTATTTTTAGGTTAGATAGAGCAGAGAGAGGCGTCTTTATCTCCTGCGTATAAACTTTTTCAAGGGAACTTGGGCTGAGAAGCAGATATTCAACAGTCTTTTCCCAGGAAACACCCCTCCGGATATCCCCTCCAATTGCCGCAATATGAGAACCCCAAAAGATCAAAAGGTTAACAGGAATGTTTCCAGGAGGAATCAAATAACTAATGTTGAAGCCTGATGCTTCCTGTGAAACCATACATCTCTCACTGTCACCATATTGGCATATACTTGGCAGATGACAATGGCCCTCAGAGTTGAGCAACTACTGCACATCAGACACTCGTCTGAACGCTTTCCACACACACACTATTAATACTTCCAGTAACCTTGCGAAGTAGTAGGCAAGCTTATTGCCATTTTTATGATGGGGAAATTGAGGCCCAGAGAGGTTGAGTCACTTGCTTAAGATCATATAAGTAAGTAGTAGAGCTGGGATTTGAACCCTGGCACTGTAACACTGAAGTGTGATACAGCTTCTCAGAGATAAGTCTTGAGATGTTGCTCAACGTTGGCCCCCTCTGAACAAGCTACTACTTGGATGTTATGAAAAGCCAGTCTTCTGGCTGTGACGATCGTTTCATCCTGTAAGGGGGAGATTGGGTCCTAGTATTATTTATTCCACTCTGATACTACATCATTGAATAGCTACATTCTCTTTGCAGTCTATTTGGTAGCCAAGCACCAGCTTTGTGATGAGTAAAATTTTAAGTATAGTGCCTCCTGAAGAGAGGAATGGTCATTCATTTATTCCTTCATTTAACAAATATATTCTGGGTGTCTACCATTAGCCAGGCACTGGGGATATCATAGTGATATTTGTGTAAATGGCCCCTGGAGTCAAACCATTAAATACTAAAAGTAGAACAAGCAGTGGGCAAAAGTCCAATGTTTTTCTAAGATGCCACAGATCATATCTGAAAATCCTTCTGGTGGCAGAGATTGTGGCACTTTAAGATGACAAAAACAGATACCCATTGCCCAGTCCTACCCAGCCTTCTCTTCAGTACCACGGCCCTGGTTGCTTCATGCTGGAGATTTATATGAATGAGATCAGCATAGGAGATGGAATTTGTCAAAGCCATAGCAAACCCACTTCCAATGAAAGGGCTTGAGTCATCTGTCATATAAGGAAATGCATGACACAGAGCATCTGGCTTTCTTTGTGGCTGCCAGGATGCCAAGCGG
Source organism: Papio anubis (assembly GCF_008728515.1). Taxonomy (NCBI): domain Eukaryota; kingdom Metazoa; phylum Chordata; class Mammalia; order Primates; family Cercopithecidae; genus Papio; species Papio anubis. The sequence goes on along the minus strand of NC_044996.1, from coordinate 6,725,454 downwards.
ACCCAACACTCCCTTGAATGATTTTTTGTGTCTAGTACTCATTTTTTTCACTTGTTGTACAAGAGGCATCTTAAGTCAAAATCGAGCCCTTAATACATTGTACCACATTGTTGATTACTGCAACCTTTCAGTCATTATTCAACAAATCATTTCTTGTACTGCACTATTGATTAGTTATTATAAAACCCTGAATTCAACTGTACATTATTGGTTCTTTTTGCCAAAGGAACTCTAAATTAGAAAATAATTTTTTCAAATACTATTGTCACAGCTATTAATGGGGCATCCCAAGATGAATAGTTTCTTGCTACCAAATATCTTTTATAAATATTGCGTTTAAAATTGAGACTCGAGATTCATCTTGATTTGAGGGGAAAAGTCTATTAAAAGGACTTTTTATTCCATTTTGCTTTGGTCTGGTCTTGGCACAGGAGTGTGGATTTTGCTAATATGATCAAACAGAGCCAGCTGTTTTCTTCCAGAGAGCCACCTTGACTATCAGTGTGGGTGTCAGATGACAGCCTTTGTGGTGAGAAGTTTATTGTATTTACTTGGGCGGTGGTCTGTAGTATTTGCAGTGCTTCATTGGCATAGTGTCTCACTTCTGCAAGAGAAGTTATCCACCACCGTGAGTCATTTACTGTCTGTCAGGCGAGACATTTATAAACCAATGTCCTTTGTGCTCTGCCCTGAGCAATGACCCCACATATGATTGAGCTTTGATGGAGAAAGGAAAAAGTGGTGTGTTGTGTTTGGTCACTTTCCACTTGAGTGGCAGTTACCTGGTAAAATTTAAGGTGGAGGAGTATGCATGTCTTGTGTTTAAGCAAAGACTGGATGACACTTATTAGGAATGTTGCAGAAGGAATTCCAGCATTAGATAAAGGTTGAACTAGATTACCTTTGAGGTTGTTTCAGCTGCTGAGTTTTTATGATGCTTTAAAATCCTTTAGGAGAAAAGCTGCAGTGTAGGTCATAGGCTGTGAATCCTAAGCTTGAAATTGTTGGAAAATTTTGCTCGAATCAAATCACATTAAATTCACTTTAAATTTTAGAAATATATAACTTACAATATTTTGACTGTTCGTTGGGGTAAGGGAGAGAATAGGAGGAAGATTATTACAACATAAAATACAACAAACCATGAAAACAACATCATACTTCAAAATTAAATTTTTTTTTCTCAAAAAATTAAAAGGATTGGGAATCACTGACCTATATATTGCTTTATTTTTCTTTTTGGCTCATTTGTGAGCTCAACAATTTGAGCCTATTAATTACTGTTGCCTCCTATTGGCATTTTAACGGCACCTTATATAAATAGAGGCAGTGAAGCTAGTTGCTGCTCTCCCAATACTCCCCATTTTTTGCATTTCTGACTTAGTGCAGGGACCCTTCTCTATTTGGTTGTTGGCATGCTTGTTACAGAAGTCAGTTAAGTATTCTTCAGGTCAGAAGTGAGATGTTAGCATTCTCACAATGAAGAATGTATGGTTTTCTCTCTCTTATCTACTCACTTTCTGTGTGTTTTTAAAATAAAACCTAAGCATCTTATTCTTCTTTGTTCATAGCATAATGGAATAAATATTACAGTCTTTGAACACATTCTTAGTGAAATCACTTGCAGCAATTTCTAGTGTTTGGTTTGTACTAGATATCTCCCACTCATGTAGACATGAAAATAATACGAAGCGGAAGAAACTACAAATGAAAAAAGAAAACCAAAAAGAGTGTTTACAAATTCAGGGAAGAATCTAAAGTATTCTTGTGCTTATGCATTAAGGGAACATACTATGCATGTGTCATCATTTAATGACATTTGAATGTGCCATTCAGAGACCTGAGGAAATAAATTAATAAGAATGTTTATCTGTGCATATATACAGTATGTATATATGCATACATATGTACTTACATACACACTGTATATACACACATATATACACACATATAAAAACACATATGTAAGCTAGTTGTAGAGTCTAGGCTTTTGTGAAACTTAAACTCTTAAGATATATGGTTCTAATACCCCATCCCACCTCTCCCCACTCCGTATATACAAATAACCTTTCTTACTCCATTAGCCTTTTGGTCTGGTTGAAGGCTGTTTTGTCTAAACATATTATGACATTTTGTTTTAAACATTTTTTTATAATAAAATAATTAATGCTAGCTGCCCTGAACATTTGTGCATTTAAAAGTAAAATAAAAGTATATAAATCTAGTTTACATCTGAGATGTTTCAAAGAGGGACTTTATCTAACAATTCAAAAACGTACAAAATCCCTTAATATCCAAGATGGACACACCCAGCTGTATTTGGGGCCTGCTGCTTGTCTAGAACTATTTTCAAATGCTTTTGGATTCAGTGAAACCCCAAATGCACATTGCCTCAAGTACTTTTTCCCTCTTTAACTTTGAGACCCCTGTGTATTTGGAGGGAAATGAAATACATATGTTTCTGATTCATTTACACTCATCAAAATGTTTTGTGAGAGCATTTGATGTTCCAGAAGCTTTTGTGAATTTTTGAAAATAAACTTTTGCAAACCTTTCTCACCACTCTCACTGCCACTTTCCATAAGAAAGTCATATTTAGCTGAGGGTAAACAAATTGAAATGCCCAACAGGGTTGAGTTCAATTCTTTGTAGCTTAGGCAGAGTGTTCTGGGGGCTCCAGGTGGTAGGCACCGGGCTCCCACGTTTTTGTGCTGGCGTAACTGGGCTCAGCAGGTCGCAATACTCTTCTGGTTCTTCTTAACACTAGCCCAGCTGTTCTTTCTTTTGGATGCAATAGAAAGAATTTCCAAATAGATTTAAACCGAACAGAGAATTGACTCCTGTAACCAGAACTTTCATTGAACTCTTTGTAGAAGAAAGTCCTTGATCCTTATTTGTTATGTGAAATAAAATGTCTTAAGTGGGAATAACTTTCATATCTCACAGTGCCTTTTACTTCAGACATTAGAGCTGTGTTTATAATTTTAATCGCATATCTACAGTTCATTTTTTTTAAAATTAAGGAATCTGATATACAGTAATCAGAAACAGTTTTGATCAATCTCTTTCATTGTGGCTCGTGGCTCTAGCCTTTTTTGTAAAGTAATTTGTTTATGCTTACAATTACAAAGCACTCTAATAGCCTTATTCTATAATGACCCAGACAGGGCCTCTGAGAAGAAGTCTTTGTGTGGAAGTCAAACAGTTTAGTGGAGCATAAAGACGGCAGACATTGCCAAGGCCAGGAAAGCCATCAGTGCATGGCCTACTATGCACTGAAAATGAACTTGGATAGAAGCTATCTTAAGTCTGCTTCCTTCTCACAGGGGTTTGGCTTGATGGAAGCAGGCCTTCAGGGTTGCAGTCATATCAGTGCGTCAGTGGGTCACCAGGTACCATTTGCATGGAGCCTCTGATAATGTCACTGTCACCATTCTTGCACCCTGTGACAACACAGAGGACTGGCCAATTACAAACCCAAGAAAGCCTCTAGTAATTATTCAAATTCATGGTACATTCAGGTATAACTTACAAACTGAATGTACCACATTCAGGTTCCACAGCTACCTGAAACAACAACAAAAACAACAACAACAACAACAACAAACCAGACGCTTTTGCCTTGATCTTGCAAAAAACTTACCCTAAAAAATAATATGTCTACCTTTGGTGGTAACTAACACTGAAGCACATTTCGTGGGAGGTAGTTTTGGTTATCAAGATATACTTCCCCTCTATCTCATAAACCTTAAGAAGGTATTAGAAACAAATTACATTGCATAGTTTACATATCCATATCTCCAAGGCTTTCTATATGTCAATAAAATGCCAATCATCAGATTTGTACTGATGTGAAAGTCAGGGACAAAATGACCACCTAGCTTCTCAGTTGAGACTACATGGAATTACGTATGAATATTTCAGATAAGATCAGATCTGATCATAAACTCTTATTTTTGTAGCATGCAAGTGTGTGGATAATGTGTAAAAAGGAAGACGTAAGTCAAATGTGTTACATCTGAGACTCTCTTGCACTGAGGTTGAAAAGGCATTGCATCCATGAAACAGCCCTTGTGCCATCCAAAAGCACTGCTCCTTTCTTCTCAGTTGCATCAACTTTCTGTGGAGCTCATACCATTGCCAGATTAGGGCACTCAACAGGGGCAGAGAACTTCAAATGAAACTTCTGCCACAGTTCAAGCATTTGTCACCACATTGCCAGTGAGCCAAAACCTTTCCTCTTTGTGCTGATGGCTAAACAAGAATACTCTCACAATCTCCCCTGTTGTTCTTTTTCTAAGTGTGCCCTGAAAAAGTTCTGATGCAAAATAGTCAAATCACGACTGTTACTTGCTTGCCACCTGTCCTGACGACAAGAGGAAACATGGGTTGCACCTACTGGACCTAAAGTCTTCACTTCTTCTCCAAGGATTGCAGGTGCACAGTTCACTATATTTAACTATGTGGGCTGTCCCAGAGGGGGCTTGTGCATGCATTTGCATGGGGCAGAATGATCAGCTCTTGCCTCCAGTCCACCTGGTGATAGGGACAGTTTCACATTATATGTGTATTTTTGGGAACATTTTGTATTAAGAGGTGAGAGTGGACTTTCTGGGCGTGCAATTGTTTGTTTATGGAAAGAGGCATACATTGTGTCTACAAAGCAATAGGGAAAAGGCTTTGAGGGAAAACTTCAGTCCCTTCCTGCTTGGGGAACATGCCGTGGGAACCTTTTACGTTTTCTATTCACTATTTTACTGTTCTAGGTCTGCACTGAGTGGGAGTTAAATTTTAAATGCACATCAGGTCTTTGCAAAGACTTTTAATATACAATTGCTGGTACAGTTGCTTATACAATTGTACAGTTGCACAACAATTACTTATGATTGATGTGTATTTAGATTGACTTTGGCTAGGCAAGAGTGGTACCCCAAAACCCTGTTCCAGTTTTGAAAAAAACTACTTTATTAATATATTCTTATCTTGTTGATATTGTCATATTTATACGTTCATTTCTTGCAACTAAAACCTTCTGGCATATTCATTGATAAACTATTCCAATAACTTAGTATAAAGATCTGCTCTATGTGATCACACACGTGGGCATGCAAACACTAATAAAAGGAGAAACCGAGGCAAGGAAATCATGCAAATTTCCCGAGGTCAAATTTTGTATTGAGAATACATCCTTGAAACTGGAATTCAACTTCAGTGACTAAAACACTTGCTCTCTGTAGCATCTTTGTGAAATGTAGGGGTGATATATATGCATATATATCATCTTCATTAAGAGGAAAGTGAGATATTTATGGTAGCTGCTAATGTTAATATCAATTTTCAACATTAATAACAAAATGAGCAGAATGAGGCCAATAGATCCAGGTCCTGTATATGATTAAATTTATTTATTTTCATTTTGAAGTGAAAATGTTAAATCAATTGCATGATTTCCTTTGAATTTGTAATAATGACATTATAAAGCATATACATGCACATATACCCCATTCATGTAATTAAACAGATTCATTAAACATATTGTTGAAAAATCTTGGAAATGTATGGGACAGAGGATTAATTAACTCAGAAGCATATAAACTCTAAAAAGTTTGTTAATCTATTTTCATTATACATATGCTCTTCCATGTACGATTTGTGACAGCTTAAGGACAGATGGCCGAGTAATTTACAACTCTGACTTCAATTATATACCGTGTTGTTCAAATGAAAATAGCTCTCTTGCAGCACAGATAGAGATGTTAGCAACCATTTATAAGAAGTGTTTGGAAATTAGGATGAAAGACAAAGCCTGCTTTGTTTGATTTCATGCAAAAAAATTTAGAATGCCTGTTCATAAAATAATTTCCAAATATTAGTCTTTAGTTCTTGACAGTTTTAAAATTGTGCAAGTGTAAAAGGAAATTATAACTGCTTTTCTTTTCTCTTTCATGTAGTTCATAGCAGATATTTCAACACTGTCGCTGCTCCAGAAAATCCTTGGATCCAGTTCCTCCAGATTGAGAAAGGAATGACATACTCCTTAGGGTAATCATGTAGGCAGGGATGAGGAGAATGGTCAAAGAGAGAATTCTGTGTTTTGACTTGTAAAGGCACCCACTCCACCCTAGTATTTTCAAAGTGGCTCTTAGATGTCAGGCAGTATGATTCTCATTCAAAGCCTGGGACACCACAGAAGAAACTGCATCTTGCCACTTAAACTTACTGTTAGCACTTCAGTACTGATGTACAGCTTTGGTTGAAGCCTCTCTCTCTTTCTTTGTGTGTGTGTGTGTGTGTGTGTGTGTGTGTGCTTTGAAAATTGTATCCCCCTTCAGACTGTAACCTAGTCTTTTAATGTGCATGAAGAGAGTAAAAGTAAATATATGCCCCTATAGAAAAAAGGAGGTGATTTATTTATTGCTTTCCCATTTTTAGTTTGCCCATTCTAAATAATGTTCCAGAAGGATTTGTATGACTTAATACTTTCCAGAAAAATTCTATTTTTGTAGGCTAATGGTTCAGTTTACTTCTCATTTCTTCATTGCCTTTCAGAAAAGTACTTCCACAGGAACTTAGCATTAAAATTTGCCTTTTCAAATATACCATATGGAATTCCCAAAGGAAATATTTAGTCCAGTCTCACTCATTAATTTGGCTGTAGAGCTGAGTTCTCTTCCTCTCACAACCCCCTTCCCCAATTTAAAACATTTTCGTAAAGTCAGAAACAGAGGAACTAACAAGAATCTCTGGATCCATTAACATTCAGTCATGTAGAATTTCTCAGAATATTCCCATCGTAAAGAGAATGTAGAGACAACATTTGAATGGATGGCATTATGTGTGTTTTAGAAGCCAGGTGTACAGAGCACTTTTCCGTACATTTTATATCTGAGTTACCAATGCCTCATTTTCCAGAGAACAGGCTGTAGGCGGCATGTGTGTCCGGGGACACTGAGCTTGCCTTCCTTTACTAAGGGCTGTAACTGCCACATCACCATTTGGAGTCATGACTTATAAAGTACTCAGTCTTCTTTGTTGACAACTGTTGTGGGCACCTCTCCTTTCTAAGTGTTCTTAAGGAACAAGTTTTGAGAAATTAGGTCAGTTGAATTTTCTAATAGTTTTGGAATGCAAATTAACTGTACAAAAAGCTTCAACTGCGGTTGTAATTGTAGCTTGTTAAAAATGAAAAACAGAGATGTCAGAATTCTATTAGGAAAAAATAATTCTAGTAATATTTGCCTGCTATATTGACCCTGCTAATTGTATAAAAGTAAGTACATTCAAAATTTAACTTATGTGTACGTGTGTGTGTGTGCATGTGCAGGAGAGAGAGACAGGTGTTAGAGCTACCGGTTTGCTGAAGTAATAACTTTCCTTTTCTTCTTTTCTATAACCAAGCATAATATGTTAAGAGAGCTTTGACATCACATTTAAAGTCTAAAATCCAGCCAATGTCAATATTATATAGAAAATATTGACTTTAATCAAAAAGGTCTGACTGATGTTAAAGCTTATAAGAACTAACAAAATTGTAACACTTATCACTAAATTACCACTATAGAAATATGTAGATGATAATCTCAGCCCAGTTAATGAGCTGATTCTCAATAGATAATGGTCCCATTAGTCAGATGTTATCATTTAGCTTATCTATATTACTTATACATAGTTTATATTTAAATAACCAGAATAGAAGACTTCATAAATACACATTAGAGTTTGGGCTATAGATTTCAACACTATCTATAGATAAAGCTATAAATAGATGAATATTGAATATAGTAATTTAACACTTAAGTAATTTTATAGTATCATTAAAAGGAATGACAGTTGAGCCATTAATTGTAAGGATTTGAAATGTTAGAAAAAAAATTGTGAAATTCACAGAAAAAGACAGGAAGAACATTTTAAACATCATCTATTTTGGAGATGGAAAACAACATTTGATTTCATGTATATATAATGTATCCCATAGTAGGGACCCAGTGTCAGTAGACTGAGATAACATACAAGAAATCTGGAAGTTCTGACTGCTCTGTGTGCTCAGGACCTCCACAGGGTACCAGGCTTTACCAACTTCAGGACTTCCACTAGTCTGAGTAGCCAAGGCACACCAGTCACAGCTCAGAGAGACATATCTTTAGGTTTGCTGAAAACACCTGTTTCTGAGAGCAATCATAGTGTAATAGTTTTGACTCAATAAAGTGATCTTCGGTGAGCAAGAAGATCAGTTGGCAGAAATGCAATAGGAAATGTGGCACAAAAAACTTGGCACTCCACTATAAGAAATAACTTTACCTTTGTTAATTCATTTAATCGGTGGATTCTTATGTATTTAATGAGTTATAATCCATTACTATCATTTATTTATTTATTGCTAAAATTTGAGATAATTTTAGATTCATACATAGTTGCAGGAAAGAATATACAGAAGTCCTGTGTACTTTTATCCAGTTTTCCACAGTGGTAATATCTTGCAAAACTATGGTACAATACAACCTTGTTATTTTTTTGATGCACAGATTTTCCCAGACTTGACCAGTGGGAGCTGTTTCTAGCTGGCTCCTATGTCCTTTTGATTTTTAATCTCTTCCTTAATTTCTGGAAAAAAATACTTCAGGTTCTTCTGGTACTTTTTCTGCTTCAGCCCCAGAATCATTTCTCTTAGGAGCCTAATTTCCTTTATTGGAAAATGGTACTTATAGAATAAGATATAGAACAAAATGGTACTTATAGAAAAGGGGATAGGTATACCTTTACTACCAGAATGCCATTATTTCTAGGCCATCTCAGCAAATAGAGCTAGGAAATATATACATGTATGTGCACATACACCTATATGAACACACATCTATCTCTATTTCTATGTCTGTTCATCTGTATATACAGAATATTAAAATATCATGAGGTTATAATGATCTCACCAATTCCAATAAAACACCACATTCCAGTCTTTTCCCTTTTCTTACCGGAAACTCCCTTCTCTAAAATTAAGAAATTTAGCTCACGTGATCCACAATACACTTAGTTATTTGCTCAATCCAAATGTGCTAACCCCTACCACTGTGAAAAATCAATTCAGGTAAGAGTCATCAATGGATTGTAAAAGCAGTGGGTGAAAGTTTCAGGAGTAATGATATATTTACATAATTTCTAATATTTCCCTACAAAATATTTATTAATTGCAAGGGGAAGAAGTAGCAAATTGGCAGTGGAGAAACCTGGCAGACACCACCTTAAGCAAGTGACCAAAGTGAGCATCATCAGGAATGAGACATGGAGACCTCCTTTGCCTCCTAATGAAATGCACTGAAGGGAACACAAGATCACTTTTGTGGTATTTCTGCCAATAGTACATAATCTGGATTTAACTATGAGGAAACATCAAACAATAAACCCAAATTGAGGAACATTCTACAAAATAAGTGCCCTTTTTCTTAAAAAAAAAAAAAAAGTCAAGATAGTGAAAAATAGAACTGGAGAACTGCTCCAGGGTAAAGGAGGCTAAAGAAACATGAAAACTAAATTCAAGGCGTGAATCTAGATTGGATCTTGGACCCTTTCTTTTTTTTTTCTATAAAGTATATTATTGAGACTGTTGGTGAAATCTAAATAAAGTTTATAGATTAGATAACAGTAGAATATCAACATCAATTTCCTGATTTTGATAATCATATTGTAGTTATGTAGGGGAATGTTCTTTTTTTAGGCAATACACAATGTTGGTTTTACAGGTAGGGGGCTATCATGACTGCCAATTAACACTATGTGAAAGATATATAGGCTGTTTTAATATTCTTGCGGCTTTTCTGGAAGTCTGAATTTTTTTCAAAATAAAAATGTTTCAAAAAAACAAATGAGAAGTGTTCCCCCACCACCTCATCCTCATTCTATGTATTGACGTTTGTCATTTCCTGGACCAGTAATTGGGTCCCTTCTAAGTCACCTGAAGCCATCTCGTTTGCTTGCCCTAACTCTAGTACTGGCTCAGATGAACCTACCTCTGTACCTCTGTATCCCATTTCTCCTGTTGATTTCTTTCTTCTCCTGACCTCAGAAAACCATTTGAAGGACAGTATACACATTATCCTTTCTCTTGACTCTTTTTACCAGCTCTCCAATGACCATTTGCCTTTACCTGACCCAAGAAAGTGATGCTGCTGCTAACCATAGGTACTGTCCTGTAATTGCAGATTTCAACTTTTTTGATATGCTCAAAGTAGCCTAAGGCAAGTAACAATCTGTGCTAGGAGAAGAGCAAAGACTACTGCAATTCACTTTACTTTTTAAATTTACCTAGAAAGAACAAGAGAGCCAATAAAAATTTGAGGGATTTGTTAATTTGTTAACTTGGTATTTGATTTGCCCTTACAGTTGTACCTCACCTTTTAGATATTTTTCTACTTTGGGAAAACTTTAGCACACTAGTCAATTATATACTATTTTAACTTATCAAGGTGAGCTTCTCATTTAAAGGGAAACTGAGATCAATTCTTTTGTTAAATCAGTCATCACTTCCTACTCTTGTTAAAGGAAATTTTTTCTGTGTTGATATGTCTTTAGGTGTGAAGTGCACATATATGTTATAGAAATTCTCATGATGTTCCTGGTGTTCAGCCTTAGACCTTTGACAAACTCCTGGTCACATGGTCTCTTGAAAGGCAGAGTGGAAATTGGGGCTTGGCATGATGTTATGGCTATCAACTGGCTCAGGAAAGCTTCTGGAACTAGGGAGGGAAGTGCCTTCCCATTTACATTTTGGATTCACTCCAGTTCATATTTTGGATTCATTTCAGTTCATTAATTTTTTTCCTAAGCACTATAATGCTTTAAAATAATAAATATTTCTAAAAGAAACAATCCATTCTCAACTCAAACCAATGTATTCAAAAAGCCATATGAGTGTTATTTTCATTCAGAAAATTACACATCTGGTTATGGAATTTGCTTCAACTTCAGCATGTTGAGTATAAGTGGTCCCTATTTTTTTTTAATAAAGGGCTTTTCTGTAGTTATCTGAGCACATTCACACAAATATCTTTCAGATCATTAAAGTAAAAAATTTGATTTAATGCTGATAAGTTATTGTAAAGACTTTCCTTTAGAAACATCTTCCGTTTTCCCACTGTGCTCATAAAGTTGATAATCATAACTTAAAATTATATTGATACAAGTTTTGTCACAGATTCCAGATCTGAAATATCATTAATCATAAAGATTTATAAACAAATCAGTAAAAATAAGTCCATCTATTTTCTACTCCAAGGGTGCTAATGGAGGTGCACACCAGTGTGATGTCCAGAACATTTTGTCTGCCTCCTTAATTAGTGAGAAAATCTGTGGTAGCCCAGTGCTGGCTTTGGTAGGTTGAGGGAATGGACTCCCGTGCATGACCCCATGACCCTTCCCATTCCACTGAAGCTTTTTTTCACCCATGATGACATGAGCCAGTGTGTTATCATTAAAGGAACACTGAGAGCATCTATCAGGCACCTTTTTTTGTTCCTATGAAATGGGGCCTTTATGTACAAAAACAAAGTGTAGGTAAACACAGCTACAGCAACTGGCTAATCAGCAAATGAGTAGATTGTGCTTGTGTTGACATTTCTGTTGTCAACCTAATCATTTGTTTGTTTAACTGATGGTTGTTAACATATCAAAACTAAGCTTGAGAAAGTGATAAATTTGATGCATGTTTGTCCAATTGTCTCTGATGCAAGATGATATTTTAGCAAAAACCTTTTGATGTGCACAGATTCTCTGATGAGGTTCAAGGAGTAAATAAATTATTCTGAGGGTAGGAGTACTCCCACCACATGGAAACTTGCTTTGAGGTTTCTAGCACCCTCATGACCAACTTTCCAAACCAAAGAATGAGGCTTCTTGAAAACCCACCCATATTTTACTAAGTATCACCAGGTGGTTGTAACGATTATTAAAACAAAATTGGAAATGTTTTTCCTCTGTTGTTGGGAATGAAGTGACATAGGTGGCTCTCTTGGAATGGCTAAAATGATAAGGAAGCAGCAAGTGGGTAGTCAACAGTTTCTGGAGGCACACTGTTGCCCATTTGCATGGTAGCTTAACCATGTAATCCTGCGACTTTGGGCAAGTCCCTTCCCCTCTTGGTGCCCCGGTTTCCTTATCTGTAAAAAGGAGTGGTTGTGTTTATCAGATAGGTTAATATGTGAAGGGGCTGAGAAGAGAGCATGTGGTAATACCTGTGCCTACTTTGTGGGGAAGTCAGGAGCATTAGATGACTTCATGTGTGTCAGTTATCCAGGATGGTGTCGGACTCATATTGAGCACCCAAGAAATGTTAGCTACTGTTATCATTATTGTCATTTTCATGTCATCTGTGGGCAGATTTGCCAGCCTTTTCCATTGAAGAGCAGATACTCAGTATATGGTAGCTATTGTTAATATTATATAATATTATGCCTGGCACATAAGTGCTAAAAAACATCAGTATCACTACTATTTAAAATTGTTATTACATCATGAAAATGTCCAGGAATCTTCCATTTGGTCGAATTAAAACGTTTTCCAAGTTAGGTGACTTGGCAAGTGTTGCCTTGGAGTGATTTTTGCAGACTGTTCGTAACTCCAGTCTTTCATTCCCATCCCATGCCTTCCTCTTTTCATATGAATTAATTCTATGCATTGAGATTTCCTAAGTCTGGTGGCAATTCTTGTAAATTTGCTCCTTTTTTTTTTTTTTTTTTTTTTTTTAACTGTTTGCAATGTCTTATATAGTTAAGCTGCAGTTCCCCACATCACCAGCAGGTGCTGACGACTAACACATAATATGTTTCATTCTCGAATTTTTTAAGATTGGGAAGCTTGGAATTTAGGGAAAAAAATAGTGTTATACTTGGGAAATGAGAATACTGGAAACTATATAGAATAAGTTGGACTACAACAAGTATAGCCTATAGGTGTGGTAGCCTGACTCTTCTTGAGAGAGAATTGAAAGCTTAAGACCATCCTGTTTTTGTCTGTTTAATCATTTACATTTAGCACATGTTTAGGTGGCTCTGGCAGGTGCTCAGCTGAGTGCTGTGGGACCAATGATGAGGAAAAAATGGAAAACAGACATTAACTTTGCTCTGGCTATTTCTCTTTTTAAGGCATACAGACAGGAAAAATGGCCAGTGAATTGTTCATTAAGAAAAATATAACTTCTGTTTATTAAAATAGACTTTTTTTATTAAAAATATATCAGAAAGATTAAAGCAAAAATATATAGTAAAAGTATGAACATAACATTCAAATGCATCTTGCGGTTATGAGGCAGAGGCAAACACAATTCTTCCCCATCCCCTATCTGACATAGTCTTCACAAAGCACTGTATTTGCCAGGAGGACTGAATATTCAACTTCACAAAAGAAGGCAATGAAATTTAGTACTCATCCAAATAAAATGAAATCTCATGTTCCAAAATTCTGAATATTTATTTTAGGTTCAAGGTAAAGGGCAGGTTGGAAAAATGTGGCTTGTTTATCATCATTTCATAGAAGATACAGTAGGAAAACATTCAGCATTACGGAACATGTGATTTCATCTTCAGGAAAGTTGCCCTGAGTTCTACTGAGGCAAGAAGAATGCAAATATGTATTCATTTGTGCATGACTATTTATTATAGGTAATGCATGAAGTAGAAGGAGGAGCATGGGACCTCTCTGAGCCTCAGTGTCTTCATCTGTGTAATGGGGTTGTTGTGAGGCCCTAGGGCATAGTGTAGGTGAAAACATTTGTAGACTATTAAGCAGTATACAAATGTGGAAGATGGTTAAAGGGTTCATGTTTTTCCAAATATTGAATTTATGTTTGTAAATATATACAGTATCTGTCTATATGTTAAGTTGGAAGTATTTGTATTTTTGTTACCAGGAATCAGATATTTGACTGTTTTAACAGCTACACAAGTCAGCTGGATTTCCTCAGCTTTTATTTTTATGTATTTGTTTATTTTAGAATGTTTGTGTATACATGTGAGAAGAATAAGTATTGATAGGAGATCATTAATTATCTTTTTTTTCCCAAAAAAAAGCAAAACATTGAACTAGCTCCTTCCTGTCTTATTTGTTCAAGTGTTGTTAACATTCTTTAATGGCGGGTTTTAATCAGTTCATCATCATCACCAAAAGTACATCACTGAAATCTAGATTTAGTAACACAGCAAAGACAGAACATACAAATTGACATTTGTATGTTTTTTTGATTCCCATTTTGTGCAAAGCTAACTTAAGATGCCAGTGACTCACAAAACATATTGTTTAAACATGTTCAGATTGCTAACAGACCATACTGTTATGCCTTTTAGATTCCAATAAACCATATGAAAATGCTAATTATTGAGTCTACATTAATTTGTATAAATTATGCAAATTGAGTAGCAATTAAGTATTACTGTAGTTGAGGTGGATTCCATGCCATTTTTTAACTTAATGTTGGATTGACACAGACTCCATTCACTAAAACAAATTGTTTTATTGTTGAGTGTTTACAAAGCAATTGCTGATGGTAATTGGTTGTAGATGACACTATTGTGCATTTCAGTAAGATTTATTTAACCACATGCACCACAACCAAAACACAAACACAGGAAGAATGGTCAAAGAATGACTTTATGACAGTTCATTCAGAAACTGGAGTTTCTGTCCATGAAAATAGGCATTCTTTAAGAAATTTTAGCAAGATGAAAACAGACAAATAAGATAAAGTAAATCACTTGGAGATATGTAGTTAAAGAACAATTGAAAGAAGTGGAATTTAGCAAGAAGTCAAGGCATCACATTCAGTGTTTTAAGCAGGATATTGGGAAGTAATTATAATTTTAGCTGCCTCCATGGTATACGGATGAGAAATTCAGCCCTGATTTGTTCAAACTAATTGTGTATACTTTTGCCATGGTGCACAATGGTTCTATCCAAATTACTTAGACATAAGCAAATATTGTAACCAAATACTGAGCCTGGATATGTGTGTGTGTGTGTGTGTGTCTGTGTGTGTGTGTGTATTTAACAGTCGGTCAAACAGCATCTTCATACTTTATCAAACATTAATTAGCAAAGTTATGAAGTGTTGGCATCTTGGGAGCAGCTTAGCCAATTTTTAGTGATGTTTCATAGAAGGCTAATTCTGGAAGAGATCATCTCAACCTATTTCTGTGGAAACCAGGAATCTGCAGTCATGCTCTATCACCACCGAACAGAACTCAAGGCCAATTATTTTCTGTTCCTGGGATTCAGAGTGGCTTTTGCAAATGTAAAGGTTAAGCACACTGATGCCATAATTATGAAAGGAAAACAAATCTTACCTTTCACCAGAAAGTGTTGTGTTAGATAGTGCATAAATTATGATTCACAAACACAGTAATGGCTTTAAGGTTGAAACATGGTATCCAGGTGATTAGTAGATTGTGTCAGCCTTTCATAATTTTTTTTTGTTTTTTTTTTTTGAGATGGAGTCTTGCTCTGTGGCCCAGGCAGGAGTGCAGTGGTGCGATCTCGGTTCACTGCAAGCTCCACCTCCTGGGTTCACAACATTCTCCTGCCTCAGCCTCCTGAGTAGCTGGGACTACACGTGCCTGCCACCACATCCGGCTAATTTTTTATATTTTTAGTAGAGCCGGAGTTTCACCATGTTAGCCAGGATGGTCTCGATCTCCTGACCTCGTTATCCAACCGCCTCGGCCTCCCAAACTGCTGGGATTACAGGCATGAGCCACTGTGCTTGGCCTGATAATTTATTTTTTGTTAGTTTCTCTAATCGGCGGTGGATTTGGAGACTCTAGATTCATGACAAGTGATCTTCCTGAAAATTGAACCAAAATAAAGAGAATATGTTATGAAATTTCTGCTAGGGTCATATTTATGCCATTATTCTAATAAGAACTTTAATAAGGCAAATCTAGAAATTGGTTTTACTGGCTTCATAAATTTGTCTTTCATAGTTTCCAACCCAATTTTCATTTGCTTTGACTTAAAATATATCAGCATTCTGAAAATTTTGAAAAGTGAATCATTAAATTCAATATTTATTACTTAATATCTTAATAATAAATGTTAAATCTCTTAATGGACTGTATTTCAAATACAGTTCACTAAGTCCTCTGGTTTTCTTTTAAAAACCATGCTTCATTGTAATTCCCATTGCCACTTTTGCCGGACATCTTATTTCCCTGGCAAATCTATTGAGGAAAAATGAAATTTTAAAGCAAGGTCTGTGCTTGGAAAATCTAATTCACTCTAACTCACTAGGTCACTTAGAACCAAATGATTCAAATAGAATTCTACCTACAGCAAAAGAATGGAAGCTGTATGTAGGGATGTGAGTGAAAGCCTTGCTGCTTTTCTCAGATAGGATGACTGGGTGCAACAGTGGCCGAGTACTTAGCCACAAGTCTGAAGACCCCTGCCTAGGACCAGCTTCATGGCTGTAGGCAAGTTGTCAAACTCTGTGACTGAGTGTTCTCATCTGTGACTATCATGAAGATAAAATGATATGCATATATGAAAGTTCTTTGGAATATGAAAAGGATGTATAAATGACAAGAATTCGGACTTATTTAATAGAGCAATGCATTTAAAAGCTGGCATCACATGTTGATTTTGGCTCATACTGTGGCACTGCATAGTCTGCATTTGAATTCAGAACTATCCATGTTGACCTGTGCAACCATGGACACATCACATAGTTTTGTAGGCCCTAATTTCCACAACTGTGAAATCATGAAAATAACAGTTTCCACCTCATAAGGTTGTTTTAGTGGTTAAACAAAGTAATGTCTGGCACAAAAAAAGACAGTAAAGGTTAGATATTGCTACTGGGATACATTGTATTAATGATGACAGAAAAACCACTGTTCTTATTTTGCAAGTAATAGAAGATGTCTGACTAAGCTTTATTTCTTTTTGTATTAATTATCTTCCTACCAGAAATTTTGATCCTCAAAACTTTATTGAATTGTCTCCAGTATCCCACATTTGTCCATGTAGTTTTGTTTCATTTCTAAATCACATATCAAATCTTGTTACCTGCTTGCTCAGTAGAATACAATGGCTCCTCAAATGACACCCTGAGCTGTCCTATAAGGAAATGATAAAAGGTGTGGCTTTGTGGTCAGAGAGACATGGATTTGAATGCTAACTCTTCCCCTTACTCATCATCTGGCCTGGGTAAAGTTACTTAAATTCTCCAGGCCTCAATTTCATCATTCGGAAAATGGAGATAATCATAGCACCTAAGTCATAGGGTACTTGATTGTGAGGTAATTTACACAAGGACTTGACCCATAATAGTCACTCAATATGATAGCTGCTGCCACCATCAATGTGGTTATGATATGATTATTATGAATTAAATTCAAACTCTTGAGGCTGGCATTAAGAAGCCCCCTATAATGTGATCTACCTTTATTCTTTTCATTCCTTACGAAACAGTTTTTTTTTTTTAGCATTAGCATGGCCCAAATATTGCATGAGGCATACTTATATTAGCTAATCATTCACTATGTATCTGAAATTCAAATTTAACTGGGCATCCTGTGTTTTCATTTGCTAAATCTGTCCACCCTACTCACACATCTATACCTCCCACCAGTACCGCCACCTTACCTCCTGCCAGGGACAGAAAGACTTCCAGAATGGCAGAGTTTCCTAAATGTACCCATTTCTGAAGTCTCTACTCAAGGAGGCATTCAGGCCCTGTGCCGGGCATTGTAACAAGAAATTTTTAAATTATTTTCCTTTATTTATTTTTATTAACATTTGTTAATTCTTACTTCCCAAATGTGTAGTGTATAGAAGATTGGTGGGCCTACTCACTTTCCCCATGGCTGTAGCCTTAGTTACGCCAATCACTACCCTGCTCTGCAGCCCCCTAACTGTCACTGTGGTTCTCTGCCCTGGCTTCATCGTAGCTGGTGGCATCAGATTTTATGATGGTGTGACTCAGCATTGGCATGTTATAAAAAGCTTCCCTAGGCAATGCCGATGTGCAGCCAGGGTGCTGAATAATTGCTAGGCTTCTGCTTCAGGCTGTTCCTTCTGCCTAGAGTTCCCCTTCATTCCCATTCCCACGTTTTTTCCTTCAAGAATTCGCACTTTGGAAGACCAAGGCAGGTGGATCACCAGGTCAAGAGATTGAGACCATCAGGCCAACATGGTGAAACCCCGTATCTACTAAAAATGCAAAAATTAGCCAGGTGTGGTGGTGCGCCCTTGTAGTCCCAGCTACTTGGGAGACTGAGGCAAGAGAATCGCTTGAACCCAGGAGGTGGAGGTTGCAGTGAGCCAAAGATTGTGCTACTGCACTCCAGCCTGGCGACAAGAGCGAGACTCTGTCTCAAAAAAAAAGAAAAAAAAAAAAGAATTCAACCATCCATTTACATCCTAAACCATATCACTTTATTCATCTTCCCCAGACTCAACACTATCTGCCTTCCATCATCAGCAGGAAATCTTCTTGTGCCTGGTTGTTGGTCCTGCAAGACTGGGAAGCCTGAAGGGCTGGGGGTGCCCGGTTGGATTCAGCGTCCCTTGCCCCAGTTCCCAGCACAGTCCCCTCAGCATCGCTGACAAGCCATTGATAGCTGCCCAATTGAAGTGACTGTGATATAGTGGCCCAAACTTTCTATGAAGCTAATAGAGACAGAAACTCATTATAACTTTTCTAAGTACTTGTTTATGAAGAAACCTATGCAGATATCTAGTAATCATTTTATCCCAAATTGAGATAACTGTTAACTACCTGTGTTGAAACTTTAATAAAGAGAATAATAAATATCTTCATAGAAAACATTAACTATTATCAAGCTTTGGTTTTTAGTTTTACGTTGCTATCATAAGTTGGGTAAGGTTATTTCAAAACCTATAGAGGAGACATTGAAGTGGCTTAATTATGTAATTAGCAATAGTGAACTTTTGGAATTTTGGTCTCTGTATGTGACTCCTAGACACCATTGTGATATCTGCATTTTTGTTTAAAACAGGTTAATAAGTCAATAGATTTTTTAGAAGATCTTTTCCCGTCTCAGTGAGCAGTGAAATCTGAATCTATAGCTTGCAAATGAAACTATTTTTCCCCAAAGCCATTGAGGGCTGTTACTCAGTCTGGTGTAAACAATTTATTATTACAGTCTTAGAATATTTGCATTTTAATTAAATAAAATTTTAATTAAATTCTAAACTTTGCTCAGAAAAGGCAAGTTTGGGCAGCTAATGCATGGTAAGTTGCCTATTCAGAGATGACTTAAATTTCAGGAATTCTGTGTTTGATGCCATTTAAATAGCAAAGGAATGTGTGTCTTTCCTGCTTAAAAATATTTCCCAGCTGCCTTTGGGGACCCTCCCCAGGAGCAGACAAGAGGTTTGGAAAAGCTACAGACTGGTTAGATATTGAGATGTTTTAGACAGACAGAGATGGATACAACAGATCTGATTGTCATGGAGGTCAGGAAAGGGTTGGTGAAAGATGTTGCTTAGGAGAGAGGTACACATGAATAGGTACAAACATTTACTGAACACCTTCTATGTGCTGGGCACCAAGTTACCCTGAATTCAAAGATGAGTTTTGCCAAGATGATTTATGTGGTCCAGGTGTAAGTTGATGAGAGCCTGCTCTGTGATGGGAGCTGTGGGAATGGAAAGGAAAGGAGAAACTTGTTTCTAAATTTTGATTTTTTAAGTTTTTTTCTTTTTCTTTCTAGCTAATGCTTATAGAATTGGAGCTTCTTGGATCTGCCATTATGCTCTAGGGCATATAGTTTGCAGTGTATGTTTTTGTTTATTTCCAGGACCTTTTACTGAGATCCATTCACTGTCAATCCCCTGGCTCCTTGTGTTGCTTTTCCTCCCTGCTGCTTAACTCAGGGCTTCAGATAGAGCTGCTTCATTTTGGGAGGTCAGGATAATGATGCTGCCCTTTGTTCGGTCCTCCTGAAATGAAGCACTGATTGCAGAAGGTAAAAGGCAGTGGCTTAGGGAGAAGCCGAAATGGCCCCATCAGTCGCATCAAGATTAAACAATTCTCCCATCTAATGGTAGGAAATGAGGCATTTTCTGTGAGCCAAACCCTGATAGCTCTGTCCTTGTGGTGCCGCACAGGACATGCGGGGGTGTAAGTACTTTGTAATGAAGCAAGTTAAGAAATAGACTCAGACATGGGCCATCCTTCCCCTCCCCTCAAGGTCAGACTTCAGTGTCATTAGACCAACTCCTACGTAGTATCAAAACCTCTTATTCAGAAACACTGACAGGTATTTGACTGAATTCAAGAAAATCTACTGTTTCCAATCTTGTAACTGTTTATCAAGGTATTAAATCAAGCAAAACTATGAGGACATGTATTAGATGTTCCCCTGTGTGTAAGGCATTATGCCTAATACAGTTGTTCTCAGGTATAGGTGAGCATTAGAGTCACTGGACTGCTAGAAGCATGCAGATTGCTGGGCCTCACCCCAGAGTCTCTGCTTCAGTGTGTCTGGGGTGGGACTTGAGAAGCTCCCTTTCTGACAAGCTTCTAGGTGAAGGCCATGCTGCTGGTCCCTGGACCGCACTTGAAATATGAGGTTGAAGGGCAACTTACGAGGTCCGTGCTTTCAAAACTTTAATGTACACAGAAATCATTCAGGAATTTTGTGAAAATACAGATTATGCCTCAGAATATCTGGCGAAGCACAGACTAAATTTACGTGAAAGTTTAAGCAAAGTCTATTGATTTATTTGCCTGAAAATTTTGATTTATCAAAAACAATATTTAAAAAGAAAATAAGCCTTTGATCACAAATAGCTACTATTTCTTTCTTTTTTTTTTTTTTTACTTTGTTTCATCCATGTTTCTGTGAATTTATTGAACCATCCTTGCATTTATTACAATCCCACTTAGTCATGGTATCATCTTTTTTTTTTAAATTCCCATTCTCTTTTATTTGTTTCTTTGCCATTACTATTATACTTAAGTTCTAGGGTACATGTGCATAAATTGCAGGTTTGTTACATATGTATATTTCTAGGCCATGTTGGTGTGTAAGGTAACCTTATCAACCAACACCCATCAATTCCTCCTATCATTTTACATCAGGTATAACTCCCAATGCAATCCCTCCCTCCTCCCTCCCTCTCTACATGATAGGCCCCGTGATGTCTCTTCCCGAGTCCAAGTGATCTCACGTTCAGCTCCCACCCCATGAGTGAGAAACATGCAGTGTTTGGCTTCGTTCTTGTGATAGTTTGTTGAGAATGATGGTTTCCAGTTGCATCCATGTTCCTACAAAGGACACACACAAATCATCCTTTTTATGGCTGCATAGTATTCCATGGTGTATATGTGCCACATTTTCTTAATCCAGTCTCCGTCACTGACATTTGCTGATTCCAAGTCTCTTTGCTATTGTGAATAGTGCCTAATAAACATACGCCGGCGGTGTATGTGTCTTTTATAGCAGACACATGAAAAAATGCTCATCACTGGCCATCAGAGAAATGCAAATCAAAACTACAATGAGATACCATCTCACACCAGTTAGAATGGCAATCATTAAAAAGTCAGGAAACAACAGTATTGGAGAGGATGTGTAAGAAATAGGAACACTTTTACACTGTTGGTGGGATTGTAAACTAGTTCAACCATTATGGAAAACAGTATGGCGATTCCTCAAGGATCTAGAACTAGAAGTACCATATCACCCAGCCATCCCATTACTGGGTATATACCCAAAGGATTACAAATAGCTACTATTTCTTAGATCCTTACTGTGTGCAAGGTCTTGTGCTAAGTGCTTTGCATGTCTTATCTTATTTAATCATTACACTAACCTTATTAAAGTGAAGACAATCCCTGTTTTACAGATGAGAAAACTGAGGGCTCAGAGAGATTACTCAAGTCATACAGCTAAGTAAATTACAGATTCCAGATCTGAACCTAAGTGTGGCTGACTTTGAAGCCCTGTGACTTTCTTTTATACTACACTGTTTCTCTTAATAGCTACCCAAGATAGTTTCCACTCTGAAGACATTAATTTGATATTTAAGCTGTCTACCCTACTGTCAGTTATGTTCCTTGCTGATCCTTCTTTGACTTGTCCTCTGCTGAGCTGAGTATTTATGGCTAGACCCAAATAAGCAGACAGGTTCTGCAAACCAGAAATTTAAAAAAGAATTTTTCATTAAGCATGTGATGGGTTATAGAGTTGTAATTTTTCTTACATTTTGGCAACCTTTAAAGGTAGTATGCCCTATGAGAGTTACAGGAAGACAAAGTAATCTAATTCATTAAGCACTTATTATGTACCTTGTGCTTTAATATCTTTTTTATCTTGTAACTCTCTTAACTATCCTGAAGATAGGAACTACCCTCCCCATTTTATGGATTATATTAGAGAAGTTTACTAACTTGTTTAGCATCACACAGCTAAACAGAGACTTGAATTGTGATAGGAAGCTGGCTGTGTTAGATTTCTAAGCCATGCTATTTTCTTTAGATCATAGTGCCTCTCGGTTTCCTCATCTGTAAAATGAGGAGAATGATACTCATTATACAGGCAAATAATAACGTCTGGCATAGATTAGGTGTTCAGTACATGGTAGTTATTTATTATTCTTATGAGAATCAACAAGAACTGGAAGCAACATAGACCCACAACATTCTACACTCTCATTTCTCTTTCTCCTGCTATTCTCTTCTCTTTCTCTTGTCCTTTCCCCTCTTCCCTCTCCCCATCCAACATTCTGTAAGATTGAACTATCTTTTTGTATTAAAAAATAAAAACATTGAACTAGCTCCGTCCTGTCTTATTTGTTCAGGTGTTGCTAACATTCTTTAATGGGGGTTTTTAATCAGTTCATCGTCATCACCAAAAGTACATCATTTACATCTAGATTTAGTAAGCCCTAATAAGCCCTACTTAGGCTACAGTTCGGACACAGGGATTTTCAGGTCCGTAGTGTTCACCTTGACCCTCACAATTACAAAGAGGAGTGCCATTAGATTCCCATTAATTAAGGGCAAATGCTACCCATCACTTTGAAAGTTTTGGTGTTAGAGTGTGTCTGTATTTCTGGTTTAGAAAGACATGATCTAAGTTGCTAGATATAAGATGTCATTTCTTGTCTTTTCTGTTAGCCCGAAACATCAGCTTGCTTTAATTAGAAATAACTGTAAGGCATCTGCTGAAAATATGTGCACTTTCATTAATCTAGGGTTACTCAAGAGAATGGCAAAGCGGTTTCTATATTACATTTGCTAATAAAGATTATAAACAGTATTTCAAGATGAGGACTAAAATGAAATACCTAAAACCTTACCAGGTCCAGCTGGTTCATATTTACATTGCCAGAAGGAGGGATTAGAGAAGCACTGCAAATGCACAACACCTTCTGTATTCTTAAAATTAAAGGGACAAATTGTTATCTGAAATGAGCTGGAGGCCAGGGAGGGGGAAAGATAACAATATCAGCAGGAACAAAGGTTGTGGCTGACCAGCTAAAAAGTGACCTTTTTTTTTTTTTTTTTTTCATTTTCTCAGAATCTAAAAATGGAATCCCATTAAAATGCATTAAAACTAGGAAACAAATATAACATAAAAAAGCCAGTATAGTCGCAGATGCTAAGTGTACACTTCCCACAACAGGGTTGTGCCTTAGTGTTATTCCCATCAACTCATCCACCCAGCTTCCCCCTAAGCAGACACCTCTTCCTGGGAGTAAAAGAAGCATTTTTGGGAGCTAATCTCCCAGTTGGTCTCGGGCCACTAGGGTCCCATTCAGTTAGTTATTACTTCAGGACACTTACTGGTTCCCTAGTGGTCCTGAATAAATGATTGCAGCTCCTAAAACATTCTGACTTCCAAAGTAGCTTGTGCATGAGGAGAATGTGCAAATCTCATGAAATGAGATAATTCTGAGCTTCCAGAATCCTGTTAAATCCAGTATAAAACTGTGAAGCTGCCATACTTGGTGTCTTTCGTTAGTAAAAATCATGGACATCCTTCAGGAAAGCAAAACTACCCTCTCACTGCTAGTTTCCTTCTCCATAGCCAAGACGCGAGAAAAAATAAACGTCTGAAAATTAAAGATCTTTCAACTATACCAGATGCCTTTGAAAAGAAACAACTCAGTCATTCAAACAGCCTGATTTTATGAGGTGACATTTTAGATTATGATATGACATTGCAGATTTGACATGATTGTGCTAATTGTGAGAAAATATGCTACTTTGATCAAACTAGAATGAAGGAAATAAAAAGACACTGTGGCTCAACTTGTAATAAAGAGCAGCTCATCCTCACAGCTTTGTGATTGTTGCTATAGTTATCTATTCAACATGGGATGCACAATACAGTTAACGTTTCATTACCAGTAGCCTGTTGCGTGCTTATTGTTAAAAGGAATTTAACATACAAGTTTTTGTATGGGTTGTTCGCCTAATTCTGATTCCTCATGCTGACTGGCATGAGACAGGGAGCTGGATTGTATTAAACTGGTTTTATTGTGATGTGACTATGATGGATGTGACAAGGGCCTCTATTATTCGCTGGGGAGTGTGGCCGTTAATGAAGCCATTAGCTGAGCTAAGGCAAGTGAAGAAAATAGGGAAATTATCACTATTCTGAAGCCATTAAGTTGTAATCCACCACTTTCTCTCCTTACTCAAAAAGGCATCTCCTTTTAAGGCCTCCCTGACTGTCCTTTAAAGATTCATTAATTCATTAACTTTCCAAGGAGATGGGGGTGGATAGCATAGTTGAAATTTTAATCAGTTCAGCGTATCATATTATTAACATTATGACAGTGTCTGTGCTCATTGCTGGATCACGTCAGGTTAATTTTAAACAAACCACATTACAGCAGATGTCTTTCTGTTCTATACATAACAGAAGAGCTTCCATTTGTAGAGTACTTTAGATTTCACCAAGCTCTTTTATGTTTGGTTGATACCCAGGGCAGGCACTATCTACCCCTGTTATACAGATGAGTGAACTGAGGCTTAGTGAGGCTAAAATAACCTGAGGAATGAAGATCAACCAGCCACTAGATGGGCAGAAGTGGGTTTCACCCTTAAATTCTCACTGAACCTTTGTATTATGAATCATGCTTTTCACATGTATAGTCTTTGCTGGAAAAAATGAAACCTCTGGTGAGCACAGATCTTTTGAAAATGAATAACTCGTGTTGTATTCTGTATTAAATGTTTAAAAATATTTATTTAGCTATTCAGGGCTTTGCATCTTTTTAAAACAATGGCGGTGTGCTCTGTGCGAGTCATATATGTTATATACTACCCTGTGGGTGGTTTCAGTTTACTTATAAAACGTTTAGCTCAGTCAAGTTGAGTGATGTCTGGTACTTGGCAAAGCAGAGTGTTCTTAAAGACACAAGCTTTGGCTCCATAGCCCTTAGGAAACCAACACTTCCCAAGCAGAAGTTAGGACAGTTTTTTCTTTAAAGGGATAGTGAGGTCAATTCTATGCTCAATCCTTGCCATGCTAATAAAATTTGGGACCCAGAACCAGTGCCTTAGCTCATCCCCAAATTGATGCATCTTCAGACCTATTTGTGTATATATGTTGCACATTTAATTGTTGCTACCTATTGCAAGATCCAAATGGGTAAATGACACACATTTTGATCTTCTACACTAGGGTATTCTTGAGACCTCCTAAAAGGGAGCATGAAGAACTGAGGCTTGGCTGGCTGCTGGGCAGACCACTTTGCTTAACAACCATCCATGCAGACAGGTGCCCACAGGCTGATGGGCTGTCAGGGGAAGGCAGTCACAGGAAGGAAGGAAGTGGGATAGGAACTGAAACAAAGATTATTTCTCCTCATATATTTATGAGTTTCTCTAGGTGGGCTAGAGCCTAGAGCGAGGAGAAACTCAGTATGTATTGTTAAACAGAATGGATAAAAGGAAAGGGACTGTGACTTAAGAATTCATTGAGCAGTCTATGATCTTTTGGACCATCCCTGTCTTCATCACAAGTAAGTCCACACCTGGAAATGGAACTTTTCCTTCCAAACCACAGAGTGGATCACCAGGGAGAGAACTGTAATGAAATCTCTGTTTCTGAAACCAGGTGGCCTTACTGTTTCTGTGTGAGTTGGTGTTAGCGAATGGTTGCATGAAACCTTCCTGATGACTTATCTTCCTCTAGAGGGCAGAGCCAGGACTGGATCCGGGCCTCCTAAATTGTAGACCCTGGTATTCAGAAGGGGGTCCATGGAACAGCAGCATTGACCTCTCTTGGTATAACTTGTTGGAAATGCCCAATGTCAGGTGCCAGCCAAACTTCCTGCACTGGCAAAAGATCCCCAGGAAATGCATATGCACAATAAAGACCAAAGAGCCCTGCTGTTGAGCTCACACTGCTGATAGGTTTGGTTCATTGAAATGTGAATCTTATGTGCAATGACTAAAGATTGTGTCCTTTTGCCTTACTTTTACAAAAGAAGAAGGGAACTGCTCTTGATTGGACCCCCTACCCTGTGCCAGTAACTGAATGTGCCTGGCATGCTATGTTTCTGCTTGGTTTCTGCTTGCTCAACCTTCACAACTACCCTGGGAGATAAGCATTGTCTTCCTAATCTTATAGGCAAGGAATTCTAAGCTGAAAAACAAAGTGACTTGCCCAAGGCCACAGGGTAATTGTCAAGGCTGGGGTTTGAACCCTAGTTTGTGTGTTTTCAAAGCCTTCCACATGACAGCATGCTGTAGTAGAAAGCACAGAGAGAAAATCTGGAGGAGACGAAATTGCCTAGTTCCTCGGGGAACATCTCTAGAGGATTGATTTTATTATTATTGTTTAATAACCCTAATTATTTGAGTATATTTTTTTGTAGTGGCTTACAGCATATCTTGATAAACATGCAAGAATTGATATTTGGCAGTATTATGAGAAATAACATTAGGCTGTAACAGTGTTGTAAGTTTAGATACTTTTGTTGAATGCTCAATTATGTGCATGTCCTACTTTCAAATTTTTATTAATAGGGTTAAAGTAAGTGAACAACTCTTCTGGTCCTACCATCCATATCACTTATTTATTTTTGTCTCTCCATGTTCTGTGAAGGCAGAAGTCTTTTAAGTCTCAATAGCTAATTACCTCCCTTGGGAGAAAGCTGGGAAGACAGGAAACATCGAAAAGGTCAACTCAGTTTAAGCTGGTGGTTTGCCACAATGTGAGGTGAGGTGGTCACTTTCGAACTTGGAGCGAATGGTCACTAAGAGGGGAACTTGCCAGGCAGCAAGAAAAGGAACCTCCCAGGGCCGCCCATTTGCCTCAGGCCTTGTGTTTTATTTCATAGCCTGCTCGAATTCATTGTATGGTTACATTTTTCCCCAAACAAAATACTCACCGCTTAAATATAATCCAGTTCTTTCCAAGAATTTTGGGATTTGCCATTTGAATTACTCACAAGACTTCTTTCCTGTATACTCACGACTGTTTCTTAAAAATATCCCAGTTGGGAAATGATTTGCTGCCCCAAGAAAACAAGCAGGTTTACATATCCCCATCCCCACCCCGCTTCTTTCTCTCTCTCTCTCTCGCTCTGATTTCTTCCACTCTTCCACTAGGGCCAGCTGAGAATCCTCCCAATGTGTGAGTGTGTACACACCTGTGTAAGTGTGAGTGTGCACACATGTGTCTCAGTTTGCCTCTGTCTTAGGGATTGGGGCTGCTGTAAAGCAGCCTTATATTGGGCAGGTTTTCCTACATGTTGATTGTTAATGAGATTAATATTTTCTCCCTTGTTATGTAGGGCAATTCTGTATTAACAAGCTGTCGTCTTTTTCTTTCTTACTGTGGGCCTTTCTCAACTGTCATGCCATCAGGCTCATGAGCCTTTCATGAGAAAGATATGGGCCTCTTATGAGTCCACTGAGCTCAGTCCACATGAACAGCCAGTCCAGTCACTGGCAGAATCTGTGGTACTGTGTTACAATCACCACAGTCATGAGTAAATTTGAGAGGAGATGCTGTGAGGCTATGCAAATATCCCATTGTTTCTTAGAGCTTCACTCACTAATTTTAGCATCTGTTGATGAAAGTTGCCTGCAGAAATTATTACTATGGTGTTCTAATGATTTTCTATTTCCCTCCTTCCATCAACCTTTATTAATTTCTTCTGTGAAGAATCCCTTCTTCTATTTATACATTACCCAATTTGTTTTAATAAGTTGGGAATCATGGATATTTATTTTATTCTATGAGTTATAATCAAATACTGTTGTTATTTATTTTCTTGCTCAAATTGTTCTAGCTGTAGCTAGGGGTTTTCCATCCCCTTCGTTTCCGGTTGAGGAACAGGCTGGAGAGGGGAATGCCTTGCCCAAGATCATGCCTTTGGAGAGAGCGCCAGGGTTAGAATGCAGATCTATCTCTTTTTGAACTCACAGTTCAGGCCTGTCTCCATTATACTGTGCCACTTTATGAAACATTGAAAAGTATCTAGGTATACTCTCTCACTTTGCTGTGTTTCTTTACTCTTTTGATTAACACAATTTTGATTGTCCTTTGGAGTTGGGTACAGGAGGAAATTTTGGGTGTCAGCCTCCTCTGTTGGAAAGCCTTTTTGTCACAGACAAATAACTTCACTAGCTTGATCTACTGTAGAGTGGAATTTAAAATAAGCTGGATGCCTTTGGGTTGTTATCCGATAATAAGGCAGCATAGGTAGGGTGACCATGCATACTGGTTTGTCTTGAGTAGTCCTACTCAAGACCTACTCAAGGCCAGTATATTTAGTGTTTTTGTAGTATTGGGTTTAGATGTATGATACTGCTTTGTATTTACTGTGGCCATATGCAAAAAGATATTACCACTTTAGCACTGATTGGGTCTCAGTTATTTGTGTGTTATCATGCATCTATTTAATTGAGCAGCTACTACATGCAAGGAGCTGTGAGAAATGAACATGAGGCCAAGATATTGACCTTGCCCTCAAGGAATTTACAGTCTTTTCAGATAATCCATACCCACAAACACCATAAAAAGTAGACAGAATTAAGAACTATGAGAGCTACACAGAGAACATGACGGGAATTCAAAGAAAGTACTGCTCCTTTCTTGCAGTGAGGGGTCTAGAGTGGCTCTGAGGTTGATTTTGTACATGAAGAGATGAGAAAGGACAATCTAAGTGGAAGATACAGGAGAAACACAGATATAAACAAAAGAATATCAAGGGAACTGTTTGTAGATCCCTTTGTCTGGTTGCATGACACAGAATATAGCAGAAAGCCATGAACCAGCTGAAAGTAAGAAGAATTTGGCTGGCTGCAGACAGGCAGTACAAAAATGTAAGGGCATACTAACCTTTATTCCATCACTGTGGGCCAGTTACTATGCTAGGAATCTTATATACCTTCTCTCATTTCATCCTCAAAATTTCTCTGAGGAAGGGAGTGCTTTTCTTATTCTTTCCTTGTATTAAGGACTATGAATATATTTCAGGAGAAGAGCTTCCAAAATGCTTCCAATAAATATGTGGGATGGTTAAGCAATGGCACAACAAATTTAGTTGCCATGACCTAGGTCTGTCCAAAGGCCCCTCTACAATTCAGAAGCTCTCAAGAGAGAAATGTCAGCTTCCCAAGTGTCCAGGTTTAATAACATTTGAACAAAGAAAAAGACCTTCCTAGGAGACCTCCATTTTACCTGGAGGTATTTCCTTTCTATTAGTTCTACCTGTCTATCTATGTGTGTACCAAGAAGAGGGTCACATTTTCCCCTTCATCCTGCACCTATCACTCTCCATCACTCTCCACTGCTCTGATCGCTAAGCTCTTTCATCATCCGACATTGACTTGTAATTTAACAGAGGCCATGTGCTAAGCAGGACACTGCAGTATTGGCTGGCCAGTTTGACTCAGCTGTCTTCCCACTGCAAGTCAATTGTTTTTGCCTGAAATTATTTCAGCAAACTTTGTGCTGTATCTGTGTCATGCTTTTGGCCAGTTTGTTAATGTAAGTGCTCCTTGGTAGTAGGAGTAAGATCAATTCCTGCTCTACCTACCCATGGCCCTTGGACAATACCCTCTACCCAGTGGGTTTCACCAACAGACACTTTGTGGTGGGCATGTTGGCAAAAATGTTTGACTCCCAACCACTACTTCCCAAGGTTTTGCCATGCACAAAGCTCTCCTTATTTGCACACTGGGGTTTTCTGTAACTGCAATGTCCATCCATGTCTAAGGAAGCAGCCAAATAAAGAAGCTGCTTCCCTTTTATTTTATTTTATTTTATTTTTTTGAGACAGAGTCTTACTCTGTTGCCCAGGCTGGAGTGCAGTGGTGCAATCTTGGCTCACTGCAGCCTCCGCCTGCCGAGTTCAAGCAATTCTCCTGCCTCAGCCACCCGAGTAGCTGGGATTACAGGCACGTGCCACCACACCAGGCTAATTTTTGTATTTTTACCTGAGATGGGGTTTCGCCATGTTGGCCAGGCTGGTCTTGAACTCCTGACCTCAAGTGATCTACCCACCTCGGCCTCCCAAAGTGCTGGGATTACAGGCGTGAGCCACTGCACCTGGTCTGCCTCCCATTTACTTTAAAACATCTGTTCTAGTCTTCTAGTGTAGGCATGATCATAAGGTGGGAACACCTTTAATAGTTAAAATGGATTCTGAACAATTGGCTCATGAAATTAAGAGAATATAAAAATACAATCTTTTTGGTATGTGTGCCATAATATATACTGGCTAGTTACATCTTTAATCATTTTTAAAGTATTGAAATATCATCTACATGAAAATAACTCTGCATTGGTATAAAATATTTGCTTTTTATGATGTTTTTGTTTTAGTTAAAAAGATTCATAGAGCTAAAAGGAACTTTTAAAAGGTCATCAGGTTTGTTCTCATAATCTAGCAATCGGCCATTCTAGGCAAGTGAAAATGTAGTTTGCTTATAACAGTGTCCTGAAAAATAATTTTTCAACCTTGAGGTGGGGCTATGTCGACTATTTCCGTATCCCATTCCTTGCTTGGAAATAGTAGAGACTCAACAAATATTCACTGAAAAAGCGAATGAGCCTTTAAAGGAAATGCATTTAATTGGCTAGAAAGCAAATTCTGAACACATATTTGTAGAGTGGATGCATGGAAGAAGGAATGGGCAGACAAGCCACTAGGAAATCTTCTGATGTAGCTAACCTGATTTTCTCATGTTACAGATGAAATCAGTTTCTTCTTATTCAGTTCACACAGTGTAAGTGAGTTTCCTCAACTAGTCATCATACCCTCTCTATTTGAAGGAAGTTATTAATTCTTCCCTCAGTCCCGTCTCTTCTGGCTGAGTAATCATAGCCTCATTTACCTTTCCTCATAGGTTCATCTTTCCAAGCCTTTGAGAGTCTCTGTGGCTCTCTGATCCCCAAATGCATCATAATCCTCTCTCTGTTTTAGAGCCTAGGCCTAGATATGCCAATGTGAGATTTACAGAGGGATTAGTGGGCATTTTGTATCTAAACCTGGATGATGACAATCACAGACTTCATTAGTGGATAAAGAAAACCATAAGACAATAGGGGTTTTGTGAGATTTGTGGTGAGTTTTTTTTCAAAATTATGTTTGACCACTCTTTGCTCTTCTTTCCCCAAGTTGCAGTTTCTGGAACTCACAGTTGTGATTAGATAACATCAGAAAAGGAGGCTGCTACCTTTCACTCTTGATTATTAAAAACAATATGTTTAATAGTTTATTACACATTTTCAAATAGCTTCCTCTAAAAACTGGAGAAAGATTCCCCCCACCCCCATGCAATTCTGTGGCTCAAAGATTGTCTTTTAGCTAGAAATATTGATTTTCTGTTGTTTAGCCACCAATGGATTGCTTCTTATCTCTGAGACTGGATTTTTGTTAGAATGAGAGTTGACAGAATTCAGATTTAGTCAAGTGAGGTGTGTCAGAGTTGGTAAAATGTTAAAGTTTGAGAACAAATTGGATGTTAACCCAGGAAATTCTGTGTGAATTTTGTCAAAAGAAGTGATTTCAGGAATCAGGACCTTTGTGGTGTATATTTGCAGAGAATAATTATTTAATTGCAGAAGATAATTATTTAAATGCCTGAGTCTCCTTTTGGGGGAGGAGAATTGATTTCCACAGATCTGTTTATACAGATTCAGTCATAAAGCAAACCTGAAATGAAAAGTCAGTCCAAATTTTTAACAGAGAATTGCATCAGGTTTGGTACATTCGTATACTGGATGATAATTAATTTTTCTTCTTTGTATTTTTTTGAAATTTCTAATTTTGTTTTATAATGACCCTGCATTACTTTTATACATGCTTGTATAACAAGTAAAGAAAGACACAAACATACTTCAAATATGAACCCTATTTTGTCAAATAAAAAAATCATATACAAATGCTCCCCCATCAATCTATGATTTTTTTTACCTTACAGTGGTTTGAAAGTGATAAGCATTCAGTAGAAACCATACTTCAAATTAGTAATTGAAATGCATATTCAGCTTACAGTATTTTCAACTTATGATGGGTTTATCAAGGAGCATCTGCAAATACATATGTGCAGGAAAAAAACTAGAAGGTAATATACCAAAATGTATTGTGTTAATGGTTATTACCAATGATTGATAAGATTATAGGCTGCTCATCTGATCTTTGACAAACGTGACAAAAACAAGATATGAGGAAAGGATTCCCTATTTAATAAATGGTGCTGAGAAAACTGGCTAGCCATAAGTAGAAAGCTGAAACTGGATCCTTTCCTTACTCCTTATACGAAAATTAATTCAAGATGGATTAGAGACTTAAATGTTAGACCTAAAACCATAAAAACCCTAGAAGAAAACCTAGGTAATACCATTCAGGACATAGGCATGGGCAAAGACTTCATGTCTAAAACACCAAAAGCAATGGCAACAAAAGCCAAAATTGACAAATGGGATCTAATTAAACTAAAGAGCTTCTGCCCAGCAAAAGAAACTACCATCAGAGTGAACAGGCAACCTACAGAATGGGAGAAAAAATTTGCAATCTACTCATCTGACAAAGGGCTCATATCCAGAACCTACAAAGAACTCAAACAAATTGACAAGAAAAAAACAAACAATCCCATCAAAAAGTGGGCAAAGGATATGAACAGACACTTCTTAAAGGAAGACATTCATACAGCCAACAGACACATGAAAAAATGCTCATCATCACTGGCCATCAGAGAAATGCAAATCAAAACCACAATGAGATACCATCTCACACCAGTTAGAATGGCAATCATTAAAAAATCAGGAAACAACAGGTGCTGGAGAGGATGTGGAGAAACAGGAACACTTTTACCCTGTTGGTGGGACTGTAAACTAGTTCAAACATTGTGGAAAACAGTGTCATGATTCCTCAAGGATCTAGAACTAGAAATACCATTTGACCCAGCCATCCCCCATTACTGGGGATATACCCAAAGGATTATACATCATGCTGCTGTAAAGACACATGCACACATATGTTTTTTGCGGCACTATTCACAATAGCAAAGACTTGGAACCAACCCAAATGTCCATCAGTGACAGACTGGATTAAGAAAATGTGGCACATATACACCATAGAATACTATGCAGCCATAAAAAAGGATGAGTTCTTGTCCTTTGTAGGGACATGGACGCAGCTGGAAACCATCGTTCTCAGCAAACTACTGCAAGAACAGAAAACCAAATACCACATATTCTCACTCATAGGTGGGAATTGGACAATGAGATGACTTGGACACAGGAAGAGGAACATCACATACCAGGTCCTATTGTGGGGAGGGGGTAGGGGGAAGGGATAGCATTAGGAGATATACCTAATGTAAATGATGAGTTAATGGGTGCAGCACACCAACATGGCACATGTATACATATGTAACAAACCTGCATGTTGTGCACATGTACCTAGAACTTAAAGTGTAAAAAAAAAAAAAAAAGATTATAGGCTGCTTTTATGTATTTTTCATTCTTCTCTATATTGTTACAGTTTAAAGAACATGTATATGTGAATCAGGGTTTCTCAATCTTGGCACCACTGACATTTGCAGCCAAGTAACTCTTTGTTGTGAGGGGCCATCCTGATTATCGTCCTGAGTTTCCCTGACCTCTACACACTAGATAACAGAAACACCTATTCCTCCATAGGTGTGACAACCAAAAATGTCTTTAGACATTGCCTAATGTCGCTTGGGAGAGGGCAAAATCAGCCCTGTTTGACAACCACTGATATAAATTAAATTAGTGCTTCTTTAGTAGGAAACTTTCCAGCCATATAGAAACAAAACTAAGGCTTAAATAACTATAAATAAGGTAAGCAACAACATAGCTCCCCTACACTACTCTCTTCTCTTTCCATTCTCAGTAGAATGCAAGTGTGGGATAATGGCCTGGTTGAAGTTTACAGAGTTGTCAGGCAATGAATGGTTTTGATAAGCCACCAATTCCCTCCCCATAAAATAAATAGACTACATAAAGCAATATGGGCATAGAGATTTCTTATATGTTTAGGCACACAATTAGCACTTAATGTGTGTTTAATAATAAGCAATGAACCTCTTACCAAATTAGTAGTAGAACTTATGGTCCTTTTCTGCTCTAAACTCTCCTCCAGATGCTGGGAAGTGGAAAAAAAAAAAAAAAAAAAAAAAAGAAGAAGAAAAGAAAAGAAAAAGAAAGAAAACGAAATTGAGCAAAAGTTGAGTTGCTTTCTGCCTGTGGTCCTTGGAATTACAACTTTAAAATTTTTGTTCTGGAGACCCTGTGTATTGCAAAGGTCCCATTCAAAA
The DNA here is from genome assembly GCF_008728515.1 of Papio anubis. NCBI lineage: Eukaryota > Metazoa > Chordata > Mammalia > Primates > Cercopithecidae > Papio > Papio anubis. The sequence continues at coordinate 6,690,683 of NC_044996.1, read as the reverse complement.
AGAGGACTTCCTCTCTTTTGGAGAGCACCTGTGCAGTAAAGGGTTAACCTAGCAAGCTTGGGGTGTTCCAACCCTGCATATTCCAAAAACAGGGCCAGTCAAGGGCTTCTGGGAGATAACCTCTAGGTCCTTGGAATATTCTGCCTGATGAGAGGGTCTTTGTATACCTGGGGAGTTAAGCCACACCAGATAGTTTATGCTAACAATGTGGGTTATGGTAGGATCCTTGGGCCACTGTGTATCAGTTTGACCTCTGGAGGGACTGGAGACTGAATAAATAAAATCAGGCACGTGGGTGCTCCATGACTACTGACTAGTCTTCAATAAAAATCTGGACACCAATACTCAGGAGAGCTTTCCTGGTTGGAAATATTTTGTACATATTGTCACCCATCATTGCTTGGGAAATTAAGCACTGTCTTTACTACTCTCCTGGGAGAGGAAAACTAGAAGCTTGTACCCGGTCTCTCCTGGACCCTACCATGTGTACCTTTTTCCTTTGCTGATTTTAATCTGTATTCGTTTACTGGAGTAAACCATAACCATGAGTATAGCACTTTCTGTGACTTGAGTCCTTCTAGCAAAACATACTTGAGGGTGGTCTTGGGAACCCCTGACACAGCCACATGTCCTTTAACTCACAGAGAGTGATGGGGAAAGTCAGGGTCGAAGCATGGTGTGAAAACCCCAAATCTATGGCCTTGCCCAGTGTGTGTCAACTCTGACTTGATGTACAGCTTGAATTGGCTATTTGGTCCTCTAGTAGGCAGGGTCTTCACAGGCCAGGTGAATGTTGGAACCCAAGTACCTGACTGGGGGGCAAGCTGCACTTCATACCTGGGATTCTATCCACCTGGGGAGAATATTGGTCAGTATCCTCTTCCCTGAGAATCAGACACATGTGTACATTTGCCAGGGTTTCGCTTGCCAGGCAAGCATAGCAGAGGTGTGGCCTTTAATTGCCTTTGGTTCTCAAAGTGTTCTGAGCAGTGTACCTGAACCACTATGCTTGTTGGTCTGCTCACTTTGCTGTTTTGTTTTTTGAGTAGAGGGCATAAGTTTAATATTACAAAACAAGTCTTGGCTTCATAGCACAGATAGATACCTTTGTATGAATGAAAAAGTCAAATCTGGGAGAATGGAGAATGGAAGGCCTTATAGGTTTAGATTTTTCTCTAGCATGTTTCATTCAAAGCCTGTTTACCTCTGGATATGGAAACTGGGGACATCCTTTACTTATAGCCTCTGCAGAGACAACTGCCCCTAAGTTAGTCAGGGCCCCAACTCCATTCTAGGTGTTCGTTGCTTGGTGGGAAGAAAATAAAAACAGTAAGAAATGAGTGGTTTTACCCCTAGTAGCTTGATCCTGCAAGACAGGGAATTGCACCAAAGATCTGACAAATGGTGGGGATTTAAAAAATGCTCGGGATGGTTCTCCCTTCTGTGTCAGAACACATTATTTGAGGCTAAAAGGAGAGGAGACTCTTCTTTAAGGAATTCTTAAATTGAACTGTAACTAACACACAGTAAAATGTTGCTTACACCCAGGTAACTGCTACCCAAAACAAGATACTGACCAACTCTGTCCAATAGCAATATAATACAAGCCACATCTATAATTTTAAGGTTTTTTTTTTTTTTTGCAGCCACATTAGAAAAGGTAAAAAGATACAGCTGAGATAAATTTTAACACTATATTTTCAATCCAGTGTATTTGAGTCATCATCATTTCAACACATAATTAACGTAGAAATTATAATTAAACTTCACATTTTCTTTGTAACAAGTCTTTGTTACAAGCATATTTTATACTTACAACACATTTCATTCAGATGCCAACATTAAAAAAATTGTGGTAGAAAACACATAACAAATGTACTGTGGCCTTCTCTGAAAGGGGTATAAAGTGCTCAGGCTGTGAACGAGTATAGGCTTCTGGAACAGAGTGCTGTCCTTGGGTTTTACTTCCCAGTGACTTTGAATCCTGAATTCCTGTGGTCAGAAGGCAGACTCCTAGAACTTGATCTGAAGACTGAAACTGTACCTGAGCCTCTATCTGTGTCCTCAACTCATTCTTTGCTGTTTGTTTATTTCTTCCATGTCCCCAGACCCTAACTTCCTTCCACTAATATTACTGAGTGTTTGCCAATGCAGGACAATCTACAGAGTGCTCCCAAGGGAAAGACATTGTAATCCCTGGAAGAACTTATAACTCAGTAGAAGAAGACACTTCCAGACACCATTAAAAACTATGACATAGCCCTCAGACTATAGGAAGCCTATGGTTGGAGGGAGCTTCCTCAGGTTAGAGGAAGGTACAACATGGAAGTATGGCTAGGAGTTGAGGAGGCAAAGAGCAAGGTCTAAGAATGAATAGAGTGTGGATTAACTGTCAGATGGCCAACTTTACTATTTATAGGCTGTTTCACCTTGAGCCAATTACTTCATCTCTCTGGGCTTCTTTGCCATTATCTGCAAAACAGGGATAATACACATATTTACCAGAGGTGTCAAACATCAAACAAAAATGAATATTAAACATTTGTTGCAATGACTGGCTCATTTGCTCACTCATTCATTCAACAGATATTTTAAAACATTAACCATATGCCAGGTGCTGGGCTGTTTGCTGGGGATACAGCAATAAAGTGAGGTAGGCGTGGTCTGTATTCTCTTAAAGTTTGACATCCAGTTGAGGAGTTTAATTAACAGTATTTATTATCATGGTGAGAGGCAGACATGAGAAAGGCCATGGTGCATGGTGCAACTGAAGAAAAGTGAGAGGTTTAAATCAAGTTTACCTGTGCCTGGAGGGAGACAAGACTGGAGGTTAGCAGAAGGTGATAAAACTGAAGGAGTTAGATTGGGCCCCCATTACAGTCTCAATCCTGATGAAAAAATTTTGGAAATCTTCAATAAGCTTTTCAATATTTGGGATTATTCAAGTATTTTAATAAAACTAGAATAGACAATTCTGTTTCTTATGGGGATAATGGAAGACACTCCAGTTTAATTTGCATTTGCCATGTCTTACTGTCCAGATTTCAGACTCTCTAAGATTAGGGAGCATGCTATCCCTGAATCTTCCACCCAAACTGCTTTTGCAGTGTAGCTTAGACTTAGATTCTTCTTGACTCTCTACATATGTTGGCCAGAATTGGGTCTGGCACAGAATGAATGTTCAATAGATGTGTGTTGAATGGCTGGATGGGAGATTGGATGGATGCCCAAGACGCTGGCAGAGTCAGTCTGGCTATTCCAGGCTCCTCCCACAAGTCAACCCCTGCAGAGAAGAGGCAACTTTCCACCCAATAGAAGGGGACATGGCCTAGAAGTTAAGATATCTGGGTCCTCGCCCTGTCTCTGCCATTCATTTGCTTTGTGATCTTGGGCAAGTCACTTAACTCCTCTGGGCCTGTTGCCCAACCTGCAAAACTAATGGGCTTTGACCTCTGGCATCTCTTTTGTGTTTCACATTTCATGATCATCTGGCTCCCAAGGTTCATTTTCTCCAGTCTCCTGGCTCCTGACACTCACATGTTGTGTAAGCTGCTCACTAGCCTATATTTTGTGGAACTGAACTCAAGCCAATTAAAAACAGAGTACATTAACAAGAGTTTCAGTGAAGATGTCTGATCCCATTGTTGTTGCAAAGGGTTAGTGAAGGGGCTGCGAGAGGATTATGGTCTCTGTTGAAACCTGTATTTAACTATTCGTTCCTTTCTCTGTATTTTCATCATATACCCACTGAGTACTTGACCATTGCTGTGCATGAAGAAGAGGAAGAATTAATCCTCATCTGACCTCTATTTAAATGATACATTTTAGTTTCGACATAGAGTGATTTTAAGTTCTGCCCTGATAAGGCCGGTTTCTGCCACCTTTTTGATCTGTAACATGTTCTGCTTCCTGGTTTGAGCATCAGAGGACTTGGATTTGTCAAGACATGTCCCTCAGCAATATCAGCATTTCTTTTTTGGGACAGTTACTGACTAAGTTCACAGCACTGGGGAGAAAGAACCGAACAGCTAGAAAGATGACAGCCAATGACTATAGGTTTCCCATTCCATTTTAGTCATCTCTCACAAAACTAAAATCACCATAAGAAATCTTTCTGCATATGTAAGAGTCTGTATTTTCAGCCTTGGAATATTCATTCAGTTTTTATGCATCTGATTATGCACATACCAATAACCCTCTAATTTATGGATGCTTGCTATTAGGTTTTGTTTAAATGAGTTCCTTCCAAAAGGAACCAGCCTTCTGTTCTAAAGAGACACGTAAACCACACGAGGTGATTTTTCCTACAACTGATTTCAAGTGTGGAGTCCTCAGGGTGTAATTTAGATGTAGCTGTGATGGTTTATGGCCACAGAAACTGTAGGTGTGCGGGTAGGAGGCTACATGGTACTTACGAATGACTGGAAGCCAGAGAGCAGAGGGAGAAAGCCAGCGGTGGGGATTTTAGCTCAGTTTCACATCTCTACCCCAAGGCATTAGATGCTGCTAATTCTTCAAAAGCCAAAGATTTGTTTTACAGAAGAAATTCTGATTTGATTAAGATATTGCTTCCAGACCTAATGTTCCTTTAGCAAATCATGCCTACATCCATGATTAGAAAAAAACTGCATGTTATCTAAGCATAGAAAAGCCACATGATTTGAAAGTATTTTACAGAAGTAACATTTAGTGTAATTACAGTACATTTAGATTAATTATAACCCTGGTTCTGGGCGCCACCATACTTAAGGTCGTATCAGCATTTTTGTTTTTAACCCTGTGTGGAATAAGTTTATCCTCTGGCTGCATATTTTTTTACTCCAGAAAATATTTGAGTTCCACATAACACGAGATCAAAATTGAATGGCCTTTTCTACTTTTAGGCTAACTTTAAAAAGATATAATTTCAGAGAGGCTATTCTCTTTAAGATTGTTGTTTGTGTATAGAATCTCGAAATAGGTAGACATTAATTTTGAAAAAAATGAAAATGGTCACAATGCTTAGATAGGAAGTTGACTTGCTATAAATGGCTTGTGTTTCCCTTTGAAAGGCTTTATAGCATTGGCCATAAAGTAAAACCTGGTTGACATTTAGCTGCCATGTCTGTCCAGAACTTACCTATCTGACCTGAGTGTGTGGCTCCATTCAAATTGGGCCCTTAGGGAGGCACCACCTTATTCTAACAGTTCTACCTGACTAGGCAGGTAACAGTTTGAAATTGCACCTTTGTGAATGGCCTTTGGAATCTGTGGCTGGTTCTTTTTAAATATCCTTTATTGTAAACCCCAGATTTTCATTTATTGATGGTAGTGGTGATTGTGATTTTTTTTGAAACAACCAGAAAGTAATTTGGAACAAGATTTGGTGAGTAAGGAGGCTGATAAGGTCGAATACAGGTTTTACTAAAAAATGAGCTGTGGCTCTAAGATAATGAGCCTAATTTTCATGCATGGTTCATAACTGTAGCTGAAGGTAATTCCCTCAGAGCAGTTCTAAATGTGGTTGAAGAATGCATGTCTCCTTGAAGATGGTGTATACTTTCCTCATAGTGTTGCTTCTAAAAGTCAGCATTTATTTAAATGTTAAATGTCTGGTAGTTCCTCTTATGAAGAGTCTCATTGTCTTATAGTTATAAACCATGTAAGTAAAGGGAGATTTCTTTAAATTCTAAGTATTGGACTGTAATGAAACTAAAAATTGTTATGACTTATGGCCTATTTTGCTGTTGCTATAATAGAATACCAGAGACTGGGTAATCTATAAAGAACAGAGATTTATTTGTTACAGTTCTGGAGACTGGGATGTCCAAGATCAAGGAGCTGCATCTGGCAAGAGCCTTCTTGCTGTGTCCTGCCATGGCAGAAGGTGGAAGAACATGGTTCCTAACTGTAGCTGAAGATAAATCCCTCAGAGAAAGAATGCACGAAAAAGAGAGAGAAAGAGAGAGAGCAAGGTAGAAGCAAGGAGAGTGCTGAACTCTTAAAGATCTCACCTCTCAACACTCTTGTGTTAGGGATTAAGTTTCTAACTTTGGGGGACACATTCAAACTATAACAACCTGTCATATATAATAAAGGCATTTCCTAAAATCTATTATCTTTATACAAATGAATGGAAACATTCTCAAAAATATTTGTTAATGCTAGCTAATAGTTGACATTTTATTGAGCACTTACCATTAGTCAGGCAGTGTGTTTGCCATGCTTTAACTGGTTTACCTATGACTTTTGGAGAACCTTAGAGACCCATCCTTTCAAATATTGCCAATTATGTTCATAGAGAGGTTAAATAACTTGTCCAAGGTACACAGTTTGTAAAATGCTGAGCTGGGATGAGAAGTCAGGCCAGTCTAACTCAGGGTCTGCCCATTTTGCCCCACCGGATGCTTCAGTACATTTGATAAACACATGCATCCTGAGTAGAGCCACAGATTATTGCTTCCCAGCATTCTAGCTGTTCTCTTGGTTGATCGAGACAAAAGGAAGGACTGTTCAGCCATTTATTACAGAGCAAGTTATATCAAATGAACAAAAGAATCAAGACAAAAGCAGTGAATTTCTCCAGTCCTCACTTGGTTTTATTTTTCTTTTCCCTTTCTATTTTGCCCTGCTAGGTTGTATTTTACCTTTTCGTGGTGGAGTTGTTCAGGCGAGTGGCTCTCATCAGGAACAAATGATGCCATAAATCCGGGCTAAAATCAATGAGCCTATGAGCTCTAAGAGTGAGATGCAGTTCGTGGGCCCAAGTGTTTTCCCTTCTTAACATGCTGCACCTTGGAAGCCAGAAGCCAGAGGCTTGGGTGTTGTTCTATATGCAGTTAGTTCTCTCATTTACAGACATATATATAGCTGCTCTGTCACTGAGCTGGGTTCCCAATACCCATCTTCCCATTTTAAACAAGAGGAATGTCGAGAAGAAATAATAGAGAGTACATATGCTCTCATGCCTGTCTCCAAACATTTAAGAAAAGAGACAGAAAAGGAAATGCCAAACAAAACCACCTTTTGGTAATAACACTGTAATGTAAAAATTATTGCCTGGAATTCTTGCAAATGGCTTCTTCTCCCTCTCTTGGAGAGACTGGTACCAGCTCTTTAGCTTTACTCAGCTAAAGGGAACTGATTTACCAGTGCCAAATGCATTAATTTAGTAAGAAAGAGAACAATAGCAATGGAGGCCATTCAGTTTTCTGATGACTAGTTATGGCCATTTCCTGAAGTACTGACTTCACTTAGAGGAAACTCATTAACTGGCACCAGGCATCTTAGGTAGTGGCTGTGAGTGAGAAACATGACTCTCAAATACTGTGTCTTCATTCTCAGCTGTTGGTGCCCTTAGTGTGTGAGATAGTGGAAGGGTAATAGGAGTGACCACTGAGATTTCTACTCCAAAAAGACAGGTTCAATCCTATAAGAGAAGCTAGTTTGCCAGTTGGAGCTGGCCTATTTTAGTTGACGAGGTGGGAAAATGGACTTATTTTCTACTCCCTCATCACACAGATTTCTTGGCTTGGGGAAGGGCTGTTACTAGGGTCACAACATTTTAAAAATATCACTAATCAAGATGAATATTATTTTAATGTGGTATTCGTGAAAAATCAAAACTCATGCAGAAAAATCCACAATGAATAAAAAATCTATTTTTTTTTTAAAACTTTAAGTTCTGGGATACATGTGCAGAATGTTACAGGATTATTACAAAAGTATACATGTACCACGGTGGTGGTTTGCTGCACGCATCAACCCGTCATCTCCATTATGTATTTATCCTAATGCTATCCCTCCTCTAGTCCCTCACCCCCTGACAGGGCCCTGTGTGTGATGTTCCCCTCCCTGTGTCCATGTGTTCTTATTGTTCAACACCCACTTATGAGTGAGAACATGCAGTGTTTGGTTTTCTGTTCCTGTGTTAGTTTGCCGAAAATGATGGTTTCCAGCTTCATCCATGTCCCTGCAAAGGACATGAACTCATCCTTTTTATGGCTGCATAATATTCCATGGTGTATATGTGCCACATTTTCTTTGTCTAGTCTATCATTGATGGGCATTTGGGTTGATTCCAAGTCTTTGCTATTGTGAATAGTGCTGCAGTAAACATATGTGTGCATGTGTCTTTATAGTAGAGAGATTTATAATCCTTTGGGTATATACGCAATAATGGAATTGCTGGATCAAATGGTATTTCTAGTTCTAGATCTTTGAGGAACTGCCACACTGTCTTCCAAAATGGTTGAACTAATTTATACTCCCAGCAACAGTGTAAAAGCATTCCTATTTCTCTACATCCTCTCCAGCATCTGTTGTTTCCTGACTTTTTAATGATTGCCATTCTAACTGGTGTGAGATGGTATCTCATTGTGGTTCTGATTTTCATTTATCTAATGACTAGTGATGGTGAGCTTTTTTTCATATGTTTGTTGGCTGCATAAATGTCTTTTTTTGAGAAGTGTCTGTTCATATGCTTCACCCACTTTTTGATGGGGTTGTTTTTTTCTTCACACTATACTACAAGGCTACAGTAACCAAAACAGCATGGTACTGGTACCAAAACAGATATATAGACCAACGGAATAGAACTAAGGCCTCAGAAATAATGCCACACATCTATAACCATCTGATCTTTGACAAACCTGACAAAAACAAGAAATGGGGAAAAGATTCCCTGTTGGAAAAACTGGCTTTCCATATGCAGAAAACTGAAACTGGACCCCTTCCTTACATCTTATACAAAAATTAACTCAATATGGATTAAAGACTTAAACATAAGACCTAAAATCATAAAAACCGTAGAAGAAAACCTAGGCAGTACTATTCAGGACATAGACATGGGCAAAGACTTCGTGACTAAAACACCAAAAGCAACGGCAGCAGAAGCCAAAATTGACAAATGGGGTCTAATTAAACTAAAGAGCTTCTGCACAGCAAAAGAAACTATCATCAGCGTGAACAGGCAACCTACAGAAGGGGAGAAAATTTTTGCAATCTATCCATCTAACAAAGGGCTAATATCCAGAATCTACAAGGACCTTAAACAAATTTGTAAGAAAATATCTGATTTTTAAACAAAGACAGGATCTGTTAACAGTGCCATTCTGAGCCATAGTGAAGCCTGAGGCAAAAGGAAAAAATAAGACATTTTGATTTTTAACAGTATTTTAAAATTTCATTTATCTTGATGACAGTTTTTTTTCTGGGGGGGTACCTCCTGTTCTCCTCAAAGTCCAGCTCTAATGCTTTCTCTCTGGGGTTTTGCCTGATTTTTCTCTGTACCCCTCACCACTTCAGTGTGAATGTATTTCACCTCTGGTCACCCATTAATACTTTCTGCAGATGTCCTTACAGTTCCTGCCATGGTAGACCATACTTTTTATATATTTGAAGTATTTGCATTTTTCGTAAGACAATGGCTTCCTTGAGGATGAAGTCTATGTCTTTTGCTTTTTGTATCCATAATGCCAGCCAGACATTTTGTAGGTAATAAAAACCATATCTGTTGATTGTTAAAAACCAAAAAATGAGTGAATGAATGAGTTAAATGAATAAATGAACATAACATTTGAGATTTCTTTTAGTATTTTATTAGTGGATTTACATTTCAACAATTATTCCTAAATATAACCTTGGATCAATTTTGACCCTTAATTTGGGAAATCAAAGTCACCTGGAAAGAACTGGCTCTAGGGTATTTCCTCTTATAACCATCAGGCAGGGAGTCTTGTTTGCTAAATGGGTAATGATAAAGTCATCTTCATGAACCTATCCAAGCATTGAACTCATTTTCATTACATAGAAAACTCAAGAGCAATTCAGCATCAATTTAGTAAAGTCTTAGGACAGAGATGATAGCTTGCTGAGTGTCATCTTTCAGTTGATGCTTCATTAAGTTCATCTGGCTTTATTCTAGGGTGTGGTCCTTATCCGGGTCCCTGCCTCAGAATCAGGAGTAGGGTGGGCTTCTCTTTGCAGATGCCAATCCATACCTGTACCTCGCCTCACTCCTACTGAGCCAGGATCTCTAGGGGTTGACTTCTTTGGTCCTAGAAGGAATGCAGTGGAATACACTGCAGCCCTTAGTAATCTAACCTAAATGGTCTGTGTGGCCAAGCTGTTTGGAAGCCTACTTTTATTTTTTGAGGGCTACGTTTTCTTACCCATTTTTATGACAGTGATTCAGTGGTGAGTTTCTTTTCCTGAAATGGTTCAACGTAGGGGAAATAATCTTTTTTACTAAAAGAAAAAAAACAAAACAAAAAAACAGAACTAGAGTGGGGCAAGTTATACAATATTCATGATCACTTCAAATTAGAGAAGTAAAAGTCAGTGTTGAAGTGGCCACTTGCATGTGGGGCTATTATGATTAAGATTCAGGGTCTGTGAGATCTAATCCTAGTTGCAGGACACTGTGAAATTATTGAACTTACATATGGGAAAATGTTAATGAAAGTGGTGAGTTCCCACCCCCTAACATTGCTCCTTGTTTTAGAGTTTAAGACAACAGAGTTATGCCAGCAAATGACAGCTTTGTTCAGTCTACCTGATGTCAAATGACTGGTCTGACTGATTTCTTTTTAAACCACGTTTAATCAATTGTCAAATCGCTTTGGCATCATACAGACACAGCCTGTGCTGTGCTGGGAGCTGTGTTTTGATTTAGTGTTAAGAAGCCATGGCTGAATGGTGAGTAAAAGTCATGCAACATCAGAATATAAACTATGGAAAGAATGGAGACTCATAATCACAGACACTGCTGCTCAGCTTTCCCAAGTTGTTCAGAAAAGTACAACCTCTAGTGTCTCCCCTGGGCCTCCTGTTTTCTGCAAGCAACTCTCCAAAAGATTCTAAACCTCACTCATAACTACGGGTAACAAGCCACCAAAGGGCCTCAGTTTTATCCTCTCATGTAAGCAGTCATTAAAACAATCTGTCTAACCATGCTTTCTTCCTTTCCTTCCCCAAACCCTTTGGAAACCAAGGCTAGAGACATAGGTCAGCTTAACTATTCCAAAAAAGACCCAAACAAACCTGAAGACAACTGAGTTCAGGTTGAAGGTGATTTCACTGTTATTCCCAAGAATAATAGTCATCTCCCTTCCTCTCTCTTTCTCCCTTTTTTCCTTCCCCTATTTCTTTTCCTTTCTTGACCTCCTGCAAGGGGCCTGCCAAACTGGAGGCCTTGAACTAGGTACTAATGGCTCAGTGGGGAACTTGATGCCTGGTTGCATGGAGTTTACATTTCAGTCAGGGTGTGCAGACATGAAAAAAGCCACAAAGAAAGGCACAATCCAGTTTCAGATTGCAATAAGTCATCAGAAGAAAGAAAACAGGTTCCTGTAATGCAGTTACAGAAGAGGAAGAGGCCGACTTTAGCCTTGGTCATCTGAGAAGGCCCTGTTTGAGCCGAGGCCTGCAGGATGAGAAGAAGCTGGTCAAGTGTGGATCTTGGGGAAGCATTTCAAGGAGATAGCAGCGCAATTACAAAAGACCCTGAGGCAGGGACATGCCTGGCTTGTTCACAGAATAAAATGAGCCTTGTTAAGGAGGGTAACTTTATAGAGGATGAGGTCAGGGAGGTAGGCAAGGATCAGATCTGTGGGTACTTCAAAGGCCCAGATAGGCAATTGGAATTTCATTCTGCCTGCAATGGGAAGCCTTTGGAGGAGTTTAAGCATGGGCAGGGGGATCTGATTTACATTTTAAAGGGGCACATTGGCTGCTATGTGGGGATCAAAATGTAGGAAGGCAGAGAAGGCAGTGGAGGCCAGCTGGGAGGCTGTCATTGCAGTGGTGTGCACCAAGGTAGTGGCCGTGGAAGGAGAGAGAGGTTGGAGGTGGAGTCCACAGAAGTCACTGATGGATCCTGTGTGTGTGTGTGTGTGTGTGTGTGTGCGCGCATGCTGGGGGCGACGGAGGTGAATGAAAGGCAGGAGTCCAGTGTACCTTCTCAATTTTTGTGTTGAGTGACCAAGAGGATAGTAGTGCCATTTGCTATGCTTTATGCTTATATAACCAGGACAGTCCATTGATATGGTTTTTCACAAAGGACTAATCTTTGCCAGGTAAGTTTTATCTTTGGTGACACAACAGTAAAATAAAACTATTTGCAGTACTCAAATGGTTGTCTTTTACTAGCAGATTCACACATTCATATGTAGGATTTCTAACATCTGGGGACTGATTTTTAGCCCGGGTTATCTTCCAGACTGTGAGCTACTTGAGGGTAGATAAGACACCATATCTTATTTCTCCTGGTACTTCTAGTGTCAGTGTCAGTGACCAGCACATGCCAGGTGTTTTATAAATGCTTGTTGAAAGGAAGAAAGGAAAGACAACTGACCCTCTCCAGAACTTGACTATCTTTTATTTCTAATGCTTATCATGACAATGAAGAGGACACGAAAAGGAAAATAAAATAAGGGCATCTCTGCAGATTAGGAAGAAAACTTCAATATATCCTGAAGGGAAAAATATGATAGAACAAAACAACAGACATGCTGTAGATCACTTCTTCCCTCACTGTTGAAATATTCAATAAATCTATAGCAGCACTTACCTAACTGCCTGGCAGTATGTTAGTATTTAGGACTAAATTTCAACTCAGTTGATCCTTTGAATTCAATCCCAGATAAGTTTTAAATATATATGTTGTTCATGTCTGAGACACTTAGGATGACACATATATTATCATTAGGCTATATTCAGTAACTAATAAATTAATTATTAAGAAAGGGAAGTCCAAAATGCCTGTGTAATTATAGAGAAGCTTCCTCATTCATTTGATGCAATAGAGTCAGTGAGCTGTCTGGAAGAAAAACTATTTTCTGCCAAAGCATTTGGTAGTTCCCTCTTATTTGGGAAAAAAAAAAAAAAAAAAAAAAATCAACATTACTCTGCATGCCATTTTGGAGGTGTTTTAACGTGCTCCAAACCTGCCTTTTTTCACCCCAGCCTCTGCTCTGCCATTTTACACCATTTTCCATTCTTAATTGTTTACTATTCTGTGCTTTTAGTCTCGCTCTTCCAGTGGCCAGGAAGATATCTCCCTCACTTTGTCTACTTCAGGTAGCCTAATTATCCTTCAGTGCTCAGCTCAGATGCCACTCCCCTAAGCAGCCTTCCTGGACTTCCCCCAGGCTGAATTCATACCTTCCTCCATGTTTCCTCTGCTTTGTATTATGTGCAGTTTTTATGGATGCCTCCTACAACTACATAGTATTTATCTTCCACAGTTCCTAGATAGCGCATTCCACACAGTAATACTCAATAGAGATTTACTGAATGCCTAAGTGGAATTGCAGTAATGTCACGGTCCTGTTTCTTATTGTCTTCCTCTGCATCAGAAGGAGGACATGTAGAATTGGCTGCTCTTTGCTTTTTACAGCAGGTCAAAATAAATGCAAGCTCTGACACATTACATGGAATTGAAATTAAGAAGAAAGAGTATGATGCTTGTTATCAGTGGAATCATGGGCATGGTAGGAGAAAATTACAGTAGTGACAGGACTGCTAGTCTCAACCTAGGATACTGGCAGTAGTTGGCTTTGTGACTGCAGCCAAAGATTATACCATATTATATTAGTTAAATGGTTGAATATATATCTGTTCTTGGAGGAATAGTATGTAATTAATCTCTAGTTTTTTAATATATTTATGATAAGAACTCTGTTTCCCCTGTATTTTATTTTTCTTAGGTTGTTAAATAAAACTAATGATATCTTTCAAGCACTTTACTCAATATTCCCCCAAAAGCATCAGCAGCAAAAGTTTATGAATATTTTTATTAGAGATGATTTGGATTTTATTCCTGAAACACAGAGCTAGAAAAATTTTAAGGTCATTAGCCATAAGAGTTTTAAATACATTGTCATTTGAATATGTTAGTTTTAGCTTCTACGTTCTCTGATATCTTTAGCTTTTCCCATTTTAAGTTAATAATGATAAAAATAAATTTCGTACTTACTGGCTTTTTTTTCATCCTAAGGTGTTTAACAAACCTTAGGGGTACAAATATAATGTGTAGCAATCCATATGCTTGCTCATAAGCTTATGGCCCTAAGAGCATAATTTGATTACAATTATTTGTGTTTCATTGAAATTCCACACAATCAACTGAAGAATTGGGTCCTAAGTTACTGGAAAAGTACAAGTAGAAACCCTTGTCTATTCAGTTAACATGTCTTCGAATATATCTATTTCTATTATTCCTTCCTTTCATATCCTTAGTAATTTTAATTTCCTGATTGTTTACTCTCTGACAGACACTGTGCCAAATAGTTTATGTGCATCATCTCATTTAACACTTGCAACAACTCTGTGAGATATCATTATCACATGGTGCAAATAAGAAAACCAAGACTCAGAAATATTATTATTATCCATTTTGCCCAAGTCTGTCAGCTAATAGTTGTCACAGTCAGGGTTGAAACCCAGGTGTGTCTGACTTCCAAGCTCATTCTCTTTCCCTATGTTTGTAGATGTCTCTGGTTGAATCAGATGCTGATTTCTTCCCAGAAGTCTAGATTCAGAATTAAAGAAACAAAAGAATGAAAGTATTAAAGTGGTTGCTTGAATATCAAAACTGGATGGTCATGAATACCAAGGATCTATTTGTTTTATTATATATATATGCTTTGGCAATCCCGAATTGGAGTAGAGTCAGTCCTCAGACAATAGTTCTCTATTTGAATCAGAGCAATGAGATGCAACAATTCAGTTGCATCTCCCTTAGGCTCCCCAACTGAAGACCACCTTCTGGCTGAATTACTTTATGGTGTGGTCTTTTTGGTACCTCAGTAGCTAAGAAAGTGTTTTCAGATTAATAAGATGTTGAAACACCAGATGAGCCATCAAGGCGTGTGCAAGGTCTCCATCCTTAAGAATGTCCATGTTGAGAAAACCGTTCATCCTAGATAGCTGAACCGTTCACCTCTTGGGATCTTTGACAATTCTTGATTTTTGCACGACATGCACACTTATCAAATTAATTTCACCTTAAGCCAACATCTACTTCGTAGCTCTTTATAACCAAAGTGCCAACAAATCAACCAGGTGTTTCTGACAACCCGTAGACTGGATTAGACTCTCTATTAGGCACTTGTGGTACTTTTTGCTTCATAGTATTTCTTACTCTTACAGTTCAGTGATTATTTGTGTAATGCCTGTCTGCCATGCTAGACTATGAACTCCAGTTGGACAGAGACTGTATTTGTAGTGCTCAGTACTCCACCTTACCTGCAGTGCTTAACCTTGTGACTGGCAAATAGTAGGAAGTCAATAAATATTTATTGATGGAAGAATGAATGAATGAAATTTAATAGAAGACTAGACACATAAACCATGCAGCTGATTTAGTGTTGATTTATGCTACAGTAATTCCCATTCTTAATTTTTAAGCACACCCCTAGTTCAATACCTCTTTCATGACCTAACAGCTCTAGGGGTTTTATGTGATGGAGGGCAATTCTGTTTGCTTGGTGATTACAAGAGGCAGATACAATATTTACTAGCCTTAGCAATTCCTGAGCAAATGTGGTCCCTGGAGAAGGGCACATAATAATAAAGCAGGGAAACCTAGCCGTTATCTCAAGGCAAAGCCACACAGGCATCAAGGCTGAGGCTCACATTCCTGTGGTCTGGAGCTCTGGAGTTTTCAAGGGTTATTTATGGTGACACTGATGAGACAATTCATTTAAATACTGTAACTGCTGAAGTATCCCAGAATGAAAAACTCAGATCATGGTGGAGTAAATACCTTGTTGACTCTTTTAACTCTCTGATATGCCATTGTTTCAAGGATTTACACTAAAATACTTGAGTCTTGAGTCCTAAAATGAGCCAAGAGAGATAAACTGACCATAGCTTCCTCCTGTACATAGGATTTTGTTTCTTAAAATGAAGTTCACTCTCATCTTTACTCAGCCCATTGTTCTTTAATTGGTCAAATGACGCTATAAATGAAGGACTTTGATAGCAAAAAATAAATGTTTTATACATTGCTAGAAAAAGCTTTAGGGGAAAATTTTAGCAAAAGAACAGATTCTTTCTCGTTTCTATAGAAACCAGTAGTGATCAGGAGGAGCGAGGTGTTCTTTTAAGCGTACACATTAGTAAGGCCAGCTCAGCAGTCTCCAGCATACTGGAGAGCTGGAGTCAGAGACCCGCTAGCTGGGGGAGTGCCTCTGTCTGAGTCCTTTTGATATCACTGGGAGTTGGGGACATCTTGCTGGAAACACCCGGTTCCTCATAGGCTGAGTAGGGTTGCATCCACAGTCACTCAGCATCACTGAGCCAGAAAGGTTTTTAAAGGAATCTCCTGTCAAAAGGGGAGGAAAAAGATAAACATAGGAAAGCTTTAATATCAGATGTCAACAGGCCTTTAAATGTGCTCTTTACCACTGAGCAGTGAATACTCTAATTGTATCCTGAACAGATCACTTATAAACTGTCCAAAGCATGCATTTGAATCATTGGATTGTATGACAATTTGTTGCCCTTTTGGTTTGTCTACTTCCATAAAATCTTTTAAAAATGAAATTTGAATTAAATGTATCTTTTTAAGTTAAATTTCTAGAGCTGTTAGGTTCCTGACAAGTGAATGTTGGACAAGACTTACAATCAAATTCCAAAGCAAATACTTTTTTCTAAAGCCTAATCAATGCTACAGCTTTCAATTATTTATCTAGTCTTTTAAATGAAGTTTAGGTCAAATGTAATGACAGGATGAAGCAGATGCATTTTACTTCAACCTGACATGCCCCAAAAGGTAAGAGAACTATCTGGTAACTGATAGAAGAGTTTTCTGTTTGCTTGACATTTACTTTGTATGTAAACAATCCAGTATATTGGCATGTCAATATATTAGTTGGTGGTGGTCCAGAACATGATGAGAATTTAGATAGTATTTCTTTCTGCTCACAAATATACACTCTTGATCAACAAGAGAACATTTATTGCAATCTTGCCTTGCAGTTGGCAGAGCAGAATGAATCATTTTGAAATATAAACTTCCTCAGATCTAAAATATATCACAGGAAAACACAAGATATAAGGGGAGTGGATTATGAAATAAAAGGAGCATACTTCATAGTCTATAGGTTATAACCATTAAAGATTGCCATTAGTAAGATGCTGGGCCAAATGTGTAAGACTACATTTGGTGAGCAGGTATGAAAAGCTCATTATTTCCTTGAAACTGTTCTTTGGAGGCAACACTGCATTGTAGAAGGGTAAGAAGTGGCCCCTTACTGGCTATGTGAACTTGGGTAAGTTACTTTCCCTCTCTGACTTCGGGTTCCTCATCTGCAAAATGGTAGTAGTAAAAATGATAGTGATGGTGATGATGATGATGATGATGAGGAGGAGGAGGAGGAGGAACAGAGGTAGGAATAGGAGGAAGAGGATTTCTCTCTCTAGGGTTGTTGTAAAATTTAGATAAGAAAATCTAGGAAACTCTGCATATAGAAGATGTACAATGTGAGTCATATTCCTTTCTACTTTCCCTAAGAACAAACCATATTAGTACTTAACATTTCGCTTTTACCAAGCTTTTAACGGTCATTTCTTTGCTCTTCAACGAGAACTGAAGTTTTGCTGAAATATGCTTTGGGAGAAAAGTAACCAAACATCTCTAAAAAGCAAAACAAAACAAAACAAAACAAAAAAACAAAAAATACGAGGAATAAGAAATATGCCATATTTTCTAGACACATTTTATTTCAGTTTTTTTTCCCCTGGGTGTAAAGTTAGGGTGCAAAATCTATCAAGTTATTCTATTAATTTTAAATTAAGAAATGTGGAGATTTGCTTTGCTAGAACTAAAGCTTTCCCGATTCTCTGAGGAGAACTGTGTATGTGTTTGACCTCTAGGGCTGAAGTCATGGTGTTAGCCCCATGTGACATTAGTGTTCAGAAGTTCTTTCTATGCATGGATAAATCTTAGTTGCCTAGCACAAGTTGTGAAACATAATAGGGGCTCATTAAATATTTGTTTAATGAATAAATGAAATTATTATGAAATAAAATTAAAAATGTAATATTTACCAAACTAATCTCAGTACATTTGTTTCAGTGATTTTTTTCATACAATCATATGTGATATCAGACCACATGTAATATATATATAAAGGATAGCTGTCAGTAAAATGGAAAGAATCCTTGTCTCCATCTCACTGGCTTGATTGATATATACTCATATCCAGTATTTCCTATAGACAGGCTACCATAATTAATTTGATTATTCTTTCACATAATTTTGATGGATCAAGATGCAGATGATTTACAATTTCTACCAATCCAAAGTGTTCAGTGTATGTTTGTTTTGGTCTGTAATCTCCGAACACTCATTGTCATCACCATCAAGCCTACTTTGAACCATACAAGCTATATAGTGTCACATCTACATGGTTATAGACCCTCAGTATGCTTAAGATGAAATTTCATATCACCCAATAAGAAATCTTCATTATTTATTAAGAATGAGTCAGGATGAGAAAGCAGTTGCGACTTCCTGGCTTATTTCGCTGAAAATCTCTTCAATTTGAACCAAGCAATCATTACTCTTCTTTTAATATACATCACACACATAGGTGGATCAAGAATTGAAGTCTCATAACATTTAGTAAAGTAGAAATATGCATCTTCGTAGAAAAAATGTGGAATGTGTATTTGTATTATTCCTTTTCATTTCAAAGATAGTGCTGCTTACAACACTGATGATCTGGGGATGCAGATGTGACTGAAAGGATCAGTGTAATCACAATCCTTCTACCTGAGACACAGGAAGTTCTCCCTTTGGATAGGGCCTGGTGCTTTGTATTGGTTTCCTTGAGCTGCTGAAACAAAACACCACAAATTGGTGTGGCTTAGAACAACAGAAATGTTTTGTTTCCCAGTTCTAGAGGCTACAACTTCAAAATCAAGATGTTGGGAGGGATATGCTTCCTCCAAAGGTGCCAGGAAAGATGTGTTCCATGCCTCTTTCCTAGCTTCTGGTAACCACAGACATTCCTTGGATTGTTGATCCATCGCTTCAATCCTCCACCCTTTACATGACCATCTTCTTTCTGTATAGTCCCATCCTCTTGCCTCTATGGGTGCCTATCTCTCTGTCCAAATGTCCCCTTTTTATAAGGATACTAGTCATATTGGATTAGGGCTGATCCTGAGACCCTCATCTTAACTTGATCACCGCTGTAAGAGCCCTATTTCCAAATTAGGTTACATTCTGATGTGCTGAAGGTTAAGACTTAAACACATTTTTTTTTGGGGGGGGGGAGGGTGGAAACAATTCAATTCATAATAAATTTTCATACTAAAGTTTGTTATTTGCAATTGCACCTCTGGCACTTGTGGTATAGATGAAGCATTAGCTCAAAAAACCCAACTGCCTTCTTTCGAGCTGCTTTTCTGGGCAAGCCTGTGGACTACTTAATTGTCACCAAAGTTCTACCATCAGGCCACTTGACATGAAGCCATGCTTCTGTGGATTCTTAAAGATGACACTTCTGCCCTCCTGCCTGTGATTACTGTGCCTGATTAGCTGCAGCATTGCTTTCCAACTATTCCAGAACTTGGAATTTCCAGTAATTTAGCTTGGACTGGTCTCTACTCTGCGCCACCCCATACCCCTAACTGCAGCTCATCTAGGTTCATAAGTTTAACTGGGTCTGAAAGATATCAAGAAAATTTAAACTTTGGGGGAGAAAACAGATGGAAAAGCTGTATTGGAGTGTAAAGTAAAAGATTGTATTGATTAAAGAGAGGAATTCTAAAAGTCTTGTAGCTAAACTTATTCCTGTGGGAAAAGCTGCTAACCCAAATCCTCCTAGAAAAATAATGCCAATTAAAAAAGGCACTGAGTTCACTAGCTTAAAAGCAGGCATTCTCAAGATAGTATTATCATTTAAAAGCTTCTAAAAGCTTTCTTGGAAGCTTGAGCAGGTTCATTGTCCTAAGGACAGATGGACACCTGATAAAGTATTTATGGCCCAATCTAACTAAGGATCAGTACAGGGTCATAGGGTCAATGATAATAGGACTAATATCTCTAGATCCACCTACATATAGGAAGCAGTTTCTAAAAGTTATGAGAAAAAAGATTATTCAGCCTGAGGCATTAGTAACTATTTTGATTAAAAATATTGGTAGGGAGCTTCAAAGGTCATCATCAAGTAAGTGAAAAGACACATCACAGAATGAGAAAAATATTTGCAAACCATAGATCTGATAAGGTACTAGCATCCAGAAAAGCCAAAAAAAAAAAAAAAAAACTGTTACAAAATAATTCAATTAAAAAGTGGCAAAGCATCTGAATAGATATTTATTCAAAGTAGATACAAAAATGCTAATAAATACATGAAAAGACACTGAATATCTTAGTTATCAGGGAAATGCAAATATTATTAAAAACCATGAGACACCACTTCACACCCACTAGGATCACTATGCCCAAGAAGATACACAACAACAAGTGTTGGCAAGGATGTGGAGAAATTAGCACCCTTTGCTTGTGGAAATGTATTAAATAAAATTATGCAGACACGGTGGAAAACAATTTGGGAATTCCTCAAAAAGCTAAATATTGAATTTTCATGTGACCCAACAATTACGCTTCTAAGTATACATGGAAGAATATTTAAGACATGTGTCCACATAAAAACTTGTACTGGAGTGTTCATGGCAACATTATTTATCACAGCCAAAAGTGGGAACTACTCAAATATCCATCAACTGATGAATGGACAAACTAAATGTGGTCTATCTATACAAAGAATATTACTCAGCCAAAAAAGGAATGAAGTACTGATGTGTGTCACAACTTGCACTACAATTTGGATGAACATGGAAAACATTATGCTAAGTGAAACAAAAAACAGACATAAAAGGTTACATATCATATGGTTCGACTTATATTCATAGAGTGGTTGTCAGGGGCTGCTGGGAAGGGAGAATGGAGAGTGACTGCTAATAGGTACAGGGTTTCTTTTTGGAGTAATAAAAATGTTCTGGAATTAGATCGCGGTGTTTGTTGCACATCTCTGAATATAAAAGGACTACAGAATTATCGACTTTGAAATGGTAAACTGTATTATCTATTAATTATATCTCAGGAAAGTTTTTAGAAAAACAGTTTCACTAACTAGCTTTAACATTCACTGATGATTCTTTGAAACAGCAACTAGATATATTGTTTACAACTTAGACAACAATTTTTATTTCAGAAAAGAGTATTTTATCACTGGCATTTAGAATTGCTGCTGCGTGGTGATGATAAATAGCAGACAGACTTTAAAAATTGTTAGGGAAATTATGTTAGAAAACATTAATCACTCTAGTTTTGTAAGAATTCACCCAGCTTCCAGAAAAAGATACACAGGCTGGTTTCAGTGTTGGATCAGTCAGCAATGACAGTCAAAACTTTCTAGTTTGCCAGCTTTTCAGTTGTAAGGTCAGTCATGTACTCCTTGAAGCCTCTGGGACCCTGATCCCCAGCACATCCACTAGAGGGGGAGCAAGGGAGATAGAATAAACATGCAATGAGTGGTCTTGGGGTGGCTAACGGCCTGGGGGAAATGCTATATGGCGTGGATAGGAATTTGAACTTCTAGACCAGCATATAGTTTCTTGATATTGTGAGTGTCTGTGGAATGCAATAATCGATACTAACCTCTTGCTATTTAAAATGGTGATAAAGACATTTTTTTTTTGTCCTCAAGAATCACATGGAAAGCACCTTAAAATTAGATTCTGTTTGAATTGGACATCAGGGATCTTTTAAAATTACATTTTAAGAAAAAAACATGGAGGAAGGTTAACTTTGATGTGAACAACACTTGAAAACCAACCGCAGATATTTAAGGTTAACATATGTCTTATTCCCACAAGATAGGCAACTTTAGTGTTTTTTGCAGTCATGGAAACAAGTTTGGGTTAAACCATATAGAGATTTGAAGCTTTGCTCTTTGAAGTGAAGCTAAAAGATAGAACAAATGGAATATTTCTTGTATTTGGAGAGAGAGAAAAATCATGATTCCACAGTAAAGTTAGTATTAGCGGTCATGTTCTGATGTGACAATCCAAACTAGAAATGTGGGGCAAATTTCTATTGCTGAGACTCCAAACTAAAAATCTTGGAGCTGAATTTTTTCACCCTTAGCATCATGTACTCTGCCTTGATAAGGAGGAGACAAAGGATAAGCCAACAATATTTTGAGATAATAAATATATATAGAGAGTTGAGATTTAACCCAATCTATATTTCTCACAGCAACATCAGGGGTTTTGATGACCTGAATCATCCAAAGAAAGAATAAATATTGCTCAGTAAGGATTTAATAACAACTACATTTTATTATTGTCTGAGTCATGGAAATCAGCAGTCCTTGTCTATAGTGTACTGATGGCTCATGAAAACATTAATTCTCAACAATATATAGTCAATTCCCACCAATCCTAAAAGCAGATTATCTAACATGTAGATTATTTCTGGCCCTTCTGCCATAGTGACAAAGGGAAGAGTCGGGCCTTTGTGAATGGATGTGATTGAGTAGCTCTATAAGGGTTGGTGTAGACAAGGCCAAAGTTAGTAGATTCGTCATTATGATTCATGGCCTCCTGTAGGCAGAAACACCAAGCAAACTGAGCCATAACCACAGCTCTGGGTTTGGTTGTTTTGATCTTAGTCAATGACATGGAAATCTTTCTTAATAATAGGAGCACACAGATTCATTCTGTAGCACAGCAACTTGTTTATTCTTGTTTGGGTCAAATTGTTTAGGAAAGGGGTTGTAACTGAGGATCTTACTTCTGGAGGCAAGGGATGGTGGGCTGAATTTATGGTGCTTTATCCTGCCCTGCCCTTGTGCTTCATGAAGGTGATTGCACAACAGCTGTGGCCTTAGTGTTTACCCAACTGCTAATATCTAATAATAGTAACTACCATTTACTGGGTACTAGACTGTGACTGTTACTTACCTTGTCGTTTAACTCTCAAGAAAAAGCTAAGAAGTACACATTATTGTTTCCAATTCAGGGATGGTGAAACTGAGAGTCTGAGAAGTCTCTATGTATAGTATCAGTAACTGCTTTCATTGGAATATTGTGCAGATTTATAAATACATACATAGTGCTGGTGTGTGTGTGTGTGTGTGTGTGTGTGTGTGTGTATGTGTGTGTGTGTGTGACTGAGCACTGGGCACTGTGCCTGGGACAAGAGAAGCACTAAGTAAATGAGAGTCACACTTTTTTTGTCCGACATAGCACTGACTATTTTGCCATTGCCTACCTAGCAGATTCAATAGGTAATGGTTGAATTGAATTAAAATCTCACTAAATAGATTTTTCAAGTTGGCTTTCCTTCTGTAATTAGCTTTCTTACAATTTGAGTGGTAATTGGTTGATGGAAAGAATAATTAATAATAAAGGTTGTTTATTTATGGGGTGAGCATTTATCACTGTTCTCGTTTTCCCTCTTTTCCATCAGCATTTAATTCACAAAAAGGAGAATAAGTTAACTACAGAGAAATTATATTACTAAATATTGAATAGCAATTACAATACATAATATGTTTTCCTTTTAATTAGCAAGTAGACTGTTCATTATGTTTTAGATAATTGTTACATATCACTTAATTTTATTTCTTTATCATTTGTGGCAGGTGATTACGTTTCCACAGGGTATAATTTTTAATCACATTATTTTGAAATTTGATTGCAAGATTATGCAGTACAGAATTCAGTGTATTCAGATCACCCTGAATCTCTCACATTCTTTGCTTCTGGAAAATTTGCCCTTCTTTCTTCTTCCCTGAATATATATGATAAGCAAGAATTCAAAATTAATGAAGCCCAGTATTGGTGTAAATCTCTCTAAATTGCTCATATTTAGAGATCTTTGAACTTGAACTCAGAAACTTCAACTTGTGTCCCATTGCAATAGCCATCTCTTTTAAAACCAGTCTTTTTTGCTAATAAATGCAAATAATGTGCAAGTGCAAATAATAAGTTATACAATGAAATAGAATGTAATATATAATTATTATCTGATATTATATTTTTATATATACATATACACTAAATACAAATAATAGCATCTCTGACTCCTCAAGGAGCTAAATAGCATGTGGTATGTCGTTACCACTTTTCCTCTCCTGTGTCTTTGAGGAATTGAGCTAATCATGCCCCTTGTTGCCTGCTATGGGATTGACACTGCAAGTTTAGCTATGACAAGAATTCAGTAGCAGTGTACAGGTTGCTTGAACACAGACAGACCTCCCTGCTTCTGCTTTGATAATGTTTACAATGAAGGAAAGATCATAGGCGCAGCACCTATTACAATTATTGTTATATTCAGGCATTGGCAGATATGGCACCCAGATGCTTTGTCGCAGTTTGTCTTAATAACTGGATTATCTGATTTCCTACAAGTTCTGCAATGACAAAGTGGCAACCTTTGAGGGAAAGTTTCATAGAATGAGCACTGTTTTAGGCAAGGCAGCCAACTTGGTTTAAAATCAGATCATATCAGAGGAATGAGCAGAGTCTACAATTATAGGTCATACAAAGATTGTGAAGATATTAAATGTGAAGCAAAACTCTTCAATTTCCTTATTTCATTTTGTTCTGAGGAGTTTAAATAATACTGCTTAATGCTATCAGGACGATGTCAGTACTTCAAGGGAATAACTTTCCTATTTAGACTTGGTCATGCAGTCTGTTTAACAGCTATTTCCTTTATAATGGCATGTTGCATTTCCCAGCATTCCTTAGGGCATGCAAGGAGAATGGCATGGACCTCTTGAATAATTAATATGGTTTTTTGAGCAGTAGTCATGGAAACCCAAGCAGTGTCACATATTTGGATTATAAGAATTAGGCACATTTTGAATATAACATTTAACCAAAAAGGTGGCTACCCACCAAAGATGAAAACCTTTTTCCCAATTCCCTTAGTTTAGCAACATGAATGTGGTTTGGGGTGTGTGTGTGTGTGTGTGTGTGAGAGAGAGAGAGAGAGAGAAACTAATCCTTGCTTCATAATACAATTATTTTTATATTTTTGTGTTTGAATTGCTTAATTGGTTCTCTTTGCTCTATTTTTGAATTCTCTGTTTAATTGAAATGTTTTCACATGCAAGCTTCTGTTTTCATACTTTATCTAGGGCTGCTCAGTCACAGGTTATTACTTTTTTATTAAAGAGAAAATGCAGAACTTAATTTACAATAAAATAGCATAGACCACTCACTGTCTTGAGTTATCTCTAAGGTATCACATCCTTTCTAATGCTGCCCCAAACCTCTGATGTTATTAGGTTGTAAGATTTTCAAGTGTGTTAGACAATTGCTATTCATGAAAAAGCCTAAAGTGTTACTGCGAAGTTTCTAGACCTCCTCTATTAGACCAGTTGTATGTATGGTTCTTTTATTTGTCTCAAAAAGTGTCTCTTCAGAATCAATATCATCATTACCTTGAATGTGTGTGTGTGCGTGTGTGTGTGCGCACACACGTGCGCACAAGTCAACCAGGCAATAGCAAAAAGCTATCATCCAGTCTTCAGTAATGGTGTACGTGAAAAGAATAAGAATAACTGGAAGTTATTTATAGAATATAAACCCTCTGGTTTCATAAGCCGTGTATGCTGCTATTTGCTCAGTTTTATTCCACAAACAACTGCAGTGTCTAAGGCTCCCAAACCTCTGCTTTCCTAGACTGATGAAGGAAGTGATTAGTAATACCATGAACAAATAACAGAAGAGTAAAAAGAATAAAGGGAAGCAAAGATTTCTTTTTGTTACTACTTCTAGTTTTCTGCCTACTATTTAAAATTGTCTTTCTCACAAAAATGTGCCACCTCATGGAAGCCCACACATGTTTTAACTATTTTGTTTTGCACTTTCATTTGTTAAATGTACTTAAATAGTGGGGATCTTCCTCAAAGCTCCAGATTTTTCTCTCATCTTACATTGATCCTTTCTCTGTGGTGAATATGCTCAGCAGTATCATCTTTTTCCCCCCGAATGCCTTTACAAGAAGGCATTACTCTGTCTCACTTGCATTAGGGCCCACGTACTTTTCACCTCTGAGGCTGTGCCTGTGCTTTCATTAGGATTCCAACTGCATCACTGGCCGGGCTTCCATCCATCTGTTGATAAGTTGCAGCTCCTCTGCGACTCTTTTTGGAATTACCAGGCAAATACTGGACTGATGCTTCAAATCCCCAAATTCTTTCTTTATTTTTATTTGGTCATGTGTTACGCTTACTTTCACTCTTGTCCTTTTACTTTTCTGTGAACTGATTTAGTCAGAAAATTCCAATTGGAGATGTCTTTTCTTATATCATTTTGCTTGTGCTTTTAGGTTTTGGAAATTTGCAGTCCTGTGCTTATGAAGTTTACCTGTTTGCAAGGGCTTGCTGACTTATTCCCGTATATCTCCACTTTATCCCTTAGGCTCTCTCCCTGACAGTTCCCTTGGTTATTTCTTGAAGGTCAAACTGTCATTTTGATAACTTTCCAGCATCCTTCTCCTCCCTCATCATTTTTCTAGATTATTTCTTTGAGGACTCCACTTAAGAGTCATCTTTTCCTCTTTCATGGTACCAGCCGCTCCCAATCTGAACCAAGTGCCCCATGTGTAGACCACCGCATGACACTAATAGATGTGTTGAAGGGATTTGCTTTTATGTTTCCCCTGCTGCCTGAAAACTTTGAGGTTCTTGAAAACAAAGACCGTATGTTATTCATTTTTCTATCCTCAGACCTTTATACATTGTTCATCACATAGGTAGGTGCCCAATACATGTTCCTGGCAATGTTGATTCCATGTAAAAGGTTGTTAGGCTGCTTCATTTTCTTACTTTGGATTATTTTTGTTATCTATAGATGCATTCTGTTTGGGGAAAAACAAAACACATCATGGGATACTTGGAGACATATTTGTCACCTAACTAGCACTTTGCAGGGCAAAAGTATTTGAATATGGACTGTGAAACATTGGTTGAACGAATTAAATTTTTTTTTTTATTGTATGGAGGGCATCCAGGGACATAAATGTTAGACTCTAGCCTTTTAGGCAAATGTTTTAGAAAGGCACCCTCCCCAGTGAAAAAAAATCACCATTGTCACCTTTATTAATTACAAATAAAAAGGTCTTACTTTGAGGTGGGTTCCACTAGAAAGGATGTCTTTTCCCAGAGGCTGAGCTCAGTTGCAGATTTTGTTTCTAGGCTACACATTAGCCATGCCTGTTAGCATGGCAGCTAAGTTGTTTTGAAGCATCAGACATTAGGGCTCTTGTAAACTTACAGAAAATGCGTCTATGATCAAGAAGGTAAGCACTCTTTGAGTGATCCAGCAGCAGAGAGAATCAAATAGTAATTTGGAATAAAAGCATTTTTGTTGTGATAGTTAAGCACCATTGTTAGATTCCATACGCTGAACTGAAAACCCACGTATGTCTGTAATTGATGGCTGAAATGGCTGAATATAGCCTCCGTATTTGTTAGCAGATTGGCTCCAATATGTTTGGTCTGTAAATAACATTGGAGTAGTACACACATCTATAGGGAGCGAACTTTTACCTGAGATGCGCATGCACAATTTTCTCTGAGTTCAATGCAAGGCCAAACACAATTTAGTTTGGTGAATAGCAGGCTTTTATCAGCAGCATGTATATCACAGCTACACATGTTTTGAAAAATAAAGTGATTGTTGTCATTTGCCATAGTAAAAGAGAGTTGTCTATAGTAATATATTTAAATGATGCTGTTAGTCATTTATGCCCCAACATAAATGCTGTTTTATGTTTGTTTTATTAAATATAGTAGTATTGCAAGAATATTTTGTTGCTCAAAGACCTACATGAAAACTGGACTAAATAAAATTAAGGAGCTATCACTGCATGCAGCGTGTGGAAACCAAGTAAAAAGTTTGATGTATTGTGACTGTGACTGGAAAACTCATCATGATACTGACAGCTGAGCTTTATTAAAGCATTTAATGTGTAAGGTGGCCAAATAAATGTGATAAAATATGAGGATTTCTTTAGAGTAAATAATTTGAGGTGCTATGAATGACATGGAGGAGTGGCAGAATTCAGCCTGGAGTTCTTGTGTGTACTAAGAGTGAAAAAGGGAGGTAGGTCAGCATCTCTTTTGCAGTCCCATTAAACTAATTTCCTTTGGGTCCTGCATCACTATCGTGCAGATAGTGCATGATTTTTAGAGAGAATGTGTAACTTTGCAACCCCCTCTGCTGCCTAGTTGGTAAGAACTCAGAAACTGCAAACTGAGCTGAACATTCTATGCTGTTTATAAACCAAGGTGCCTCTGTGGAACTAGTACTTTAATACTTGTCAAAGCAGTGCTGCATTTGCCTGGATACACTTGCCCATTCATATCCAGGGGCTTTTTGCCCAGTACCTCCTATTTGCCAGATGGCTGCTACTGGTTATGAGTCAGTGAAGCCTGTGGTTATCAAATTGAACTCAGTTTCTAGGAGGCTCTTATCCTCGGAACCAGCCCATCCACCTTTTGTAAAAGAACCCCCAAATAAAATATCTGTCATTGGATATTTCTTTAAGGGGAAAATAGGTAAAATAAAATGAAAAATATTATCTTCCTATTCTTTTAGCCATATCTGTAAGCACAGTAGCTAAGCTGTTCTGAAGCATCAGACATCAGGGCTTTTGTAAGCTTAAAGAAAATGTGTGTTGTGATAATGAAGCACCATTTTTTCATTCAGATGAAGTTGTAGAAAAGACCAAAACAAATTTTTAAAGAAAATTATTTGAAGTTAGGCACATTTTTGAAGAAACAAGTTCATAACAGTTATTTATATATGTGTGTATATATATGTGTGTGGGGGGGGATTTTTAAAAAATAAGCTCAGATAAGTGGGTTGAAATAAAATAATTTTACTTATGTAGATAACAAATCAACTTTATACTATTATTATAGCTTTTTAAAAACATTTTATTTTGACATACAGAAAGTTATAAGAATCATGGAAATAATTCTCATATTTCCATCACCCAGATTCCTCCTATGTTGACATTTGTATCACATTGCTTCCTCCTTCCCTGTCTCTCACAAATATACACATATATACACCTCTCACACACATACATATATGTGTATATATACACACATGTATACATATATGTATATGTATACACAAACACACTTCTTTCCTGAATTGTTTGAGAATAAGTCACAGACATATTGAACATAAAGTTCAATATATATTTACTAAAAGCAAAGATTCTTTTACATAAGCACAGCATATTGATCAAAATCAGGAAGTTAACATTGGTACTAATCTATCTAAATACTTTAATCTAAAGGCTTTATTCAGATTTTACCAATCGTTCCAATAATGTCCTTTAGAGCAAAAGAAAATCCGGGGTCATATGGTGCATTGGATTATTACGTTTCTTAAGTCGCCTTTAATCTGGGACGTTCCTCACTCTGTCTTTGTAATTTCATGTCCTTGATATTTTTGAAACTACAGGGCAGTTATTTTGCGAAGTGTCCTTCATTTTGGGTTTGTCTTATTAGTTTTGTCTTTGTTAGTTTTCTAGTGATTAGAGTTGTATTATGTACTACTGGCAGGAATACCACAAAAGTGACATTGTGTTCTTCTCAGTGCATCATTTTAGGAGGGACACTGTTGATTTGTCCCATTACTGGTGATGTTAACTTTGATCATTTGCTTAAGGTGGTAAGGTGGTAGAAAGCTTGTCACGATAATGCCAGGTTTCTCCCCTATAAAGTTAGTATTTTTTTCTTTGTAAATAGTAAATATCGTGTAGGGAAGTACTTTGAGACTATGTAAATGATCTTGCTGCTCATCAAAATTTTACCCTCAAACTAATTAAAAAATAAGAAGAACATATGAATGTGCTCATTTCTTCAAAGAGCATATACAAATGTCCAATAAGCATATCTAAAGATGCTCCACATCATTAGTCATCAGGGAAATGCAAATCAAAACCTCAAAATCAAACCTACAATGAGATAACATATCACATCTGCTAAAGTAACTATTCTTAAGAAGACACATAATAACAAATGTTGAAAAAGTGACAAATTGGAACCTTCATTCATTGCTGCTGAGAACATACAATGGTATAGCCACTGTGGGAAACAGTTTGGTAGTTCTTTAAAGATGTTAAACATAGAGTTACCATATGACCCAGCAATTTCACTCCTAAGTATATACCAAAGAGAATTGAAAATATTTGCTCACACCAGAACTTCTACACAAATTTTTATAGCAGAACTAATCATAATAACCAAAAGGTAAAAACATCCCAAATATCTATCAATTGGTGAGTTCACAAACAAAATGTGATATATCCATATAATGGAATATTATTCAGCCAGAAAAAAGAATGATGTACTGATGCGTGTTACAACTTGTACCTCAACTTGGACAACCTTGAAAACATTATGCTAAATGAAAGAAGGCAGACACAAAAGGCCACATATGGTATGATTCCATTTATGCAAAATGTGCAGAATAGGCGAAGACACAGTGACAGAAAGTAAATTAGTGGTTGTAACTGTTTAGTGATGGAAGGATGGAGCGCAATTGCTTAATGAGTACAGGGTTTCCTTGGGGTTAATAAAATGTGTTCTGGAATTAATAATGGTTATGGTTCCATCACCTTGGGAGTATACTAAAAACCTCTAAATTATACACTTTAAAATAGTAAATTGTAT
Organism: Papio anubis; assembly: GCF_008728515.1. Classification (NCBI taxonomy): domain Eukaryota; kingdom Metazoa; phylum Chordata; class Mammalia; order Primates; family Cercopithecidae; genus Papio; species Papio anubis. Next base: position 6,659,967 of record NC_044996.1, on the reverse strand, counting down.
GGTATGTGAATTGTATCTCAGTGAAGCCATTACAAAAATGAAGTTTCCCTCACTAGATTTAGCATTCGTTGACAATTCTGCTGAATCAATTATTATTATGGTGGATGCCAAATGGTGATTTTCTTAAAAAATAATAGACTTTATTTTTAAGAGCATTTTTAGTTTCATAACAAAATTGAGCAGAGGGTATAGAGATTTTCCATATACACCCTGTCCCCATACATGCATAGCCACCCACCATAATAGTATCATGCATAGTAGTTTCACTGTCCTAAAGCCCCTGCGAATGCTAAGTCCTCTCAGCAGACAGAGCTAGAAAATCCATGTGTATACATACGTTCATATATGCATACATATATACACACATCTATTATATATTTTTATCTTCCTTTCATAGATTTCAATATAGACAAAGGCACACATTAAAAGCTACAAGTTTGTACTCGTACTCTAATTTCCATCTGACATAACAGGGTTAATTTTTCCTTTTTCCTTTTCCATATTTATAACTCCTTTTTCTGACATTGAGAAACCTGAGTCCAATTATTCACTATATATTAACTAATTAACTAAATTCTAGAATAAACGGAAAAGTATTTTCAGAATTGCTAACCCATGACACTATGGAAAGAAGCCTACTAGCTAGTGTACAACATTTGCTTAGAGTTATTTTTGTCTTTAGCCTAAGGACATATAGTTTGAAGACTATGTGCAAAAATCACTTACATTAGCGCTTAGTCCCCTTATGACCCCACCCCCACTGTGGTTGTGTTAGTCATTTGAAATATACTTAAGTTTGCTTTTTTCTGTTTGAATTCCTTTAAAAGTTTTGGTTTTTCACCTTTGTTTATTTCTTTTCTTTTCTTTTTATTAAAAAAATCACTGTGAAACATTAACATGCTTTTAAATGTCAGAACTTTTTCATTTAAAAAGGTATCCGGGATCTTACTCAACATCAGTTTATAGAGATCTTCCTCAGTTTAAAGCTTATTTTAATTAAACAAATCTCTAGTAGAGGAATATTCAACAATGTGTTGGTTTCTTTACAAGAAAAAAAAGTCATTTTATTTTCTGTTTTGAATTTTATTTTCAAATTCCTGGATCTGGGAAACTGTTAAAATGGTGGAAGAGTATGTCCAAGGAAACATTAGCATTCAAGAGAGAAAACTAGGAAAATGACTGATGTAGTAATTACATAAGAAAGGTATTGAAAAACTGAATTTTATTGTGTCTGCTTACCGGCTGTTAAAATGAGGAGCCCAGGTCAGCTTGACGTAGTTATTTGCCCCTAGAGTTAAATGAAATGATTTTTTTTTTTTTTTTTTTTTTTTGGAGACGGAGTCTCGTTCTGTTGCTTAGGCTGGAGTGCAGTGGCCCGATCTCAGCTCACTGCAACCTCCACCTCCCGGGTTCAAGCGATTCTTCTGCCTTACCCTCCTGAGTAGCTGGGACTACGAGCGCATTTTTTATATTTTTAGTAGAGACGGAATTTCACCATGTTAGACAGGGTGGTCTCGATCTCCTGACCTCGTGATCCACCTGCGTCGGCCTCCCAAAATGCTGGGATTACAGACGTGAGCCACCATGCCAGGCTGAAATGATCACTTTTAAACTGAATGCCTACTTAGTGGCAAGTGCTATTTAGGACATAAAAGAAACATGAGATTTGGCTGCTGACTTTACAGAACATCAGATCTAATTGGAGAAGCCAACCAAACATGTACAAAAAGAAAATTAAATCTTTCCAGATTCAGGAAAATAGAGGTGCTGTTCCAGGATACTAGATAATTACTTGACTAAATGGATTGTCCCAGCTTCCAAGGAAGCCCTGACTGCTCTGAAAGTAGTTCAAAAGTGAAGTACTCTGAGAACTGGATTGGTCGGGGCATGTCTGAGGATGAGTTGGGGCTGAGATAATTTTGGGGAGGGCACATGGGTAGGTGAAAGGAATCAGGGATCTATTGCAGAAGGTAAGACAGCTACTGGGTACAAACATAGGTACGACTGTCCAGTGGTTTTAATGAAAGAGCTAGAGCCAAACTTCCTGGATTTCACTATGGTGGCCCTGCCATTTATTAGTCCTACAATTGTGATCAAGTCACTCATTGGGATAAGCATCAGTTACCCTCATCTATAAAATGGAGTGATAATAGTACCTGCCACCTAGAGATCTTGTGAGACCAAAATAAGATAATCCATGCAACTTGTAGGACAGTGCTTGGCACAGAGTATGCTCTCAATAAATATTTGCTATTTATCATGCAAAAGCATGAGGGCAAGGAAGCATAAGATGTAATTTAAGAAGACTGAGTAAACCAGTCTGATTGGATTAGAATGTTTAAGATGGGAGCAGTGGGAGTTAAAGCCCAAAATATATGTTGGGAACATACTACATTGTGGAAGGATCAGTATAGTAGTTAATATTTATATGTGACTTACTGTATGCTTGGCACTCATCAATGTGTTTTTTTTTTTAAATGTATGTCAGTCCATTTCTGCCTCTTGCCAACCCAATGAGAAAGGTATTATTATTATTGTCCTCAATTTACTGTTCAGGGAAAATTGAGGCACAGAGATGTTAAGTAACTTGTCCAAGACCACACAGCTTCTAAGTGGAGAATCCTGGGTGCCAGATCAAGGTGTATTAACTAGCCTTGAATTATAGAGCTTTATAGATACTTGGAAAAACTTCACCTCACTTCCAGAAGATGTGAATATGGAAGTGGAGAAATTAGTGGCAACAGTGGCAACGTTTATATTATGAGAAGATAATCTCCGCCATGCCGTGATGGAAATACGTATTAGGCTTTTAGAATTTGAAGAGATTAATATTCCACAAGTGTTCATTTTAGGTAACATTAGCTTTTTTCCTCTCATAAGTATACATTATTACAAGAGGATAATACTCAGATTGTTGAATTAGAATGGTGATAAATGTTTTAGTAAACCTATGGAAACACTTCTCAATCGGAGCTCTGTCAGTCTGCAAATTAAGCAAATATATACCCAGTTCATCTTTTCTATGTAGTTTAAATATTTGAGAAAAAGAATTCTTCAATATTTAGAGAATAGGACAGACATTGGACTAATAAGGAATGCTCCTCTGAATACTTTTACATATTTCATTGGTGACCAAAGTGCCTTTTTATTATCTATATTATAATTGATACCAATAGATAGTTTAAACCATAGGATCACAGACTCATAGAGCAGGCCTTTAGAAATTTTCCAGCCCACTCTCTTCATTTGATCTAATGAGGTAGGCTTAGACAGCGTCAATTACTTGCCCAAGGTCACACACTTAATACAGCCTCTCTTCCCTCCTTCCCTCCCTCCCTATCTCCTTCCTCTTTGGCTTCCTCCTTCTCTTCTTTTCTCCCTCCATCCTCCTTCCCCATTCCATATTTTCTTCCAACAAACATTTGAAATTGGACACATTCTAGGTGCTAGACCCAATTCTGAGCACTGGAGACCCAACAATTTACGAGGTAGAAGTGTTCCTTGCTCTCATAACTCTAGCTCAATACTGTTAATAACTATTTCTAGACTAGAGCTTATATACTACTCCATTACTCTGATGAGGATTCACTGGCCCAGATAATCTAGAAGAGGAGATACTTTATGCATTAAACAAAAACAGTTGTAACATACAGCCAGCATTTTGCATATTTTAGGGAATATGTACAAGAAGAGCTATTATTTTTACATTGATTCTAACAGGGTTTCCAAAGACAGAAGGAGCCAACCACTCCAAAATTGAATGACCAATGGGAAATTGCTTTTAAATATATTACTCATGATGAAAAAGCATGCGTTTTAGTATATGAATATTTTATTAAGCAAAGTGCCTGTGACTAGCTCCAGAATTTTGTAATACTTAGCATGAAATATGTAATAAATTGCATAATTGAAAAAAGAAAGGTGATTACAAAAACATGGCTTAAGGGGCTAATAACTCCTAGAAAGAGCACACCAATGCATAACTGCTTGAGCATTAGAGTACTATATCTTGAAAAAGGCCTGTAGTGAAAGTTTGAGTTGAGCCCTTAAAAGGAAACTTCACACTAAAGTTACCTTTATCTCTTTGCCAAAGGAAAGCGGTTGGTTGTTGAAAAGTGGCTGAAGTTGATTGCATGGTCTGCCTGGCCCTAAAGTACCCTTGCAAATGAGACAGAAAATCCAGAGTTATGTGCCCTCCAACTGAGAAAGCATATTTATTGACTTCGAGATATATTTGTTTTTCAGGCATGCTTAGAGATCTACTCTTTGTTTTCCTTAGGTATTATTCATTCTATGTATCTTCAAGTCCCATAATTTCCCAGACACTCTGCATGCTCTTTGCCCATAGTAGGTGTCACATGTAGGTTTGCTGGTAGCATTGATTTTGCGTGGGTTTCAGCTTCCCCCAAAAGGCAGTCCTTCGAGCTCCTCTTTAGGGAGCATCGGTGTGCTTTTAACTGTGGTGGCTTCATTGGTCTTGGTCCCTTCAATGCCATTAGTGGATTTTTAACAGAAGGACACTAGCCTGCTCCATTACTCTCTGCAGCATGGGTTCTTATGCAGTACATGTATTCACATGGGCTTTATACATATCACAGCTTTTCAAGTGAATGAAATGTCAATGTTAATCCAGAATAGGTGATATTTGTTCATATATGTAAAATGTAGACATTTCTAATACAATTATGTGAGTCTGTCAAAGTTACTTCTTGAAATGACGTGTGTGAGTAGTGCCATTGCTTTAAGGGTGGCACTTACAAAACTGGCAGAGGCCATAGATATGCAGCAGACAGTGAAGGTTTCACTCTCTCACCTCATCAGGCCTCTACTTTGTTAGTCCCTCCAACAAACCAGAGGGAAACTGTTTATGGAGGGCAGAAATGGGACTGACTCATGAATCCTGGATTCCAATAAAGATCATATTGAGCTGGTGGAGTCGTTCAGTGATTCAACTTGCAGAAATTATAATGTAAATTTTATTTCTCCAAAGCAATCATTCGTGTTCACATTTTTTTTTTTAAAAATCAAAATCTGAATCTTACCTGATTAGTATACTTTCCTTCTACTGTGAAAGTTGTGCTTTAAGTAAAGGCAGCAACATCAAAACATTATGCAATTTCTACTAGCTTACCAATGTAGTCATGTTTGTATGGTCACCCGCATGCCACTGTCTTCTTCTTCTTTCTGATCATCTGCTCCGAATTGTTTGAGAGAGCTTGAACCAGGCTAAACTAAAGTGAGTCACAGCACTCCCTGGTCTTTCTATTGTGAGTCGGCATCAGAACTTGTAGAACCGCAAGGACATACTCAAATTTCAGTTCTCCATGTTCACTTTAGAGATCACATGAGACACTACATGTTATTGAGTAAAAGAAACTGAATCCATGCCATGGATCCACATGGCATGTGGACAGTTAAGAGCTGAACTAGGTTAGCATTTGCAGCAGGGGAGTTGGAAAAGTGGCCTGGTCATACCTAGCCCAGCAGGTCTCTTGGTGCAGTGACAAGACAATCAAATTGACAGGCTTTGAGAACTTTCCTCTTTCAACATAAGGAGGGAAGGGGGCAGAGAGGCAATGAGAGGCATTTAACTGTGCTGACGGGACTTTTTAAATTTGTTGTCACTGATGCCACGGACGTTAATTCTGGCAGGGTTAATTATGAGAAATTTAAAAGCTGCTCTGAACAGACTGTACCCTTCGCACTCTGATAGAGCAGGCTCTGACATGAGAACATCTCTTCATTAATATCCATCCCCAAAAGGCTACTACATGCAGCGTTTGGAATATGAATCTTGAACTTCCAGGGACAATGCAGGACACCAGGGAGATAGGGTTCAGAGAAGGATGACTATGCTTCTTTTACATTTTCAGGAAAACACTGCAGTGCTGGCCTGGAAATCACCTGGCTGGTGACATTTGGAAAGGAGAATTTATTTATTTACTTGTTGGTATGTTATGAGTTTTGAAATATGATTTTAACTTCATTTCAGGTAGACCTCACTGCATCGGGGTTCTCAGTGTTTCTGTGTAATTCATGCAAACACCAACAGGTAGGCTTGTAGAAGCCTTATAATTGTTTACCATTTAGTATGTCACCCAAGTGGCTCTAGGGCATGCATTTCTTTCTCAGGAAAATTTTACCAGCTCCTTACACTAGGCACTCTTCCACCAGCCTAATATATTATACTAAATAGCAATCTTGTTACACCAAACACATTGCAGAAAGTAAACTGTGAACAAATACCAGTATAAATAGTGCAGTTGTAAGGCAGATGCTGGGGAAAAAATGAAAGCCTTCCTATACAATACGCTTAATTTATATTATTGTAACCTGAAAGGCCATGTTTTGAAGGAAACTCACCTAGAAATGGAAGTAGGTAAAACAGTAAAATGCCGTAGCAGTGTTACCTTTCAGCAAAGATAAAGCCCTATTGTTCAATGGATTGGGAACTGAGAGCGGTCACAGAGCAGCTCTTCATGTTAAAGCTCTGTTCCAGAACACAAGTGTAGTTCCCCCTTAGTAAGGGCATCTGCTAATCATTACCACCAAAAACACAGTTGGAAAGACATTAAAATATACTACCTATTTTATACTGCAGAGCTGGCAGTGTGAACACAGAGCTATTCTTGGATTTGCTGGCTCTCTAAGGAGCTGACAGCCATTGGCTGTTAGAAAAAACAAAATATGAAAATCCATCAATATGTAATTATCTCTTCTCTTTTGTCTGAAGATCATATTGCTCAAAGGGATATAATAAGGCGCAACACTGTTGTTCTGCCTCTGCATTCTGTTTCATGCCTTTTCCTTCCTACTGAGGGGGCACCTACCTAGGCCTTGCTTCTGATCGTCCACTAGGATCTATTTGCATAGCCATAGTCTGTACATGCTTTTAGGCCTCCCTCCCTTTCTTCTTTTTTAATTTCTCAAGCCCCTGAGACATCAGTGGTTCTCTGTGAGAAGCATCCTCGCCTCTTTATATTCTTAGCTAGCAAGTGGTGTCAAACCCCAATGTTGCCTCATTCAGTACCTCAGGGCATCATACCACATGGAAGTGTTCTTGGTGGCATCCTAGTGGCTTTAAGAAATACCCCCATACCCTTCTAGAAGAACCCAAGAATCATGAGGATAAGATAGAAAGGAACCCAGGGGTTGCTAATTTCCAAGACAAGGAATTGCCTCATTTGTTGTATTTGTTTTCCTTAAGAAATGTTTCCTACTCCCAAGACCCAGTAAAATGAATATTTTTCATTATGACTTCATAGAGGGGTAAACATAGATAGGGAAAGAATCATATGTGCAAAATAACTGGATCATAACTACTCTTGTGGTTTTTCCATTCAGAAAATACTTGTACACAGCAACTCATTGGAGGAAGGAGGTTGTGTTTTATTATATAATCCTGGTCTGCAGTTTTTCTTAGATGCACAAGATGGATGTTTCTGTTTCTCTTTGAATTACCCTTGTGGCCCTCTGGGTATTATACAAACGATGAACTTCTATGTTCATTGGAACATAAACAATCTTCATCCAAAATGTTTGGTATAATTTTTCTTCCTCTTGAGCTCATTGCTCTTGCTGTGCTGCTGTCATTGGTAGTGTCATCCAAATATAATATTGGACCTAAACGCCATCAGCAGACATGAGCCACAGGGAATAGGGAATAGGAGGGGGACATAGGTCATCATAATTATGTGAAATTTCTTGGGCACTATTTACATGGAAGGAACACTTGACTATGTGTGGAAGCTTGTCTACAAGTCGGTTCCCTGGCGTAACTCTAGGGTAAAGAGTTCCAAAGCTCTGGAGGCAGGAGACCTGGGTTCCAGGCCCAGCCCTGCTACTGATTTGTTCTCAGCCTTTAAGTTAATTAACCAACAAGAGCCTCAGTTTCTTTCTCTCCTTCAGGAATGGAGCTAATAATCATTTCTGCTCTGCTTTTGTTACTAAGGATCAAATGAAATGCTGTACAAGTGCTTTAGATACCAAAAAGTGCCATGCATATTCTGGTTATTCTTGTAGCTTGTATATTATTATCTAAGTCCATTATTTAATGGCTTCCAGCCACAATCAGCTCTTTCAAGGCATGGACGGGATTTATTCCACCATTAGCAAAGAAATTTCCTTTTCTGAGAGGGCCAAGATTACATTTTGTGTAATCTTGCCTTCCATAGAAGTGACCACTTTCAAGTACAAATTTTACATGCAGTTGACCACTTGGCAAATGAAGTGAAACACTTTTTTAAAAAAACATCTTTTCTTTTGGATAATTGTTGCAAAACACTGATATATAATTTCTCGTCAGGGTAAGGATATACGCTGTTTTTAACTGTATTTCTTGTTTTCATCGAAAATGCAGCCCATTCACAACTTGTTCCCACAGGCTTGCACTGCCACATTTCCTCATTAGCTTTGCCTAAGACAAACTCCTGTGTCATGGCTGATGGAGCCTTTATGAGCTTTTTAGCCAAATGACTGATGTTTGCCTCGTTGTGTCAGATCCGAGGGCACTCCTGGCATCTCTCTTTATTCCCTGTCTAACACCATCAATCGAGCAGCTGCCGTGCACCCATGATCAGGCTGATGATGAAAATATGCTCAGGAGCCTGATGACTCCAGTAGTCTTTTATCTGAAGAGGCCAGTAGATGCTGGCTAGATCTTATAGTTATGTGAACAGCAGATTTTGTCCCAGGATTAGCAGGTGAGAATCACTGGAGCTGAGTCCATAGCAGCTAGGTGAGGGCTGTGAAAACTAACATTGGTTTATTATAGAAGAAGCTCCTAGAAGGACTGGTTTTGGCCGTTTTAGTCATTTTCCCATTCATCCCTTAGAAGATTATTTTGGCCTTTTCATTTTGGTTTCATGTCCTAGACAAGTTTATTATTCTCATGACCGTGGGAAGAAAGCTTTTTAAGCCCAAGGCCTGCAAAAAAAAAAAAAAAAAAAAAAGAGTGTATTTTTCCTAAGTGCACTTTTTAATGAAGATAAATATTTTTTTATGGGGCACATCAAATTCCAGCTGTACCTTCATGAAGTTTCCCTGAATATGTGATGACAGCTTTTATTTGCTGCTGAAATTAAAAGTGATCTGTGACCTTCTCTGATCCTGAGACTGTTACTGGCCTGGTAGAGTGGTCTGCAGATGATAGGGCTTGGGCTTCATTAGGGCACTGGCCTACTCCTGTGAGCTAGCTTGATGGGGTTAGGCCCTGAGGCATGCGCCCTTTGGGTGGAGCTCAGCTAAGTGCCTTATCAGCAGGGAGTCAGCTCTATAACCTCCCAGCTGAGCCCAGGCAGGATGAGGTTGAAACAGCCTATTGTTTGTTCTCCTCTAGGCTTTTTTCCTTACCCAAAAGTAGTCCTGTGGCTTTTTTCTCTTTTCTTTCTTGCCTAGTCTCCCTTTGTATCATCTTTTACTTGGAAAACCAGAAACCTGTATTATAATTTAGTTCAGAACCTCAGGTTGTTCTAAAGTGTTTGAAATAGATTGCTCTGCTGACCCTGCAGGGGAGCCCAGGCTGACCACACCAAAGGACATCCTCATGTATCCAGGAAAACTTGGTGAGACTGTAGCTGGATCTTGATATGCTAATTTCTAGTCATTTCTGAAAAGCTGTGTATTCTCTAAACCAGCAAGTTCTTGTGGTGCTCAAACAAGTGAATGGGGGTAACAATTTTTATATTTGCTTAACACCTTTTATAATTAGTGTATCATGATTGTGTTTCTAGCTACTGACAAGGAGTCTAGAACAGGGGTGGGAGATAAAATACAGTTCAAGGCCACCTGGGAGTGAAAGAGGAAGTTTGGTAAAGATCATAAGTTTTGTAACCCTTGCCTAGTGTTAGAATCACCAAGAAAGGGTTGAGAACAAACCCATGTCCGGAATCCACACCTGAACAGTTAAGTCAGAATCACCTGGATGGACCCTGCATGGGAATGTTTTCAAAGCTTCCCATGTGATTTGAGTGTGCATGCAGCCAGAGATAAGAACACTCGTGTGGTAAAAGAGGCATGAACTTCTAAGTCAAAGATGGTAATTTGAGCCTTGTCTTATCTCTGTGCCTTATTGGTGCTGTGGACTTGGAAAAAATCATCTAACCTCTCTGTACCTCAGGATCTTCATCTGTAAAATGGGAATCAGAGTAATAACTGCTATTTATTGAGTGCTTTCTTTGTACCAGCTATTGTGCTGAGCACATTACATGCATTCTTGTGTAATCTTCACAAAATCTCAAACGATTTGAGAGTACTGTAGTTATCTCCATTTTACAGATTTAGAAACTCAAGCGCAGAGAGTGTGAATAATTTGTCCAGGTTGTATGAACAATCAGCCTAGAACCAGAACCCTTACCAGCTGATGTTTACTCCAGAGGCCAAGCTCATAACTATGATTCTAGAAACAATGACCACCACCAAAACAATTTCTTCACAGGGATATGAATCAAGTGAGTTAATATATGTTTAAATACTCTGTAAACTGTGCATAGATATACACTTGGAAGTTGCATATTAGTAGTGGTAGGAGTAAAAAGAATAGGCTGGGAATTTCGGTTCATGAAACATTGGTGTCAGCTGAAAAGCTATAGACATGCAAGCAGAAGTGAGTGGGATGTGGCTAAGCATTTGTGGGCTCTTGTGGCTTGGTTAGAATTACAAGACAGCACTTTAGAACTGCTTAGCCTGAGCTAATCAGGACTTACTTGGGTCTGCAATCAATTCAGAAATACATCTGGGACACCCTCCTGAGGACCCCTTTGCCTTTTGTTTATGTCTACTAAATTTCAGGTTCTTTCTCAGTTTACAGAAGTAACACCAGGCACATAATTCATGTTTTAAAAGAAGAGAGAAAGAGGCTGGTTGTCATATGTGAATTAGCTGCTTTGACTTTTTTCAATAGTGGATTGATCACATACCTCTAATTTAACTCCCTTTTAAAAACCATACCAAAACTACAATAAGGGATTTTTTTTTTTTTTTTTTTTTTTTTTTTTTTAAGAAATAAACTCAAAAGGACTGGAGATGTGGGAGAGGAAATAACCAAATTTCAGAGCAAATATTAACTGATTTAGCAGATCTGGAAATCCATATCCTAACAGTGGGAAAGCTTAGAATCAATACAATTCACACTGCAGAACCTTCAAAAAGCCCAGGAATTGGTGATAGCGGATATCCCTTGAAGCAGGAGTGAAGAGGGTATAAAATATAGAGGACTGATTGAAAGCTGTGTAAGAAGTTAGATCCCTAATTCCTCTCCCTCACTCTTACTGCTCTTCCTTTCCTCAGCCTTGCAGAAAATGGAACTTTATTTTTTGGAGAGGATAAAACAGAGGTTTATTGTCCTGGAGTACTTTCCTGGAAACAGAGACTTTTAGTGAATAAATGCATACACCACCAGCTACACACAGGGAGTGCCAGTTTGCTTCCAGTAGAATGCTGGCAGCGAGGATTCACTGTGACATTCCAGAAAAAAAGGAGATAAAGAGAAAATTCCACAAGCCTCCAGAAAGAAGGAGGAAGGAAGGAAGGTAGGAGATGGGGAGAGAATAGGTATCATGCAATGGGACAGAATGGCTTTGGATTTCACAGCAACACTCGAAACTCAAAGACAATTCTGAAGGAAAATAACTTCCACCTTAATATTTCTACTTAGCCAAATTATCGATCAAGTGGGAAGATAGAATGAAGACATTTTCAGACACTCAAGATCTTAGAAAAAAATGACCTCTAACCAATTTTTTTCTCAGTAAGCTGGAGAGGATGTATTTGTTCACCAAAAAGAAGGAATAAATCAAAGGAGAGGATAGCATGTCTGTAGGAAACAGAAGCTGTAACACAGGAGAGAGGCCAAAGGAGTCTACCAGACAATGGTGAAGAGAATCCCGGATGCAGAGGGCAACCAGTTGAGGTTGAAGCAGGTCAGAAAGCTCTGAATGAAATTTATGAAGAAGATGAAATAGATAGCTAATGTGAGTAAATGTATTGACAGGATTTATGCAGCTAGTAGAGAGTTTGAGGTTGCATTAGTAATATGTGCATAGAAAAATGAGCCAAACATTAATAAAAAGCCAGTCATGATGATTGACTCCAAAAAGTAGCTCAGGAAAGAAAAATCCTAGTTTAGTACATGGCTTAGCTCTGAATAACATATACCATCTAAAAATTGTAAAAATAAAAATTTATCTAACTAAACTTTTGGTGTAAATATGTTGGGAAGATGGAGGGATGACAAGTATTCGAGTATGTAGTAGGGAAGGAGAAAGAAAGAAGGCCAACTAAATGCTCATTTTCCACAGAAGGAAGTCAACAGATAATACCTAAAAATAAAAAAGATAGCAATTCAATGTGTTTTTTAGAGAAATGGAGGGAAATGCTCCAAGAATAAAATAAAGTTACAAGCAATTGCTTGTTGAGAAGAGGGAATAACTTAGGGGTCCAGTGCAGGTCTGGGAACTGCTTTGGGTCTTTAAGAAGCTTTGATAGGTAGTTGACTCTTGAAATAATCATATGTATACATCAATTTGATAAAAACCCCTAACATCTACTGTGCTCTTTTGCAAATACAACAATGAAAACTGCCTTGAGATAGAAAATGAAATGCACAAAGTAGTAATAGAAACTCCTTTCCTTGGTGTAGGAGATAAGAAATATATATATAAACTCCTACTAAGCAGGTGATAGTTACAAAAGAAAGAAAGAAGTCCAACAGTAAAGAAGCAAAGTCTCCATCAAACTTTTATTTTGAAGGAAAAATAATCAAACACCAATGAAATGCACTGTAGTGCATCTGAAGGAACAAGAGCGCCACCCACGCCCAACCACTTCATGGCCACTTGTGCCCTAATGTGACTGCCTAGCCAAGGGGCCAGGGAAGCTGCACAAAGACCCTTTCATCTAGCCAGGTCTCTCTCCTTAATTGCTTTCAAATCCAGTAGAGCTAACCCAAATACAATGGGTACTTGAGATGTAGCCTCTGAAAAGAGCATAAAGTGGAACGACTATGTTCCCATCTCCTCTGACTGTAGGAATCAGGATTTCCCTGGAATTTCCCATTAGCTTCACTTTTTAGTATTTCGGCTCTCCCAATTAGGCCAAGTAGTGATGTGCTGAATGCTAGGGCAGATCCTAAATGTCAGTTAGCGAGGTTTATTGAAAGCAAAGGGTTCTGTGCACAGGAGAGTCATATTAACAGATATTTGTATCCATTTGCATAATTGATGTGACTAAATAGTTTAATCAGGAGAATATTGGAAATATTTGTTACACTTTTAGCCTCCTTTTGTATTGCTCTAGGATAAAAACTGTGGAGATAACTGAATGTATTGACTAACTCCTCAGGGAATGTGATATATCTTTTGACAGTGAAAATTCCCAATAAACTCTCAGCACTACTAAGGAACAACTCAATGGACCATGTAAACACTTCCTGTCTGTCTGTCACCAGACAGCCACCAGGGGTTACTATAGCTAGACTCTCTACAGAAAGGGTTATGACATCTGCTGAGGGGCAGATGAAGGGGTCTGGCTTACCCTATTTTCTATGGTGAAGCTACAGTTAGTTAATTTGTGATGAATAATGCCTTAGTGGAGTTTACCAAAAACCTCTGCTTGTAGGGCCTTGCAACAAAGAGGAGAATGTTTAAGCCGAAAAAATGCTTAATATCTTTAAAAATATCAAGCCAGGCTGTTTTTGTGTGTTACCCTATGAAAGGCCCCACAAGGAGGTGGAGGAGCTGAGGTGGGCAAAGAGGGGAGTGTGGTAATCTCAAAGAGCCTGGTAAGCTGGACAGCGATTTTCTTTCTCTGTGCCAGGTAAAATCAGCACAGGAGCACTTAATCGCTTGTTGTTCTAAGGTATTAAGTGAATACATTTTTTCATGGCCCACCTGCTAGTGTAACTAATTAACAGCCATTCTCATTAATTACATTGATCAGGATCATAAAATAATTTCAAATTGCTGAACATGATCAGCAGGAGTAAAATGGTTTCACTTTAATCCCTTAATGATTTTTTCATGATTAATCAAACAAAATATATGTAGTTATTTGATCCTTTTTTCATCTTAGAACTGAAACTCAGGGCAATTATAGTCGACATAAAGTTGATGCAAACAGAACTACGTTTCATGCAGTAGCTAATTAAGCAATAAGACACAATGGGGTGGGGGTATATGATTATCATGAGATAATCACCTCCCTGAGGAGTCACAGAGCAAAAGGTACAGTTAGTACCTCTGCTCCCACAGGGCTGTGATTACCTTCGCGTAACCATGTATCCTGCCGGCACCTTATTGCTAATCGGAAACTCTTTTCATTTTACACAGAAATAAATTGAGGAAAAATGACTTTGATCATAGGAAATGGCTCACTGCAGTATAAAGGTTTCATCTATTAATAGTGACAACATCAATGCATACTTTGAAAGGTTAAATAATCAACCATGCTGTTCTCACATCATCAATAGGAGTTGGGGGGATTTTAAATTGATTGTTTACACTTTGAAGAGTACATACATCTGGTGGTTTGGGTGTGTGAAATGTAGTCTACAAATGCTCATACATCTAATAATTAATGTTTGATTTAATTGGAAAGGTCTTGCTTTTAAGGTACTAGACATTTTTGAATGAAATTATAAAAGAATAGTAAGGAAACTCATTTCCAAAGTCTAAAAAAGAGAAAAAAAATAATTTGCTAAATTTTGGCCATAATTCCTCAAATTGCTGCCAGCATTAAAATTTTCACACCATCTTCCAGCCAGCAACAAGATGTGACAATTGGAACACAAGGCCATTTAGGTGAAGGAGATAGTTCTGGCTCTGAGACATGGCTCGTCCCCTTCCCTCTCCCCATAAATGAATAAACAAAATAAAACTCAAACAAACAAAAACAAAGTAAAATGACCAGTATCCTTCCTGTGCCATGGCCAGGTGGCAGGGTGAGAAGGCCCTGCTTCCTAGAGTGCCACCATCCCAAGCACTAGTGTTCTCCTATCCTTGCCTGCATACTGCATGCCGTGGGAAACCTGAATTCATTCCAACCACTAGACTTAGTTACTTCTTCATCTAGGAACAATAACGGTGTTAGAGCAGGGGTCACACAAAAGAAAAGCAAAATAAACAGACAAAAACCTACTACCCTTTCCAGCAACTTCTAAACAATACAGAGTATAGATAGAATCTAATGATTGACAAACATAGCTTTGGCTACCCTGGCTGTGTAATGTCTTGAACGATTTCGTTCTTTTTAACTGTAAAGAGATCCTTTGTAAACTTTAATGATATTAATCAACTAAACTTCTCTTTTATCATGAAAAATAACTATGTATCTGAGTTATGCCTAAAACAATCAGATTTATTTCCTTTCATATTTCCCTTCTGTTGGGCTAAATAATTATGGCTTTCTCAAAAGTGGTTTCTTTAAAACCATCTTTCTCTATTTTAAGTCTAGAACGGTAACAGAGTAGGTAAATAGTTGTTGGCTCTTGAAGAGGTTTATCCAAATTTGCCCAAGTTTGTCTCAAAATTAGAATGCCTGGTTTGGCATCTGTGGACTTCCTCAAGGAAACGCAATCATGTACTTATTGTGACCCTGTGAAATGAATATAAATTGTGTCATATGCAGGATGCATTACTGACTTTATGACATGTATACTTTGAAAATTGAGTACATCCTATATATAAAAGCATCCTTCAATTTCTTATGTTTTTAAAGTAAGTTGGTTAACAATATGATGAATTTAAAGATATGTATGTAAAACAATTGGACACCAGATTCAGGAATTTTCCTTAACGTGTTGGTAAGTTCTATCTTTGAAAATAAGAGTCTCACTTTAACCTTGCTAAACCTTCAATTGAAGCCATTTGGCTTGATCAGTTCAAACATTTGACTTGATGTGGCTCTGCTTGGCATGGGGTTCTCTACCATAGAGAAATACTTTTTGTGGTCAGGGTTATGAATGACCAAGACTGTTGAAAAACAAAATAGGCAGAAGATACAGGCAATCAGTATGATCTTGAAACATTGGCTTCATAATGAGTCTACTGGTCTCTCAGCTTATCTTGGGTTCACAGCAGCACTCAAACTTACATTATGTATTACGAAGAGGAAATGTCAGTTATTAACTTAAGTAGCATAGGTACAAATTGTAAAAGGGCTTTTAAAGTGCCAAATGCTGGAAAAAGGAAATTAAATGTAGTTATTTATGATAGAGATTTAGAAATACTTAGATTTGTTCTTGGAAGACCTGGCATTTAGATTTTAAATCATGTTCAGTCCTCGAACTTGAACAATTCATGTAAAAATAAGAAAAAAGGCATCTTCCCCTATAATCATCTAAGTGCATATGTGTGTTTGGCCATGATTTCTGCTCCCCCATCCCCCAAAGCAATCAACCATCAGAACTTTCTCCTTCAATAAAACATAACACTTTCTTCTGTCTGGTGAGTTGAAATGATGACAGGTGAAAAAATTGACAAGTGAAGGACATTTGTAAACCTCTTTCAATTGAGATTGATTTTTGGTTTTTGTGTATGTGTGACTCTTCCACATTTAGTGGATATCATCTGGAGAGATCTTTGCACTTGTAAACATTACAGGTGTTTTGATCTTTCCAAGCTAAGGAGACTTGGTAGTCTTGTATGGAATTTAGCAACACAATAGGTCTTTAGATGGATAGTCCCCATGGTATTAATGAAGTGCCATTTAGGAACTGCTCATTGGCCCAAACAAGTGGGAGGACAGCTTGGCGAGACAGATGGAAAGGGCTGCTTTAAGAAGGGATCAGAAAAGGCATTGCTCCTCTGCCGGCCTAAATCCACTAATCTGATGTTATTATTAGCAATAAGGAGCAGTGGCCAGAAGAAAATCTCATTCTCTACAAATGTCATTTAAATAGGACTCTGATATTTTCTGGTCAAGTCAACAGGCGTTATTCAAATACTGAGCACTTTATTTGTAAATGCAAGAGGGAAAGAAAACCTTCAGTTCAGCAGTTCTTAGGATGTCAGCTTACTAGTATTGATTAATCGTTCAGTAGTGGCAGCTGCTTCTTTATTAATGTGCAGCTCACCATACAAAAGATATCAGGTGTAGGAAGTGTTTGTTGATAATTCACATTTTCTCGCAATGTGGCAGAACCTACTCTGACTTATTCAACTACTGTTCTTAGAAGTTCACCTCCTTCCATCTCCAGATGCCTGCCACCCCCAAACTCCCTGTACCCACTCCCAAGACAGTTAGTAGGCTGAGCCTCCGTCAAGCAGACAGTGACTGCAACATCAAAAAGAATTTGGAAATATTTTAAAAGTGCCCCAAGCTAAGTGTACAGAAAATGCAAAGGATCTGAGGTATGAATGAGCTTGGCAAGTTGGAGAAAGAGAAAGGAGGCCAGTATTGGCAAGAAAAGAGTAATTAAGTTGGAGAGTGGCATGAAATGAAATAAAAGAAGTAGGCGGAGACAGATATTGTACGGCCTGGCAGGCCATGGGAAAGAGTTAGATTTCATTCTGAGAGCAGTGGGAAGTTTTTGGAGAATTTAAGTCAGGCAGTGACAAGATTTGATTTATGTTTTATTAATAAAAATGTAGTCCTCTTCCATATGGAGAATGGATTGGAGGGTGTGGGATTGGAGGGGGTGATAGTGGAGGATGAGAGAAGAGTTGAATGTTTGTTATGGCAGTTTTCTAGGTGAGAGTTGATTCTGACTTGGGTCAAGGTCATAGAAATATAAATGGAGAGAAAGGGAATACATTTTGGAGGTAGGTAGATGAAATTTGCTCATGGGGTTGAGTGAACAAAACGAACCAATAAATGACTTGAAAGTGATCGTTGGGGCCATATAATGAGAAAAGGCCGAAGGACAACAGGCAATGTAGAGTAACAGTTAAGAGCTCCAGTTTTGCCATGGAGCAGCCTTGATTTTGATCCTTGGACATATTCTCTAAGCTTCATTTTCTTAATCTGTAAAAAGTGAATAGTAGTAGCCACTACAAAGGGTTTTTTTTTTTTTTTTCCTTTTTTTTTTTTTTTTAATGGAATCTGTAAGGACTAATGCAGGTAAAATACTTAGCACACTGCATCATAAATAATAAATGCTTAGTAGATAATTACAAAGGAGTCTTAGGAGAGATACAACTTTGGAAATTCATATAAGTTTGTTTAATTAAATAACTGATGGGACTTCCCCCTCTTCCAATATGAAGTTTCTGATTTGACACATTAAAAAGTCAAGAATGTGTCTAGTGAGTCAAGGGTAATGTCAGCAGCACATCTGGCTACCTTGAAAGATTTACCTCCACAAACCATAAGAAATAACAATATAGGAAAAGTAAATTCTACACAAAACCAAATTCTTTCAGGATAATTTGAAGACAGACAGTGCCAAATGTGAAATCACTATGTGTAAAGAGGAAAAAAAAAAGTCACCAAATCTCAGTGTGTGATTTTATGATTCTTCCCTGACTCTGCTCTGATAAAAGACTTTGCAGTCAGCAAGGGGAGACGAGAAAAACTTCGAAAAGGGTCGGTATGTGCAGAATTCCCTAAGTTCTTCTATGCTGAAAACTTTTATTTTCTCCTATATTGGCATCTGAATAACAGACTGGCTAGATATAAAATCTAGCCACTTTCTTTCATTAGGTGTGTTTTTTGTTTGTTTGTTTGTTTTTTTAATTCCCCATCATTGCCTTGGTTTTGAAAACTCTGATGCCAGTCTAATTCTTTTGTGTTCTGTAGCTTATTTGTATTTTAGCGGGAGGCTTTGAGATGTTTATCATTATCTTTGAAATCTAGTTTTGCCACCAAATGCATTGAGCTGATCGTTCTGCATAACTTCAGATATGCAGTGAGCCATTTCAGTGGGCTGATTCAGATCTTTTTCTATTTCAGGAACATTTTCTTGTATTGTAATTTTAATTATTAGCTCTGTAGCATTTTTGTTTTTTCTTTTCCAGGGACCCCAATAATATAAATGTGATTTGTTTTTTTGCCTTTCTTCCATTTATAATACATTATTTCTGGTTCTTTTTGATTTTCTTATTTATGTAATTATCTCAGTTATTTTTCTGTATTTCTTCAATGTCTCTTATTAAATTTCATTTGAATCTATTCTCCCTCGTGCACCTTGTAATTCTTTATTTTTTAGATAATTTTGTCTTTTTCGTTTATTTATTGAGTTTCATTACTTACTTTTAGTTTATTCCTGGGTTTTTTTTAACATATCTCTAATTTTAGGTTTTAGATTTCTAAGTCAAGGCGGATTTTCATATCTTCAAATGCTTTTTTGAGAATACTCTTTTTGAGTATTTTAAATCTTTTTACAGTGTTGGATTATAGTTTTCTTGTACTTTGCAATTGTTTCTTGGAAGGTGGGTTTACTCAACTGAAATTTATAAAATTTCACTTCCTGTGCCATGACACATTCACAAAAATTAATTATATATTAGGTTTCATTGAAAACATGAATAATTTTTGTAAAGTACAAATCGTATAATACAAATAACACACTCCAATTGCAATGCAATAAATTGAGAAATTGCTAACAAAATAAAAACTAGATTGTCATTTTCATCTAGAAATTTTAGTTTATTTTTTATTTTTAAGAGACATGGTCTCGCTGTCTCACCCAGGCTAAAGTGCAGTGGCACGCTCATAGCTCACTGCAGCTTTGAACTCCTGGGCTTAAGCAATCCTCCTACCTTGGCCTCTCAAAGTGCTGAATTAAAGGCATATGCCACTGCAAAAACTCCTGAATGAAAGAGGACATGCAAATTGAAATTACAGATTTAAAAAAATGGAAAATAAAGCACTACATATAACAATCTATGAGATGCATTTAAAGCAAAGATTAGAGAGAAATTCATTTCGTGGAGCACTTTTACCAATAAAAATGAGAGTGCAAATAAATGGGAAAATGCCCAGATCAAAATATTAGAAAAAGAATAACAAAGTACACCAAAAGAAAGCAAAAAGAAGGAATTTATAAAGACAAAATAGAAAATAATGAGGTAGAGAGCAGAATAATAGAGCAAATGTGTTCAATAAATCAAAATTCTGCGTTTTTTAAATTATGCAAATAAACAGCTAATTTAATGAAGAAAAAGAAGTAGAAAGGAAAACTATACAAAATAAGAGATGACAAGAAGGAACTATCCATTAGAGAAAAGTAAGTTTTCAAAAATCACAAGTATTTACTTTTCAGATATCCACATGAAGTTGAAAACCTAGATAAAATCAATAATTTCCTAGAGAAATACATATTACCAAGACCGAGCTCACTTGATTTGAAAAGCTTAAACAGATCAATACCCATGAAAGGAATGGAGAAAGTTACGAATGAACCACTTCACAAAAAACACCAGGCCCTGATGATTTCACAGTTCCAAAACTACTCTGTGAATATTAGGGTTGATCAAACTGTGAATATATGTTATTTGAATGACATATTAATATATGTGAATATATGATAATGAGCTTAGGTTTCTCACTGTTGGAAAAAGGAGTTACAAATTAGCAAAGGGGGGAGGCCAGATTGAAACTTGTGTTGGAACTCATGTTTGATAGGTGATAGATAGATAAATAGATATAAACGTGTACATTCCCATTATTTCCTAGCTTGGTTTGCTGAGACAGCCTAGAAGTAATGACATCCTTATAGCAATAAGCACACCTTGCACCCAGATCTTAATTTCTAAATACCATACTCTGAGAAGTGAAATCAGGGTCTCTTGGTGAAGTAGTTGAGTCTGGCACTGGGGCCAGAAAACTGTAAACTAAACCTATAATATCTTGTGATGCTAGAAATAAGGAAGTGTTAACAAGCAATCAAGGTGTCAAAAGGACAAAGGACAAAGGAGCCAACACCAAAGAGCACCTAATGGTCAAATCATGGGCAATTTAAATAACAAAACAAGCAGTAATAGTAATGGGTTATGGTCCATAGAATAAAATAAATATCCATGAGTTCATACTGCTATGAATCAATGAGTGAGTGAATGAATGGAGTACAAAGTCACTATTAGTGAAAGACCATGCTGTAATTATCACAGGCAAGATCTAACAATGAATAATTCAAGGAATCTGAGTTTTGGAATCTGGAAGATTTGGCAAGAGCTTTTACTAGCTTAGTGAGCATGGGAGCCAGTTACTTTACCTTTATGAGATTCTGTTTCTTCATCTTGAGACCATAGTAAGGTCTCAATATTCTTGCTTTACATTTTGTCATCTATGACCCTAAACATGGTACATGGCACACGAAGCCAATTTCTTAGGATTCTACATTGCATTTAGTTGTGTCTCCTTGGTTTCCTCCAATCTGCAACAATTAATTCCTCATCTTTCTTCATCTTTCATGATCATGAGACTTTTTATGAATCCTGGTAGTCACTTTGTAAAAGTTTCCTCAATTTGTGTGTATCCTAGATTTTGTCATGATTATATACGAAGTTATGCCCTTGGGCAAATACCACAGAAGTAATATTGTAGTTATTGTACTTTTCTCAGTGCATCACATCAGGGAGTTCAAGATGCCAATAATCTTAGTTGTTAAAGTTACTCTTTTTCCCTTTTTAACTGGTCTAAATTCGGGGGAGATATTTTCAGACTATGCTAACACCCTGTTTCTCCTCAAATATTCAACAGAATAATAAGATGAGTATTTTGAGAAGTTGATGATACCTTGCCATCTTCAGAACTGCTGCTAAAAGGGAATATTTAATATACCATGTAAAGAGGCGATTGTGTTTTGGAAACTAGAAGTCAGTGTAGAACTATAATTTAGTTTTGTTGCACTTACTGAAGTCCAGGATAGAATATGACCCTTGAGAGTAGAGTTTTCTGTAAAAAGGGACAAAAAATGCCATGGTCAGGTATTGGATTATATAGTCTGGGAAGATGTATTCCAGGACTTACAGCACTGGTTTTGACATACCAAATGGCTTTATGAAGCTATCATAAGGTACTCAAAGCAAAATTAAGTTTAATTAGTATACACACAGTCACATAACAATGCAGTACTTCTATAAAGAAATGGGAAAGATGTCATGAAATCTAAGAAGCACAGATATGGAATTGCATCTTCGGAATCCATGGAAAACTCTGGCTATCTGGTGACTTTTGTGTAGTTGCTTGGCTCTGAAGGAAGCTAAGGCTTGTATTATTTATTGGTAGGGGAGTCAGTGGAATACTTTATTTTAATTAATTAATTTTTGGGGGACAGAGTCTCACTCTGTCACCCTGGCTGGAGTGCAGTGGCATGACTGTAGGTCACTGTAACCTCAGACTTAGCCATCTTCCCACTCCAGCCTCCCAGGTAGTTAGAACTACAGGCATGCACTGCTCATGTCCCCATGCCAGCTAAAAAAAAAAAAAAAAAAAAAAATTGGTAGAGACGGGGTCTCACTGTGTTACCTGGGCTGGGTGAAACATTTTAAACACTTCTTTAGACATCTCCAAAGTCTACATTTTACATTCTTGTCCTGAAATCCAATCTTAGTTTGTAATGGCATATATGTGTAAAGGTGCTTTTAACAACACGAATGTTTAGTGTGGCGTAGAAAGTCCTTGAGCCAAATCCTACCTTCAATGTGCACTTAAGTTTCCATTAAAGGAGAGTGGCAACTGAGCTTATAGAGCTGAGGGTAACATTTGAATTATTCTATAAGAAATCAGGGTACTAGGGACTAGGATATTGAATTTCACTTTTCCCCATGCTGACATTGACTTTCCTCTGGAGCATCACCAACTAGCGGGATCTAGTTCAGTTGCATGATTTTTTGTTTTTCTTCAGTAACCAAAATCCAGAGATACAAATCCAGGGCTTAGGGGGCTTGCATATAGTTTTGCCATATTCCTGAGGGTTTGTGAGAGCTTAATCACTTTCACATTTTATTTATAAAGCAAATGTTCCATGACATTGAAACATTAAATGTATTATACTCAGTCATGTGCAATGTATAATTTTCTAAAATCTCTGATTAATTTAATATGGGTGATTTTCATTCTTTGATATGTGGCCTTGGTATAATTTATAACAAGCTATAAATATTTGAAATGCTATGGAAATGTGGTTTGAGGAATAGTATTAATACCTGCCTTCTATTCTAGTTGGGTTATATTAAGTTCTGAATGTACATGGATATGTTTCTGGGATATGATTTGATCTGTGGTCTGTCTGTGTGTGTAGTGACTGGCTGAATTAAAAGGGGTTCTCACTATTTTCTTAGCTTTTGCTCTGAAACCAAGTCTAATTTTGGGAGTTTTATAGCAGCATTCCTTTTCTGTACTTTGTAATTCCTTGTAGAAGCAGAAATGCCAAAGTACTTCGTGTGCTAACTCCTCTCCTTCTTACTCCACACACCCTTCCCAACTCAGTATGTGCATTATAACCAGGAAATAAATAACACGGTCCCTGTTAAAGCCTGTACCCTGAGACACACACATTGGATATGGTCCTCGTGACATTCGTCCTGTCATGGTATGGGTCAGCCAACCTGCCCAGGGAACTATAAGAATACGGGTTGTCTTTAAATCTGATCCCTTCCTGCTTCCTTGGGAAGGCAGGTGAAAGGGGCAGCCTCTGAGCTCAGTGGCCTAAGCTTTGCCCCTCCCACATCCATCTTGTTCTTAGGAAGGGAAAGAGTGAGTGCAAAGCAGAGCCTGTGAAAGCTTTTGGCTTTCCCTGAGCACTTCCTGGTCTCCACTACTGAGTAATCTGAACCTCATGAGCCTCACTTCCCTTATCTGTCAATGATGGGTAATAATAATGCCTATCTCATAGGATTGTTTTAAGAATTAGAGATCGCACATGTGAAGAGAGAGAGAGGGGTAGAAGAGTGAGAGCACTCATGCATACTTAGTACATAGTATGGGTGCATTGTTATTGTCACTGTAGTTCTTTCCCCTGCTATTAATAATTCTAACTGTAAATGACTTGGTATTGAGTCACAGGTGGTGAAACAGCCTGTTTGTTGCTCATTTGGCAGTTAATGGCCAATCCAGTAACACAGCGTGGGATTCCTGATTCCTACTTTGGGGTTTATTCTACCTGATCATGATGCTCTTTGTCCTCCCAAGATGGAGAATGGAGACTATGTAAGGCTCAGAGACTCCAGTTAGTATTCCATATTTAATGATATCTATGTTTTTGTGCATTTCCTTTCAAAACAATAAAAACCAAAGTGAAGCAAAACAGAGAACAAATATTCTTGCAAATAACATTTAGCGAGGGCAGAGGAAATTGTACTTCCCTTTTCTGTTTTTCCCCCTTTCATTCTGAGTGAGCCACAGTATTACATGTAAAAGTTGTGTAGCTGCATCTTTTTTCTTCGACAAGATGAGTGGTTTATGATTTATGGAATCAGCTTGGGATTTACTTATACAAGTGAACTTCTGCCATTCCAACTGCATTTCCAGTGGGTAATGTGCCTGGAGAGGTGTGGGGGTTGGTGGTCAGGCCGCTGCCCAAATCTGGCATTTGGGAAATGGCATCAGGTTATCTCTATATAGGCATTACAATCCCTTTAAAAGGTATTGAGGGAGCTTGTTAAATGGGAAATAAAGCTAAGGAGGAAACAATGCTGAATGAATTATATTAGCTGACATTGAAAGCAGTAACTTATTAAAATAATGCTTTATAATTATTTTACTTAGCCCAATGTTTTTCAAATATTATTCTGTCTTCCCAGTATTCCTAGCAGAGACATGGAAAACAGGCCCATTTATCAGCTATATGATGTGACGGTTAAATGGAAAGTTGGGCTAGATTTTCACTTGTGTGAATTTGCACCCTGGAAGTTGGACATTCATAGTCAAGTGGTCTGGCAGGTAGGGGAAGCCCTGGGTGAATGGTGGTTGTTTTATGCAGTGAGATATTTGGAAGGTAGGTTTTCTTTGGAGAAGTTGGCTTTGCTGTCTTGTCTCCAATTTGTTGAAATTAAACACTACATTCAGGTAGTATGGTCTAATGGTTACAGTAATATTTGTGAAGATGAGAAATGTATTTGTATACACATAAGATATATTAGTTTCCCATGGCTGCTGTAACAAATCATCACACACTTAGTGGCTTAACACAACACAAATTTATTTTCCCACAGTCTTGGAGTTCAGAAATCTAAAATGGGTTAGCAGGGTTACATTCCTTCTGGAGGCTCTAGGGGAAAATCCATGACAGCACCCCCTCCCCAGTACTTTCCCAAACTCATCTTCCTTTGCTTCCTTAAAATGGCTCTTTCTTCAGACAGACTGGGACACTCACTATGCCCTGAGTGGGCTGGCTGAGCCTTACATAGTCTCCATTCTCCATCTTGGGAGACTCCAGTTTCAACTCCTCCATGAAGCCTTGCTTGCCCACTCCAGCCTTCAAGGATTTCTCCTTTCCCTGAACCCACCTGTAGTGGGCCCACCCACTCATTTGGCAGTTGTTAGGGAATGTTTAAAGCAGTTAATTGTCTTTATATGTCAATCGGCCTTATTTTTCCAAATAATTATAATATTGAGATCTGGGGCCATTCCTAGCACATTTGCATGCTTTCCACTCAGCATTTAGTACCTAGTAAGTCTTAGATACATATTTCTTGATAACAGCATGTGTGAATAGGGATTAACTTTGCAGGGCTTTTGTTCTGGGATTTATTTTCCTATGCTATTAATCAGGCACTTTATGCCATTTAAATTTATTGACATTTAATTTCTTAGGAAACCCCCTCAGTCTACCATAGAGAATTATGTACTGACTCATTCTCATGACTGTGAAACTATATGAAAGTTCGTGTAAGTTTTGTGGTAAGCTAGACACCTTTTATAGTTCTGACAATAGCGACTTTTCCTAAGCCTCAGTCCATGTATCAGACTAGGCCTATTTAAAAAGAGTTCTTATCTATGGAGATTTTTCCTCCCTGCTTAAGATGTCTGAAACCTCTATTAACAAAGCCCTCTCTTCTTGTGCATTATATTTGTAAGGCATAATCTTTGTAATTTCCTCCAAGGATTTCCTCAATATAAAAGACGAAACTGTTTTACCAAAGCTATTGAATAGACATTGTTTTTCTAATAGGGTATTTTCCACCTGATGCTGCTGTTGCTGCTGCCAAACTAAGAAGTATATGCAACCATGTTAGCAAATGAACATGCTTCTAAAAATAGACACAGCATATGTGGAAAAACATTTCTAGAGACTTACAAGGTAAAAAGGAGACATGATCACCAGACCAGTCCTAGGTTTGTGGCTTATATAAGACCTGGATTGGTAAGCTGTTTATTGTCCTTGTGGCAGCCCAGTAACTGGAAGAAACAACATGCTAGCTAAGGCCAGACATTTTGTACAAGAGAATTTTCTGATTAGTAAGAAAAGGTAACCAATGTGCAAATATTTGTGATCCAATTGGTGACATTTCCCAAGTGCTTTTGAGACCTTGGAGAATGTGGCCTTCATGAAGTCATTCTTTGGTTCTCTTTCCCCCTTTTTGAAACTTGGCTCTTGAAAAGGTGGGGGAGGGAAAAGGGAGGTGGCCAATCTTTTAGAGAAGTTACAAAATAATCACTGTAGTTGTGTCAAAGCTGCCCTTTGAGACTATAATAATGATCACATCATAGATTTTAAGGCAGTCTTTCACTCACAGTTTCTAAATTGGAGAGGCTGTTTCCAGGAGACTCAATAGTGACCATAAGGATTGTTGTTAGGCTCCATTATGGCCTGCTTCCATTTTACATCCCCTAATATATTAGGCCATAGAAATCAGAAGTGTGAATTCAGCCTTTCATTTATCATTGTACCTCCCCACTTATCATTAAATCCTTAATTTTGAAGGCTCAAGTGGCCTATTGTGCTGGCAATTAGCCAATTGCAGGTGCAAAATCTTGATGGCATCCATAGGGAGGCCTTGGTGGGAATTGTCTGAAGAAATGGATCCCTCTTTATGCACTTGGATGCAGAATTTGTGAGGGGATGAGTGTAAAGAATATTAAATGCATAACAGATGACATCCCAGGAAAGAATTGCAAGTGAAAATGAATGTGAAATTGCTTGTCTGCAGATTGACCTTCTTTGATTAGGCAAAAAAGACCCTTCACCCTAAGCCCTTTACAATAGAAATACCCAGGGTACAGTGGGAATGGAGACATTTAGAGGTATGCTCCATCCTTGACATCTGCCTAAAGAGTTCAATAATGGGGTGGTCTTCCATGCCTTTCCATCCCTATTCAATACCAAGGCAAAATGTTCGGGCTTGGAATGTGAGCCCCAGCACAATTTAGCCCCCAGCTTTTTCTCCCATCACATGCCCTCGTAAGCCCTGTGCTATAGTCTCCTGTTGTCACCCGAGCCATAGCTCTCTCTCTCTCTCTCTCTCTCTCTCTGAAATTCCTTTCCCTGCTTTATATACTTTAAGTGATCTGTAAAGATGCACATCAGGTCCTCATCACTTCTGAGAAACGTTTCCAGGTCATTCTAGCCAAAGATAAAATCTTTATCCACCACATTCCTGCTGCACTCTGTATCTCTGTTTTGTACTTAGCCTTGAATTAGAGTGATTTATGTCTCATTGATTTGTGTACTCCTGTAAAACCTAGCTTGGTGCTTTGGCACCGGTTCATTAAATTAACAACAACTGTATATTCAGTTTAGGAAAAACTTGACATAAGAAAATCTGAGCACATTCTTCTAAATAAGATATGTAAGAATTGGCAACTCATTAACAACTTAATAGAGAGGCTGGGGGGACCGTCAGAGACGGAGAGCTGATTGGGATAAACTATCAATTGATGCAATTAGAAATAGAGACAAACCATTTTTAAGACTATAATCAGAGAGAAAGTGGGAATTGACTGATGATAGCTTAATTTACATACAATTTTGCATACCTACAAGCTTTGCTTTATTTTTATTTTTTAGTCTGCTACACCTTTCTGAAATTTCTTGCATTATTGTAGAAGTAGGTGGAAAGCTGAATTGGCCCTTTGAATAAGAGCAATGTCTGTTAGTGCCATTTATGAATCTAATGCTAGAGACCAGATTGAAGAAATGAGATACAGTATTCTATTTTCAATCACCTGGAGGAGTGATCCCTGCTTGGCAAGGTGAACATAGATGAGATGCACTTTTGTCTCATCCTAGCCAGCAGGATTTGGAAAGAACAACCATCAGAGTCAGCAGATTCAAAACTACTATAGCAGGCCACCTCCTCCATATCCTTTCCTCCCTCCTTCCCTCCCTCCTTCCCTCCCTCCCCTTCCTTCCTTCCTTCCTTCCTTCCTTCCTTCCTTCCTTCCTTCCTTCCTTCCTTCCTTCCTTCCTTCCTTTCTTTCTTTTCTTTCTCTTTCTTTCTTTCTTTCTCTTTCTTTCTTTCTTCTTTCTTTCTCTCTCTTTCTTTCTCTCTTTCTTTCTCTTTCTTTCTTTCCTCCTTTCTTTTCTTTCTTTCTCTTTCTCTCTCTTCCTTTCTCTCTCTTTTTCTTTCCTTCTTTCTTTTCTGCCTTTCTTCCTCCCTTTCCTTCTTTCTTTTTCACCCTTATGTTTCTTTACAGGCAAGGATAAAGGACTAATCAGTTTTCCTTAATGAATAAATGATTCTACGCAAGAGAAAGGGGAAATGATCATTTAATAACTTTATATTATTTCCCCACACCTCCCTTATTTCTTTAGCCCCAAAGTGAACATATATTTCTGTTGGCTGGTATAATTCTTTGCCCGACTCCAAAATGTTGTCATCAGTTCTTGAAGGTTTGCAGCAAGTTTATATGTCTTTTGTCACCCAGCACAATTCATGCCTGCTTTTTCCTCCTGTGACTTCCATACTAGCGAGGATTAAAGCCCATTTTAGCCTAAGCAAAACAAAGTTAAGAGGGTAAAATATGCAGCATGCAGAATCAAGAAATGCAACAATGCACTCAGAAGCCAAGGGCTTACTCTCCTCAGCTGATGCACCATTTCAAGTCTCTGTCACTGGCTTTCTTGCACATAGAAGGTATGTGATAACTTTGGAAGAGTTAGAATGGAATTTTGCATTGATAGTGTCATTTGGTGGTTTAAAGTTTAGATGGAGTTGTCAAACCATTATCATGGCTCTGCATCCTAATCTCTAAAAGAAAATTACTGTATGTGAAATTAAAATGAATCGTTTCTGATTTTCCCATCTCTTTTCTATTCATGCCTTTAGGGGGCCTTTAAGGACTAGAGGACAGAATATTATGAAAGGAGGTAGATTTATTTATTCTACTCATGAGAAGGCCCAATGCTCTTGGCTTCGCCGCCTGTGAATCATCATGTCTTTCCTCCCTTGAAGGATAAATATGGCATTCATTCCAACCCATTTAGCCCATTATTCCTTTGTATATAAAATAGGTCCAATTAAGACATTCTTGTGTTAATTTCTGCATTCTATGTATGGCTAGAAAGAATTTAAAAATATCCATCACAGCAAATGTCTCAAAATGTTTCATGCATACTGAGCATACCACTCTTGCCCCCCTCCCCAACCCAAAGGCAATAATTCACCCAATCATGGAGATTTGTGATTTTATGTTTTCCACTTACCTACATTAAGGCTCTGTGTATGCATAATTCAATATTTAGATGAGGCCATATATTTGTAAATATCTGGTGTTTTTACTAAAAATTTTCATTTTTATCCAGATGTCTGACATCATAGAAAATCAGTCTAAGAATCTACTCTTTATATGTTAACTCATTCATGGTTACTCAAGCATACAAACAGAAAGAGACATGCTTACCTTGTTCTTGTCTGCAACCCCTGCCCCTCCTCAACCAGTGAAGGGGTGAGATCATCATATTCTGAAGTGTCTAACTGAAATTTCATTATGTGTCTTCCACTGGTCATGGAAATTCATTAGACAAGCCACTCTGGACTTTAATCTTCCATTTACTAGCCATATGATCTTGGGGAAATCATTGAGCTTCTCTTTGGAGCTGGCTTCTTTAACTCAAAAATGAAAAGAACCCAGGGAAGAGTTGAGATCTTGTAATTGCAAAGACTCCACTGCAACCCAAAGTTCTGTGAATTTCTTTACCTCTACCTTGTCTGAAAATTAACAGTTGATGAATATTATTGTGCCAGTGTCCTTTGTGTTATAATTTAGCATACTTTGAGGTGATGTTGACATCTTGTGTAAAAGTTGGTATACAATAACCAAAAACATAGTTTTCAAAATTTTGAAACAAAAGGACAACATTTTCAAAGACCCCTTGAATGTTGAGTGTTGCGTGTTGATGCAATTCACACTCACCTTATGTTTACTCCTTGTAAAAAACCTTTCTTGTATATACCTCTTCGATAAAATCAGCATGTAAGAAGCTCATACAAAATATGTATCCTCAAGATCGTGTAATATTTGGTTACTAAAAAGATTCACTGCCAGAAGAGATACAACAAAGTTCCTCTGAATTATGAAGTAAAATTTTGAATTGAAAAATGTTGCTTTCCATTGAAAGGTATCTTTCCACAAGGGATAACATGATGATAGATCTTTACACAAGAGTGACATCCAGGGAGAGCATTTAGGGTATATATACGATGAACCTTACTTATTTTCTCTTTCTCTCTCTCTGAGTGTATCTGTACATTTATATTTATGTGTGTATATATTTATATATGAACATCTATAGTTTATATTATTAGAAGATGAAAGTTATTTATAACCTGAATTATGTTCTTTCTGTGACTAACTCTTTAAAAATTCTAAACATCTGTTTGAGTCATTAAAAATATCTTATTTTCTTACCTAAGGGACTCTTGAGGTTTATAGCTTGTGTTAGTCTGTTGTCATGCTGCTATAACGAACTGCCCAAGATTGGGTAATTTATAAAGGAAAGAGGTTTAATTGACTCACAGATTCACAGGGCTGAGGAGGCCTCAGGAAACATACAATAATAGTGGAAAGGGTAACAAACATGTCCTTCACATGGTGGCAGGAAGGAGAAGTGCCGACCAAAGGGGAAAAAGCTCCTTATAAAACCATCAGATCTTGTGAGAACTCACTCACTATTACAAGAACAGCATGGGGGTAACTGCCCCCATGATTCAATTATCTCCACCTGGTCCTGACCTAGACACATGGGGATTATTATAATTCAAGGTGAGATTTGGGTGGGACACAGAACCAAGCCATATCATAGCCTTGAGATTGAATGGATCTAATTAAAAAAAAAATACCATTTCATTCCTTTACAAATATTTTCCTTTATGATGGCATCAGCAGAAATTGGTACAAGGTGGATTTTCATGAGGGCTTCATGTTAGCTGGGACAGTTTATGTAGGCATGGTTATCATTTTCTTATGAAGGAGGGAAACAGATTGACCAAAGGGATTCTGCTATTCGTAGAAGTGAGCAAGTACTGAACAGGGAGAAATTTCTAGTCAAAATGGATGCCTACTGAACAAGATTTTTGAAACTGGAAGAGTATGCTGCACCTTTTGTCTTGCTCATGGCCCTAGACCCCACTGCCTGATAACCACCAGAAGGAAAGAACTCCCTATGCCACTGAGTGAAGTTATGATGCAACCTGTCCAGAGGCCAAAGAATATTAAATGAGAACACCCAAGGACACCAGAAAAATTGAGATAAACATTCTTTTCTTCCTGTTTTTTCCTCAACTTCTTCTATTCTATTTTCCTTCACTATGACCTATTATTCATCTTCAAAATCCCTCGAAGTGGCGGTTTTGAAGGATTCCACAAATAGCCTTGTATACAACCCCTCATGGCTTTCATAAAGACCCTGTCATTTGTCCTGCATGAGTCCCTCCTGACCTCTCTTATCCTGGGGCTACAGACTTTCTCCAAGATAGCTCAGGTGCTAATGTCAGCAAAACAAAACTGATAATGATTGGTACTGTGTGTGGGAGTGCAGTCTGACTATTGAAACAGCACTAGAACAAGAACTTTGGACCAAATACATAGCTGAGCCCCGAGGTTGTATTATAAAAATGAAATCCCCCAACTTCCTTCCCTCACACACTTCACCTCATTTTGCTGGATGGCTCCAATATCATTTATGAACATATTCTTTACCAGAACTGTTAACCAATAGATTGAGAAAAAGTGGGTTTCATCTTTTATTCCTGTTATTAATCTTCCAAAAGTTGGTAAGATCTCCAGAAGATGAGAGATTGTTGGAAGATGGAATGCTGCATTAATTTAAGACTTCTCTGTGTTGATAGAATATTCCACATATGCCTTCTGTAAACAACTGTGTGGGAAAGAGTTATCATAGTCCATGTATCTGAACTCACCGTTGCATAAGCTACACATAGAAATCAAGCGGATGATATGTACCCAAATATTTAACAACAGTTTTTCTCCATCTTGCCTCCCTAGAGGACTTTCCCAAACCACAGTCTTGATGACTGCTATTTCACACTTTGGCTATGTGATTTTATGAGTTCTCTGTGATCTACCAGCATATTTTTATTTGCTTTAGCAATTTTGCCAAGTAATACGTAATTGGAATTATTGTCCTGACAAAGCATTTTCATCAGTGTGATTAGAAATACGTAATTTTGAAGAGTGACAGTAATTGCCACCCCAATGTATGCACTTTTGTGTTTAGCTCAGAGGGACTAAGTCCTTAGAATGTCGATAACATGAGTGTGCAGATGTAGTCAGCATTGTCAAACTCTGGAGTTCAGTCTTAACAGAACTGTCACCAGGACTGGAGTCACAGGTGTCAGTTTTTCTTAGGGAAGAGTGTCTTGGGTCATTGGTTGCATAAAGTAAGGCTTGTCTCTCATTGCTACTCAGTAGTCTAGTAAGTGATTTTCTTAGGAAATCCATACTTTGTGGTTTGTGGCTAGCAAATGTGAAGGGAATGAGTTAGGTGGCAGGGGAGCTGTGTTTGTAATAAAGATTGTTTTCATTTTTCCAATAACTCTTTACCTTCATACCATTGTTATTCATAATATGTGCCTTCGAACTCCCAAAATGTAAGGTAAGGACCTTTACAAATATATCTTAATTCATTCATTTTAGAGAAACTGAAATGTACAAATTAGTGCATTTTATCTCTGCTGGTTAATTTCTGAATCACTCATTATACCCTGGGTTCAATAAAAAAAAATCTATATCCTTCTTATAGTGATTTTTGGGTTGTAATATAGATGGACTTTACTCTGGAAAAGACATTCTCATCAGAAGACCTGGATTCCAGGCTCTCTAATATTAATTTTGAGCATGCTTTATGATTTTGAGCAACTCTTTTTACATATCTCTACCTTATCTTACCTACTCCTCCCTACTGGGACTTTTATTTTTCCTCTAGGACATATCTGGAGCTTGTTGCCTCCAAAGGAAAAGCAGTGCCTCTTTAACCTCCAATTTTTAGCAACTGTAGTAACCACCCATTTCATGAAAACCTTTTATCAGAACTGCCAACTCATACCATAAAGGATGGATTCATATTTTTCAACTCTTCTATTTTCTGGTCTGCCCTTTGTTGGTGATTTCAATGAGTATCAAAATAGAATCCTTGCACAAATAACATAACTCTCAGATAGAAAAATAATGATAGAAAACACTCTCAAGGGAGAGCTGTGCAAGGCAGTGAATGCCTATGAGCCAAGCAAGCACCTGAGTTTGGAAGAGACAATTCCAGGGAGCTGTCCTGGTCTAGCTGCCATAGCAGAAGTGATGGCAGGAGCTAAGGACATACCAATTTTTATCCTTTCCTGAATCATGGGATCTGTGATTAGAGCAGGAGCCCTTTTATTGGATGAGCTTGGGACAAGTTATTGGTTGGCTAATCAAGAAGTCATTTCAAGCAAGGAATTATTTAGAAATTTTAACATATAAAGTGTTTTGTTTTAATGTGTATTTTATATATATATTCATTTTCTAATTTTTGGTGGTCTTTTTTGGAGTATTGGATGGCTTGTTGAAGTTCCATGTTGACTTTTTTTTTTAATATATAAACCACACCCTTTATCCATTTCCAGTTTAAATTTATTTAAAGTGGAACAGGACTTACAGGCACTTGGGAAATGATCTCAGCAGTTTTTTAGTGATACATTTTAATCAAGTTTCTCCAGATATTCAGCTTAGTTTTTATAGAAACAGTAAGTCTGTTTTTCACTCATATTTAGTCAGTTTATCTTATATTTGTTTTAATTATGTAATCATAATAACAACTACAATTGGCATAAACTCTCCTGTGGTAAGAACGCAACTCAACTAACAAGAATGCTATGTTGAGGCACTCTATTGAAGAGCCCATTAGCTGTGGATATTTAGCTTTTGTTAAGTAAAATGTGTTAGGATCATCCATTCATTTATTTGTTCTATTTACTGAGCTACCTACTATGTGCCAGGTACTCTGCTAGGTGCTGGGAACATATTGGTGATGCAATAAAATACCACTGACCAGGAGCTT
This sequence comes from Papio anubis, assembly GCF_008728515.1. Taxonomy (NCBI): domain Eukaryota; kingdom Metazoa; phylum Chordata; class Mammalia; order Primates; family Cercopithecidae; genus Papio; species Papio anubis. The sequence continues at coordinate 6,625,595 of NC_044996.1, read as the reverse complement.
ACATTCTAGTGGGTGAGTCAGAAAGTAAACAAGTAAATACAGCTATAGAGGTTTATCCTATTTACTTTAGTCTATTATGCATGATTTGCAATTACTAAATTATGATGTTAACATGTCAAGAGCATTAGGACTATACTGCTAATTTACCCTTGTTACTTTAACATTGTCAATTGTTTACTTGAAATCCAACTCCTGAGTGATTGAAAAGTTTCATATTCTCAAGCCTGAAAGAGTCAAAGTAAACTGGGGCATTTTTGTCATGTGATACCTCCTGATGCTTATAAAATAGATGCAAACACCAGTTGAGGCAGCCCTTTCCGAGAGCTCTGACAATGATTTCTATTCATTCAGTGCACATGGGTTGAGACTGTAGTAGTCAGGGTCCTTCAGAGAAAGAGAACCAGTAGGAGATAGTGTAGATAAATAGAGGGAGAGAGAATTTTAGTTTAAGGGATTGACACACACAATTGTGGGAGCTGGCACAGCTGAAGTCTGTAGGGAAGCCAAGAGGCTAGAAATTCAGGTAAGAGTTGATGTTGCAGTCTGGAGGCAGAACTTCTTTTCTGGGAAACCTTAGCCCTTGCTTGTGAGACCTTCAACTGATTGGAGGAGATCCATTCACATTATGGAAGGTTGACTTTACTTAAAGTCAACTTGTTGTGAACATTAATCACATCTACAAAATCCCTTCCCAGCAACACCTAAACTGGTTTTGACTAGCCGACTGGGGACCATAGTTGATATCTGCAGTTTACCATCACAAGTACCTACTCTATAGGTGCAGTGCTCAGTGTTGGGAGCTGACAGGCTCAGTTTCTACGCTCAAGAGCTCTGAGTCTTGTAAGTCAAGACTGTCTGCCTTGAGTATCAGAACCCTACAATGTAGTAGGGAGTCAAATACTAATGTCTCTTGTGATGTAGTCCCAGGCCAACCTGTGCCAGATTTCTGGCATAGGCTGTTTGCCTATTCCTGCCACTCTCCTTCACATGCCATGTTCTCATTCACTTACTCCTTGAACTCAGCATATTATTTGGTAGCCATGGTTGTATAGTGTTTTAACTAAGTTGTCACTAACCTTTTACTCCAAGTACACTGTAAGCTCTTCAGGGACATTATGTGTTGACATCCCGGCAAGGAGGCTGATGAAGATGAAGTAGGGGCTTGGTAGAAACAATTCAGGTGCAGTGTGTTGCCATTGATTCTAGTAGGAATTGCCCAGAGATTAAGAAATAAAAATAAAAAGTCATCAGATTAGTTCTAAAGGTTATAAAGATGGTATCATATAACATAAAGAGATCCACACGCTGTATTTTTCTGGGCAAATCATTGCTCTTTGCTGACCCTTAGTTTTCTCATATGTAAATGAAAGGGACAGATGAAGTGTTCTCTTTGCTCTAAAAGCCAGTGATTCTAATTGACTTTCATGCAGAAGACCATGAGTGTTATTTAGTATTGAAAGAATGGCAAACACTTGTTTTTTCTAAACCTTTGAAAGGCTTAGAACTGGAAGGAAATTGTTCTTCTTAAGATCTGTGTGAATTGGTGTGCCTTAAAAAAGTGAAATGGTGTGTTTGTATCTCCCATTTCACTGTGCCTAGCTTAGTGCCTGACACCAAGGAGGTGCATATTAATGTTTGCAGAAACTGACTAAAAGAATAACTTAAATATTGGAGGGTTTATTTTAGTCCTAATATTTTATATGAATATGTTATCACTTCCATTATATAGTTCATATATATGTCCCACTCAAACATTTGAATATATATATATACACACACACACACACACACACACACATATATATATGTTTTAACTTGGTCTAGAATTTAAACCACCTCAAATCATATGAGGAACAAGAAGAGTTACATTAATAAATATATAGGTAATTGAAATAAAAATAAACAGTTAATCTGTTTGCATAGAAGACCTGTGTAGGTATTATGTATTAACATAAAATAACCACAGAGTTTCAAACTGCATCAAGCTAGAAAAGCAGCTCCAGATTCATAGTCCCAAATGTGAGCCTCTCCTATCCCAGTTCTTTTGAAAATTCCTGCCTCTTTTAACGTGAGGTTTCATAATTTGGCCAACACATGTGCCTTTAAAGCCTACAGGGTTGGTAGAAGGTCTGTGATAAGCTGGCAGTTTTGTTATTCAGATAGTGATTTTGTCAATGCAATTTGACAAAAACTACACATCTAATTTAATTGTTAAGATGTCTCTAAACCAGTAGCTCTAGACATAGTAAGCTAATGTCAAATAACATAGGCTTATTTTGTATGGGCCAAGTCTTTAAAATTTCTGACTTAGTGGGCAATTTTGAAGTGTCAAATAATGCATCTTCTCACAGTTAAGCTGCTTTGAATCAGCAGAGTTTTGCAGTCCACAGTCCCTTCCCCATCACAACGTCTAACCTCGTCACCAGCCACTTTTTATTTTGAACTCTTCTCCTTTAGCACCTAACTTTGTCATTCTGTATACACAAAGCTATAATGATCTAGGTTAAAATGTATTTGATTCCAATATAACTTAAAAAAAGCTTTCTTGGCATGTATCAGCATTGAAGTTGCTCCCACCTTTTAAAGCTATGCAGCCATATTACCAGCGTTATTTTACTTTGTATACCTGCTTCAATATATGTCTTATATTGCCTGTGCAGATATTTAACTTGCTGATCATAGCAAAATGAGTTTCAACTGATTTATGTATATTTTTTCTTTATGTATAGATACACTTCTTATTGAACAATGATCACCAGAAGGAAAATAAGACTAGATTGTTGAAAATGAACATAATTAGTATTTATTTCTCTTTACATTTCTTTTTGCTTACATCGTTAGTATTTATGAAGCCAAAATAATATTCACAGTTACTTTCAATAAAAGAGAAATTACTACTGCCCGAAACCAGACTGTAGGGCACCCAAAATCCAGATGGAAACTAAAATTTCTGTCACATATCCAATTTTCCCCCATATGGTAACAGTCCTTTTTATACTTGGACATCATCTACATCCTAAACATGTATTCAGAAACATTGATGCGTCTAAGAATGGAGTTATAACAATTGTCCGAGGATGTCTGGAATTTAGTTTGTACTTAGCCCGTAGCAAAATGCAAGTGAACATAAGAAAACCACTTCCAACATTTTGAGTCCTTAGTTATGAGCTCCATTTTCTCCATTGTTCTTTTTTATTTGCATGCCAATCAGATGAGTTTGTCTCTTGTGAATATATCTCTGCAGGCTTCTGTACCATTTCCTTGTGTCTATGAGGGACCTGTCACTCTTCACTGACTTCATCTTAATAATTTGCTTTCCCTGTGGCCTTTGCTTGTCCACAGGGATTAGCTACTCCAAAGAAGGGATACTTAACTTGAGGCTCTAAGCTGAGCAGCCAGGCCCTGTCAATAGCTGTGAATCACTCACTGACTTCTGGACATTCAGCTGCACATGAGCTTCCAGGGGTGCAAGGCTGATGTGTCCCCTGCTGGCTTAGCATGCTGGCCTGTCCTGAGACTAACGTGACTTGTAGAACTGTTACCTTGTCACTGACAGATTTGCTTAGTGGTGCTGACTTTTGGCCCCTTACTCCCCCCGCCAAAGAAAAGGTCAGTGTGGCAAAATAAATCTTCAAAGGACAGGAGGGTGGTCACTCTTTCCAGTCAGAAGGAATATGTAGCTCAGTCAACCTCATTATCAGTCACATCTGGCCTCCCACCAATTACAAGACACTTCGTTTAGTGATCTAGTGCTGCCTGTCCCTTCCTCCTCTGGACTGGATGGACATCAAAAACTTCAGATGCCAGTTACCTTTCTTTCATTTCTCTACTCTTATTAATGTGTTACTTTAAAAAAGTCACACTTTCTTTCCTCCATCAGAAAAATGTCTTTGTTCCTAAAGATAGAGGATCCTTCAGCCATTCTAACTTAGAAGGGAAAGGTAAAATGCATTAGTTCAATTTAAGCACCAAAGACTGTTATCACCAATGACCTGTTTAAGCAGGGAGTATCATGGGGATTAATGACAGACTCAAGGGAGCTGATGACCCACGGCAAAACCAAAAGGCCATTAAGCCCCATCAGTTATTTAATTCCTGGGGAAAACCCATTTGGTGGTAATTATTGCTGTTATAAACTGGACAAAAAAGAGGTGCATGAGTTATATTAATGAACCCTGATCATTTTATTTTATAATGTTAGTCCATGAAAAAAGTAAATGGTTTTAAAAATTTGAGTTTCACTTTTTAATTTCTAAGGAAATGCACCATTGGAAAAATTAGTGGTGCCAAGAGAGGCCCAGCAGTTTGGTGGACTCTCCCCCTATTCTCTCTTCAATTCTTAATCTCAGACATGCTGGACTAAAGAGACATGGATGTTGGGTGGTATTGTCTTAGAGCGTCATCTCTCTACCATTTACTCTTTGTGGTTATTTCTGTTAATATTTAGCCAGACCGGCCTTCTGCTTGCCAGCTTGCACCCAAGTCATTTTACTCTCCTGGTGTGAGTTCGGGTCTCTTCTTCTCTCCCTCCTCTACTCCCACATTACCATATTAAGCAAGAATGTACTATGTCTAAGGTGCTGTATTCTATTGGGGTAGGTGACATGGATGTATATTTGATATTAAAGACAAAAAGAGGTTAGATGATAGGATTTCTGAGATGGAAGGGGGTGCATTAGTTTCCTAGGACTGCTGTAACAAATTGTCACAAACTTGGTATGTTTAACAATGGTTATTTTTTTGTCTTACAGTTCTTGAGGCCAAAAGTCTAAAATCAAGGTGTCCAGGGCCACACTAGCTCTGAAAGTTTTCGGAAAGAATTGTTCCTTGCCTCTTCCAGCTTGCCATGGTCCCAGGCATTCCTTGATTTTTGGCTGCATTACTCCAATCTTTGTCTCCATCTTCACATGGCCTTCTCTGTGTCTCCAGTATCCCTCTCCTTTCTCTTGTAAGGGCACAAGTCAATGGATTTAGGACCCACCCTAAATTCAGGATGATTTCATCTTGAAATTCTTAATTTACTGCGGTACTAAATATCCTATTTTCAAATAAGTTCACATTCATAGGTTCCAGGTGAACATATATTTTGGAGATCACTATTCAAAGTACTATAAGACTGGGCATAGTGGTTCATGCCTGTAATCTCAGTGCTTTGGGAGACTAAGGCAGGAGGATTGCTTGAGGCTGGAGTTTGAGACCAACCTGAGCAATATAGCACTCCATCTCCACAAAAATAAAAAATAAAAAAGTAGCTAGACATGGTGGTATGCACCTGTAGTCCTAGCTACTCCAGAGGCTGATGTTGGGAAATTGCTTGAGTCCAGGAATTTGAGGCTCCAGTGAGCTACACTATGATCCTGCCATTGCACTCCAACCTGGGTGACAGAGCAAGTTTCCATTTCTAAAAACAAAAACAAAAAGCCAAATGCTACAGGAAGCAAATTCCAGGCAGGATCATTAGAGAATGCTTAATGGAAGAAGCAACCTTTACATTTAGACATGTAGAAGAAAGGTTTTTCCAGGCGGAGAGAATATCATGAGGGCAAAGACACAAGACAAAGGAACGATTGTGGCAAGGATGGAGTTGCAGAAGGATTGAATGGGGGTCAGCTTGCCCAGGCACAGAATGTAGAGGACAGAGGAGTGAGGGGCAAATTTAGGAGATGGGTATGGGCCATATCGTAACCCTTGGCCTGGGAAACACTGAACACTGTAAAATAAGACAGGAGGCTTTGGAAGTGCTTATAAGAGAAAAGTAGTGAAAACAGGGCAGTAGCAATAGCAATTGATAGGAAGGACTGGATTCTGAAGGTAAAATGAATGGTCTGGAAGCTTGTAGATTTCATAGATGGATGAAGTAGTGTAAACAAAGAGCAGTAAAGGGAAGGAGGCAAAGATGATGCCCATATGTCATGCCTGTGTGACTGGGGATTTAGTAAAATTGATTAAAGAAATGAGAAACACAGGACAAGGAGCAAGTTTGAGAAAAAAGTTGTATCATATGAACTTTGAGACATTGGAGAGTCAGGCAGAAATGACCCTCTACTAGGTGAGATTTCAGGGCTAGAGTTCAAGGGGGTATCACAGGTGTGTTTTATGTAGATTTGGATGTCTTTGTGTAGAGCACCCTTCAAAGCTCTGAGATTGGCCAAGCTGACCAAGGGAAAGCTTATGGTGTTCAAGAAAGAGCAAGCACAAAGAGAGCCTTGGGGACTTCCTCATTTGAAGGAGGAGAAGCCAAAGGTGGGAAAGGAGATTGTAAAGAAGAAGCCAGGGCAGCAGAATTCAGAGCTGGTGAGCCCCATTTTCCTGAAGCCAGGCAGGAAGGTGTCGGGAAAGTGGAACTGCTTTGAAGTGAGAGACTGGTAATGGGGGGACAACACTGTGAATGTACCAAATGCCACTGAGTTGGACACTTAAAAATGGTTAAAATGGCAAATTTTCTACTATATATATTTTCTATTATATATTAATATATTTTAATTTGAATAAAATATTAATGTAATATACCAAAAAAGTGGAAATGATCAACAATGTCAAATACTGTGGATGAGTCTATGGAGATAACTGGGAAGAGAAAGCAAACTACTTTAAAATTATTTGCCAGAGAGAACCAACCATGATTGGAAATATCATTTAGTTATCCCCAATCATCCTGATTTAGTTGGCACTTTGAAAAACATGTTAGCATATTGGGTTACTTCTTGTGTTGAACACTTGGCATTATGAAAAATTATTGGTCTGGGACAGGTAGGTAACCAAAAAAAAAAAAAAAAAAGATTTATTGGGCTATGAATGCATGGCCTTCTTAGAGCCAAAGTGGTCATAAACATTGGAGCAAAGAAAGCTAGCTATGAGATTTGTTTCTAGAAGTAAAATCCCAATTTTGGTAGTTAACGATATGCTAATTGCTGTAAAGACATAGTGGCAGTTTCTTCAAGACTTTGACACCTTCTCCAGATTGGTATAACAGCTGCACTGTATTGGAAAGCTACATTCTCCTTTGGCAGATGAATGGTGGCAGTCTCTAGCAGGCATCTCTCATGGTTTGCTAAGTTATCAGTTTGACTCTAACTTTTTTTTATGTGTTGGTTGGCATTACCCATAGGAATGAGCATTTGCACCATAAGTAAATGTGACTTTTATCATAGTACTATTAGATATACTGAAATAAAATATGTATTTCCCAAAGTGTATCTCATTTTAAAGTAATTATCCAAGGAAAATAGAAACCTCATAATGAATATTAATTGGCCTCAGGTGAATTACAATTATATGACAAGAGTTTGCGTGTGTGTGTGTGTGTGTGTGTGTGTCTGTGTGTGTTCTGAATGGTCAGCGAGGTTGAAGGAATAGGGAGAAGAAGATGATAATCTCTCTATGTCTCAATTTTCTCATCTGTAAAGTGAGGTGACACGACCAATTAGCCTCTGAGAGCATACTTTCAACTGTAAATATTATGTGCTTCTAATATTGAGAATAAAACAGCAACAGACATGCCTAAAAGTTTGAGATAAAGCTTTATATGCTTTCAAGTGGCAAATTGTTAGTTTACTTTAATGAATCCAAAGTTTATGAAGTCAAATATTTGATTAATTGCATCATTAATCTGTTTCTATTAGCTGATTGAAACAAATTGTTTATTAATTTCCAGTTGGTAATATGTAAATTTATAATTTAATTAAAATCTCATTATGTATTTTTTAAGACAAAAGGCACATTGATACAGAGTTTGATGAGTGAGACACAGACAATGCTATAGAATCAGCTCAGCTGCAAGAAAGATAATTTGTTACCAGGCTCTGTGCAGAGGGAAAGCTGGGCCTGGGGCCAAGCTACTGGGCCCACTTAAAATCACGGGGAAGCTTTTTATAGAATGTGAGTTCCCTTGAACACTGACATGCTTCCTCAGTAAGTCTGAAAATTAGAGCTTTAGAAGTGAGAAGGTTTCTCAAGATTATCAGACTCTAGTCCGGCTCTCTGTCAGGTATTTGAACCCACAACTCTTGAGCCTGTTCAGTGGGCCAAGCAAAGCTTGCTTCCCTGTGGATGGAACCAAACTCACCCTCATACACCTTCTTCTCTGTGAATCCCAGAAAGTCTGCTTTATCTTCCCCAAGCTGTGCTTCAGAGATTGAAAGACAGAGCCCCTATGTGCCCTGAGTCTTGTCTTTTTAAAGGCAAAATATACCCAGGTTTTTTAACAAGTGTCCACAGGACAGCATTGTGAGCTCACTGTGTTTTCCTTGAAGCTGATACATTCCATTTTGCCTAGTTCCCTAGAGAGTACCAGATCCCACAGAAATGCCCTCTGTGAGGGGTCTTACCAGAGCCTCTCTTGTCAGGGTTGCCAATTAAATGTATTTTCCGTAGAGACCTGTGTGCAGGTTAGTGAAGCATCTTGATGAGGGAGGAGGTTTCTCACACAAAGGGCCTGAAGGTAGCCATTTCCAAAGGAGCATTAAAGTCCCTCACTGGGCTTAAAAATGTACAGGGGCCCACATCTTGGTGATTTGGTTTTGGTTTTCTGGATAAATTTAGGGAGCAGATACACAGATAAACATTTGCCTTTGCCTTTGTAGTGTAATTATTGACCATTTGGGGTAATATTTTTATTCCTTGTTTTCCTCGAAGTCTTCCCTGATTCTTGCAGATGGGAAACACTGAAGGTCACCTGGGTGCAGGTTCTAATGATGTTTCCAAGGTGGGAGACAGTTTGCCTCCGCCCACTGTCCTCACTACCACCTAACAGTAGAAGGTTTAGAACGTTTCTTTTGGGCACTTCCCTCCACTGGAGGAATGGATCTTGCATACAAATGGCCTCTCTTGCCACTCCTGTGTCCATTCCTGTCCCCAGCCAGCCTGCCCTCCTTTCTATGTTTTATAACTTTTCTGGGCAGAAAGACAAGGAAAGCTGCTGGTGGAGTCCAGAGAATACATTCATCCCTGCTAACCTTTACAGGTTCCCCTATCATGACTGTTCATCAAGTCTCTGGTTCAGCCTGACCTGTTCTTCACAGTTGCCATTCCATAGTTTTCCTCTTTCTGTGAGCTGAGTTCCTTACTTACCCCAACCTGGGCAGATGAATCCATCTTCTGTTTCTCTAAGGACATCAAGGTCATTTTGCCATTTGGCATGAGTTTCATAATCTTTCTTCCTCTCCACCTGTCATAGTGATTCTCACTGCTTCCAAGTATTTGTCAATCTTCAGCCCCTTCTTACTTTCCCCTACAGAGTAAGAAGTATCCTGATGCCGTCCCAAATTGTTCTCTCATTCTCCATTCTGCCAGTGCATTTGAGCACACATGAACAATGGGATGGTTTTTTCCTTTTTAGATTAGGTGCAGGGTTCCAGAAGATTATGTTTGTCTAAAGACTCAATAACAGAGAAGATATAGCCCAAATGAAATGTATCCCTACTCAGTCTAAGAATGTAGTGAAATTATATTGATAAATGATTTCTGATTAAATCTATAAAAGAAGAAAAAAGCTCTCAATTTTGCATAGGATTGCTTTAAGAAAGTTTTTAGAGAGAGGAAATATATACATATATATGTGTATATATAAATATATATGACTGTCATATATAATATAAATATATATGACTGTCATATATGTATAAATATATATGACTGTCAGGCACACGTGTAGAAGTAAAAGGGCAAGGCGCAAGCCTGACTGATTGAACTGGGAAAGACATAGCAAGAAATTTTCAGATTCAGACAGTTTGGTACCTACACAGACAGTGAAGAGAAGAAAAAGCCAAAGAGGCTAGCTCCCTATTATCCTTTCGCCACACAACAAGAAGGACAACAGAGAAATAAAAGGGGCCAGATGGCTGTAAAGTGAGTTGTAGAATATCTCATTGCTGAGGACTTCATTCTAGTCTGCAGCTAAGTGACATTTTTACTCAGAGCTCCATTGAAAGGCAGGGGGAGGAGGGCATGGACCAGAACCCTGGAGTTGATGAGAAACTGGCTCATAACAGTCTTCCAGAGGAGTTAGGGAGGTAAGTGGGTGAAAACCTCAGAACAACTCTTTTAATAACGGCCTAACATACTCTTGTGTTTTGGGAGATCACAAGGCATTCCACAAAGACTCAGATCAGCTATGGTTCAAACTTCTGTTTGTGTGGATATGTGCAAGGTTGCCAGGGTGCCATGCCAGAGCCATGCCTCAAGAACAGTAAGAGACCAGGTTACAGGCACAGATGAATGTTATTCAGGCACAGATGAATAACATGTGTCTTATTGTCTATTTAAAAGCCTACCTTTGTGAGAAGAGGGATTCCATTGAAATGCAGCCATCATTTTGGATTTCCCTGGTCTATGAACCTGGTAGTGAGAGACTAAAAACAAATTTGTATTGAACTTGAATGTTAACTTAATAATCAAATAAATACCTTCATGTTTAATGCTTAAAGAGAATTTCATTAAAATTTCTTTGACGTTAAGCCAAATTTTGAAGTGAATTGGAACTGGTTTGCATTTCTTAAATTGGTCTTTCTTTGGAAATAATGAAAAAGTGTTAGAGTCTTGGCCGAATTCCAATGACTGTGACTCAACTTGTTAAAGTTAAATTTTAATATTTACACATTACATAGTATAATATTTATACTAGGCAACAGATTGGGTGTGTAGAATTCAAAATAGGATACACTTTGACTTGGAATTGCAGTGTGGCAGTCATTACACCCGGAGAATTGGGGGTGATCAAATGCTGAGACTGAGGCAGCCCAAGCAAAGGAGTTTCAAATACAAACACTGCTATGTGTGCAGTTCCAGCTTGTACTTATGTGTTGGTTTTCGTGACAATGTATGCTTTGTACTCTTGCCGATCATTGATTTTACTGTTGTTGAGATACTTAGGGGAAAGCTGGCTTGACACCATCTACTAGGTTGGATGATAATGTAGCCAGCAAGACTGCCATTGACCTCCCCTCAGCCTGCCAGGAGCCAGTCTGGCTCACTACTGGAAAGCAGGAGAAGTTATGTAAAGATGAATGTAATCATAGAATCCCAGAATATAAGAATTGCTTAGCACACTGGAAACTTTCCAGTACATGCTCCCTGTTTTACATGTAAGGAAGCTGAGGCCGAATAGGGTTAAATGATCTGCTCAAGGTCACTGAGCTAGTTAGTGATAGAAAGATGAAAACTCAGGTCTCCACCTCTAATCCAGATAGAATAACTACCCCTGAATAGAAACTCACATGTAGTTATCTGAGATTGACCTATTTGAAGATATAGAAATAAATAATAGAGAAACACCTGGATCAAACATCCCTAGATTTTTTTGGCAATGATGTAAAGGGCATTCAAGAGTCATTTATAGTGTAGAGTGCAACTGGATGATACTGCAGTTCCTTTCAAAAGTCAGGGTTCCAGGAGTACTGTGAAAGAACAGCAGCAAATACAAGTTGGTGTAGTATTAAACTCTCAGGTCTAGGGCCTAGAGGGCAAGGTACTCAACACAGTGCCCTTTCTCACCCAGTCACAGTCATACACAAAGGGATTACCAGGTCAACTTGTTAGGTCATGGGCACCCTGAAACTAATCGTACCACTTGTCTGAAAGAGGATTCGGCACATTGAGTGGAGCGTGGGACAGTTTAACTGCATGACTACATGTAGCCTCTTCTACTCTGTGGTACTGTAATGTAAATTTGCCTGCCTCATCCCTAAATTGTGGATGTGCATATGCATGTGCACACACACAGATGCATACACAAGCCTAATCAACATTCACTGTACCCTTATATTCAGTCATATCATTGGCTTAATAGCGTCATGTTGTCCCTAGAAGATAAAATTGAGACAACCACTTACAAAGAAAGCATTCTGTCAGTCACTTGGCCATTTAGTCTCCACATCCTTCTTTATTTAATAACTCTTTCTACCTTGTGCCAAACCATGGGCTTTCTTTGGAGGGCTTCCAAGTTACTTTTTTCCTAAACTAATCCCACACAGTCTGGAATATGACAGCCTTTTCAGATAGACTGGGTTGCTTGCAGACACTATGTCCTGTTAAGTTTGTAGTGATTCATGAGCATTTTAAGTGAAACTTCCAAAACTCATTTTATCTGTTCAGCCTCCTATTTACAAACCACAGGACTACAGGAATGCTCTTTTCACTTCCTCTTTCACCTTTCCTTTCTTCTGTGAAAAAGTGAACTAAGATCAAGGGTCAGAATAACCCAAAGGGTGGTAGAAAGAAAAGAGCACTAAATGAAGAGTCTGGAGATTTGGACTGTGGTCCAAGTCATGCCACTGATCAGGTGGATGACGTTGGACAGTCGATTTCCCTTTCGTGTACTTGATCTTCCCTATAATGGAAAATGATGGCTTTGATCTTAATACCCTCTAATAACCCTTTGATTGAAGGTTGTTTTCACGCTCAATTTTCTCCTGTTTTCATGTTCCCAATTTGAACTACAATAAAGTGTTTTGCAGGTGTGTGATGTCTTTTAGGGTAATTTTCCTTCTATTGGAAGATGTATTGTCATCTCTATTGTTGCAATGTCACTGAAACTCCTTATTATCAATAAAATTGATGGGTTAATATGTTAGATTTTATAAACGAGTAACCATAGATTTCATATGACAGTAATATGTAAACATGACAAATCCATCTTTGATTGTTATGCTCAAGTAAAACGTAAGAGGGCAACTGTGGCCCCACTTATCTAGAGAAATTGAGTATCTAGTTATTCGAGGTAATTTAAGCATCTTGTGTCAGACTCTTAAGCTACTTGCATATGAATAGAAAACATTTCCATGGTCACTTTTGGATGGTTACTTTTGCTGAGTTTTACTGAATAATAATATCTTACATCTCAATGTAAGTGGGACCTGTTCCCTCTTCTCTCCCTCTCTCAAAGATCTAGTGTCTCTTCTCTTAGAAATAACAAGCATAAAGATAAATAACATGTATAAAGCAATTTGTCTTCAACAGACGTTTTCACATACCTTATCGTATTAGAGGGTCACAGCAATCCCTGGAGATACTTACTGTTGAGAAGAGTCAGCCTTGCAGAGCTGAAGTGGCTCAACTCAGCTCTCATGGGCATTAAATGGCAGAGCAGGTGTGGATGACACAGACCTTCAGGCTCTTCCCTGCCTCACCCAGTGGGCACTCTTCATGTGTGAGGTGGTTGTGAGTAGAGACATTTGAAAGCTTTCATAAATCATTCTTATGCATTCATTTGCCTCAGGAAGAATTTTGAAGCCCTACTGTATGTCATGTAACGGTTTGAGGCACTAGGATGAACACAGTGAACAAACCATTATACCTATGTTAGGCAAAATAATGCCCTGTCTCCCCCAAAATGTCCATGTCTACATATATCATGTGAATACACTACAAGACAAAAGGGACTTTGCAGATGTGATTAAGTTAAGGATCTTTAGTTGGGGAGATTATCCTGGATTATCACAGTGGGCCTAAAGTAATGATAAGGGCTCTAATAAAAGGAAGGCAGAAGGATCAGAGGCAGAGAAAGAGATGTGATGAAACAAGTAGGGGTGAGAGAAAGAGAGATCTCAAGATGCTATGCTGCTGGTCTTGAAGACAGGGGAAGGTCGCCAGCCGGGCAATGAAGGTGGGCTCTACAAGCTGGAAGAGGCAAGGATATGGATTCTGGAGCCTTCAGAAGGAACGCAGCTCTGCCAACACCTTGATTTTAGCTCAGTGAGATCTATTTCAGACTTCCTACCTCCAGAACTGAAAGAGAATAATTTTTTGTTGTTTGAAGGCATTGTGGTTGTAGTAATTTGTTACTATGAAACTGATGTAATACCTGTCTCTAGAAACTCATCACATATTTGGGAGAATGGCAAATAAACAGTTCCATCAGAGAGGAATAAGTGACGCTGAAGAGAAGCTGCACCATGTTGGGGACTGGAGACTGAATGCAGCCTGGATGAAAGGTGCGAGGCTTCCTCAAGGAGGCAACAAGGAAGATGAATCACAGATGTTTGGGCATTTCAGAAACTAGTGACTGGGGCACAGTTTTTTAATGTGTCACTGTGCCCAGGGTAGGGCCACTCCAGAGGGAAATGAATAATAGCCTGAGGATTCTATTTACATTGAGGAGCGGGGGGCAGAGAAGTAGGGGGCCCACCACTCATAGGATTCTGTATCCTGGCCCAGCATTGATAGAGTTATCCTATCTGCTTCCACGGAATAAGCAAGCCCACAGCGTGGGCATCGATTATATATCTGTGTGAAAACTACGTACATGTAATATATATGAGTGTGGATATATATATATATATATATATATATATATATATATATATTTTTTTTTTTTTTTCATCTAGTGATCCCAGCATATATATCAGCATAATATTCAATATCCATTAACTTAGGGACACACAGTGGAATTTGAAACAGCTGAAGCTTGAAGTAGATCATATCCTTTCTTTCTAGTCTGCGTTGGATCATACATTACGATGAATACAGGCAATTATAGGCAGATTCAATGACAGTGCTGCCATTTATTGGAGTATAATTCCTCTAGCCAATCAGTACTCTAAGTAACCATAAATTATGTCAAACTTCCAATATTACTTGAGCATGTCGAGGGCTATGGATCAATGGGTGTCTGATACTTGAAAAGCTTCAGCATTCAGTTCTTGTTGAATCTGTAATTAACAAATGAAACTAAAATAATCATAGTAAATTGTTCATTTGGCCACATTTTTGTTGTTGAGCACACTGTGTGCTGAGGAACAATAGTGTGAAGTGTTGCAGAGCATGGACCTGCACTCTTCTATTTCAAGGTGCCCAACAGCAAATGAATGCATCTATCAAAGCATCCAAATGGTGAGTTGCTGTGATAAAATGATTCATACTTGCAGGATGCTGATTTATGTGGCTGAATAGTATGTGTTAATAAAAGATTGTTTTATATTAAAAGGCAGAGTTTAATTTTGATAGATTGGCTAGCAATTTTCCAAGAAAATATCAGTAAACTGAGGGAGTTCTAAAAGTTATGTGTGAAATGTATGTGAAACGGGTAGAAAAAACTCCTGGTGGCTTATGTGAATCAAAATTTTTTCCAGCTATTGTGAGTACCTTGAGGGGGGAAAAAAAACAGACATAAAAGCCTTCAAAAATGCACAGTTTAGATTTAAAGACACAGTTATTGGTAGATTGTCCTACTCAATTATTTAGCCTTTTTAGCTTCTGTGCCTGAAAAATGACTTCATCTTATAAAAGGCAATTTACATTAATCCCGGAATACTGCTTAGGATCTTTAAATATTTCAGAGAAGGGTATGCACTGGTTCCCACATACCAACACAGTGTTTGTGATGTTCATTAAAAATATGAGGGACCACGATGTTCAGAAACTACTTAGCATAATTTTGTTTTACTAGTTAACTATGCACCAGTGATGCTCAATTGGGTCTTAGCATTAATACACTCATAATATACAGTGCACTGCTTCCATATGGTGCATCGGGTAGAAGCATATTAAACATATTACACAAACAGAGCTCAACACCTCACATATTATTGATCAACAATGCACCAATTAGACAATACAACAGTCATGAAAATCAACATTGACATATGTGCCCCAGGTCCAGATGAAACTGGATTGACAGGGAGAAATGAAAATAGAAAAGGCGAGATAATTAAACAGGATGGCATAAGATCGCATAGGTTAGACTGTTACAGCAAACTCAAAGGCACAGTTTTTTATTGCCCTGAGGCACAGCAATGAAACCAATATTGTTTAAGCTCTAAGTGGCTTATTAAGTAGACCTAGAAAATTTCTACTTTTAGGGTAGTGCTGACCAATAGAAATATAATGTGGGCCACAGATACGAGCCACATATGTAAGTTTGAATTGCAGCCACATTAAAAAGGAGTATAAAGAAACAGATGAAATTAATACATTTTATTTTAACTCAATATATGCAAAATATTTCATAGTACTGTCTGTATAAAATTATTAATGCTATATTTAATATTGTTTACATACTAAGCCTTTGAAATCTGTTATATATTTTACGCTTATAGTACATCTTAATACAGACTAACCACATTTCCAGTCTCAGACTGGTTAGTGGCTCAGATTGATTAGTCGAGTTGTGGATTATTTCATTACAATTGTATCTTATCCTCCAGTTTATTTTATGCTCCTTTGGATAACTGGTTTTTTTTAGAAGGCTGGGAGGCTGGGGTTGAATGTGTTAATTGCAGAGACAGAGCCTCAGAATAGTCCAGGAACTTGCCCCAAGTCACACAATCTCTAAGTGGCAGAATCACTCTCTGAGGTCTTTCCACCACATGACCTCCTCCTTCTAAAAGTCCATTCTTTGTATGTCCTTCCATATCCTTGTTTGCCATAAAAGCACAATTATGATCTATTAGCTAGTCAATTAATAATGATAACCCATTGTATTAGTCCATTATTGTATTGCTATAAAGAAATAGCTGAGACTGGGTATTTTAGTCCACTTTCATACTTCTGTAAAGACATTACCTGAGACTGGGTAATTTATAAAGGAAAGAGGTTTAATTGACTCACAGTTTCCCATGACAGGGGAGGCCCCTGAAAGTTACAATCATGGTGGAAGGAGAAGGGGAAGCAAGGCATGTCTTACATGGTGGCAGGAGGGATAGAGAGCAGGGGAACTGCCACACTTTAAAACAATCAGATCTTGTAAGAACTCCCTCACAATCACAAGAACAGCATGGGGGAAACCACCCCCATGATCCAATCACCCCCACACCAGGTCCCTCCCTTGACACTTGGAGATTACAATTCAAGATGAGATTTGAATGGGGACACAGAGCCAAACCATATCACTTGGTAATTTATAAAGAAAAGAGGTTTAATTGGCTCTCTGTTCTGCAGGCTGTTCACACATGGCTTGGCTTCTGGGGGAGGCCTCAGGGAGCTTTTACTCATGGCAGAAGGCAAAGCAAGAGCAGGCATCTCACATGGCAAAAACAGGAGCAAGGGAGAGAGGGAAGGTGCCACACACTAAACAACCAGATCTGATGAGAACTCATTCACTATGGCAAGTACAGCCCGAAGCCATGAGGGATCTGCCCCTGTGACCTAAGCACCTCATGAGATTTGGTGCTTTTTGTCAAATAAAAACCTTAAAATAATGTCCCTTTGCTCTAACACTTAGGACCTCTTTATACCTTCTAGATGAACAGAATTTGAAAGCATTTTACAATGAGAGCAGGGGGCGGTATTGAAGAAAAATTAACTGCACCTGGACTCAGACAATCTGCATTCATATTCTGGTTTTGCCCCTCATTACCTGAGTGACAGTGAATGCTAAGCAGTCAGCCCTTCTGGGTCTCAGTGCCTTCATCTGTGAGATGGGAAGTCAGAGTGCCCGTCTGGCCTATTTCTCAAGATTGCTGCAAGTTTTGTATAAGATCGTATTTGTGTAAAGAATTGCTCAGTGAAGTGAAAAGTACCATGCAAATGGAAGAGTCTGCTGCTTTTCAAGAGAGAAACATTTTAAAATCCCAGTATACTCCATATTTATTCATTTATTTATTTATTTGGTAATGACATCAATAATCTGCGAATTTACTCACCTTCATAAAAATTCAACCATGACAGATAAGGCTAATATTGTCTCAATATACCCCCAGCTCCACCTGTCACTTGCTTAACTACCTACTGCTAGTTTGCTTGATACAACCTTTTGGTCAAAGTAAGAACATTTGTATGAAGGCCCAGTGCTAGATAGGAGACAAGCAATTGGCACACACACAGTTTTGAATGGAAGGCTGAGCTGGTGACCCCAGGTAAGCAGAGACCTCTCACCTCCACAACAGAAAACATTTGTGCCAGTGGAATTGCTCCTGTGCTGCCACGTATAACATGTTTCTTGTGTGTGTAAGGGTGTATGCATGTGTGTGTGCAGTGCCAAGGCTCAAGAATGAATTACACATTTAGTGGGTAAATCCATTGGACCCACACAAGATGCAAAGGGTAAACATGGCTCAAATTGAGTCAAAAAGAAACAAGAAAAGCAAGCATTTTCTGTTTTATATTAATTGGTAGGAATGTGGGCTGTAAAATCCTCTGTGGCAGTATTTGTTGCAGAGAATGTTTTCTTTATTCAATGAGGATAGTAGAGGAGAAGAAAAATCTCCACCAAACACTATCGTACCACCTTAAGTAGTACTAAAGATAATGATTCTAATGAAGATAGAAAAAGGAGCTGCTATTTCATCAATGATAGTAAGTTTTGTTTAAAATATGAAATATTAAAATATTAAACTGCAAGGCATTGTCCATTTTTATTCACTGTTCTTCAGAGAGCAAATGCAAAGTTACAGAAGAATTTTATTAAAAATAGCATGCATACTTAGAAGAAGCATTGTTAACCAAATTACTATCACTGATATCATTTACATGTATCATGTTTCAAAAGAAGAGTGCGTTGTTTTAATTTGCTTTTTAAACACCACAACAAGGTCTCCAAAAATTTAAATAAAACAGAACAATTCATTAGAACAGAAGAAAACTATCTGAATATACTGGTCACAACTTGCTTAAAGCATTTCTGACAGCAGCCCTCTGCTGAAGAGAAAATTGCACAAATTGCCAGTTATTACCATTTTTAATAAATAAGCCTTCTACCTTCTGCCTCCCTCTCTCCCTCCCTCCCTCTGGCTTCTATGTGATTGTGTTCAACAAGCATATTTTCAGTGGGACCATTTCTATTACCGAGTGATTGAGCTCTGATTTACACATCAATTACCCACCTTCATGGAGATTTTCATGCTCCCCTAGCTGACATCAATGAAACATAACTGCGTAAATGCTTTATTTCATACCAGTTTTGGATAACTGAGACTGATAACTAATCATATCGAGAGACAGTGTGCTATAATACACAAAACAATAAATATTTCCCTTTAAATATTCTTTATGAGTTAACCATTCACATGCTTACCTCAGTTGTCCATTTCTTGAAGGATCTTCCTGTCACTAGCTATCTCAAATGAAGTTAGGGTTTTACCCTAGAATACAAGCATTTGCAAAGGCCAAATTATCATTTTCCAGCTTCCCCAAGGAGCAGAAAATCTTATTGTTTTCCTTCCAGTGTTGTAGACCAATTTGCCAAATAGCTCATGGACAATCCACTGGACTGAACTTGTCTGTGTCTTTAATCTCTTGTTCACTCTTCCATGTTTGTCCCATGGTATCATCTTTAATACCACTTCATTCATGTGTACTTGAATTAGCTGAAGTGTTCAAGTCCCAGCTGGACCACAGCTGGCTGATTTTGTTTCCTATCCCAAGCCAACCTGAGAGTGTTCCTATGGCACTTTCCTCATAAACTTGTAACATGTGTTACTCTGTACTACAATTGTTTTGGAATGGATTTGCCTCTTCTTCTGGGTTGTGAATTTCCCAAAAGCTTTTATTAGGTCTTTTTTTTTTTTTTTTTTTCTGAGCACTAAACATGGCACCTGGCATGACGTAGATATCCAGTAAGTGTTTGTTGATTAAATAGACAAATTAATGTATTAACTAATATTTTGTCAACATTTGTCACTGAACTTAGGTAGAAAAATATGTTTGCCTGTCATTTGTTCATTCATTCCGTTGAAAAATATTTATTTTGAGCTGAACACTGAGCTTGGCATATTTCCAGATAAATGGGAAGCAGAAATGCATTATTCCTCTCTAGTGACAGTTTCATTTAACACCCACAAGTTCTTTCAGACATAGCAGGAAAGGGGGAAAAGAAGAATGAGTTGGAAAGCCAAAGGAGAGTTGTGCTAGAGTAGAAGGGACAGGATTAGAATGGATCAAGTGCAATGTAGAGTGAAAAAGACAAGGTCTAGATGATCTGCACGCACTGTGAGGAGGCCTGGAGTTTTCATTGTGAACTGGCTCAGGAATGCAGTCTGTAGGTGCATGCATTTGGTAGTTTGAAATCAAGGTGTTAGCAGGGTTGGTTCCTTGTGACGGGTTTTAGGAAGGATCTGCTAATTCTTCCTAATATCCCTGAAGTTTGAATGAAGTGTGATGTTTCTGGTAGTTTGTTGACAATATTTGGCATTCTTTGGCTTGCAGAATCATCACTGTGATCTCTGCCTTTACCTTCACACAGAGTTCTCGCTGTGTTTCTGTTTTCACATTTTCTCCTCTTATGAGGATGCCGGTCTTATAGGATTAGGGGCCTGCCCTAATCCAGTATGACTTTATTTTTAACTAATTACATCTGAAATGACCCTGTTTCCAAATAATGTCATATTCTGAGGTACTGTGCATGAGAATCTCAACATAGGAATTGTGGGTTAATACATTTTGACTCACAACAGGGTTACCCTGATTCTAGTCAGGCACCTTGTTAGGGCAAGAAGGAGAAGTGTAACTTAGGGAAGAGTCACACCTATAGGTCCACATGAGAAAGCAAGCCTACGGTCATAAGAGTTTGCTGCTGCCCTACACTCATACTCAGGCCAGGGCTCTGCAGGAGTGCATGGTAGAAGGAGGCAGGGCCAAAAGGTTAAGCCTATAGGGGGTAGAATTTGCCTGGGCAAAAATTAGTGAGTGCAGGTGGATCAAAGGGTTTGTTGAGATGTGAAAACAGAGTCAGCTTAAAATTGTCAATTATAAACTGCTCCTTAAGGGCATTAATTTCCTTAGTTTAAAAGTAATTAAGAATACTATTTCTGAGAAAATATTGTTTTAAATTAAGTAGTTATTGAAATTGCCTTGCTTATAGCTAAATGAAAATAAAACACCTTTTAAAAGTGTCACTTATGAGAAGCCAGAAGGTTATATTAAGACTTTGACTTGGAAAAGAATTCCTGATATTTAATGGGCATAAAGAGGAAATACTTCAGGTAGCTTTTTCCTAATTTGAAAGACAGAGCTGTTCTGTGTAAGTTGGCTGCAGAAGCAACTGGTATGGAGTTTGGGACGTGGTACATGGGATGAAGCCAGGACACATTGGGAGAGGACAAAGGCTCATCAAGAGCAGAGGGCCAAGCTAAGCCTTGGGCCACTGAGCAGGGCACTATGCCTGCCTCACTAGGGCAGGCAGGCCTGAGGAAAGAGGAAGAGGAGGAGGTGAAGGGAGAGGAAAAGGAAGACCTCATTGATGACATCAACTCCTGTGGTGTACTCCTGAGCAGCACCACAGATTCCATAAATTGAACCTTGCCTCAAGCCAGAATTCAAATACTTCAAGTACTTTAGAGCCATCACAAGTATTCTAAGCTTGTCACTGCCTCTCTGCTTCCATTCTCGTAAATCCATGGGACCATTTCTGGTTGTGGAAAGCATCCTCCTGAAGTAAAGAATTAGATCTGGTAGCTCTTTAAAGCTCAGCATTAGTATCAACTTTGATTAATTTAGATAGGGAATTATAAATGAGATTGGTTCAAGTTGACAGTAAAGAGTGAATGAAGAAATATTGGAAGAAACATGAAGAAACAGGAAATTTATAAAAAATTATTACTTCTGATTGGCAATGGGGAACAGGGTGGATGCTGACAAGAGTAGAAGTGGGAATGTTTTATATCAATTTGATTTTTATGTACAGTAGTTTAAATTTTTGATCCTATTCAAAAGTCATAAAATATAAATGAAAACATTTACTATATTCACTATCTGATTACATATTTGCCTGGTTTTTGACATCCATTCAAGGCCTCTACTAGTCTTCAGGAAGTATTTTTATAAGCTTCCAAGTCATGCAGTTGTTTGCAGCTCTCTTGGTTTGGCCATGTTGAGTGTGAGGCACTTGTAAGGCATTGGTTTCTGTTACAAATGGGTCAATGAGCCATGTGAAGTGATAGTGAAGCCTCATTTTTAATGAATAGGTCAGAACTAAAGTTATTTTAAAATGATTTTCTATAAAAATGGAAATCAGACATGTAATATAAGAGCATGTTATAAGAGAAGAAAAGAAACTCAGGGATCCTTAGATATCTATTGTGCAATAGAGCTGTAGTACGGTACGTGCATATGGAAGAGGACAAGGAAGTGCTTGACATGAGATTCAAGGAGATAAAGTCAGACATTCCATAGTTGTAAAGGGATAACTGACACATTCTGAGCTGTTTGGGAGAGAAGGGAAGTAACACTTGTTGAGGAGATAGGCACCCCTCTCAAGCAGTCAGGGATATTGGACCACATCTCTTAGCCAACAGTTACAGTGTATGAGGACAAAAGAATTTAATTTCACTGGAGAGGTTGCTTTTAGAGAACATTTAATTGGCATACAAAGTGGTTGATATGCTGAATACTGCTGCAGGCAGATGGGAATCTTTGGGTTGCTAGAGTCATGGTCATTCTATATAAAAGTGGTATTTCCATTAAAATGGAATTCCCTGAAAATAGAGTTTTAGTGCACTCTTACAACATTTTTGATAATCAATATCCATCTGAGTGTCTACTTGTGCTTGCTTTTCTGAGAATAGTGTAAACCATGCTCCAATAGCACCTGAGAAGCCGGGATATTCTGAAGATAGTTAAGATTTTAGACATACCTTCTAGATTAATTGCACCGTGCATGTTGTGTGAGCAGAGCTTAAACATGTGGATGTGCCTCTCTGTGAATAGAGTGTCCTTCTCTTCTGTGAGTAAGACTAGAATCTTCTTTATGACCAAGAGAGTGGCCTCTGGATTCTGACAGCCCCAGCGGTTACTGTGTTTGTACCACTGACTAATTGTATGGTGTTGAGCATGTTAACCTCCCTGTGTCTCATGTATCTCAGTTTCCTCATCCGCAAAATGACGATGGTATACCACTTCAGGGTTTTTGTGATGATTAAATAAGATAATGCTCATAAAAGTCCTGGAACAGTGGCTGGCATAAGCAAGGAATCAACAGACAGTAACTATTAGTGTTATTGTTGTTCTTCTGCACAAGTCTATTTTTGTAATAACTGCTTTCACCTTCAAGACACTTTTCTCAACATATGCCAGCAATGTATATTTCTACATAATAGAATACATTAGTTCCCTGAAGGTGTCTGGTCCTTGATTTTCCTTCATGAAATGAAGAGATAAATGATCTCTTCAGGTTAAGTTTTTCAGATTTTGATATGCCCAAATGGGTCAAATAAAGAAATTTATCTATTAATATAAAGACCAGGAGTTATTTTCCATGTGATGCCTGGGATTCACACTGTGAGATCTTGACGCAGTTGGTCTAATGTATACCCTGAGCCTGGAGATTTATAAAATATTCTCTGGATGATTCTGATGGGCAGCCAAAATTGTGAACCAAGTGATAGAAGAAATATTTAGAAACATTTAAAATTAAAAGTTATTATTTTAAATTTCAGGTCAATATTTGTGAATTACATTTTTAAATTGATCAACTTAGTGTCTCTGTCTCAAAAAGGTCATATCTGAGTATATACAGAAAAATTTGTAAAGGATATCTAATGAAATTAACTGAATCTGTTACTAGAAAGACTTTAGACTTCAGCAACCATGAAATTTTGCTATGTTTTTACACAGTAAAGAGAACTCAAAAGCTATAAAGAGACTTACATTTGCTTTATCAGGGTGTCAGTCATCTCATCTGTTAAATGTGAGCAGTGATTAGTAGTTTACAGAGGCCTTTCTTGATAACTGTCATATTTAACCTTTACACTAACTGCATGCAGAGAAGACATAAGGTTTATTTTCATGTACAAAGGAGGAAACTGAGGCTTTAAATGTAAAGCAATTTATTAATGAACAAGAAACTTGTAAGTGAAAGAGACAGCCTGTCCCAGATCATCTAAATCTGGATGCCATCTTTTTTTGACACACTGTAAAATTCCTTAAAGCTTTCTACCTGGGAGCAACAGAATCTGTTTCTTTGATTGGCATCAGGTTAGGTTTTTACTAGGTTTTTACCATTCCTGAGTGTATTAAATTATCTTTTCAGCTTGAGTATTTTGTGTTTGTTAGAGAGATGACAATGTCTTCTTGAGTGTTTCGTAGGCCAGTCAAAATAATTTTGTCCAAAGCCTAAGCCACACACTTTTATTCAAAAAAGCAAATATGTTTTCCTTATGGCATTTGCATTGGCCATTGCTTATTTGTGTACAGAAAGGTTATTTGTGTTCAGTTGGAGGATGCAGTGACTTAAAAACCTCTGACCTTAAGGAGGGAAAAGTCTAATGGGAGACTTAGAGAATCCTGGTTGAATCATTAGAAAAAAACAAGATTGAGTCCTCTTAATGAGCACAGTATATCATAGGACCAGAAATATCTATACAGTGGAATATTATTTAACTATAAAAAGAAATGAAGTACTGACCCATGCTACAGTGTGGATGTACGTTGAAAACAGTATACTCAGTGAAAGAGGCTTCCACGTATATGAAATATCTAGAAGTGGCAAATTCATTCACAGAGAAAGTAGACTAGTGGTTGCTTAGGGCTGGGCTGGATGGTAGGATTGCACGAGTGGATGATACCTAAAAGTGTACAGATCCTCTTTTTGAGTTGAAAATATTCTAACATTATATCATGGCGATGGTTTCAAGATTCTGTGAATATGCTAAAAACCACTGAATTGTACACTTTAAATGGGTGAAATTGTATGCTATATTAGTTATATCTCAATTGAGCTGTTATTAATGAAAAGAGAGGACTAGAAAAGAAGCAAAGCAGGGGATACAGAAACAAGGTAGGAGGGATGGCTCTTGGGGAGTCTGCCTGACTTAATTGGAGGATGATTAGACAGGCTTTGCAGATGGGCTGAATCTTTGCTTCCATTTTCAGAAACGGAGGCGATGAGGTAATCCCAAGATGCTCCTACATTGAAATATTAAGCCTGTTTCTTCCAGGACTTCTAGACTATTGATGTCTACATAATTTTTAAAACCACAGATTTAAAGGAAAATAAAAAACAAATTGGAATGATCAGAGGGCAGGTGTCTAGAGCTAAAAACTTGTGTGTTTCTCACCTTTTCATTCTCTTCTTGATTATTTTTCATGAGAGACAGTGTTTGCAGGGAGATAGTACATTTGCTGAAGAGAGTGGTGGTATGCAGAGTTCCTCATGAGTCCTGCCATTAAATATGGCTGAGGAGGTTCTACTGGTTTTGAAAATTCCTTTCCAAGGCTGCTTACCTCCTATTCTTTTGCACACCTCCAGATCCAAGGTTCTTGTGTTTTTACTCTATACATGTAAAATAATGATGGCTTGTTTTGAGCTGTTTTTATAGTTTTGAATTTAGCATTTTACATAATGTGGGTTAAGTTTGAAGGTATTGGATAGCAGAGATTTTCTTTTCTTGAGAAAAAGAAGTTATGTAGAGATTAGATGAGTGTCAAATTCAAAATAGGATTCGGTATAGAAAAAGTGTCACCTGACTCTCTGGAACATATAATATGGATAAATATCTACACATGTTATAGAAGGCAGGGATTCATTCAGAAGAACCACAAGCAGTGAGTGATAGCTTATGTTTGTTCTTTGGGTGGACTAAATATGTATTTTTATGCTTTTGCAAATATATTAGCCAAATAAAGGCGTTTAGTGTAGTTGGACTGGAAAACACGTGAGGCTGAATTATTTACCTTTATGTACACCACTACTACAGCAAATCATGTATTAGCAGTATTTTAAAACAAATTTATCATTTTAAAATATCAATTTTTTAAAGTTTCCCCAAGTGGCTTTGTAAAATAACCAAATTAGGTAAACAATGAGTATTAGGCTTCATGAAATATATGAACCAAATAGACTGAAACTGGTTTTTACTCTCCCTCGCCCAGCCTCTTCCCCACTGATGCAGTTAATTTTTACAATCCCTTTAGGGTCTGTACATTTTGATATAAGGAAACTAATGGTTTTTCTATACTTGAATCCAAATTAAATCCCTAAAGATTTTCCCTACTGGCAATTTCTAATAAAAAGCAGTCCCAAGGAAAGGTGACCGACGGAGTGCATGTGAGACTCATCTTCATTCTGAAGTGTGATGGAAACACAGGAGGCAGAAGGGACAAACCACATAGCTTGGGAATGTGAAAGCCTGAGTTCCAGCCTCCTAGTTCTCTGACAAACCCGCTGTGAGGCCCATTACCTTACCTTAGTTCTATTTCCTCATCTGTAAAATGAGGGCACTGCAACTAGATGATTGCTAAACTCTCTTCCTGTTTTAAACAGTCTCTGTTGTAAAAGACTAGCCTGTATTGTCAGCCTGCATGGGCTACCACTGTGCGCTAATGAAGACGGCGTAATTGAACTTTCTGGATCTCAGGGAATCTACATGTGCCCTGCATTTTATTGTCCCACCAATGTACCTGAGGCTTTTAATGAGCAAAATAAGAGTTATCTACATACAAGATAAGGTTCAAGTGTCTGAGAGAAGGAGAAGGCTAGGAGAAGATATTACTTGAACTTGAAGATGGAAGAAACAGATTCAGATTTTCCTTTGCCACTAGCTTGATGACGGCTTGAGACAGCTGCCTCTGTTCATTTTAGGAGGGCCTTAGTTTCCTCTTTTGTAAATGAGGGCAGTTCCTCTGTTTGTGGTGGCCAGGGAAGCACACAGGTGGGTGAAATCACAGCTAATATAAAAAACATGGGCCGGGTGCAGTGGCTCATGCCTGTAATCCCAGCACTCTGGGAGGCCGAGACGGGTGGATCACCTGAGGTCAGGAGTTCAAGGCCAGCCTGGCCAAGATGGCAAAACCCTGCCTCTACTCAAAATACAAAAAATTAGCTGGGCATGGTGGCTGGTGCCTGTAATCCCAGCTACTTTGGAGGCTGAGGCAGGAGGATCGCTTGAACCTGGGAGGCGGATGTTGCAGTGAGCCGAGATTGCGCCATTGTACTCCAGCCTGGTCGAGAAGAGGGAAAACTCCATCTAAAAAAAAAAAGAGAAAGAAAGAAAAGAAAAAAAATCCTATGATAGAGAGAAGCTTCTCACCATCATGCCTTACACCAGGGTGATTAACAAAGTAGTTAAATGGAACTTATTCTTCTTTCTGACCTTTTCCAATCAACTAGTATGGATATCAGTGAAATAGGGATTCCAAAAAGGTAACCTGGAGAGAGAGAAACCTAAAACCTTTGGTTAATTCATAGTAAATTTGGTTTTGAGTGGTCAGTTTTTGTGTTATCATAATGTGACCAATTTTATTATATCCAGGAGAAAAATGTTGGAAAAATATCCTAACTTGCTAAGAGTGGTAAATCCTTGAGTTGAGCTTTTTGGCTTAACTTCTCAGTATAAACATGGGTTTTCATGCTGATTGATAGGATCAATTCGTCCTGTCTTCATCACTGAGAAGAAATTTGAATTGTTCATGCCAATGGTATGATGATTCATTCAGGTTTTTGGCTTGAGCATTTCTCTGTGGGCTATGGAGCTCTTTTTCCTTTGGAAAGCAGGCCCGGGTGTGTAAAGATATATCGAATTATCAGGGGACAGACATATACTTTCCTGTAGCCTCTGCAGGGCTCACACGTTCAAACACAACCTGCCCAAATCATAAGAAATTTAATTGAGTAGATAAAGAGGTCCTCATAATTATAAACTGCAGTAGGTATAACAAGAGGCTAAATACATAGCTGTGGTTTTAATTAGCTGGTGCTTCAAATTAGTAATGTTGGTTTCAGTCAGAAATCAGTGACATTATAAACTGAAAGCCTCATCACCATGTAGTTCATTACTCATTAGACCTCTCTGTGTGAAGCCTTCAATACAACGCCATGCTGAGCAAGAAAGGAAAAAGTTGGAGATATTTGGTTGCCTTCCAAGAGCAGTGGAGCTCTGTGGAGATTAAATTCATTCTCGCCAGAGATATGAGAATTAACTGTTCTTTGTTGGATGTGTTAAAAAATGCAGCAGGCAGTTTTGCTTGCAACGGATAACACCCGCGTGCACACTCAATCTGCTATTCAAATTTGTGTCTGGAATTTGGTAGCTAATGAACTGATGCAAAATGCAGCCAAGAGCCTCCTAACAAATCAAAGCCAGGGCCAAAGCACCGAAAGTGCCCTTACTGCTGGTCGTTTGAAAGGTTGTCATGCAAGTTGAAGCACGTTTCCTTTTCTTCTTCTCCTTTCTTTTTCCTTCAGGGTTTTAATTATATCTTTCCCTCAGAGGAGAAGGAAAGTAGTTTGCAAAGCCAAGAGACCAAAGCACTTCAGTTCTCTTCATGGGAGAATTAAATGTGATCTATGGGCCTGTCATTCTGAGCTGTCAGGTGCACAAAATGAACAGATAGCTAGAAAACGGACATCCTGCTTGCATTACTCAGAAGGAAAAGACTTTGGTTCTTGTTTGTGTATAGATACTAATCTGCTATGGAAAGCAGAGAAATTAAGTGTCCTTCTCCTTTGCAACAACTCCGCCCTCACTAAATATTGCTTTAACTTGTTACTCTACCCTCACCCTAACACCCAATCTTTCTTACATTTGGACAAATTTATGGGATTGGATTACACACAGCCAATGTATGGTGCTGAGGTAGTCACAAACGCCACACTTAACGGACTGAAGATGTTATTGTGCCTGATTAGTTCCATGTCAGTCTCAAACATGGAGACATTGAGACACACAGCAATTGTTTGGGATACTGAGTTCAACTTGTGAATGGAAATGAAAGATGATGCTAGAAAATCTAATACCTATGGAGGGCATCTGAGACTACAAATGATAGGCTGCCTTCCAGTATCTGGACTTGACATCTTCCTTGACCAGGTGAGGGTTAGATGTGGGGCCCTGGCTTTGGGTAGGACTCTGAAGGTTTTGTTTGCTTTGCTCAGACAGTGATAACATTTGTTGAATATACTCATGAATGGTCCAGTGAGCTTTAATGTATCTGACGTTGTTTGTATTATGAAAGTGTAATGTGCATTTAAACATCCTATAAATGTTGTCGCTGTTTTTTAATGGAGAAATGAGTGTTCTTTATCTAGGAGATGAAGTTATCAAAGTCACTTTGAATTTGACCTCAAGGATTCTTGTGAAGAAAAGTGGATGATTAAGTGTAGTGGCATTGTACACTCCATGTTTATCAACATCCAGTTAAGCTGCACAGATAGTTTATGTTCTAGGTTCTTACTTTGTAAATTAAATCTATGATACTTTGAGCAAACTAGCCTACCAATGACAGATATTAAGGTTTCGGATATAGTCAAAGCCTGTCAACTGTACTCTTATATCAGTAGATCTCTTGTAATTCCTTTAGCTATTATGTTCATTTGCATGTCAATTATCTAATTAAGTCTTAACATGGGAATATTAACATGGGGAAGGAAACCAATATTTATCCAACACCTGCTAGGCATTTTATGTACATTTATGTAACTTAAATTTGCCCAGTGTGTATGTACTCACGTTGGGTAAGGTTAACATCAAAAGCATGAAAAAAACCCAATGAATAAAATAAAATACACTGCTACAAGACTTACAATTATGGTTTAATTTGCAGTCTTGCATGATGAAGAAAATAATTGTTTTCTTAGTAAGGAAGCATTCCATTCCATAATACCAAAAGGCCCGGAATATATCTTAAATGTTGTTTAGGAGCTTTTGATCCTCCAATGGGAAAGCCTGAAATGTGATGAGAGTCACAGTTAGTCTTTGTAAAGCATTTGTTCATCGAGGTCATTAAAGGCTTTCGACACCTCCTTTTTTTTCATCTACAGCTAGTCATTTGTTATTCAAGTCAGACCCCCTTTTTTTTGTGAAGAGTTTCTCAAAAAGGCTTCCATTCACCTTTGAAGAAAACTATAAGAAGACCAATACCACAACAACCAAACAAAAAGAAGTGTAGGTGATTTGGTTATTTATTTTTCTGTGGACTTCCGAAAATGTCCTTAAATTCTCCTGTGAGTTCATTAAAACAGGCTCACTTTGTCTATGGGCTCAGGACAGAATTCCAGTTTATCTGCAGCTCCATACTTTGATAATTCTTTTCTCTTAGGACTTTGTGACATCTGTGGATTCTGAGCCCTAGGTAGTTGGCAACACAATGTAACTTTAATTTAGTACCTTTCTGCACTGTGGACTGACTTTTGGGGAGTATGTAATTACTTATAATAATCAAACAATGACAAGGGAAGAGAATTTTGCTTTACTTGCTTGTCATGAATGTAATTTCAGATAAGCAAGTTTTTGTTTTCGTCTTTGTTCTGAAGAGCTGGTCAGGATCTTAAACTCAATAGGTGTAATGAAAAGGATTATCTGCTCTCTATGTAGTGTCAGCTTGGGCAGCAAGTTGACTTGAATTTTTTTTTTTTTATTATTGACAACAAGAAAAATTTAAATGATTCGCATGATTAATTTATCTTTTTCTCTTTTTGTCTTTTCCTTTTCATATCAGTCACTATGAACAAGACCGTAGTGCACTTAAAAAAAGGGAATGGGAACGGAGGAATCAAGAAGTCCAGCAAGAAGACGATCTCTTTTCTTCAGGCTTTGATCTTTTTGGGGAGCCATACAAGGTAGCTGAATATGTATGTATTTTTTCTTTCTGGAAAATGGTTGCTTGTTACATTTTCGAACTCACTAATCAACATTTGATTTATGTTTAAAGCACCCAACTCATTTCCAGGGGAATATATTTTACAAGTGAAATTTGTACATACACTGTATTTGAGGCAACTGCAAGTTTCTGATGAAGTCTTCAGAAACAAATTTCATCTTCTTTCGGGAGCACAGTAGGATTGAAGAGATACTTCCTGTTTCCAACGAGCTCCTCTCTGCCCAACACTTCCTACAGCAAGGAATGCCCCCTTGACACTTTCTACTGCTGTGATTGTCAGTAGGCAGCTCCTGAAGACTTCATCAGAATGTCAATGGAGATATCTGTTTCTTTTCCCAATCAGTGTCATCCATTGCAAGGCCACTGTTTTTCTTTTCCATTTTAGGTTGTTAGCAGCTCTTCAGTGGTTTGAGTGCTCTTTGAAAATCGTTGTTCCAGAATAAAGGAAAAAAGCCAATCATTTTTTCTGATGGTTAATAATCATGGGTTAGAAGATTGTCTCAACCAGAGGGGGGTACTATAGCTAGGTTGAATTTCTAGTGGTAGTCCGGCTAGTGTGTAGCTCCAATAATCATCAAACTGCTGTGTCTACAAGTATTGATTTTATAGTGACTGCTTCTAAACTTTCTATTTGGGGTAGAGATGAGAGGCGACTGGGAAGAGATTATGATGGAAGAATCTTATTGAATTGCTGGCAGCTGGTTGGTTTTTATTGAAATGTAGTATCAGTGTAATTTTCTGTAATAAAACAAAAATGATGTAAGAAATACAACAATAGAGAAAATTTTCAAGAGCTGTGATTTTAGAAGAGTACCCTTTAAGGGACAGTGACTTCTGGAAAAGGAAAGTTCTTAAGGAAGACAGCATAGGCCCAAATACTACTTTGGGGTAGAGAGTAAGCTATGACTGGTGAGACTAGGGTCTTGTTGCCTTGTTCAAAGCAACTAAGCAACTCTTGATTGAGACATTGCAGGAACTTTCAAGTTTGGTAAGCCTGATGAAGAAACTTAGGTCACCTAAGCTACTGGTTTTCAATCTGTCAGTAATAGTATGATCCATAAAATAGCAGTGTTCCCATATCAACAGGTTAATTTTTATACTACTTTGAAGGTATATATTTAGATATATAATTGGTTTAACAAAAATTTATGAAGGCCTACTATGTGCTAGTCACTGCCTTACACCAGTGTACAAAGAGGAATAGCATAGTCTGTGTTTTCAAGGAGTTCCTAGTCGAGTGGCAGAGATCATTTGAACCAGTGATGGCATGCCTGCATGGTGACAGAGAGATAGCAAGGAAAGATCAGCAAAGACTTTGTACTCAAACTCATTATAAAGAGTTTGAACATAATTTTTTACATGATAAAAATCATTACAAATATTTAAATCATGGTATGACCAGGACAAATGTACAGTTTAGAATGATGTTGGGCAGTGTGGACCATGGGTTGCAGGTAGGAGATACTAAGGAAAGATAAAGAAGCTATTGTAATTGATGAGGGGAGCTTATATCAATAATGATTTAAGGTAGAGTAAGGAAGTTGAAATTATGGAATTGGGTGTCTAATTGCATGTGGGGAATATGGAATAAGAATTAATGGTTCCCAAGTTTTTTATTTGAGAGAGTGGTGGTATCATGAACAAGTTGTTCAGGAAGAGAACATGGTTGGTGCTTGTAGAGAAGAAATAACTAATTTAGTTTTGAGCATGTTGGCTTTGAGATGCTAGAGAGATATCAGGAGAGAGCTATCCAGAAGGCTTGGATATATGGGTCTGAAACTCATGGGAGTGGTCAAGAGAGAAGTTTAGCTGTTATTGTCTTATAGGTGTTAGTGGAAGCTGTGAGAATGCCTACCATCACTGAAGAGATTATGGAATAAAAAGGAGGACAAACAATTCTTGGGAGTAGCACCATTTAAGGGGTAAAAGAGGTGGTGAAAGCAGAGGCCAGGAAAGGAAACTCCAAAGGAATGATCAGAGTGGTAGGAAGAGAACTAGGAAAGAAACATTTAATAGAAACCTAGGGAGCTAAGGATTTTGTAGAGGAAGGATTTGCTGTGCCTCAGAGAGGTCAGGAAAGGTAAGAACTTTAAAGTGGCTGTTTGGATTTAGCAGTTAAGGAGTAATGGTGACCTTAGGGAGAGTTGTTTTATTTGTTGATGACAATGGTCACTGTGGGATGCCAAACTGCCAGGGGTTGGAGAATAAATGGTAAGTGGTTAAGTAAAGAAAGTGAGATGTCAATGTAGATATGATCTTGCAGAAATGTTTTACATGGAGGAAAAAAGAAAGAAAGATAAGTTAGAAAGTAAAGGGAGGAATTATATAAAGGGAAGCTTTTTAAAAAAATGAGATAAACGTGAACATGTTTAGAGATTGATGGGAAGCAAATAACTTCAATGGAGAAAGAGAAGGTGGAAGATACAGGAGAGAAGGGTGAAGCTAAGTGGAGAAAGGTCCCAGAGGAGATTAAAAATAATACAAGATGGAGAGCAGTTGAGGAATCATGAGCTATGGGTTGGAAGGTGGGAACAGAACATTAGAATGAGAACAAAGCAGGAGAGGGGAAGGAAGATTGGGGAAGTACAAGAAATCAGGGCTTCCATTTTCTGCAGAAAATAGAGGAGAGGTCAAAGCATGGTAAGTGTCTTATCTTTTCTCAAGGTGAAGAAGGAACAAGGAGATAGGTTTTACATGTTATCTTTGGATGGGTTAGAAAAATGAGCTTTACTCAAAAGTTTATTCTTAAAATCCAACATCCACACTATCCTCAACACTATAATGAGGTGAAGAACTCTTGATTTATTCTCCCTTCATAATTTTAAGTCATGATAAATTGATGGTCTTGTACCTTTAAGGTAAATGCCATCTTTTCACAAGGCCTGTTATATAGATCCATTTTTTAAATGTTAGCAGTGTATTTTTGAGTAGGCAGTTGAAAAAATCTGTTATCAACATTTTCAGAAGTTTCAAAAGCCATCTGTCTTGATATTACAAGGGTACATCAAGTAGAGACATAGATGGGAACATTTAGTATAGTGTGGGGCAGGGCGTATTGCGTGATTAGTAGCTTGTTACCTTTGTGCTTCCTGATGAGGAAAAACATTTGTTCTTTTTTTTTTTTTTTTTTGTTTCCTGAGACGGAGTCTCACTCTGTCACCCAGTCTGGAGTGCAGTGGTACGATCTCGACCCACTGCAGCCTCCACATCCCAGGTTCAAGTGATTCTCCTGCCTCAGCCTGTCAAGTAGCTGGGATTACAGGTGCGTACCACCATGCCCAGCTAATTTTTGTATTCTTACTAGAGATGGGGTTTCACTATGTTGGCAAGGCTGGTCTCAAACTCTTGGCCTCAGGTGATTGCCCACCTTGACCTCCCAAAGTGCTGGGATTACAGGCGTGAGCCACCACGCCTAGCCAAAACCTTTGTTCTTAAGTCAAAACTGTGAAGAAAAAGAATAATGCTAGTGATTGTTGACCTAATAATTATTTTTCTTTCACCCTTGCTTTGATGATTGGTTGTCATCTTGAGCTGTGTCCACATTCAGGGTTCCCTGGGACAGCACTGAGGAGTAACAGAATACTAGAACTGATGTTGCACCTCCATAAGGCTCTCCAGACCAAGACTGGGCTGGATACCCTTGGAGTATCAGGACATGCTGACATGGCAGTGGTCATGGGGGTCCTAGAGCTGGCCCATGGTCCACTGGTAGAAACGAGAACATACCACAGCTCTTCCCTAAGGTGGCAGTGGGAGGACTTATCAAATTTAGAATAAACATTCCTGATGGTGGGTCAAGACTTTCAGGAAAGTTCTTGCTACCCTGAAGCCTAAAACAAGGTCCAGTTACCTGTCCAATAGCGCCAGTGGTTCATAAACTAGCCAATATGAACACTGATCTCTAGGACCTATTATCCTTTCTTGGCAGAAAGATAAATGGTGATCTCTCATGTTCCTGGCTAATTTCTTTCCCTTCTTTTCTTTGCCTCTACCACTGCTAGAATGGAGAGAATGTTGACCGTCCCTAGATTTGGTTAGTGATAGGGAACTTCTCTCTTGGGCTGCTTTTGTAGCATATGATTTTCAAATTGGAGTTTGTGTTATGCTATTGAGAAAGATGTCTTCAAATGTTCCTGAAAAACATGAAGCCATTTGACTTGTCTAGGTTAGTGCACTAAGTCTGGTAAGGAACTGGCATGTAACAAGTGCATGCCAGCTTACTGTGTGCTAGGCACTGTGCTGGAGTTTCATGTGTGTGCTCATTTAGACCTTATAACAACTGGGGTATGCAATTTTCCCATGTTTTCCATGAGGAATTTTAACTCAGAGAATCGAGATGTCTTCTTTGCATTTTCATATCCTTATACATGGTGAATTTAGACTTTGCATCCAGTTCTGTATGATTCCGTATCTGTAACAGGAAGTTATTTATCCTCTGACGGGAAGTCAGAAGACTTGATCAGCTTACCTGCTGGATGACAGTGGAGAAGAAACTCCCTTTCTCTGATTCATAGGTTTTCTTTTTCCTTTCTGGATTGAATCATAGTAATTAATAAAAATAGTAACATTCTATGACTCTTTATAGCCCAATAGGAATGAGGAAACTGAGGTGCAGAGAGGATTATTAAGTGGCCTACCCAAGGTCATTTGTGTTGGGGCACACAGAGGTAGAGGCCAGATGGAGGCCAGACCTACTCTGCTGACTCACATGGTTGTTTTAAGGATCAAATGAAATAATGTGGGAAACCTTGCTTTGAAATCTGTAAGGTGCTATACAAATTCAGGTATTATCATTATTATAATTAGAGTAAAGAAGGAAATAGAAACTTAGAGCTTAGAGAGATTAACTGCAAAAATACTAGAATTAGAAAAAAATGAATTACTAAATCACATGTTGGCCACAATAAAATAAAAGAAAAAAAAGAGCTTCAAAACTTAAATTATTTTGCTACTTGTATTAAAAAGAAATAATATGGTACAATAGCCTCCTAGCACATTAGTCTTGCATGCAATGAAATTATACTACTGATTTGTAGATAGCATTAGAAACAAACTGAGGGAAGTTTGCATTTCCTGAAGTAATGAGAGGCGAAAAAGCTTAAATGAAGGAATGCTGTTAGTCATGAGCCACAAACCAGACATGTAATTTATGCCTGAAAATACTTGGAAAATGCATTTCCTGATGATAGAGAAATTGTGATTACTTAGAAAATAAAGGCTGCAGAGGTTACCTTTAAAGAATCAACCAATTATCTAGACCGGTAAGTAAAGAATTGAATAATTGAAAGAAGCATATAATTGATTAAAATGGCTGAGTTTCATTTTTGTCACGTTTATAATGTTCAATCAAGATTATCAAGAATATTTTGCTCCTTAATAGGATTACTAAGACTCAGGAGGGTGAAAAAGAACATTTAGTATGAATCCGAAGTTGCTATGGTGTATAATGAGAGTACATTGTGTAGGTGTGTATAAATGTATTTCGGGTCCCATTAGGTTTTCTATCCAGTGGTTCTCGTATCTCCATCTTGAGAAATTTAAAAACTGATTGACAATTACCCACCTCCAGTGGTGGGAAGGTGGAGTGCTTACTCTGACAACCTGGACTGGACTGCTAATTATATGCCAATTGTTGAATGGTGAACTTCTTGAGGCTCTGTGTCCATGTGTCCTCTGTGCATAACCCTGCCTCAGGAGGGTCCCAAATTTACCAGTGTCTGTCTTAAGAACTACTGTAATAATTCCTACGTGTAGCCACAGAACATCTGTTATGCAAGCCATATGGATCTTCCTTCAATCAGCAACTCAGAAAGCATCACCAGTGAACTCAACCTTGAACTGTGTGCTATACATTTCCTGTCACACGTCCTTCTGAGACAATTGCTCTATGAGGAAACTAGTCTAAGGGAGATGACATCTCTCATTTCTCCAGGTTATCACAGCTTCACTCCTGTGTCATTAGTGTGCAAGAAAGCTGCATGCCTGGATTGTATTAGCCTAGACCTCTAAGTCCACATACAGACATGCTTTCACTGAGTTAGTCATCATAAGAAAAAGCCACATGAAGACATATTTGCATCATCTTGGAAAATGAGGCCCCAAAAATTGTTTCATTGCTCAACTGTTCTTCTAAACATATCAATGAGAGGAATTCCTTTTCACATTTTATTATCAGACAACCATTTGTCTCGTTTAATGAATTAGGATATGCTTCTTTCGATCAAAGATAATTCTGTAACCTACGAGCTTTTCCTTTTTGCCTTAGCTACCAGGAAACTCAAAGTTAATTTAATGTTAAATTATAGTAACCAAGTTAGCCTGATTTTTGCTTTCTATTATGTACCTTTGACTCCAGCCATTGCACATTCTTTATTTTGATATAGACAGGGTATGAATTTTAATTTATCCTATTCAATTCTATAAAAATTTATTGAGTATTTGATAAGCACAAGACATGGTGCTACATCTTGGGTATATAAAAATAAGTGAAATGTAGTCTCTGACCTTTAAGAACTCGTAGTTTTATTCAAGAAAAGTTATCATAAGTGTAGTATACACTGTGTAGTAGAAGGTTGATTTTCTAGACTCGTTGAGAGAAATTTCAATTTTCCTCTAATTTTGTTCACATAGACACAGTTTTAGACGTTGGCCAGTTTAGAAATTCTCTTAATTTCAAGTATATTTTTGTAACCTAGCTATGGAAAAATATATCTAAGCTTGCTTCAGAAACCCAGATCATTATAAGTAATTGTCAATGAAGAGATATTACAAAGGTAGGCAAGGTTCTCCCTACTGAGGAAAATATGAACCTCTTTTATTTACTCCTGAAACAAGAACAGGAATTTGACTAGCTTGCTTGTAAGCAAATGAGCTTTCATGTTCTTAAGTCCTGATTATGTTTCCTTAAGGAGACTACAATGACTTCTCAGGGCATGGAGGTATTACAGTGGTCTCTATGACACCTAGGGACAAGGTTCTGATTTTGCAGAGCTCTGTTTCTGTGAAAGCCAGATAATAGAATGAAGGCATTCTAATGGGAAGTGAAATGTATTGTTTTCCCTTGTTGGGTCAGATCATTGAATATGGCCGGGTATCACTGTTCATGAGGCAAACATCTGACCCACGAGGTAATCTGTTTGACAGGCCAAAATAACCTACAAATGTTTAAAGCTTGCATCAGATTCTTGTTGGACCCTCAGCACAATGATTTTTTTTTTTTTTTTTTAATTTAGAGATTGAACAGGGAGCCTGGTTTTGGCTGCTGTCCATGTGGTTCATTGTGCAACTCAGTTGAAGGAGACCACTATATACAAAGGGTTTATTCTTGTCTGGGCTGAAAAGTAATTCCTGCCTTTAAAAATGACAAACCTAGAGACTTTTAGGAAGTAAAAGTGACTTCTATCCATCTATAACTTTTAATATATCTTTCAGATGTACTTTTGAAAACAGAGTGATTATTCAGCTGAGGATTATAGAGAATGTTAATTGTTTAATCACTACTTCAATACTAAGGTTGCATATGATGCAATATATGATTGGAGGATAAGCAAACTAAAACTGACATGTAGTTACTTGATTTCTAAAAATATCTGTCCCTGACAGAGCTCCCTTAGCATATGTTTAGCATACTTTTCCTTAATCTTTGAAATTTATATTTCTCCTATTGCCCTCATTTCTTTGGAAGTGTATCATATGGTTTCACATACACGGTATGAATAAAATACTTTATATGGTATATGGAGATGGTGCTGATAATGAGGCCAAGATTACTGGTTTGATTCTGTCTCTGATTGTTCCTTCTTGGTATCATTTGCTGGCTCCTCATCTTATCTCAGTCTCTTAAAGGTTGATGCTTCCCAGGGTTCTCTGCGAATCCCTATCTTCTCTTTCTACGTTTGCTTTCCCCAGACGATTTCACCCATTTCTGGCACTTCGCCCTCTATCCATCTGCATATCCTCCCATCTTCACATAAAGAGGAAAACACACAGCCATACAACCTAAGTTTAGACTGAGATGCTAGCCCTGGATAGGTATACTCCCTGTGTACACCAGGAGACTGGGCTGTGTTAACGGCATGTGAAAAATTTTAGATGTTAAACAACTGTCTTCAGCAGAGAGTGTACCAATGGTTAGATGGTCACTACCTCCTGTGCATTGAAAATGTACCCATGGCTTCTGGGACTTGAAGGCCACATAGGGTGATATCTTTTGTGGCCCACTTCCCAGATGGCTCCTTGAATACTGGTAGCCTTCTATCATTGCAACATCTTGGGCCAGGATAGTACAGCCTAGGTACAAAAAAGTCCTTTGGCTTTCTGAATTCAGCAGCTTGTTTTGATAACCTCTTTGGCATATAAAGAGAATAAAGAAAGCCACTTTTGGGGGTGAACAACTGAGCTTGCATCAAAGTCATTTCCAAGTATACAGCTACCCATCATTTTTTAGTATGATAACTTTGCTTTCTGTATTACAAAAACCCATGCAGGAGCATAATTATTTTAAAAACAATCACAGCCATTTTAATAGAACAAATACATCCCACAGGGGGTAGTGTAGCTGGTATACTGATTGTCCATAAAATGATTTAGTTGCCTCTCTAACTGCTCTACATTAGGCTAACATCACTTTGAAAAGATAACTTTGTTTTGGTTTACTTAAACAACAGTTTAAATACTTGAATAAATTTTCCTTAATAATTGAAAAGACACAGAAGGGTTTGAGTCACTGTTGAAAACAATTGCACCATTTCAAAGTAAATGAGTGTGAATCATCAATATGTAAACACAGTCTTTCCAGAATATACAGGCAAACACTAGTAATTCATACAGTTCTTTGATTAGAAGGAATCAGATTCACTTTAGTCATAAGTTAGCTCAATTAGATGCTGTTTAATTCCATTCCTTTTCTAAACTTATCATAGTCATCGTAGTACAATTTAACTGATTTTGTTATCCAATAGCCTAAGCCTTTTTCATGGTATAATGTGGTACAAAGGCTGATATGTCAAACATTTATATAGGTAGAACATTCCATTATAACTCCAATGATTGGTAAGCAAAAGTTGTTAATCACAATGTAGAATGTAGCAATTCAGCTCATCTGTCACAGAATAAATTATTTTTTCTAATAAAATTAATAAATGATATAATTTAAAACTTTTTATCAATGAACATGTTTAAGAACTGGCTAGGGAGTATACAAATGTTAGTCATACCCACTCATTCCAAGAGGCTTTTTCAATAGTGTTATTGATTTTTTTTTTCTTACATAGCATATGAAAAGCATGAAATTATATGGCAACAGGACAATTTCAAAGAACCCCATATGGTAGTCTACTTAGGGCATCTGTTTGAAACATTAACATTAGGAAACACAAACCTATTCATTCTCTCTCCTCCCACCCCCATCTTTTTGTTATTTTAGACAAACAAAGGTGATGCACTTGCCAACCGAGTCCAGAACACGCTTGGAAACTATGATGAAATGAAGGATTTGCTAACTAATCATTCTAATCAGAATCATCTAGTGGGAATTCCAAAGAATTCTGTGCCCCAGAATCCCATCAACAAAAATGAACCAAGCTTTTTTCCAGAACAAAAGAACAGAATAATTCCACCTCACCAGGATAATACCCATCCTTCAGCACCAATGCCTCCACCTTCTGTTGTGATACTGAATTCAACTCTAATACATAGCAACAGAAAATCAAAACCTGAGTGGTCACGTGATAGTCATAACCCTAGCACTGTACTGGCAAGCCAGGCCAGTGGTCAGCCAAACAAGATGCAGACTTTGACACAGGACCAGTCTCAAGCCAAACTGGAAGACTTCTTTGTCTACCCAGCTGAACAGCCCCAGATTGGGGAAGTTGAAGAGTCAAACCCATCTGCAAAGGAAGACAGTAACCCTAAGTCTAGTGGAGAAGATGCTTTCAAAGAAATCTTTCAATCCAATTCACCAGAAAAATCTGAATTCGCCGTGCAAGCACCTGGGTCTCCCCTAGTGGCTTCCTCTTTATTAGCTCCTAGCAGTGGCCTTTCAGTTCAAAACTTCCCACCAGGGCTTTACTGCAAAACAAGCATGGGGCAGCAAAAGCCAACTGCATACGTGAGACCCATGGATGGCCAGGACCAAGCACCAGACATCTCGCCAACACTGAAACCTTCAATTGAATTTGAGAACAGCTTTGGGAATCTGTCATTTGGAACACTCTTGGATGGAAAACCCAGTGCAGCCAGTTCAAAGACTAAACTGCCAAAGTTCACCATCCTCCAAACAAGTGAAGTAAGTAATTTTTAAAGTTTTGTTTGGTTTCACTTTTTTAAATTTCTCTGCTCTAACCTCTATAATCCAGTATTCACAAGCAGCTCTCATTTACTTTATTGAGCTGTATAGGATACTCTTCAAGTTCAGAGTCTGAATTTTGATCTTCTGTCACTTGTGACATAACTGATTAACACGCTGCAAACACAGTTAAATCTCCATAATTTGGAATGACAAAAGACAAGGTTGGTCTGACTGAATGATTGACAAGTTGGAGTTATAAAAGAGTTTCATAAAATACAATTGTAGTAATATTATGTACAAATTAATGACATTTGAGATTATAATTGGTCATAAGTAGTATGAGGTTCATGAGAAGATTGCGAGTCACTATAGGCCTTCACTATTCAATAGCATATTCTAAACCTAAAATACAGAAGTTTCTTAAAGTAGAAGAATGTAGAAGTGTGGTTTGCTGGAACCTGAAATAGAAGGAATTCTTTAAGAATTTTAGTTTCTTGAGTGATTACAGAGCTATTCCTTGGCAAGATCTTAATGTTATCTTCCATATCCATCAATCTTCCCTTCTGCATCTCCTTCCTCCACAGGTATCTACATAGCCCTTTTATTCTACCTTCATTCTTTCCGTCAAAGCAAAAGGCATTACAAGTAACTAAAGCCCACTGGTTTAGAATGACTAAATATCCTACCCATCTCAGGAATCATTGCCTTGTAAAAGAGAAGTCCAGAGGCACCAAAGCCTCTTCTGAGGAATGAATCGCTAATGATTGGATTCCAGGCCTTGTGGTCCCTGGGTGGGGAGCATATATGGTGCTGCCTCTCAGACACCACTATGTAAGCGGCTGTCTACTGCACCTCAAGGTCTTGATTGGAAGAAGCCACTGCCTTTAGATTGGATTCCTGTCACTGGTGACTAAAGGCTTGAAATAACACAGAGGAAGAAAGTAGGGTTAAATTCTTACTCAATAGGAGTGACAGGCAGTCTGTCTGAATGGTTACAGACTCCAAGTCAGTGTTATCTGAGTTAGAGAAGTGTGACCCTATAAGCCCCCTGGCTCTCCTTCCTTTATTTATCCTCAGCAGATGCAGTGATTTCAGAGGACAATGGGAACATAAAGGGAGGGAGGCCTGAGGCTGTTGATTATATTTTCTGAATGTATGTTTTTAATATTGTTTCATTTCTGAGGCAGTTTTGCTTTTTGTATCATCATTCATCAAGTCTTGTCAAGCTTCCTCTTAAGTATCTCTCTAGTCTGTCACCTCTACCCCCACTGCCTTTGAACCACCTGTGAGCCTTCAGTGGACTGCTGTGAGAGCCCCTCTTGACTGGTCTCCTTCCATCTAGTCTCACCTCTCTTCCATACCATCCATGCAGGCTCATCTAACAGGCAGATCTGACCATGTCACTCCCTGCTTTTGATTCTTCAGTGCCTTCTCATCACTTCCAGGGAAAAGTCCAAATTTCTTAGTCACACATACAAGGCTCTTCACCCTTTATTTTCATACTCCTTTTTTTGGCTACATATTTCACTACTTCTTCATGTGCAGTTGAAATCCCAGCCATATGGGACTACCTGTGGTTCCCTGTCATGTCATGCTTTATCACGCTTCCTTGCTTTTTGGCCTGCTGTCCCCTCAGCCTAGAATGTCTTTCCCCACCCTCCTTTGTCTTCCTGGTGAAGTCCTGTTTCTTCTTCAGGTCTGGTCAGTTGTCACCTTCTCTGTGAAAGCTTCCCTGATCCCCTCAGCTTAATTAAAAACCCCTTTGTCTCGGCTCCTCTAGCACCTTCTATATGCCCTGATTGGCACTGATTGCATTGTATTGTAGTGATTTGGTTATGTTTCTATCTCCTCTACTAGACTGTGAGCTCACTAAGAGCAAGGAATACCTCATTCTCTCTGTATCCCAAGCGCCTAGCAAATACTTAGCACATAGTAGATATTCAATAAATGTTTGTTGAATGAATGAATTTCAAAAATGGTTACTTGATTACATTTTCTAAGCCACAATGTTAATCAAATAACATGCACAAATGTAAACAATTGCTAGGAAATCCATCATGAGTTATATCTTTTTCAGTTGTATTCTGTCTGCATGTTTCTTACTCTGCTCTGCTCCTGTTCTGTCATTGAGAAATCCTAGCCATAATTTCTATGGAATGACTTAATACAGGCTTTAATACTTAAAAACCAAAAAAGAGATCTGCTTTGAAAAAATAGAAGTATAATAGGAGATGGGTATATCATTCTTGTTTCTTCTTTTGCCCTGGTATCTGCTGCTGTTCCCTCCTTACACAGCCAGAACTGATCTGGAAATAGCACTGCCCCATAAAGCAGTCTGTCAGCCTGTTTCCATACCTCATTAGTAGAGTGACAAATCACAGACCCAGCGAAATCCACTCTGTTGTAATTCTCTCTCTTATACATTCACAAAATGGCTGACCCAGATTCAGAAATGATTTCATGCTTTCACTCAGTGCTCTGGCACACCAACGAGAGGTACATTTTCAAAGACAGTCTGAGCTGTCATCAGCTCTGGAGACGATTATCCCAGGAGCAGCCTATGTGCATGCAGCCTTTGGTGATGGTACAAACAGACCTTGGTAGAGCTCTGTATGAAAAACGGGCCAGGTGCAATAAAGTCATGATAGGAGATCAGTGAAGAAAGTACTTATTTTAAAATATGGGTTTCAAGGAACGATTTGACAGAAGAGTAGAGAGAAGCTTAAAGCCCTAAACTCAGAGGCATATACAGAACCCAAGGGTAATGTGAGAATCAAAAATAGGAGGAAAAGAAAAGAGAGGTTACACAGCCCGCCAAGAGAGCTTAGAAGGGTGCAGATTAAAATGCGGGCATAAATACAGACAGGGTGGAGCATTACAGAGCTTTGAACCTAATGGAATTTATGTGGCTAAAACTCTGACCAAGTCTGAAAATTCACCCTATTAAATCTTGATGCACTTTTCAAAAACACTTACCATTAGAATTCAGCCCCAGTTCCTGGCGCCAAGAAGTTTCAGGCATTGGGTTCTGGGTCCCTAGTCAGTGTAGCTGTCTTTGATGAGTGGTAACATTACTCTAAGTTATTATCAAAAAGACTTATCCGTGGAGCAATCACAGTATTTCTTTGAGCATTCTCAACTTTTTCTCTGGCTCTGGTGACAGGAGGTTGATGAGTGTTAGTGAAGTGCATTTGTGGGGAGGGTGAAGTGGGATGGGTTGAATGG
This sequence comes from Papio anubis, assembly GCF_008728515.1. Classification (NCBI taxonomy): domain Eukaryota; kingdom Metazoa; phylum Chordata; class Mammalia; order Primates; family Cercopithecidae; genus Papio; species Papio anubis. The sequence goes on along the minus strand of NC_044996.1, from coordinate 6,581,620 downwards.
CCAGAAAACAGACAGCATTCTAAGATATACAAATAAGCAGATAACATTATATTTATGAATTGAGAGATCACAAACTATTACTGAAATGTGATGTGCAAGTGTGTGTGCCCATGTTTGTTTATGTGTCCACATATTGAGTATATAGTGGGGAGATTTTTATTTTTTATCCTTGAAACATTTCAATGCATCTTAGAATTTCTGTATCAACAATAAGGATATTAGAAGTATAACCAACTTCATTGCAGAAGGTCAACTTTTCAATTGAGGCATGTCATTTTAACAAATAATTTGTTTAAAAACTTGATGTTGATTGGGCGCAGTGGCTCACACCTGTAATCCCAGCACTTTGGGAGGTTGAGATGGGTGGATCATGAGGTCAAGAGATCTAGACCATCCTGGCCAACTTGGTGAAACCCCGCCTCTACTAAAAATACAAAAATTAGCTGGCCACGGTGGCACACGCCTGTAGTCACAGCTACTCAGGAGGCTGAAGCAGGAGAATAGCTTGAACTCGGGAGGCAGAGGTTGCAGTGAGCCAAGGTTGCGCCACTGCACTCCAGCCTGGTGACAAAGCTAGACTCTGTCTCAAAAATAAATAAATAAATAAATAAATAAATAAATCAACAAACAAACAAAACTTCATGTCATAGAGTTTATTAACATTCCTGGCAATAACAACAACAAATTGCTGATGTGTTCCGCAGTTGGGTTTAGAAGAATTTTCTGGGAACTTCATCTGAAAACAGTAAAAGGCCTATTTATATCAAGTGGAAACTGAGGGTTGCTTGCAGATGGTGTTTTATTAGGAAATGAATTTGTTAATAAATGTAGCTTTATACATGATTTCTTTACATATGTTTTTGTTTATTTTTACCTTAGGATAAAAATCTGCTGGTGTAGACAGCTTTGCATTTTGGTGCAATTTGTTATTAGTATAGCTTGCCAAGTAAATAATCACATGCACATGAAAGGATTGATATCACATATTAAGTGTCTCCATCCTAAGTCAATAAGCTTTTGAAAGTACAAAACTAACGTGTAGAGTGTCATATCCCTAAAGGGTTATTTGCTTTACATGCTGCTCTTGGCCATGATCTAAGGCTCTCTGAGGCTCCAATTGCCGCAAAACTAGTGGCCTTAGAAAAGTTTGATAGAAATGATGTGGGATTTGTCTGTAGCTTATTTTAGTGGGTAACTTTGTCAACCAGCAGAGAAATTATTGCTAACATTTGTGACTGTGACTGTCTTGTTTCACACCCTATGTAGTGATCACTGTGAGTATAATTACCTTTATTTATTGTGAGGTAGACAGTAAACTCAGGTCACTTGTGTGAGAACTGCACAGAATGCTAGAATATTACCATTGGTAATATTCTAGATATGTTCTAGATATGTTCATGCAGCTACACAGAAATGAGACAGCTGCTTCACTGAATGGAAGACTATCCAGTTGCTGTTTGCAACTCAGGCTAAGAATTTTTCACTTGACGTATTAATCTGTTTTCATGCTGCTGATAAAGACATACCTGAGACTGGGCATTTACAAAAGAAAGGGATTTAATGGACTTACACTTCCACGTGGCTGGGGAGGCCTCACAATCATGGTGGAAGGTGAGAGGCATATCTCCCATTGTGGCAGACAAGAGAGGAGAGCTTGTGCAGGGAAACTCCCCCTTATAATAAACATCAGACCTTGTGATACTTACTGTCATGAGAACATCACAGCAAAGACCTGCTCCCATGATTCAATTACCTCCCATTGGGCTCCTCCCACAAAGCATGGGAATTGTGGGAGTTACAATTCAAGATAAGATGTGGGTGGGGACAGAGCCAAACCATATTAATCCACCCCCAGCCCCTCCCAAATCTCATGTCCTCACATTTCGAATCCAATCATGCCTTCCCAACAGTACCCCAAAGTCTTAACTCATTTCAGCATTAACTCAAAAGTCCACAGTCTAAAGTCTAATCTGAGTCAATGCAAGTCCCTTCCACTTATAAGTCCATAAATTCAAAAGCAAGTTAGTTACTTTCTGGATACAATGGAGGTACAGGCATTGGGTAAATACAGCCATTCCAAATGGGAGAAATTGGTCAAAACAAAGGGGCTACAGGCCCCATGCAAGTCCAAATCCAGCAGGGCCATCAAACCTTAAAGCTCCAAAATGATCTCCTTTGACTCCATGACTCATATTCAGATCATGCTGATGCAAGAGGTGGGTTCCCATGGTCTTGGGCAGCTCTGCCTCTGTGGCTTTGCAGGGCATAGCCCTCTTCCTGGCTGCTTTCATGGGCTGGCATTGAGTGTCTGTGGCTTTTCCAGGTGCATGGTGCAAGCTGTTGATGGATCTACCATTCTGGGGTCTGGAGGTTGGTGGCCTTCTTCTCTCAGCTCCACTAGGTAGTGCCCCAGTAGGGACCCTGTGGGGGCTCCGACCCCACATTTCCCTTTCACATTGTCCTAGCAGAGGTTCTCCATGAGGGCCCTGCCTCTGCCGCAAACTTCTGCCTGGATATCCAGGCATTTCCATACATCCTCTGAAATCTAGGTGGAGGTTCCCAAACCTTAGTTCTTGACTTCTCTGCACCTGCAGGCTCAACACCATGTGGAAGCTGCCAAGGTATGGGCCTTCCATTCTCTGAAACAACAGCCCAAGTTTTACTTTGGCCCCTTTTAGCCATGGCTGGGGCAACTAGAATGCAGGGTACCAAGTCCCTAGGCTGCACAGAGCAGAGGGCCCTGGACCTGGCCTATGAAACCATCATTTCCTCCTAGGCCTCCTGGCTTGTGATGGGAGGTGCTGCTGTGAAGAACTCTGACATGCCCTGGAAACATTTTCCCTATTAACATTCGGCTCCATGTTACTTATGCAAAATTCTACAGCTGGCTTGAATTTCACCTCAGAAAATGGGATTTTCTTTCCTATTGCATTGTCAAGCTGCAAATTTTCCAAACTTTTATGCTCTGTTTCCCTTTTGAAATGGAATGCCTTTAACAACACCCAAGTCCCCTCTTGAATGCTTTGCTGCATAGAAATTTCTTCTGCCAGATATCCTAAATCATCTCTCTTAAGTTCAAAGTTCCACAAATCTCTAGGGCTGGGGCAAAATGCCACCAGTCTCTTTGCTAAAACATAACAAGAGTCACCTTTGTTCCAGTTCCCAACAAGTAACTCATCTCCATCTGAGCCCACCTCACCCTGGATTTCATTGTCCATATCATGATCAGCAGTTTGGTCAAAGACAGTCAACAAGTCTCTAGGAAGTTCCAAACTTTCCCACATTTTCCTGTCTTATTCTGAGCCCTCCCAACTGTTCCAATCTCTGCCTGTTACCCAGTTCCAAAGTTGTTTCCACATTTTCATGTATCTTTTCAGCAACACCCCACTCCTGGTACGAATTTCCTGTATTAGTCCATTTTCATGCTGCCGATGAAGACATATCTGAGACTGGGCAATTTGCAAAAGAAAGATTTAATGGACTTACAGTTCCATGTGGCTGGGGAGGCCTCACAATTGTAGCAGTAAGTTAAAGACACATCTTTCATGGCGACAGACAAGAGAAGAGAGCTTGTGCAGGGAAACTCTTCCTTATAATAACCATCAGATATCATGAGACTTACTGACTATCATGAGAACAGCACAGGAAAGACCTGCCCTTGTGATTCAATTACGTCCCACCAGGTTCCTCTCATGAAGCGTGGGAATTGTGGGAGTTACAATTCAAGATGAGATTTGGGTGGGAACACAGCCAAACCATGTCACTTGATGTATATCACCAGTTTATTTTTTGTGCATTCTTATGAAAATAAAATAGTATTGAGTCCAAGGCTGTATCTGGGCTATTTCTAAACCCATCAAAATGAAGGGATAACTTTATACTTTTAGGGTGCCAGAAAAGACTCTTGAACTTAGTATTTGTCTTGTAGCTGTGTGGAATCTAGAAAGCTTTGTACCTTCTTCTCTGCTAGTCCATCCCCTGGTAGTTGCATTTTGTTTATGCTTTTTTTACTAACTCTTCCAACTCACTGGTCTCATTGGTATTCAAATTCATTTTCTTATCATATTCCTCCTAACTTTCTCTTCATATTTCCTCTAACTTTAGTGTCTCCCTAAGCTAAATGAAGTGGTTTCCAGTTGAACATGTGTAGTTGATAGTGATACAGATAGAATACCTGGCTTTACATTCTTCGTGATGGAAAGGTTGGAGATGCTAGGAGAGAAGTGATTAGGAAAAACGTCCTGAGGAGTGGAGACTGAGACCATTCTCACAATAGCAGGACTGATTTGTCAGGCAGAGACACAGAGGAAACCAGGGAGGGTTTCACAGAGAATGAATGAGAAGTTTGTTTTGAACTTGGCCTTTAATATTGGGTAGTATTAGAGTAGTTCAAGAGGAATCTGGAAAGCAGTTCATATGTGTGCATATTAGTGATGAATAGAGATAATAGCATATACAGAAAGGGGAAGTGAGTAAAATGTGGAGTATGTTCTAAGGATAGGCCAGTTTATCTGCAGCTGCGGATATGTGGGACCAAAGTGAGAGAGCTCAAAAACCAGATTGCCAGTTCTCTTGAATTTGTAGGCAATGTGGCAACCAGAGTGTGACGCTGAACTTGACACGTTACTTTCCCTGTCATCGTAGGAGACCTAGGAATTCTCTCAAGACAATTGCGATCATCAATTCAAGCAGTAATTTCTGAGCTTTCCCAGGTTTGTTCTCTACCTCCCTACAAGAAAGGACATCTCAATTCTTCTCTTGTAACCATCCTTTCTTTTTCAGTGTGCTTTCCCAAGGATCTGTCTAAAGTAATGCTGAACTAGCTATTTTATACCATACTTTCCTTCCCTTGGAGTCCTTGTCCTCCATTCATCCCCTTTCTCTTCCATTTTTTTTTTCATTGGCATTAGTCAAACTCAGAGATAGGTCTCAAAGATGGCGTCTTAAAGAGTATGCAGATACTTGGGATTTTTTTTCTTCCTGTTTCCTCAAGTCCTCTTCTTTCTCATATGTATTTTTTTTCTTTTCTAAGGCTGTATGCAAGTGGTTCTAGCCATCAACATCCTAAAACAATGTCAGTGATTTCAACATGCCATTGTATAGGTAGATCAGAGTATTTGGTTTCAGTGCATCTTTCTTGGCACACTTCACTTTTAAAGTCCTTGTCTTTTTTTTTTTAACACTTTTTTTGGTTGGAAAGAAACCAAAAGATTGATTTATTCTTACTCTGTTTAAAAAACAATTAATTATTGTTATACACATTTCTATCATCATTATTGATGATGATGTAATTTAAAACAGCACTATTTGATAATTTTAGTGATTCTTCATGAGACAGCTGAAAATAAATCTCTACTTTGGAAAGTGTGAAATATTGCAAAGCATAGTTTTAATAAGGTATACTGAGATGTGGGTTTCTCTTCTGACCTGGACTTTGTTTGTAAAATTAAGAGAGTTATTTTGCCTTTCTAGGGCTTTTGTCACATGAGGAGATTAGACTGACTCATTCGTGGGGTTGCTTACAGCTCTAAATCTTCTCTTTGTGGTTAAGCCCAAACCTATCTTATTTGGATAGTAATTTCAGCCATTATCTCCCCAACCCATAATCGTCTAGGAGTATCCACAGTAGAACAGCATGAAGGGATCTGAGCCCTGCCTGCACACATTCAGAACAGTTTGGAACTTTGTAAGACTACGTAAATATGGGCAGACTCGAATTGGATCTTTTTAGGGATTGACTACCAATTCAGTTGGGGTATTCTTATATTTCACCTTTTTTTTTTTTTTTTTTTTTTTTAAGTAACAGCTATATGCTGCATTTTACCAGAAAGTACCAAACTGTAGACTCAGCAAATAGCCTCCTAATCCTTTTGTCACCATCCACTAAAATAATGAAAGATAGAGCACTCCTATTTTCACATTACTTCTAGGAAAATATTTTGACAGATTCAGTATGCAGTAAAATGGTAAGCTTTTGTTATGTATATTCCAAATCATCTTGTTATCACTGGCTATATCGATTAGTTCAGTACTTTCTGAGCCAGTCATAAAAAAAGACTTCTCTCATTCTGCATTAAAGAATAAGAGAAATTGACAGGTAGATAACCATATTGATTCAACCCAAATAGTAAATGCAAGGGACTTTAGACATAAGTATTAAATCTCTTTATGGGAGTTGTAAGTGTGTTTGGTATTTTCTATTTGACATGAAAGAAAATAATCTCTAATTAACCATCATTTTAAAGTGAACTGTGCTTTGATTTGGGTTTATAATATAGGTGCCAATAACAAAAACTGTTACCTTTATACTTTATAATTTACAAATGCCTTCATACATCTTATCTTATTTTGATCCAGTTCTAATGGGGTCTGGAATTATCATTTCCTTTTCTGATGCAGAAACTTAGTCTCGGAGAGGCTAAGGGTCACTTGCCTAAAGGGACACAGCCAGCAAATGGCTATGGCAGGACCAGGACCCAGGCTTTTAGTGACACTTCCACATGGCATTTGGTGTATGGTGTGCTACTGTATATATATGGGTTAATTTTCTAAAAGTAGCTCCTCTACTGGCACATAAAGGGCAAGAGAATAATGAGCTAAATCCAGCTTAAGTTAAAATTCCCTTGTTAGGTTCATATTTCAAAAGTCTGGGACCAAACACACCAAAAGAGCAATTTTTCTTGTGGTATTACAGGTTATAGTCATGTGGTTTTCATTTACAAATATGGTGAGAAGTAGTGTTTTTGCAATATTCCTAAATGAGTAACATATGACACAACTTGTTAGAGGACCTTTTCTTGGTTCATAAAGTTTCTGAGTTTTTGTGTCTTTAGTGGGATGACTTTATCAGAAATCCTCAGACAACACAGCTAAAATCTAAATTTCTGTGGTTGAAACACAGCCACCCTCAAGAGAAACCTTAAATGTAAATGAGAGGTCAGTAAAAAGTGGGTATGAAACTAATTGCTATAGAAGCAGTAAGACTTCTCTCAATTGTTTGAGCCCCTGAAAAATAGATTAATTATAAAAACTGTCTAGGATCATGAAATTGCAAAAGTAGTTAGCAAGGAACAGACAGAATTTGTGACATTTATTCATAGACACTAAATGGGTGTCACTCTACCTCAGCAAAAGAATGCAGATGGTCCATATATAATCTACTTCAGAAAATTACTGTAACAATAAATGAACTAAGTAGCTGTGAAAGTTCTCTGAAAAGTGTACAAGACTCTGCAAATGGGAGGCGTATTTGTTTCCTGTAGCTGCAACAGAATATCACAACTGAGTGGCTTAAAACAAGAGATTTATTTTCTCACACTTCTGGAGACCAGGAGTCCAAAAAGATGCCACACTCATTCCCAGTACTCTAGAGGAGAATATTTATTTGCTTTTAAGTAGCTTCTGGTGGCCCCAGGCATTTCTTGGCTTGTGGCAGCATCATGCCAATCTCTGCCTGCATCTTCACATGGTCTTCTTCTAGGTGTGTCTCTCTGTGTCCTCTTCTTCTAAGGACATCAGTTATTGGATTGAGGGCCTACCTTATATCCCAGATGATTCATGTCTAGATCCTTAACTAACTCCATCTGAAAATACTATACATATATCCAAAAAAGGTCACATTTTGAGGTACTGAGGAATTTTTAGGGAATAGTATTCAACCCTGCATAAGAAAGGTCATTCTTCCCACTTTTCAGACTAAGAATAGAGGGAGTCTATGCTCTGCTCAGTGTGAAAAGCCTAAGCCAGTCTTTTGGAGGTAGGTGGGCTTCTCCACCTCAGAACTGACTTCAGGTTTAGTCCACAATACTTCTGAGCCAGATCTTTAAGCTGTTCAATTTGACTGCGACTATGAGAAAGACAATGGCTCTGGATAAACTGTTAAAATATAATTGTGCATAAATGAGATTTAAAAATCTTTTAGGGAAATATAAAGTTTCTTTTCACTCAGATAATAGATAAAAATAATTTATTAGTACAATTGACTTTTTTTGTGAGCTAGAGCTAAGTGGGCAAACCTTTTCTGAAAAATAATTATTTTCCACTATAGGGGCTATATGGTCTGTCTGTCACAAATTCTTATCTCTGCTATTGTAGCATGAAAACAGCCAAAGACAGTACATAAATGAATGGATATGGGTGTGTGCCAATAAAATTCGATATATGGATACTGAAGCTTGAATATCACATATTTCCATGTGTCATGAAATATTCTTTTCCTCTTTTACAAACATCTTACAGTGTAAAAAATACTCTTAACTTGGGAGCCAAACCACAACAGGCAGTGGGCTGGATTTGGCTGGCAAAACTTAGTTTGCTGACCCCTGGGCTAGATCTAGACAAAGTTTCAGACAGCAGAACACATTTTGCTTCTTGTGCCTGTTATCAACAGGAAGATGGCTTTTAGAAAGTGAGGAAAGTCAGTTTTGTTCTTGTACAGAGCAGAATCCTAGAGTCAGGAGAGGTATCTATAGTCAAGGGAGAACTGGCCAAGGGAGTAGAGGCTCTCCCAGGTCTAGGCCTACAGACAGGTGAATGTAAATGTTGTATACCCAGGATTTGAAATACTCTTCAACACCACAAATCTCACCCTCCATTCAAGAGAATCTTTTTTCTTAATAACTCGTGGGGTAAAGGTCATTTTACCTTTTGCTTCCTCAGAATTAGAGTGTCTGGACTCCCAGGGCAGGAAACCATTTGCATACCCAGTCTTGGACTCAGAATCACAAGACGTAAAAAACGTGACCACTGATATAAGTGCTAAAAGGAAGCCAGCCCTATTACTTTATCTAAGGAGTGGATGGCCTAGGCCAAACCCAATTGACATTCTGGAATCCCTTATAGATCAGAAGGACTAAAGCATGTATTTGACTTGGGCATGGGGAGGTAGAGATTTCTAAGATTCTTGGAAAAACACGTCCTCTTGTATAGCCTATGACTTTGAGTCAAATTAGGTGAAAGGGTTGATGTTCTTTTTTTTTGTTCTTCTGTTTTTTGTGTTCATTTGAGATGGAGTCTTGCTCTGTCGCCCAGGCTGGGGTGCAGTGGCCGGATCTCAGCTCACTGCAAGCTCTGCCTCCCGGGTTTACGCCATTCTCCTGCCTCAGCCTCCCGAGTAGCTGGGACTACAGGCGCCCGCCACCTTGCCCGGCTAGTTTTTTGTATTTTTTAGTAGAGATGGGGTTTCACCGTGTTAGCCAGGATGGTCTCGATCTCCTGACCTTGTGATCCACCCGTCTCGGCCTCCCAAAGTGCTGGGATTACAGGCTTGAGCCACCGCGCCCGGCCAGGGTTGATGTTCTGTGGCAGCCCCTACAGGCTTTGCATAGCTGATATATAGGGGTGTTTTTGTATGTGTGTGCACATATGCATGTGTTAGGTATTCATGTATCTCTTTGGGGAGGGGGTGCTGAGAAATCCAGTGGACTTCTGAAGGAGGCTAGAAATTATGGCATTCTTGGTACTTTCTGAAATTTTTGCCCAGCACGCAGGGAGATATCTAGGTTCCTAAGTGATGTAGAATGAAGGAGAAATAACAGACAGGATCTGTTTAGTTAAGGCTTTAAAGATGAGGTGAGGTTCAGCAAGGACTTTGGGAAACACATGGGTTGATGGAGAAAAAAGAAGAGGCTGCATCTTAGATGTAATGAACTGCGTAAAGCCTTGAAAGTTAATGGGGCTCTAAGGTCCGTGCTTCCTATGAATGGGATCATGCCACTCATGTCTTAAAGTAGGTATCATAGAAGAATGCTCCAATGATGTTGCAGTTTCATGAAGAAGTTTGGTGTTGGGAGAAGTAGCTGCTATGCTGTATAGTTTCAAGGTCACTGTTCTCATAGAAAACAGGGTGAATTGTGACTTCTGTCACTGTTCTTATAGAAAACAGGGTGAATTATGACTTCTGGAGTCAGTGAAGGAGATGGCCCCAGTTCTAGACTGAACTTGTTCTTTGGTCTTCCTCTGCTTGGCAGGTTGTCTTATTCATCCAGACCTTGATGTGAACTTACTGGGGAAGCTGATTTCCTCAGGGACATCCAGAAATGCCTTCCTTGGGCATCTGCTGGATATGGAGACCAGGATGTTCATCCTGAGTGGTGTCTGACCAAATGTTCTCTCCTGTGTGTTGAGACCCCAAAACTGCCTTTCTGCAGTTCTACTCTATTTAACTTGAATAAATGTGGCCTTCAGATTCTTGGGAAGATGAGAAGCTCTAACTTCCCTTCCCAGTCAAGATTGATGGATAAAAAGGGCCCACACCAGAGACATAAGCCTGAACCCACAATCCACATATATTATAATACTTCTAGAAGGAGTGGTCTTATTCAATACTGGAGGGAAGCATTTAGCTCAAGGACAAACATTTTTAAAAACCTAGTGTAACATTTTGAGTAGTTCACACTGAGTTTGATACTATGAATTATGATTTTTTTAAACTCTGAAAATGTTATCTTATGGACTGTTGGAAAGATTCACTAGATACCTGTAAAATCCAGTATTTTCTTTTATTCATTCATTTACCAAATTTGCATTGACTGCCCATTGTGTACCAGGTACTATGCCAGAAGCTGCAAAACTGAGATGATTACATATTGCCTTATCTTAGGTAGCTAAAGTCTGGGATATAGACACAAAAACAGAAAAGTCACAATGAAATATAATAGAATAGTGTTTGGTATTCTCTTTAAGCAGAGAAAGAATAGCTATCTGAGGTGTTTAGAAAAGCTTTTTCAAGGAGGTAGTAACTTGTGGCTAGCTCTTGGAGTATGATTGGAAGTTTTCTTGGTGAAGAAGTGGAAATACAGGCATTTCCTTCAATGTAAACCCACATCAAGTTGTAAATTGGCTTGATGGCTTCTGGGATTCATGAGACACAAGAGTCAGCTGTGTTTGGAGAGAGAAGAAAAGTTTGGTTGGGAAGACTGGGGGGCTTGGCATCACCTCTACATGATGGAGAGTCTTTTAAATCATTAAAAGGTAAAATGTATAAGGTATAAGCATGGTAAATAATGTTTTAGAAAAACCATCTTTACAGGATGATTGGCGGGGGAGTTGGGGGAAGGGAGTAACATGTTAGGACTGGTGAGATTCGAAGCAGAAAGATTGAACAGGCTGTTGAAATATTCCAGGCCAGAAATGCTAGCAATTTGAATTAGGGTCATTTTTGAGATAGATTTTTAAGTCTGATTCAGTGGAATTCAGTGATTAATTAGATGGGCCATTGAAAGTAAACCAACAGAGAGGAATTTAAAATGATGCTGAGGTTTCTAGCTTGGGCAAGCAATGGATGGGATGGTGATACCATTACCCAAGATTCCTTTCTTTGACATGGAGAGCTTCACAAAACAGGTATGTTTTTCCCTTTATCTCTTTTATTGTCATGCTGTCATGATAAAGGCTTTGAATGTCATGATATTTGATTAATGCTTGCACAGTGCTTCTTGTTGTAAAGCTATGTACAAAAAATCATGATCATTTTCTTATGCCTCATTGAAAGATTTATTTCTTACAAATGGCCTTTTTTGTTCATCACTTAAAAATTAATGTCTTACCTCAGAGAGGTTTGATAGTACTTTAGAGAGCATGGGAAAATATGCTGAATATTTTCTTAGAAATCATAGAAGTGATAAGTTTCTATTAGTTATACAGTATATTAAATATTAAATTATGTTTTGTCTTTTGTAGTTTTTGAAATCAAATGAACACATTACCAGTTGAATTTATCTTGTACTGATAGCTGTGGACTTTTCTATGATACTTCCTGACTTTGTTTCTTTTAGACTGAAGTTGGCTACACAGGGAACATGTTTACGATGGAGAGTGGGAATGACTTTGTACTCTGTACTATTCTCTCCCTCAGTCCCTATGATATAATATTGATGGAGAAATCACATCCTTTGATTTTGGTGGAGTTGGTGTAGGGTTATTCTGACTGTCTGTATATAAATTGTTACCTCAAAAACTGTTTGACTCAGCTCCCCTGCCTTTATTTGGTGACCATGGACATTGCCTTTTAGTTAAGATCAGTGAATTTCTGGTGGTAAAAGCAGGAGGGGAGTGGAATTGAGTGTGCAATATTTTTGCACTCCATAGTTCCTAGGATTTTAATTATGTTTTTTTCAAATATAGATAAATTAATCATAATGTATTTAGTTGACTTTACTTATCCAGTCCATCTCAGTTCTCAACTATTTGAAATTCTCTCTGTAACTCCCATATACTTTTGTATTTTGAAATTACTGTAAACACAGAGATTTTGAGACCTGAAAGCTTCACTTCTTGCAATGAACATAGCAGCTTGGCAAGAGGAGGCCTCACCAAATGCGTCACCTTGGCTAATTACAGAACTGATCCTTGAACTCTCCACCCATAAATCTGGGTATTAAGTGAAAAGAAAAAATATCAGCATTTTGAAGAACAGCTTATATTCTGTTAATGCACATGAATTGAAAGAGCAGTACTCTGAGAAAACTGAATCATTATTTTCTTTGAGTGGGAGCCAAGGAGTGGCAGTAAGACTGTGGAGGTGATAGTGGTAGTATTTATAAAATTACAGATTCTTGATTCTGAGAGGGCTCTGCAAAGCCTGCCAGTCCAATTGGCTTCATAGAAACACATTAGTCTGCTTTTAGACTGCATATTCCTCACTCAGGAATGAGGAAGTCCTGAAAGGTCACAGGTGAAACCTTCATCTGAGAGAGTTTGCATCAAAAATAATCAAGTGCAGTGTGGAACTTGGCCATTTTCCATAACCCAAAGATACATATAAAAGTTCCTTAGTTCGTAGGCTCCAGCAAACATATTAGCCATATGAAAAAGCAACATCTAACTTCTGTATTTTGACTTATGAAGGAAAAGGCCTCCCTGTCACATAAATATGTTCATTTCACCTCCTGTGGGGAAAAGAAAGGAAATTGTAGCTACAGTGTGTCATTGAATCTTCCTGAAATTAGCCTTTAGAGTTTTAGAGTTTGGGAAGATTGAAAGATTGACTACCAATGCCTTCCACACACAAAAAAACAAAAAAAAGTATTCTATGTTTGCATCAACACTGGTTCAATGCTGAAATACAGCTAGCCAAAACCCATGGTAAAGTTTTTCATACATTATATAACACCACTATATAATACATTGAAAGACATACTGGATTGGAGATAAATTACTGAAGAAATACCAGATTTAGTTTGTAGGCTTTAACTGCAACATAATTCATTATGTGATTTACATAGATAGACATAAGTACATTTCTTTCCAAACTATATAGCAATATACATATAAAAGCTATAAAATAAAAAAGTAAAACCGTGCTAGATGATTGCTGAGAAAAGATGACTGTTAATTTTTTAAATAGCAATCTGATAGTAAAGTTAACATGATACAAGAGAAAAGGTTTTACTAATAGACATTTAAAAATTATGTCTTCATAAATCTAGAGGATATATTACTTAGAGCTAGAAATAACAGTGTCATGCTTCCTGTTTAGAATAAGCCATTACTCATTTTTGTCTTTACATCCCTATTTAATTTGTACAGTATTATTTATTCCAATAATTAGTGTTAACTTTCTTGGCAGTAGGCGATATAATTACCTTTAAAATTTAAATGGGATAAAAATGCCTTGAGAACATGGTTTAGGAAAACTCTTAATATTTATTTTCACTTGTCTCTTTAATTATTAATTTGTGTAGTATTTGAAAGAAAATCTTGAGAAATGGAAGACCACTGACAGAATTACTTCCCAGATGAGCAGACTTGGTTTTTCAGTTGGTTGGGTGACATTCTGGACTGCTGAGGCATTAGTGATGCCAAATGGAAACTCTGCTACCCATTCAACATTGCCAATCTAAATACATTTCACTTAGAACAGCACAGGCCACTTTTTCTTATTCTCTTTCTTCTGAAAATAAGTCTTTATTTAAAATAAGTCATTATTCTGAAAATAAGCCATTCACATGACTTCTGATTTCAAATATACATATGCAGGTGATTATTTTCCTAAATACATAAATTAATTTGAAACTAGTTTATAATCTTAATAAATGCTGTAACTCTGAATAAGCATACTAGTCTCCAAGAAAATCAATGTTTTGAAAGATGGAACGGATAAATCTAGCCTGTCCTGAGCCATTAAAAAGTACACAAGCAATGCCAAGGTAAGGTTGAGAGTATTCATTCATTTATTATGTATTGAGCACATCTACATGCATAATATAGTTTTAATCTTTACGGGGGGATCCAAAAACTTTAGAAGAAGAGATGACTGGATTTTTGCCAATTCCAGTCATAATACCTGACATAGAGTAGGTGCTCATTAAATATATGCTGAATAAGTGAATGCATCCCCTGGAAAGCTGAGGAGTTCATACATATCTGAAGCAATTAGACAATAATAATAAGGAAATGTGTATGCAGTTGTGTGATAACAAGTTATAAAATAAGGGTATTGCATGTGCAAGCCTTTCTTGAAGATGACGGCCCAGTGATTGACCAGAAACAAGCCTGACATTTGAGGAAGTTAGCCTTCCAGGTGACAGGAATTAGATAATCAAAGATCAAGAGTAGGAGTAAGCATGGTTTTGGTAGGTAACAACTGGTCACTAAATTTTTTTTAAAAAATCAACTTTGACCTTTATCAAGCACTTATCATATGCAGAGTATGGTGCTAGGGCTTTGAGAGAGACAAAACTGGAAAAGATTGTGTTCTGCCTTCAAGAAACTTATGTCTAGCAGGACAATTTTGATATATTCACATTAACAACAAAGCAACAAAATGAAGTAAAAAATCAGGGTTGCAGGAGAGTTCAGAGTGCCATGGGAGCCCAGAGCAGAGAGAGGGGCATGCTGGCAGGTAGATTTAGGATGGCTCCAGGGAAGTATGGTATTGGCATCTGCACTAAGCCCTACAAGACACTGGGATGAAATCATGGGCATTCATAAACTTTTGGGGCCTTCACCCTTTGTGAGAAGCCGGTAAAATCTCTACCCCCATGTCTTAGAAAAATGTGACTTGGAAATACTCAAACTGTGTTTTATACAATTGCTTAGGCTTCCTGAAGTCAAACTGTGGGCCTCCAAGGCAATCCATGTACCCAGAGTTGAGACCTTTGGTGTAGTGAGAGAAAACTTGCTTTGGAAGGGAGTAGAGTCATATTTAATTGCAACTGCTACCTTTAGCTTTGTGATTTGGACAAGTTTCTCAAGCCTTCAAAGTCTCAGTTTCCTCATCTGTAAAACAAGGATAATAATACTTACTTGAGATTATTTTGGCATAGAACAAGTTAACAGAAATCACCTGATCACACCAGGCACCAAACACATTCTACTTTTCACAATACCTTGGGGCTGCTTATGCTTTATTGAGAGCAGGGGAGGTGGCTGCATAGCTGGGTTATTATCAAGTGCTATCTTTTTTCTGTCCTTTCCTACCCATTAACAGATTATTTGTATTTTAAAATAATCCTCAACATGCAAAACTTTATGAGTACACAGGGCAAAATTAACTGAGAAATATCCCACACTGAATTCTTTGGATAAGAACACCAGAAAATGAGCCTAAATGTTCAGTTGTAATGTTGATGATCACAGTGCGCTAAAAGGTGTGTGTGTGTGTGTGGTGTGTGTGTTAGTGTGTGTGTGTGTGTGAGAGAGAGAGTGAAGAAAGAGAAAGGAAGGAAGGAAAGGAAGGAAGGAATGGAATGTTAAAATGGGACTTCAGTGGTATCTCTGTTTTTGTGTTCCCCACCAGAGGGCTTTGGGCTTTCATAGGCCTCAGTTATTTTCATTGTCATGTATTTCCCCATGGTTTGTTTTGATTTACTGATGGATGGCTCAAGATTTTGGTAGAAGCATGCATACTCACAAAGAAACACACAAACACACACATACACATGCACAAAAGAGCATGCATAATTACAGAACAAAAGCAGCAGGTGATAAATACATGCTTTAGCTGTTGTACAAACGTATAATGTAGCTTTACAAACATGTTTTTTAGTGAAGAAATAAAAGGAGGGTAGTGATGGGTGGTTAGGTTTAGAATCAAAAGTTACACAGCTGGTCATTGTACAGGTGACTCAGTTTGACTTTGTATACTATGAACGTTTTGATTGCAGGGCTTAAAAATATGTAATCCTAATTTTAAGAAAACTAACGGAATAAACACTCATTATGCACACAAAAGCCCTTCCATTCAGCTTTTCATTACTGTGCAGTTATTTTCTCCAAAATAAAATGAGTAATTATTTGGAAGTACTTTCAGCACATCCACCATATGGGCTAAGCTTATTCCCGACATCTACAGTCCTTTGAATGGAAGTGCCAAAGGCCTCCTGCCACCATGGGCCATAGCCAACTATCATGTGAACCTGAGTCTCACAGGTTACATGGGAAATACAGGACAGCCCGACCAGCCTGCTTCTGGGAAAGATGCAAAATGCAGGAACTAGAGAACAGCGATGAGGTGTTTTTGGAGACTAGGCACCAAGTAGGTATATCTTATGTGTAAGGATGGGTGGACAGGTGGATGGATGGATGGATGAATTGATGGACATTTCAAGCAAGCCTAAGGACATAGTAAGTTTAGAATCTACATAATGGCTCATCAGGCCATGCTAATTTACTTACATAAAAAAAGGAATCTTTTTCAAAACATTATACTTGTGATTTGGTTTACCAATAGTTAACATTCTATATTTTTAGCAAAAAACTTATTAAAAATGTTCCTAATTTGTATTATTTGGGGTTTTTATTTTCTTGTACTGAGAAATTCCAAAAAGTTGATTTGGATAGATAAACACCTAAACCTCAGGTCTTCGGTAGAGTATATCAGGGAATTGTGGTGCTCAGGAAATCACAGATATTATTCTCATTATTATTATTGTTAGAAGGACAAATAGCTCTAGAGTATCAGGAAATGAGAGTGGATATAGGTTTTGCTTTACCACACTCTTGTCTGAGGTAACCTGAGTAGAGAGATCAACAGAGAACTTTGCCATCATCTAGCTGATGAGTTGTGTGGTCTTGGGTTTTCTTGTGTTGATTACACATACACTTAGCAGGTTTACCCTCTGAGCTGACTTTCTCAGCTGTATCAGAGGGAGAAGTAATCTTTGCTTTTTACTTTCTTTAAAAGGCTGTGTGAATATGTCCTGAGGTTGTGGATGTGTGAGTGCTGTGTAAACTGTGAAGTGTTTTGTGCTTGCAAGATGAGGGCTTCATACATCTTCAGTAGAGCTCTCCAGATGCTTTTATCTGTGCAATTAAAATTACATATGTGTTCTTTTCAATTTCTATGGTTGCAAAAATGAATGTATCAGTCTACATAGTACTCAATGACAGAATGATTTTACTTTTAAAATGCCATGTTTTGAGCTCTAGCTTTGCATGTTTATGAACTTCTAGAGTTGTCCATGTGGATGTGTCCTATGCTACCCTGCTTTCTTGTGAATGAAGAGGTCTGAAATGCTTCTGGAATACTTCTATGTCAGTTTTGCTTATTGTGCATTTAACATGTTGGTCTTACAGGGGAGACATGTCTTTTTTAAGTATGAAGGACATATTTCTAGCATTTTTCTCTCTTCTCCATTGATAAGCTGTGACTGTAGTTTTTGTTTGTAAGCTTTCCAAACCTGGCGATTTTTTATCTGATTCAACCTTTCTCTTGACAAAACACCAGTCTCAAATGCTTTGCCCATTCCTGGTCAAGGCTTAGAATTGCACTCTTCCTTAGTGGCAAGAGACTTTTATTTGGCTTGTTGCCTTTCAGAAGACTACTTTTATTGGATCACTGACTTTTTTTGGCTTTGGAGGCTTGGAGAACTATTTAGAGCATTTCTTTTTATGAGGCAACATTGCCCAACAGAAAGTTGCTTTCTGTGGACTTTCCATCATTAAGATGAATTTGTGCCTGGTATACATTAATTTCACCCATACCTAATATCTTAGAAGTTACCCTGTGAGAGAGCCTGTACAAACATTTTAAATGAAATAGGCCTATGTACAATCTAGGTCTGAAAGGCATTACAAGTTTTTAAAGTGTCGTCATTGGAGAAGAAGCTGTGGAGGCTACTTTTAATAAGAGTATGACAAAAGACATGTCTCTCACTTAAGACCAACATGTTAAAAGCACAGAAGCAAAATTAAGAATAGATTAAATATTGTTATAAACTAATTAATGCATATTATTGACCCTTACTAATCAGAGGCTTTCAAACTAGAAATAGTTAGCTCTTATATTTCTGACATTTTTGAATTTAGCAATGTCCAGCAGTGATAATTTTGAAGGAAGCTATTGGTTGGCTTTTAAGTTTGTACCTTCAGCTTCAAATTCAGCATGTTCATGCAATATTATATGGGAGGCTCAGTAGATTTTACTGAAAATGTAATACATTTCTTCAAAAAAGTTTTAAAAGCCATTATTTCAAGTTTGATTGGTAAAGGAAGTATCCATAAGTTAATGAGGCAGTCCCAATTTCTAACCTCGGCCCTTTCTTATAAGCACAAATTTCTGTAACTGCTCAAAATAGCCCTTAGGCACTTAGAACAAATATATACCTGGCCCACCTACACACCTATTTGATTTTCTAAATGTTGGAGCTAAACTCCTAAGATTGAAAATGAAACTCAATAAGCAAGTATCAATTTAAAGAATAAGCACCCCAGTAGCTAAATTGAGAAATGCAATTGTAATTATTTGGTGAAATAGAAATCAGGTCATTCCAGCTGCAAATTGTCATAGGAAAGCCCAAAAGGAAAATGTCTTCATTTTGACTAACATTGCCATATTTTAACTTTGGGATTGTTATAACTTGTTTTTCCACAGGTATTATCTGTATTATGTATGTTTAGGAATCAAAGCGGTTCTTAGCTTCCAACAGCTAAGTAAAAATAAATGTGTGTAATTGTTGAAAAGTATTTTTAGTGTTTAAGGAGAAAGCAATGCTTTTTTGATTTAAGTAGCATAACTCAGACTGGATTCCGCAGTAGACATCCCTGACTATAGACATTTCTGTAGGCACTTAAGTGCAAATTAAGCCAGTTAAGACCCAAATTAGAGTCAAATCTGATGTGAGCCAATTCACTCTGAATCACAGTCCTGGAGTGAGAAGTGATCTGCTAGGTAGGTTGTTGCTTAGCTCAGATCTTGGTGCTGCCTTCACTGGGAGGGGAGGAAAAGGGGAGATGGTAGGAAGAACAATGACCAGTGGCTTAAAGTAATTTAATAATTAGCTTTCCACATTGGTTAATTTGTGCATCATTTAAGCAAAACCAGAAACATTTTTAACCTAGTGAATTATCCCTGCCCATAGCAGGAATTATTGGAGGATGCCACAGGAATATACAGGGCTATTGAAACCATCTGCTTAGAGCCTTTAAAGCTTGAACCATGACAGCAAAAATGGTGACTTTATTTTTATATGAATTTGCATTTTTCTTTTAAAAAATATTCCATTAAGCATTCAGTATTATCAATAACTAAATGACATTCCCAAACTCTAGAATGGGAGAGTAAATTCTCAGTGGAGAAATAGCTATTCTTATATATAATAAACAACAACGATTCTGGTGAAATACTATTGTAGATAGGAACCATTTAGGAGCCAATGTTCATATGTATGTAATAGTTTCAGAATCTAATGTTTAGAATTTCCAAATATCTCCCATTTTCTGCATAGCTACCTCCCAGCCCCATACCAAAATATCACTTAATCTTCATTTAAAAAAAAAAATACTGGTCTATTTATCTCTTTTGTAAATTTTCAGGATTTTGACATAGAATGTGTCCAGGTGAAAATATATTACATCGTCTGTCTCTTTCTCTCTGTCTCAATCTCTCAATCTCTCTCTCTCTCTCTCCCCCTGTCTCTCTCTCTCTCTCTCTCTCTCTCTCATACATACATACATACATACATACATACATACATACATACATACATACATATACACACACTCCTATCTGTAACCATTTTTCTTCTTTCTTTTCTTCTCAGGAGATTTTAAGCAAAAATGGCTTTGGATATTTCTATTTAAGAAATATCAACATGGAATTCAGTAGTACATTAGCAGTGGAAATTTTGAAGTCTGTGGATTTTCTTTTTAGCAAAGCCTAAGTGAATCTGTGAGAACTAATAAACATGATAACAAAATGTTGCATTTCTTTAATTGTTTATATTCTGACAAATTCCTGATGATTTCATATATATTTGAAGCAATCCGGAAATCAAGGAATGGGGTGAAACCATTGATCTTATTTTACATATGCTGAATGAAAGACCTAGGAAGAGAGAGATGCCATAATTGACAACAGTTCTTCTGACTCCCACATAAATGTATGCAGCAGCAATGCCCTTGTCTTTTGTTCTTCCTTCATTTAGACTGAGTTAATCCATCAGCACACATTGATTGAGAACCTACTCTGTGCTAGATAGTGACAGAGTGACTGTATGAGTTATTGTTCTGAGCAGGACAGTTTTTAAAGTGAAAAGGGGCATAAACCAGTGAAACAGATGCCCAACTCTAGCTGAGGGACCTTTGACAAGTGACTTAGCCTCTCCCAGTCAGTTTCCTCAACAGGGGATGATGATAATATATGTATCAAGTGGCATGTGTATAGTGCCTACTAGTACCTGCTTCACACAGTAGGCCCTCCAGAAGGTTTTGATTTCTTCCTCTTTCCTGGAAGCATCCCCACTTCTGGAATCCTGGGTGTTTTTGTCCAATACTTAATGGCATTTACTGAATGTTGCCTCCTATTGGGGTCCTTTGGGTGCAAGCCTGTATTCTGTTAGTGCTGTTTAGACCAGAATTTCTTGGAGAGCTGGGTCCATGTCTTTTTATCTTTGCATTTACTCTGATGCTGCTAGTTAATTAATTAATCCAATAGCTATTTATTGAATACTCTCATTTAGCAAATTATATATATATATATGTAAGATGAGTACAGAAAGATAGGCAAGTAAAACAAACCTGTGTCAAATGAAAAAATAAGAACCTATGGATCTTAAAGGATTGATATTGTCTCTATAGATACTTTAACGCTTAAGCAGTGACTTGTGACTCTAGGGGAATTTTCCTGACTATATTCAGATGTGCAAAGCATCAGTTTTATTGTCATATATGTTGGCATTTTCATTGGAACAAGAAGATAATAAATACAAATAACCATCTCTATATCATAGGGTTTCCTTTTTTAAAAACAACAA
Organism: Papio anubis; assembly: GCF_008728515.1. Classification (NCBI taxonomy): domain Eukaryota; kingdom Metazoa; phylum Chordata; class Mammalia; order Primates; family Cercopithecidae; genus Papio; species Papio anubis. Next base: position 6,560,426 of record NC_044996.1, on the reverse strand, counting down.
ATTATCAGGTTTCAGTTTCAACTATTAAAACAATCTTCCCAAGAACTTATTTTTAAACCTGTAATCTTGTCAATTTTGAGGTTTATTTCAATGTTTTTAGATGTCCAAAAAATAATTCATGCAGATTACAAAATCTAGTTTTCACATGAAGGTATCCTTGTTTTTTATTTTTAATTAAAATCAATTAGGTACATATCAATGTGTTGATTTGGTAGCAGAAAATATAATACATAATACCTTTCATACTAGAAAAAATGTTGAAAGGCATATTTTCAAATGTCATTTAGCTGATGAGATTTAGAGTTTTCTACATATTTACTTCTTAAGATGATATTGGTACTTAGGTAAGAGCTCATTATTTTAAAGCCTTTGATTTCCCTTCGGTTTGATCCTTTTGTGAAACCAGAAGCTTGTGTCTCTAGCTTCCTAGTCTGTTTTTATGCAGTGTGTGTGTGTGTGTGTGTGTGTGTGTGTGTGTGTGTGTGTGTGTAGCACAACCAAGGATGTCAGGAGATGTGCCACTTTGTTTAATACACATTGATGTTTAAACATTTAAATATTGCTAAAGAAAACCAGCTGGCAAATAATTTAGACTTATATATGGTAAGTCATTCCTTTTTCCTCTTTCTCCCCTTATCCGCATCTCTTTCCCTTCTTCCTGTATTCGATACCTACTATGCACTAGGCATGAGATATGTATATGCAGCTGCCTTGTACACATCTCTATTTGGATATTCCCATTGGGACCTCATATTCATAATAATTAACACTGAACAGTTGATGGCGCTACTGTCTATGCCAGAAGCCTGGAATCACCTACAATCCCTCCTACTCCCTCATGTTCTATAGCCTATCAATCACCATATCCTACCTTCTTTATTTACTTTGAAACTGTAGTTCCAACACTTTGACCATCACCTTACAACAGGTAAGCATCATGACTCAGCTGATTTCTGCTGCTGGTTTTCTTACCTCTGGTCCCACACTACTGAACCCCTGCCTTCTCCATGTTGCAGCCAGACTGATCTTTCAGTGCCCCCCTTTGCCTAAAGATAGAAATCAAAACTCTGGAGATCCCCTTGTGACCTGGCCCTTGCTGCCCTTGCCAGCTTCTTCTAACGTACTGCCTTCCAGCTATATGAACTGTGCCGTCATACTTTTACCAGCTAATCTCAGTTTACTCTTGATATCCTTTGGGAAGACTTCTCAAAGCAGGTATTCCTCTTTTCTGTTCCTGCAGTTTTTGTAGTCTTTACGCCTGTGAAACTCGTCTCACATTCTATTTTGATTGCTTATTTACATATATTTCTGTCCCAATAGCTTGGAAACTCCTCGAGGGCAGGGAGTATAGTGAAATTAATCTATCATTGTATCCCTTGTACCTAGCACAGAACTTAGCACTTAAGTAGGGGCTTATTAAATATAGTCATGCATCACTTAACAACAGGGATGCATTCTGAGAAGTGCATCATTAGGCAATTTATCATTTTGTGAATATGATGGAATACACTTACACAAACCTAGATGGCATAGCATACCACACACCTAGGTTGTATGGCATGCGACTATACTAAATACTATAGGCAACTGTAACACAGTGGTAAGTATTCATGTATCTAAACATATCTAAACATTGAAAAGGTATAGTAAAAATACATTATTATAATCTTATGAGGCCACCATGACATATGTGGTTGATTGTTGACTGAAATGACTGTACTTGCTGTAGTGGTCCTTGTATTAGTTTGCTAGGTTGGCTATAACAAAGTATGTACTACAGCCTGTGTGGTTTAAGCAAGAGAAACACATTTTCTCCCAGCTCTGGAAGCTAGAACACTGAGACAAAGGTGTGGACAGTGTTGGTTTCTTCTGAGCCCCCTCTCCTTGGCTTGTAGGTTGCCATCTTCTTTCTGTGTCTTCACATGATCTTCCTGTGCAAGTCTGTGTCCTAATCTCCTCTTCTTGTAAGGACACCAATTAGATTGTGTTAGGGCCCAATCTGATGACCTTGTTTTACTTTTATCACCTTTCTTAAGGCCCTGTCTCCCAAAACAGTCACATTCTGAGGTAGTGGGGGTTAGGACTTCAATATACAAATTTAGAAGGAGGTGACAAAACTCAGCCCATTGCACTTGCCCTTTAGATATTTGCAGACTAGTGCTTGATTGTCCTGAAGGCCTATCTTACGAGATATGAATAGAAATGTTTGGAGTGGGATTTTCACAATGGCCTCCTGGAGTGTCTGTGGTTGGGAAGGTGCCAGGTTTTAAGTGTGTGTGGTCCCCAGGACCACTCCTGTGCAATGAGTTTCTCTTTTTCTAGTTCATGGATTCAACTGGTTTGATTGCTTGAGGAGCAGTGATGATAGGCTGTGTTCGGGAAATCAGAGTCGAACAGATGTCCTTTGGTAATATTGGCTATATTGCCAGATCTGAGGGCTTTTCCTTTACTTTCAGTGCCCAGTGAATAATATTGTAACTGTTTAGAATGTGACTATTATCAGAATGCAACCATATTTGAAAAACTTTACACTTAGCTTCTCTGAATTGACTTACTACTGTTAAGGCAAACTTGGATACTCAGAAAGTATTTGGCTGGCTTTGTTGCATTTTCACCTTCTCAATGAATGGAATCTATTAGTTACTTGCTTATTCAGAAACATGTAAATCATCTATAGCAGATTCTCTCTCTTAGTGTGTTTGATTGACTGACATTGTTTGCCATCTCTCAAGTATTCTTTGTGTATATAAAATCCCAGACTCCTGTGTGGTTTAAATATAAAATTAAAATGTTACCAAAAGACTCAGGTATTTTCAGCCTGGCCCAACAGCCTATCTCATGGAAGGCCTGTTTGAACTGATGGGCCCTTGATGTAGCAGACCCAGACTTTTCAGGTCAGAGGAAAGAAAGTGTCTAGAATCATAGATCTTACAGAGAGAAGAGGCTACTTGCCTGCACTGCAGTTTGTAGTGAGGGACTCTTGTGATCAAATAATCAGGAAAGAGGATGCCTCAAATTGTCAGAATGTGTAATCATTTTATGCCAAGTCAAGGATAACTCAGTAACTGAGCAAAAAACTTTTTGTTTTCCAGTTAACTAATTAGTTACAACATGCTCTCTGGCAGTGTGGACCATAGAATCATAGAACTACAGAGAATGTAGCAGTAAGGACCCATAGGGACCATCTAGTCTAAACCTAATTTCGACATTTAGGGAAATTGAGGCCCAAAGAAGAGAATGAACTTACTCAGGACTATGTGTTGGGCCAGAGACTGAGCTGGCACCTGCATTTAGGTCTCCTGACCCTCAGTCCAGTCTCCTTTCTTCATTATATCAGAGTGTTTAGGCCTCTGCCAGCCATCTCACCATTTTGAGGCACTATGGCTTCCCATCTCAGTTGAGAGGCAAGAGTGTTTAGCAGTTAAGAGCATGTGCTCAGGGACCAAACTGCCCAGATTTGTATCCCATACTAGCTATATGATATTCAGCAAGGCACTTCCTGTCTGTATGAGTTTGTTAGCATTACCAGAACAAAGTACCACAGACTTGGTGGCTTAAACAACAGAAATGTATTTCCTCACAATTTTGGAGGCTAGTGGTCTAAAATCAAGGTGTTAGCAGGGTTGTTATCCTCTGAGGGTCTCTCTCCTTGGCTTGTAGATGGCCACATTCTCCCTATGTCTTCATGTGGTCTTCCCCTGTGTGTATCTTAGTCTCTTGTTCTTAGAAGGGCATTAGTCATTTTGTATTAGGGCCCACCCATATTCCCTCATTTAATCTTAATTACCTATTTAAAGACCCTATCTCCAAACATAGTCACAATCTGAGTTAGTGGAGGTTAGGACATTCATATATGAATTGGAAGGGGGTACAATTCAGCCCATAACCATGTGACTAGGCCTCAGTTATCTTATCAACAAAACAGAGATGATAATAGATTCTACTCAAAAAGGGTGTGAAGATTAAATGAATTGGTCCAACATAGAGTGCTTAGAACAGTGGTAGTGTGGGTTGTTAATTCATAAACTGACAACAACAGAATCTAGGATTTTCATTTCATTCACAAGTATGAAATCTAAGTGTTTAAAATGTCAAAACATTTTTCCTACTTTCATTTACTTATTCAACAGTTGTTCATTTTATATCTGTGTATCTTATATTGTGGTAGTTGCCATTCTGGTCTGAAGAAACTCATATTCTAGAGCAGAGACACATGATTACAATGTGTACAAAGTGCAATGAAATATGAGCATGGAGTCACTAAGAAGAATTAATTTGACCTACAAGAATCTAAAAGGCTTCCTGGAGGATGTGAGTGAGGAGCCAAATCATAAAGTGTAAGTAGGAATTGGTCAGCAAGCCAAATGCAGGAAAAAATTTAGATCTAGGGCACAGCATGAATAAAGTCTAGGGAATGTGGTGGTGAGGGGACCCACTGTTGTTTGGTACAGCTGGAGTATCGGCTGTGTTGGGGAAAGTGGTATGTGATGAGACTGGACATTTTGCCATGCTCAGTAGGTTAGACTCATATTCTGTACATTGAAGCTGGCTAATAGTGATGGCTGACATTACTAAATGATTGCATCACTCATTCTCACTAATCCTGATCGAGACCTTAAAATCCATTTCAACACAACTCTTTAGGCAACCATCACCACTCAACCTGCATCCCAGCTGTAGACAGTGACAATTATTAACGATTAAAATTAAGTCAGAAATATTCATTTTACCTAAAAACTACTAGACTTGAGACTATTAGTTTAAAACTGCATATTTTCTTAGGTTGCAAAAATGTTCTTTTTTTTTTTTGCCTGATTTGTAGATGTGATAGTAACATTCCTTGGAAGAACTGTAGGTAGATAACATATAGTAAATTGGGTTTACAATGATTTTCTAAAAAAAGGAAAAAAAGATAAAACTGTCTCACATTTTGATCTGAATTTATCAGGCTCTTGAAGTTCAATGAAATGTTCAAATACATGATCATATCATGACCGTTAGAATCTTGGTCTAAAACTCAGCATTGGAAAGTTTCAAGGAATGATACATCTTAGCGTTTTTGCTTCTACTAAGGGATACATGATTTTCCTCAAGAATGCAAACAAAGCAAAATCTTTAGTATTACCTTTTATTGTAATAAGGTAAGCATTGAGGACTGGATGTATTATTGGTCAGCATTACTGATTTGTGTCACAAGACCTACAGTATTCCAGAAAACTTGACCTGCTTTTCTGTGTGCCATCTTAATACTTACGTTTTTGTTCAGAAAAGAAAAGGTTCCTGTTAAGGAGATAAACTAGATTAAAATGATTGTTCTCAGTTTTGGTGAGTTGTATACAATTTTTATAAAGCATGTACTATTCATTTCTGGCAAGATAAAGTCATATTTATTTTTGTGTCATATATATAATTATATATAAGCATATAAAACTTAATATGTAGTTGCATGTTCTATTTGCTTTCTTAGGTTTTCTCTTATATGTGTGCAGAGACAAAGGATGGTATCAATGAAGCCATCTCAGGTCAGTTTCTTGAGGAAGCTGATTCTGAGATGAAGATTTTTGCATGTGGGAAGGTTCTTGGGAGTGCATTTATGGTCAACACTTGTGAAGGAGTAAAGAAAATGAAATGACCCTTTAGAGTTGTCCTGAATTGAGGCAAGGTACCAGGTTTTTAGGCCCCTGCTTCAACTAGTAATTGGATGTGGGCTGCCCCAGGAAGTAGGCACAACCTTGAGTCAGGAGCTCTCTTATGGTGAGGGAAATTCTTGGAAAGGTGACTCAATGGAGGGCAGCTAGCAGCCCACTCTCCCAGAAGATGAAAGAATTAGTGTTTCTGCTCAGAAAGAGGCAGGGATCTGGGACACTTGGAACACACTATGGATATGTTCATCTGGACAAATATGCATATCCTTTGCATCTTATAGAAACCTGTCTTTACATTAATGGTGGTATATTTAATAGATGTTTAGCTTAACGATTTTCAACATCTAATTTTAGTTCTTCTACCATTTCTCTCCAGAGTGGTCTGATATATGCTTCTTTTGCTTATATCATCTTCGGTTGAGTCAACTTGATGTCTGTTTCTGGCTTTGGCCTCCTGTACTAAGCCACATATGAAAAGGCCATCATTTGCTATGTACTGATATAATTCTCCCTTCTGTACACATCAGATCTTGTCCGCCCAATGAAAGGAAGTTAGATTGCCCAGAAACAATCAGTTGTTTCAATGGAATGCATGTTCCTGGCCTCACCTGGCAATACATTATTATCTGGCATGAATTTACAATGAATTCAACTTCCTTTCTTCTTGCCATACTTCAAAGTGAAAGTAAAAAGCTGGGTCCCATTTAAGAATGAAACACTGGCAGACAAGAAGCTGTCCAATTGGCTAAGACCAACTTATGGATGATGCCTTATGAAGAAGGCTTTATTAGATGGAGAGGACTGTCAACTCAAGGGTGTGGGACTATTGCATACAATTTAATGTCCATCAACTTTGCTAGATGGGGGTGGAGGAGGGGCAAGTGGAGTTCATAAAGTTTGGTATCTACCATAAGCAAACTTTTTTAGTGTTTTTAGTCTTAAAAGAAAATATTGGCTTTGTTGTGCCCAAATCGCCTATAGTTTGTTTGCATGTTTTGCTGCTTTAACTCCAAGAGATAAATGCACATAAGCACTATGTGTTCATTCTGCTAATGTCATTTAATTTAATGAGTTTAGAAAAATTACTTGATTAACCTTTTATAGTAAGGGTTTTGAGAATTTATGTTTACATTTTAAATTTGAAAATAAAATAATCCGTCTTCAACCATGAACAAGGTATCATAAAGCACTTTTTTTTTTTTTTTTTTTTTTTTTTTTGACACGGAGTCTCGTTCTGTCACCAGGCTGGAGTGCAGTGGTGCGATCTCTGCTCACTGCAATCTCTGCCTCCCAAGTTCAAGCAATTCTCCTGCCTCAGCCTCCCGAGTAGCTGGGATTACAGGCTCCCACCTGTGGCTAAATTTTTTATCTTTAGTAGAGAGGGCATTTCACCTTGTTGGCAAGGCTGGTCTCGAACTCCTGAACTCAGATGATCCACCTGCCTCTGCCTCCCAAAGTCCTGGGATTACAAATGTGAGCCACCACACCTGGCCTTCATAAAGCACATTTTTTTAACTACCACCCAGCCATTCCAGTTACCATTTGTGTGGGCTAGGTTTTACTTTTAGCTTCATTTCAACTTCACCAATAATCTTTTGAGAGCCTATTAAGTACAAATTGTATTTGTTTGGTCAGGCCCCATCTGGTGACAGGTAAGGAGACTATGCATTTGGATGTTGCTGACACCTGGTCATGATAGAATCCGTGCCATTGGAAACAGAGGCCCAAGTATGTCTGAGATAATGACACTCTAGCGTAATGCATGTATATAGAATCCAAAGACAGGCCTGATGAATAACAATACCATCTGATAGCAAATAATCAATGCAGGAAATTTAGGCCACAACAGCTTGCTTGCTCTTTACACTGTCATGGTTGATTGGTTATTCTCATCACCCTTTGTTTAAAATCATTTCAGAATTAATTGGCATTCATTAACGAAAGTCTTTGCAGTGGAATTGCAGAAACAGTCATTAATGTAGCTAATAAACATAAAAAAGAAAAAAGGTCCTATTACTGGGTCCCTACAGGCTGTTAACTAACATTTTGAATAAGAATACATAAACATAAATTAAACATTTTTCAAACTGCTAAGAATGTGGGGATTTCACATGGTGGTCTGTAATAATGCTTTGAACTAATTTGTTCCTTTTTTAAACATGTAGTTTAGAGAAAGTGATTCTGTTTAGAAATTATTATCTTGGATGATCTCTCAGAGAAGCCAGGGCAAAGCCAAAGGTAAGTCATCTTATCAGCCAGTAGATTTTAACTAAAAGTAGAGCACTCGAATGTAAGTATGACAATAACAAAGTCTAACATCATGGAGTTATTTGATCACTTAGTAGGTAAGTTTCTAAAGTATAAACCTTAATTAATGAGATTTAGAAAAGCACTCATTCCACAAGACAAAGAAACAAATCTTTCAAGAAGTAATGCTTTATTGTTCAGGTGCCTCAGTTTTGGTTTATCAGTGTTGTATAATGTTGAATCTTCTACCACATGCCATTAGAACAAACTCCAGAGAACATCCACATTATTTTGGAATGATGAAATGATGCTTACTTCTGTTTCAGTTCAAAGGCCTAGGGCTTACAAATATTCTCAACTTAGCTTCTGACTCATATCTTTATCTTCATATGCATAGCTCTGGTTAACTCCAAAATGTGCACCATTCTAGAAGACCCTGGATAGAAAATCCATCAAATTTTCTTATTCTTTGGTAACATGACTAGGCATTTCCAGTTATCCAAAGGGTAATGGAAGAAAATGGCATATAGTTTTAAAACTTTACTTTCCTATTCAAAGGATATTTGTGTCACATGTCAGTGTTGTGTTTTTAAGAACAAGATAAGGTATGGAGAGAATCTGTGCTCTAACACCAAATACAGTTGAAACTCCCTTAACTCATCACCCAATTCAAAATTTGCAAGATTAACCAACACTCTTTCAACCCTTTGGGAAGTATGCTGGCTGCTGCCCATGACATATAGATTGTTGGCTAGAGGCAATTTTTGGGTAGACTGCCACTTCTGCTCCCAACAGTTGAATTTGATAGCTAGTGGGGGTTAGTTGTGTTTGCTCCCAACCCTGTTAATGCCAGTCGTACATATCATTGTAGTCATGTAATTAAATTTAGTATTGCATAAACCAAAGAAAAATGAGTGAAAAAAATTGTTTCTCCTATAAAATGAATGTTTTGGAAAAGTTTAGTGATATCGGTTTCCTATTTCTTCTCAAATGTCTTTAGGTTCCTACTTTACTTTCAGGAATCTCAAATGAGCAACCTTAGAGCATGTATTGTAGGTGTGTATGTCGTGGAAATCCAGTCAGTGATCTGTACTCAAAGGCCTTGGCCCTGAGTTAAAAGATTTATAATTTTATGGATGAAGTTATAATATAATTTTTAATATACCAAATGTTGTGATACCCCATTTAAATACAATCCTTTGATTTGATGGCCAACTGAGGGTTATAATCAATTCCAGTTGAAAGAGCTTCTCCTCTTACTAGAGAGTATCATCATTGTAAGCTGAGATTTACTGTCTCAAATGAATAATCACTATTGAGCGCTATAGATCTTGCCTTTATGTCCTGCTACTACATTTAGAGCAGATGGGTCAGTCCATTTACCAATCCGATCTCCTCAGGCACATTTCTTTCCCTAGGCCATTGTTCATACCATTTCTCGTTATATACAATGTTCCTTCTGTCCCCACTTTTTTCAATCTTTCCACTTCCTCTTCAACAGGAGACATTTATCTAATTCCTAGTTCCCATCAGAAACAAAAGAGGCAATTTAGGTAAATTTATAATTCTGAACTTTGGTTATTTGAGGTTATTTGATGTATCATCTTCATACTTGAGTAGCTTACGTCATGCGTCTGCAAGGACCTGGTGGGGTTGTTGTATATAGGATGCAACAGAGTCCAGCCCAGGCCTCTGAGCCTTTTCTACACAGAAAATGATTTTACTGCATTTATAAATGATATGACTATAGCTGGTTTGAAATATATGTCATAGTTTTAGCCTAGCAAAAAGGTTTTGTTAATGTATTTGAATGTAAAATACCAGGACAGGTAATTTATAATGGGATATCGATACACTTTTCACAAATTTCAGATCTCCTCAGAAGTGCAAATGCTGAATGTATTGCAACCATGTGTAATTGTATTGTAGCAATAAACATATACGTGTGTGTCTAGAGTACACATGTCATTACAGGCGTCATAGTACAGTGGATTTGTATTGAACTCTTAACTATGACTAAAGTCAGTCCTGATTTCATTTTAAAAATCGTGTTAACCTTTGGTAATTAGAATATAAAACCAGGAAGACTCAAAATTGTTAGTCTAACTTTTGTTTATTGACTAGAACATCTAAATGGCTTTAGGCATCACAAAACTATAAAAAGTGGCTTCCTATTGGGTCTTTGATCCATTTTAATTTATTTTTGATGCTGTATGCAGTTTCTGAATATCTTTTGTGGCTTGTAATAAAATAGCCGCAGTGCAATTTTGCATGTATGTCAAGCGACGCGTGACCTGCTATGCAAATTTAATACCAAGGTGCCAAAGCTGAATTCATAATGTTTCCCAGCTACAGAGCTGTTTAAGGCAGTTTAGAAATCAATGAATATGTAATATGAAGGTGATAAGACCTAAATAAAAACCCTATTTATCTACTATGAAAAAGTATTTATACACAGAATACTTAGCACAAGCAGAAAATGGACACAGTTTCCAATTATATGGTTTGCATAAACAAATGTTAAACTGCGTGCTCTGAATAGATAATAATATAGCCAGTCCCTCTGCATTGTGTTTTAAACTTTGAAAATGTTTACAGATGTGTTTCCCCTCTTAAGATATAAATAAAACAAAATGTGCAGCTGAAGCAGTGGGATCCACTCTGAGTTCTAGTGTTTCTTTTTTTCTTTCTGTATTTTATGTTAGCCTAGATTTTATACTTGATATAGGGCTGAACTTCTTTAATACCAGGGTAAGCAGACATGCGTTTTATGAAGTCTTGTGCTTTATTTTGCAGTAAGAAAGATCAATTGACAGCAATTGATTAAAGTGAGAAAATCCTAATAACCCAGGTTGCTGTAGAATGTGTAAAATTATTTGGATCTGAACTTCTGATATTCCATTATTTAAATCTATATGATACACTGTTTCTGTTGGAGTGGTTATGCCATAATTCTAGTAAACATTTAAGGAGTTTGTATAGTAGCTGACTACAGTGTGGGAAGAGATTAACAGGGAAGACAGGGCTTGATTGACGGGAGTCAGTCCTGGCTTTTTATCATGGGAAAAATGTATTTGTGCTTCTCCACAGAGAGAAGAAGAAAGAAAGAAAGAAGAAACAAAAGAAATACACATTTTGTATGTGCAATGTGTGTGCTTACATGCATATGTAAGTGTGCATATGTATACATGCACATGCATGCATACACACATACACTCAGTCTGTACTGTTTATGACGCCCCTGCCAGTCAGATTCCAGACACATTTATATCCTCTGGTTTAGAGTAAGCTGCTACGATAATGACAAATAGTGTTTAGAGCAGTCAAGGAAAATGTAGGGGTGAGATTTGAAAATAGCATCTATAATGCCATCTGGGTGGTGCTGATACTTTGGAGAGCATGGAATACACCTAACTAGAGGGCAAGTGCTGTCATAGCAAAGTCAGATGAAGGTCTATATGGTAGGGAAAGTCAGGACTCTTGGTAGATAATGATGAACTTTCACTCAGGCTCTGTATTTAGGTCTTTGAAGGAGGAAAATCAGTTTCTAGAAATTTACCTCAGTTAAAGCCACAGTTGGTCCTTAGATAAGCTGCCAGAATAGACACCACAGCTAGAAAACTGATAGGCCCCTGTCTTTGAATTTTTACTTGCCATATGTTTCCTTTGGATAGCAGCATACTCAATAAGAGTGCTTAAAAACCAGGCAGTAATTCTAAGGAAGGCCAAAATAAAGAGCAAGTATAAGTATATCTGATAAAATGTCAAAGTTTTAATATTAAATTTTATTTATATTGTTTTGGGCCATTGTATTTTCTTTTAAAAAGCTTAAGCACACAGTAACTTATGCATTTCACCTAAAGGTTACATATCGCTTTACAAATGGGATGCGATTTCAGGCACTGTTCATCCTATTTAAGAAATGGGGAAACTGTCAGGGTATGTGATGTGATTCTCAAAATATCAGTGACATATTTGGGTTGTGGAGACTGGTGAAATGGAGATGTGGCAATTACCAGGGTCATTTCAACAACGGAGACGGCCAAACTTGATAATTCAGACAAAAAATAATCTACCTTGGCCACTTTCATTGAGCAGATGAACTGAAAAGTTGCCAAATCTCAACTTCCTGATGCTCTGTTCAAACCAGCCTTCCCTGCAACAGGACCAGGCAATCTGGCTGACTCCCGGGGCAGGCTCTTGTTCCACTTAGCTTAATTAAATGTGCCAGGCACCTGAAGTGGTGGAGTTACCCAAGGGAGTATTTGAGCCCCGTATTGATCCAAAGGAAGGGAGAACTGTTGAAGTGTGTGTGTGTGTGGAGGGGGGGGGGGGGGGGGGGGGGGGGGGGCGATGGGCAAGGGGGTTCTATTCTGTAGTGCCCACCATGTTTCTAAAAGAGCCTCAGTCCTGACACTGAAGCACTTCATCCTCCACAAGCCCCCCTCCCCTGATATGTTCTTTCCAATAAACTCTTCTGTCCTTGGCTTTTTGCAGATGCTTCCGGGAAGAAGTTAATAACGGGTGTTTTGGAATATAACTATAGAAAAGCATTAAAAATTGTTGTTGCTGTTGTTGTTTAGAAAGAACATCTGTAGACTCAATTATTTTTCAAGATTCTAATTTACTGCTTTGCAAACAACAGGCCAAATTATATTATCTGTATTTAGCCCTACTCTGTTGCTATACTCCTGAGAATTTAATTGGCAAACTAATATCCTGTCAAAATGTCTTCTGTGGCTGGAAATCTTTCTAGCTCTTAGAGATTATAAGGCTTAAAATTAACTAGAATCCCCCTAATAAAATTTCAGTTTATAATTTGGGGCCCTTGCCCTTTGTATTCTGTGAGAACTTTTTGGTAGGTATGAGGAGAGAGAGAGAGAGAGTGTGTGTGTGTGTGTGTCTGTGTTTTGTGTCCATGTGCACATGTGCCCACACCATTATGGTAAATTGCCTTGGTGGATTCCACTCAGCTGTGTAAAAATCTGTAATGCTAGCAGGAACAATTATATCGTGTCCATAATATTGAAATAGACCTCCTAGGTTTAGAGAAAAGTGGTTTTTCGCAGACAAAATTGTGTTCTAAGTGATGTGCTAGTAAGTATTTTGATGAGCACAAGTTTATGTGTGGAAAATATTTGACCCATCTCTCAACACCTGGTAGAACACTCACTAGTTTTAACATTTAAAATGCTTTTTAAAAATGGCACTTTAAAGAATCATATAGGGTCCTCCATCTGTTCTGATACTCATTCCTTCATAGATAAGAAAAATATGTTGATTGTTCTAGAATTCATTTCCATGATAAATGACAAAACTTCCAGGGAATTTATATAATGTCCAAATGAGGAAAGCTAATCCCAGAAGAATCTGCATTGAAAATATAACCATTATTTGCAACCATTACCCACGATTTTGGATGTTCAAAAATAGGAACAAAATTTTGAAATTATTTTAATACTCTACAGAATAGCATTAGTCTCCTGAAGAACAATCTTTCTAGACTCATTGCTTTAGAATGTAGTTTTCAGTGCATCTTTATTGGGAACACATTGTGGTACACTCACACACTCAGTTTTAACTCTAAAGTGTAATTTACTTAGTTAAATTGATTTTATTTGTGGTTGTATGTCTGTGAATTAGTCTGTAACTTACTGTGAAATTTGCCATATCTGCCATGACCAACCCATGAAATTTATCATCTGTCTCTCTGATTTACATAAAACTCCATTTATAATCATCAAACCTAATTTACAAGTGAACAGTATTAAACTAAAATTCTGAACATTGAAGCATTTTGACATTGTATTTGCTGTGCACTGAAAAGGTAAATTGCAAGTGTGAACCATGTATAGATATTTTGACATTTATATTTTTAGGTTTCATTTGATCTTAAGTGTGCCATTATTGTGAATTCATTAGCTATTACTGGAAAAGTACTTAATATAATGGATTCATTTGGTATCCATGTGGATGTCACATTTTTTAAGTATTTTCTTTTTTTTTTTTTTTTTTTTTTTTTTTTTGAGACAGAGTCTCGCTGTGTCGCCCAGGCTGGAGTGCAGTGGCCGGATCTCAGCTCATTGCAAGCTCTGCCTCCCGGGTTTTTACGCCATTCTCCTGCCTCAGCCTCCCGAGTAGCTGGGACTACAGGCGCCCACCACCTCGCCTGGCTAGTTTTTTGTATTTTTTAGTAGAGACGGGGTTTCACCGTGTTAGCCAGGATGGTCTCGAACTCCTGACCTCGTGATCCGCCCGTCTCGGCCTCCCAAAGTGCTGGGATTACAGGCTTGAGCCACCACGCCCGGCCTTTTATGTATTTTCTACTATAATTCTACTTCAATTCCGCTCTAGAATTGGTTGATGGATTCTCCCATAACTATAGTTCATTTCTAAAAATCTAAAACTCCTAACTAAAATTTCTCATACTTAAAATTGTTTAACTACATGGCTTGGAAATAGGAAACTTTACTTGGTCCTTGTCAGAAATATTGAGTAATGGCAGCTCCGTTTGAATGGCGTCCATTGTTGATAACTGGGAACAATGTGGTGCAAATGGCGTTAAAGAGACATTGGTGAGGAGGAAAAGAAAAGAAATGCCATTTCCAGGTAAGTTTTTATGCACTGTTTATCTTTTTTGGTAAATGCCACCATACCGAGCCCTCATTTGTTCTTGTCTTTTCTTAGTGCTTTATCTGTTCCTTCAGTGCTGCAATCAGGCACAGGTGGTTCCCTTCACCAAGTGAATGAATATTTAGTGCTGTCAGGAGTGTCCCATGAAAAAGCCCCTCTTGATATCTCCAAACTAGGCTGATCTGTCATTTCTGAACAGGGGATTCCTATGAGTCACTTCTACACTTAAGTGAAACCTAACCAGTAGAATTACCTAACATTGCAGTTCAAGCCCATATGATTAGTGATGAATCTTCCTAGGGCATTTTAAACAAAAGTGGCTTCATATCCAATTATACTGGAAAGGTCAGACAGTCTGCATCAAAGCTTCAGATTGTTGAGAAACAATAGCATACGATTATGATTTTAGCTTGTTTGTACAGCTACAGTGAACTGTTTGCTCGAGATTAGATTTTGGGTAAACAAGCCCCTTTAGACTCACTTCGAAATGTGAACAAGCTCATTGAAACTCTTTGCCTATTAAGCTCAGGAAGAAAATCGAGGTTGAAATCTGGCAATATTTATAATAGAGTATTTGATTCAGTTGTTTTATCTTATAGTAAAGCCAGCCAGAAGAGACAAAGAATTTGAGGGACCAGAACAGACAAAAGTACATATAAAAGTATGTTTAGTAAAGGCATAGTGTCAAGGCATTTAGACCTCTCTATCCTACCGTCAGCATTTCCTGTTACCTTTAACAATGTGGTGATTCTCCACTCTAATATCAACTGCAATCTTCTAATTTCAGGAATAAATTACATACAAAAGTTATTTTCATATCACAGGGCCATAAAGACAAAGGAATGCCAAGCCTGGACCAAGATACTCAAATTATAATTTGTTTTCTTTTTCGAAATCCTCATTAAACATGAACCATTTCTCCCATTCATGAACTGCTAACAGGTGTCATGGCAAATGATTCTTTTAAAAATAATATCTGTTTCCCACGTTGCAGGTGTGTGTATATCCCAGGAAAAATGATTGTCTGATTTATATGGATCCCCCAAGGTACATTAAACTTGAATATTAAAACAGTAGGTTTATTCTGGGTGAGTCATGGATTTAGAAATTTAGTTTTTGTTCAGAGTTTTTGAGAGTAAATTTCTTGCTTTAGAATTACTGATGCAGTGGAACAGACAAAATATCAATGGTTGATTCTAAGGTAATAGAATTTAATAGAGCTCACTGTATGGTTCACAGCCTTTTCCTCTAACCTCTTCTTGCTAGTCCTTCCCAAATCATATCTCCCGTCCACACTCAGATTTCTAACTTTATTTTATATTTTCACCTGGATACCCCACACATACTAAAAAACCCACTTGTTTTATTCTTAAGAGTTTCACTTATTAGTTATAGTTATTAATGGAACCTTAAATAGGCCAGAAAGATATAACTCCATCTTCTTTTTTATTGAGACAGGATCTTGCTCTGTTGCCCAGGCTGGAGTGCAATGGCACAATCATGGCTCAGTGCAGCCTGGACCTCGACTTCCTGGGTTCAAATTATCCTTGCACCTCAGCCTCCCAAGTAACTGGGACCACAGGTGCATGCCACCACACCTGACTAATATATATGTATAATATATTATAAATTATATATATATATTTATTTATTTATGCCTATAATTAGGCTGACTGCAAGTGGTTTTGGAACATAATTGATTTTCAGAAATTTTGTATGTTGGGTGAAATAGGAAGTACTGGAAATCATATATATATATATATATATATATATATATATTTTTTTTTTTTTTTTTTTTTTTTTTGAGACAGAGTCTTGCCCTGATGTGCAGACTGGAGTGCAGTGGCACGATCTCAGCTCACTGCAACCTCCACTTCCCAGGTTGAAACAATTCTTCTACCTCAGCCTCCCGAGTAGCTGGGACTACAGGTGTGAGCCACCACACCTGGCTAATTTTTGTATTTTTAGTAGAGATGGGGTTTCATCATGTTAGCCAGGCTGGTCTTGAACTCCTGACCTCAGGCAATCCACCCACCTTGGCCTCCCAAAGTGCTGGGATTACAGGTGTGAGCCACCACACCCGGCCTATATATATACATATATATATACACGTGTGTGAGTGTATATATATATATATTTTATTATTTGTAGAGATGAGGATCTCACTATGTTGCCCAAGCTGGGCTCCAACTCCTGACCTCAAGCAATCCTCCCACCTTGGCCTCCCAAAGTACTGAGATTAGAAGCACAAGCTACTGTGCCCAGCCCCCATCTTCTTTTATAACATAATTTGTTTCACACGGGCACCCAAGTTCAAAACCCTACCTTCAACAGCCAATCCAGGACTGCCTGACAGTTTACCAATTTATGATGCATTCGTCTTTGGATCTTTTAAATATTTTAATCATAACATATATCCCACTTCAATTTTTATTATGATACTTCTACCTTTTCTTCTATAATGTGTATTCCCAGAATAGATCGTTTATTATATTCTTCATGTTATCCCCACTCCCCAACACAGTATCATTTACACAGTGAGTACGTCATAAATGTTTGTGAATCAAGTCAACTGGAATCAAATGGAATCCAAGTATATAATTGCACAAGATCAAGGTGCCACAGTCAAGACCTCATAGCAGAAGCAGTACACTTCTTAGTGATTAACATGGGATGTAGTGATCAAACAGCAAACAGACTCTTAGCCAGGAGAAAGTGTATTATTTTCCAAAAGGGCAGTGATCACATTGCAGTTGACTCTATACTGTTAAGACTGTGCCACAGGAGTTTCACTGAGGACTGGGTGCCACAGTTAAAGGCATCATAAACTGGAATGAGTTAAGAGGAATGTGAGGAGAGGACTTTGAGCTTTTTCATGTGAAGCCAAGTCAGATAACTTAGGGAACAACAGAGTTTTCATCATATATCTGACAGTCTGTTGAATGGAAAGGAAGAAGAATATGGCTTGTTCTATGTGGCTGTAAGTAATGAAGTCCCCATCAACTGATGAAAACTTCAGGAAGGCCAGTTTTGGCTGAGTGGTCAATAATGTATGCTTTATCTTGAGTTAGAAGAAGTATGAGTTTTCTGTCATAGAAAGTGTGTAAATAGAGGTTAGAGAAGCCCTTGAGAAGGGATGATTCATAAAGGAGTCAAGTATGAGTTGAGGATCCTCATCAACTAGAGGTCTACAATTAAGAGATCCTTCTAACTATGCAATCCTGGGACTCTATACATTTGCAGAATTAGGAGATCCTTCTAACTATGCAATCCTGGGGCTCTATACATTTGAGAGGGGCCCACCACCTTATCATCTCATAAAATATTTGTGAACTTAAGTTTTAGTTGTACATTTTGATCCTCTGTCAATCAACCCCTTAACTTATTTATTCTAGCTTCTGATGTCACTCCCTTCACTCCAGTGCAAGAAACATTTGTGCTCTCCAGTAATTAACTCCAAAATCTTGTTTCTCAGAGCTTTGCATTAAAATTGCACTTTCAGAGGTGGGTGCTTCTGGTAGCCATTCTAGCCATAG
This sequence comes from Papio anubis, assembly GCF_008728515.1. Classification (NCBI taxonomy): domain Eukaryota; kingdom Metazoa; phylum Chordata; class Mammalia; order Primates; family Cercopithecidae; genus Papio; species Papio anubis. The sequence continues at coordinate 6,542,365 of NC_044996.1, read as the reverse complement.
TTCTTCCTAGAAAACTATATGGACATGATGTCTGCCATTTGGGAACCTGTCCATTCAGCAAGAAAACAAGTGATTCACCTTTGCATATGGAGCGATAGAACTGTAGGCCAGAGGAACTCTTTATAGCTTCTGTCAAGGGTTCTCCTGCCATTGAATCCACCAGTATCACTATTGCCAAAAAACTATCTGCCATGGTAAACTCAGCTATTTAAAACTTTGAGAAAGCTCACCTGTCATACGACATTCATGACACACACTTCCACTCCTGTAATGCCTTCACTTTATTAGAGTTGTCCCAGATACATTTAAGTACCTGTGTGATTCCTTTTCCAGACCAAAAATGTTCAGATTAGGATCAAGAGGGTATGTTGATGTGATAGCCCGCACTGGAATATGAAGATGCTCTTTCTTTGAGGCTTGGAATAAAATGAGAGAGCAATCACTTGAAATGCGTATGGCTTCCTAGGCCCCTATTTCAGCTCTACTGACTTTTTGCAAGGGTGTTCCATAGTTCATAAATGCAACTCATATTTGAGTGTAGTAGGGAAAAATCATTGGCCAATTAAAAAAGTCATCGTCTGCAAATATTTTGTCTGAGTTATGCCTAAACAGAAGATTATCTTTTTAGGATAGATACCATTCTTTCATCCTGTCTGTTGTTAGAGCCAAGCTGCTTCTTTCAGTAGTCTATCATTTCTTTTGAGGGCAGAGATTATGTCTTGTCTTTCACCGTGTAGACATAGCTTATCAGAGTCACTTGTACTCATAGTAATGGCTTTGGACCCATTTACTAGGTGGAATGGTTTGAATTTATTTTGAAAAGTTGTGATCTGTTCTAGTTTTTACTTCAGTTTTAGTTTCATAACAATAGCTCTGATTTGCAAATTGGAAGAATCTAGACTGTTAGAAGACTGTCAAAATAGAATGTGAATATACAGAGACACCATCTAATTCTCATTTGTAGGGATGGGAACATGGTAAGCTCTAATGTTGCCCTAAATACATATCTTTGAGGAGTTGAAATCATTCTGCTTGCTGTATTTGTACAGAGATATCTTTTATTCAGTTTTATCTATTCACTGTAGAGACTAAAATCTGTGTATTGTAGGCATTAACGTAGTAATCTTTTTAAGTTATCCAAAATGGAATCTTTTTGGAACTTTCATGTTTGGAAATTATATCTTGTAATTAGGCATATTATCACTTTATAGAAAAATAATATGTCACTATAGAACTGAAAATAAAATATATATCCATATATATATATATATATATATATATATATATATATATATATATGGATATATATTTCTTTTTCTTTTTCTTTTTTTTTTGTCATTTGGGGGAAGGAAGGTGGTTTACACTGAGTATCTCTTATTTGCCAAAAAGTGTGTTAAGTTTTTTGTATACATCATTTCATTTGATTTTTGTGATTCTTTGAAGCAGGTGTTATCATCATCCCAATTTTATTAATGTTCAAACTGAGTCTCCAAGGGATTAAAGTATCTGGCTTGAGGTCATAGAATAAAGGATTTAAACTAAAAATCTGTCCAGTTTCCAAACCAATGTTTCTTTGAACTACAATATATCCATGCAATTGGGCTTGTCTGTGGCATCATGCTATTAGTCTTTTACTTTTGATCCAATGTCATCATTAGAATTTTGCAATGCCTCTCATTTATTCTAAGAATAGCTAATATTTAAAGAAATGCAGAAAGAGTGGCCACTCAAATTTCAATGGTGGTAATGTTAGAGGACAGAATTGCAAATGATTCATCACAAATATAAAATAAGCACATAAAATAAAAAGAACAAAGCATACTGTTGTAATTACCCTGCAGTCCCCTAAATCTTTTAAACCCTATTAACTTGCAGCCACAATTGTTGGATTGTTCTTGTTAGTACTCCAGTATTTCAATTGTTGTTTTTTAATGCTTGCTCACTCATTGTTGCAAAATGTTCTAGTAATTGGATCTTTAAAAAATCTTCAGAATATTACATATGAGTTTGTTTGCAAATATGCACATATTAGAGTCTGAACTGTGCACTTTAACTATCCTAGAGATATTTAAAACATGCTAGAAAGTTATGTCATGGAATAAAAAAGAGCTAAATCAAAGATTTAAGCTGCCTCCTGTCACTCCATTAGAGACAACTACTCACATGTACCATTGTGGTCTAAGTGAAAGGTAAATCTTACAAGTAATAGCTTTATTCTCATATTCTTTGATCAACTGAACTCAGTTGGAACTATATAAACAACAAAAAAATCCCCAGGAGGTTAAATCTTTGCCTTTCTTCTAATCGAAATGAAAATATTACAGTCACTAGAAATATGGTAATATGATGCAAAATGGATCACTTCAGGTCAAGATTTCATGGGTCAACTTGTTTGTTTAAATGTAGTCCCAGATACTCAAGCGACTGAGGCAGGAGAATCACTTGAACCTGGGAGACGGAGGTTGCAGTGAGCCAAGATCATGCCACCGCACTCCAGCCTGGGTGATAGAGTGAGACTCCGTCTCAAAAACAAAACAAAACAAAACAAAATTAGACAAATGCTACATTAATGTTTGGGTGGTAAGATTCTATTTTTGAAGACTTAAGTTTGCAGATATGCCTATAGACTTTTGGAGTTTACCACTTTCTTATTCTGCATCATTAATGTGATATTTTAAATTACTGTATATTTTACCTTTTTTCTGTATTTAGTAAGAAATTTGCATTTTTGATTTGATGTAACAAAGGTTTTAATGTAATTTATGTTAGATTTTGCATTTTTTTCATTACCATTATACTTTAACCTGACGGAATGACTGATCTCTTTGTATTAGTATTGCTAATAATCATGTGAAATGTTTTGAGACAGAGTACTATATTTGTGAATATAATTTTATGGCTTTTTTCACTTAGTAAGAACCTTTCTATCATTATGGAAAACTAAGAAAATTGCTTTCTGCTGTACAATCTGGCATTCATTGTAGATTAAAGCTTATTTTTCTGTGAATAAAACTTATTCAATAAAATACTAAAAAAAAATTTCTGGGCTAGTCAAATTTTGGATTGACTGCCTTGCCAAATGTGCCAGTCATTTAACTGCCTCCCTGACCACTTTTAACTTGAATGGGAAAAGATAGGATTAGAATGATTATTTTTAAGGATGTCTCTTATACATTCTTGGCACCTAGAACAGTCATTGGCACACAAGAAATGTCAATTTATTGAATGTATAAATTAGTGTGTTTAATGTGAGTGCTCACCAAGGGAAAAACACAATATGTTATTTGTCACCTCTGCAAAATTATAATCGTACCTATCTCATGGAGTTACAGTATAAGAATAAAATTATATAATCATGTTAAATCCTTTGAGTAGTGTATGATATATTGTAATCATTCAATAAATATTACAATATAAAGCATATAGTTGAGGATTTGCTTTTTACAGTGACTTTGCTGTTTGAACTGTGAAATACACATATACACACACTCGCAGGCAAGTGCAGAAACATAGACAGTGTGGCATGGTAGAAAGGGTAGCATACTAGTGGTCAGGAGAACTGGATTGAATACTTATTCCAAAGTTTGCATGTTCTCTGAAGTCAGGAAGGCATTATTACCTATCTCACTTCAATTGTCTGGCCTGTAAAATGGGAATTGTAATACTTGAACTGCTTGAAGGTAGGGTTTTAAGATAAACTCTCTTTAGAGGGGTTTTCAAAGGTACTTAATGGCCCTGAGTCAATGATAAACCTAGTATAAATTGAGAAAGCCCCAGTATAAGAATAGGTTCGTGACCTATAAATACTTAATCTAAAAATCATCACTTAATGATGATGATCATAGAACCTAGAATAGTCATTGGCTATTTAAACTGGAAAGATCCCTTACTCAACAGATTCGGAAATGGAGTCCCTGTTAAATAAAGTAAATTGCCCAAGGCCAGACACAATTTCTAAGAGGAAGATTCCAATTAGAAATTACGCATTCAACTAGTGATGAAATTGATCAAGTTATTCTCATTGCATCACTGACTTGGATTAAAAAATGGCACAACAGAACTGAAGACAAATAAGGCTCTTAAAACATATGCAGTGATAAAATAGATCTCTTTCAAAATGGATGATTCTCTGCACCCATCCTCTCTGCCTCCCTAGATAGCACTTTCCATCCATCATATAGGCAATATAGATTTGAGAGCAATACTTACAATTTTTCTAGGCTTCTGCTCCATCTTTCTGCTTAGACAAATGGAAACATTTAAATTCTTATGATTTTATAAATAACATGGCATTACATATTTATTCTTGTGGGAAAACATATAACATCAAGTTTACCATTTTAACCATTTTTAGTGTACAATTCAGTGGCATTAAGTATATTTGCAATATTGTATAACCATCATCATTATCTATTTCCAAAATTTTACTTTTTTGTCACCTGAAACAAAAAGTCTGTAATATAAAACACATTGAGAAATAAAATATATGTTGATTTTTGGAAAATTTGTTAGAGTAGAGCATTAACCACATGTAGATAATTTGCACAATGGGTTTATGTTTCTTTTTCTGTTAAATTCAGTTTAAACCATGGTTTATTTGCCCTATGTATATGTCATAGCCCTTGGAGGCAAATTTCACATTTTTTTGAATCTGTGAAATATTACCAGTTTCATAGGTTGGGCCAAGGTCAGTTGACTGGATGAAATGTAAGAATTATCTGTCTTAAAAATAGCGACTGGACTAAGCTCATTTTAATACTCTTACTGGTCACCATTTTCATATGTTGTTGAGTTACTTAGAAACCTTTCTCTGTAATAAATTACACCTGATTAAATTACTTGCATTACCATGTGTTTAAATGTGCCAACCATAGTCAAATATTATCATTAAAATGCTTAATTTGCCACGTATAGAGTCAAGAGCAATTCAGTAAATAAAGAATGAAGAAATTTTCTCAATGTGGAATAGTTTTTCCTTTGCTTGAATATATGACAGTTAAACATTTTTCTAACAGAGAATAAAGGCTTGAATCCAATTCAGCTCTGGAAAAAAAAATCATTTTGTAAAATGGATAAACTGCCATTTTTCTTACCCAATGATTCATCATGTATTTCTAAATTCTGATAAGAATTGTTACAAGTCTTTTCTGTAGCATTATTAGAAAATCTACATTATTATGTATGACAGACCATGTCAAAATAATTGTGTGTGGGACTAGTCTAGGTTAAGAGGAATCGTATTTGATGTTACTAATTTTCACATTATTTCACCTGTAAAAATTCTTCTAGCAGCAAAAGTTTTATTGCACTGTATTTCAGAGTCTCTAATTTATTCATGGGATAAATGTTTCATACAATGAATTTTCAAGTAAATGTATTCTGAAATTCATGCATAACCATGCCTGCTCTAAAACTATAAAAATTTGGTTAAAATTGAGGCATCTCCTCAATCCCCTTGGAAAGCATATTGGGGAACCTGGAAGATTTTATGCTAATGAAGGCAATATGGCTCGCTTTTCTTTTTATCCAATATATTTCTTTTATTGAGTTCAAGTCATTGTCCTAATTAATAACTTTAAATGGAAGCACTTCATCAATTGTATTGAGGCACTAGTACTGCTTAAAAAGTACTATGTGCTAGGCCCGTCCTGTGTCATTCAACACATGCCTTGTGATAGAGAAATATGTTCCATATTTTCTTCTGAATATTTTGTGTGGTTTAAGAGCCCTCTGCCATATGGTCTTGTATCTGCCTTTCTTCCCTCACTCACTCCCTACTTCATCTCCTCCTTTGGATTTTCATAGTGGTGGTGGTAGTTGCTCAGCTCGATACTGTGCTGTAGTCTGTGGGCATTGGTGGGAAGCATCTCTCTGGTGTGATCCACACACAATAAACAGACATGAATACAAGTAATGGTTTAAAGCATGCAGTCACATCTGCCTCCATCTTCACATGGAAGGGTGGTCTTAGGTTATTTTGGCAGGATTTAATTCTGTTTGTTCAATTTGCCAATGTAAGAGATAAACATAGGATTTGGAAGTATAGAGTCTGTGTTTATCCTCAATACTAAGAATTCTTGTGCCTTGGGAATGTTGCCGTATGCCAAACCCAAGGTGTTGTATTTAAAGATTAAGTTCCTGAAAAACCCTGATTTTCAAAGAATAACATTATACTGCATTTCAAAAGTTATAAAGTAGAATTTCATATATAAAAAAATCTGTATTCACTCCCCTCAAGACAGTGAAGAAGGTCACTTTTCCTAGGGACAAGAACAACACAAATCTTAAAAGATGACATAGTATATGTTTCTTTGTCTAGATAGCCTCTTTGGTTTGGAATCCTTCCCTGAAAGATTGGCAACCCCTCCCTCAATCAAAAATAAATAAAAAACAGGCTATTATGTATAGTTTTTAATGAGTATAAAACTCAATATGCAATGAATTCAATATACAATGAAATGTCAGAAATACAATATATAATGAAATGTTTCATTTGAAGAGAGGGGCTGTTGTACATTTACACTCATTCATCCATGCATGCATTCAGCAACATTTATTGTGTACCTACTATGTGCTGGTCACTTTTCTAGGTTGTAGGGACATCATAATGAATAAAACAAGTCAGGACTCTGCCGTCTTCTAACTTGCATCCTTGGAGTGGTGGCTCCAGCTGTCCCAAATTCAAGTATCAGAGAATAATGAAAATAAGTATGTAAAATATAAAATATGTAGGATGATGACAAGTGCTATTAAAATCATGAAACCAGAGAGGATGTTAGAAAATGGCTCAGGGGCTCAATTTCTAAGAGTGGTTAGGAGAGGCCTAACTGATGTGACATTTGAACAAAGACTTGAAGGAGGTGAGGAAGCAAGCCATGGACTATGTGTGGGAAGAGCCTTCCAAGCAAGGGAAACAGCAAGTGCAAAGGATGTCTGAAAAGTATAAAGAGGCCATAGAGGCTGAAGCGGAGTACTCAAAGTGTAGAATGGCAGCAGATGAGACAGGGAGGGAAAGGTTGTTTCTGTTTTGCATAGGTAGAGAACAGGTCTTGGAGCAGCATTTTGCAGACCATTTATAAGGGCCCTGAATTTTACTCTAAGTGAGATGGAGAGTCATTGGAGGGTTTTGAGCAGCACGAATGAGGCACCCTTGCATGGCACTTTGGTGGTTATAGAAATGCATCAAATTTCATCATTTCTCTTGATATGATACGGTAAACTTTGATAACGGAATTTTATAAAACTCGTGTCTCAGGGCTAGCACCTTCAGTGGTGGGGGAGGTTGGTCTTGCGGTGAAGAATGCATAATGTGCCCTGATTAAATAATTAGCAATAGATTTTACAGAAAATGCCGTCAGTATAGGATTTCTAGTACTTTCTATTTCACCAAACATACAAAATTTCTGAAAATAAATTATGTTCCAAAACTGCTTGCAGTCACCCTAATTATAGGCATCTCTATGTCTTCTATCCGTTGGCAGGAATAAACTTGAAAAGGCTGCCTAGTTATTGACTCTTGAGTCCAAAAATCAATGTGAGGTAGTCAGTTCTCAAATAAAAGAGACTAGGAAGAAAGCAGAAAGAGGATTGAAAAATTGGCCGCCTCAGAAATGCACGAAGGGGACATTTGCAGTCTTAAGGGGCATATTTCCTAGTAGCATGTCTTGTAGGGGCCCTACTGAGGTAAATGACTTAATTTTAGTCTGTTTAAGAAGTTCCATTATAATGGTTCTTTCAGGGTATGAAAATGCAAAGAGTGAATATTTCGATGACCAGATGCATGGAAGCATGTTTTAAATGACTGCAATGTAACTGATATGTGCTGTCATCAGTTGTGACCCAGGTAACAGTGCAGCTAAAACAATTTCAAGTGGGTCAAGATATCCCTGGAGTACTTCCTGCAGCGTTACAAAAATCTCCCAGCAATGTATCTTAAGTTCTGTAAATCATGTTAAACTTAATGAAACCTTTTGCAAGAGCATTCCATTTCTATGATGCATTTAACTGCAGTTGTTGACATGTTGTATCTTGATTGAAGAAATATGTAAACTTTTGATAAATTGCTTGTGGTACTAGGAATGTAAACTATACCAACCATTTCTTTAAAGTAAGATTTAGGGTATGTGTTTTTATGTATAATTGATTACCCCCTAATTAATTAAAATGTGCTCCTTTAGACTTTGTTTTCCATCTCAGACTAATATTTGCATTCCTATGTTGTGGATTTAGTTTATGATGCTTATTTTTTAAGATAGAAAACTCTGAAACTCAAGGCTGAACTGCAGTATGTTCATCATGTTTATACTTACTGCTTTGGCATAGTTGAGTATGATAATAATAATGCTAGTTTATTTCAGTCAGATTCAGTACCCCTGGAGTACCTACTCTGTGCAGTACTGTGTTTTGTGGAAGTCATGCAGTGTCTTCAAAATGAACAAGTATATACCATGGCTACAACACAAAAAATCTACTGAGAACCAAAATTTTATGCCAATGGCCTGTTGATAGTCTCCTTCCTCCTAAGATGTCATCTCCAGAATGTCGGGAGCTTCCTTTGTCTCATTCACTTCTGTATCCCTAGCCAGATTGACACATCAAGTTAACCATCACAGTGCTGGACAGAGTAAGTGCTTACTGCATATTTGTTGAAAGAATGACTAAATATGAGAACAAACATTTGCTATATACCTACTGTGTACAAGGATCTGATCCAAGTAGGTCACAGTCCCTCCCATCAAGTAGTTTAAAGTCTGGATAATGTGGGAAATGAGGCTGAAGACAGAAATCAGAGAAACAAAAATAAAGGGAAGAGGAGAGTGAAAGTGCATAAATGAGTTGACGGTGTCTGCCAGGAAAAACCCGGAATGCTGTCACTGCAGAGGTGGGGTTCAAGGAAGCATCCCAGGACCTTGAACAGCAGACCTTGAACACCAGGGTGAAGGGTAGTCTGGCTGGGAAAATGACGTCGATAGAAGTGCTAACAAGGGAAAGGACACAGTATGTTTGCAGAGCAGCAAGTGATCTGAGTTTCTTATCGAGCAATTTATAAAAATGTAGGCATGTTCCTTATCAAGCAATTAGTAAGCATGTTCTTCTAGCACATTTAATGTCAGTAGATTTAGTTTCCGGTTAGGTGTACAAGCAAAGGGGAAGAAGTTCAGCAAGTAATCCATCAAGAAAGCCCCAGATCAGCACATGTATGTACTCCATTCCACTCCCACTAGTGTGTGCTCGCTGGCACACACAAACATGCACACACACACACATGTGTGCATGCCCTGGATGATCCCAAGCATAGCTCTCTCCTGTCGCTGCCAGACTTGACCTCTTCTAATGATGGGGAGCAGACCACAGAGAAGTCTCTTGCACATATCCCAATATGAGGATGACAGGGGCCATGTGAACACATATGTCCAAAGAGAAACCATGAGGTTTTAATTGTGGTCAAATGCATTCTACTTATAGACTTGAATCCAAATGGATGAATTCACTGGTCAGCAGCATAGCTATGAATTTGTTTAATCAGCTTCTTAAGAATCAAGTCAAGTTCAGATACACTTACTTTGCAGTCTAATTTTCTAGGGGTCCCAAAGTTTTAATACACTCATCTTCTCTGGTTTCCCACAGGAAATGATGATCCCATACATTTAAAATGTTTTAATTACTCAAGGAATACAGGAATACATGATTAAACACAAGCACTACAGACAAGCCTCAAGTGCCCTTTTGCTTCTGTCTGAAATTCTTGTCCCTTCTCCTGCTTTTGTAGGTAAAAACTGCTATGAATTTGGTGCCTTCAAAGCATCATTTCTCTGTCTCTGTCTCTGTCTCTGTGTGTGTGTGTGTGTGTGTGTATGTATGTGTATTCACAACCACACCATATATATTATTTTGCATAGGTACATTTTACATAAATGGTTATATATACATATATGTGTGTGTGTGTCTTTGTGTGTCTGTGTGTACATATGTAGTAAGTGTTGCTGTTTTCACCTAACTATATGTCATAGTAATCTACTGGCTTTAACTCAATCCTTTGACCAGCTGTCCCAAATTCTATGCTATTAAATATAATAATGCACTGTTTATTGTGCCATCCCCTTGTTTGAGGACACTGAAGTTGTTTCCAGTTTTTTAGCTGTTGGAAACAGTGCTATACTTAACACATTTCTATACTACTCCTAGTACCCCCATGGAAGCATCAAAAGAGAGAACGTTGGACCCTACAACTTGATTTTAAATAAATGTCTTCTCATAGAAGAATCTATGCCAGTGTAAGATGAGCTTCCTTATTTCCTTAACTTCTTATTTCAGGTGATATGAACTACTTTGGTTGGGGGAGTGTTGCTAGATTTGTCACTATTGGTCCTACATGTATTTTCCCACGGCATACAGGGTAGCAGGCCATTTTCTCTCTGAGTTTACTATGGATGGCTCTGCTACAGTGTCTTGTTTTAATTACTCAAGGAATTACACCTCAAGGTGTTGAGACTGCATATCAGGGGGCATTTCTAAATGCAGGGAGCCCCTCTCTCAGATACCTTATCTATATATACTCTTACATAGGAATACTGACTTACTACTTGCTCTCCCCACTCACCACAGATGCCTCTTGTGGCCTCTCTCTTCCTTCTTTCTCTCACAAATAGTTCTTGGACACCCTTATGTGCCACACACTATTGTAGACACCGGGGATCCATCAAGGAACACAGCATGCTGAATTCTTGCCCATGTGGAGGTTATATTTTGGGGGGAGGAGACAGATAATAAATGATAAGCACAATAAAGAAAGTATAGTATGTTCAAGCATGCTAAGTGCTAGAGGAAAAAAAGGAAAACAGTCTGACAATTCTGCAAAAAGTTAAACATAAAGATATCATATGACCCAACAGTTACATTCCTAGGTATACATTTAAGAGAACTGAAAACATATGTCCACACAGAAAAATGGCACGCAGATGTTCATAATAGCATTATTCATAATAGCCCTAAAGTGGAAACGTCTCAAATCTCCATCAATGGATAAATGAATACACAAAATATGGTCTATCCATACAATGGAATATTATTCAGCTATGCAAATGAATGAAGTACGAATACATACCACAACATAGATGAACCATAACAACATTAGGCTAACTGAAAGAGGTTCAAAACAAAACGTCACATATATTATTTTATTAATACAAAACATTCAGAAATAGGCAAGTCCCTAGAGACAGAAAGCAGATTATCAGTTAGCAGAGGGTTAGGGGATAGGGAACACTGAGTAACTGCTTAATATGTAGAGGCTTCCCTTTTTGGGTGATGAAAATGTTTGAGAATCAGACAGTGGCGATGTTCACTTAACATTGTTAGTGTACTTAATGCCACTAAATTACACACTTAAAAATGGTTGACGTTTAATTTTATGTCTTGTAGTGTTACCTACATTTTAAAAAATAGAGCAGATCAAAGAGGACCTGGATTGCAGAATTGGGGTGCAATTTTGTAGGGTATCACTGAACAGGTGCCATCTGAGCTACAAACATACCAGGTAGCAGGGGCAGTCATTCAAAGGGTCATAAGAAGGGGCATTGCCTCGTGCGTTCAGAGAACAGGAAGGAGACAATGTGCCTGGATGTGAGTAAAGGAAGGGCAATAGGAACAGAGGCAACCTTGATCTTCCTCATTCACCTGCTGTTTCAGACACCACTGGCTATAATTGTCCACAGTTAGTTACCCGCCCAAAGTTGCAGTGATGATGATATTGGCAGTGGTGAGGAAAAGAAGAAGGGAAAAGGCAGAAAAATCACTCTAGATACTTCCCAAGGCCCAGAATTTGATCATACATTATTTCCTTTGACTAAAAGTTTCCTTTACATGATACTTCCCCTTAGTTGTTGTTGGGTTTTTTTTTTTAACATATTATGAGTAGAATGTATTTTTCAGTAACACCTTATCTCATGTAAAGGACAAAACTTACCTTTTGTAACATCAGTGAAGAAAGGTTAAGGTTCCCAGCAATTTAAAGGGATATTATTTCAGTGAATATCTATGTAAGAATAAATTAAATAAGACAGACATGCAAAAGAAAAAGTGAATTCATTTAGAGAGAGATCATGTCCCTCTGTTCTCAGATGCTTTTGAAGAAAACATAATCATGGATAATCATCCACTACTGCATTCCCAGGTCTCCTCTGACCCCACAAAATGGGCATAGGGTCATCATTTCCTTTTTAGAAATACTTGTAAATAATTGAGCGAGGCAATGATGTGAACTGGGAAGGGCAATGGACCTAGGACTAGAAGCCTAGGATTTGGGGCCCAGCACTTGTATTTATAATTTGTACAACCTCGGGCAAGACACTTAACCTCACAGCTGCAGGTTCTTTATCTTCAAGCTAGAAATGATATCGTCCCTGCCTATCTAACTGGGTCACTGTGAGGTTCACATGAATCAAAGGTATATAACTGCTTTCAAAAGTACAATTTCATAAATAGAAAGTATTACTATTAGTCATCAAACATAAAAGCGGTTATTAAGAAAACCTAAAACCTCTCTCCTTCTATGTGTGCTTGCATATTTATATTTTTTTTTATTTTATGATAGTACACATGTGAAGTCAGTCTCTGAGCCCCTTGAGAAAAGGTAAACCTGTTTTATTCATCTCTGTATCCCTGGCACTGAGCAGCGCTCTATACACACAGTAGAAGCATAGTTAGTTAGGCTAAGTTGAGTGAATGGATAAATAAAAACCAACTGTATTTTGAATTATTCTCATAAGGTAATGGTTTACAGTGTCCCACAATTTACCATGTACACTGTTTGATAGTTTGAGTACTCTGGTGTCTAAGAATAGATGGAGGAAGCTAACAAAACAGAGTTTAAATTGAGATGATGTCATAATTAGCTTATGTATTGTGACCTACAATAAAGCACATGGTGATTCCACAACAGTTTTGGGGCCAGTAAAGCTAGGCAGTCTGGGATATTAAGGTGAGTTTTGGTTGTGGCAACCCAGAGGAAGGTTGCAGTGGCCCATCTATCTATCCCAGATGAAAGACATGCTTCACCCCTCTTTCTTGATCCATGAAGTTCAAAAGGAGGCACCAAGCATTTCAGTCCTTCTTCAGGATGAAGGTAGGCAATATAAGTTGGCTGTTGAAGGTCCACAATCAGTCAATGGCTTAACAAGTAGCTTTTCTCCCTCTTTACAAATGAGTCCTTGATCACAGTGAGGTATTTCCTTTGACTTAAGGATATCCAAAGCACTGATTTAAATACCGTTCCATAAAATTGTATGGATTTCCTTCCCACTAAGTAAGGAAACTGAGACAAACACCAGTTAAAGGCCTCAGGGTAGTCAGAATGCTTCACTGACTGTCCCTTTTGGAACTAAGGACAACCAGAGCATCATGGATTGGATCTGATATTCTCATGTCAGAAAGTGAGCAGAAGTGAACTGAATGACATTCTGAGACTTCAGTGTAGGATAATATCCGTTTTCTCATCTGCCAAATAGGGATAATTATCTCTACCTTACTAAGTGGTCGTGGAGATCAAAACAAACAACAATAACAAAACAGCCTATCTGTCTGCTATTTAAGTGCTCACATGCTCCAGAATGGATGGTGCGGGCCAACAACATGGGGTTGAGTTTGAAGTCAGAATTAGCTTCTTTATTATCAGCTAGATTTGTTGCTTTCTAACCAGCAACAATGACAACAAAACTTACCATATGGAAGGGCCCAGCAGAGCTCCTGGCATGTAGTAGGTGCTCACTGAATGTTAAGAAATACAGACCTATAATGAGGGATGCTTGGCAATGGGTATGTAGAATGCTAAAGATAACCACTTACTTTGCCCATCAGTTAGACCATTGCCGCCATTTGCACTCCCAGCCTCTTCCATTCCCCCAACTCTACTCTCTATTTCCTTCTGTATTCTCTTGTGCCTTTCTCTAATTTTTTTTCAACTCTCACTTTTTTTTCTACCCTACTTTTGCCTTGGTTCCTCAGTGAGATCTATGAGCATAATATACTCCAACTACAGTAATTCACCGTGCTGAAGTGGTTGCTGAGTTCTGCTTTGAAGGAAATTTATTTATTTAATTTTGGTGAGGGGAAGTTGTGGCTGGACAGCTTATAGAAATGTAGGTCTAGTTTTCTGGGAATGTTTAAAGAAACCATGCACCAATATACATTGTCTTCCTCCCTCTCTCCTTCCTTCCCTTCCTTTCTTCCTTTCTTCTTTTATCGTTCCCATCCTCCCCCTTTCTTCCTTTCTTCCTTCAATCGATCACATATCCATATTCATATATAGATATATCTTTAATCTTTTGCCTATAACACTTGTCAATTCTATCTTCATTTTTCCCCTTTGGGCTTATGAGTAGCTATAGTCGGTGCTCCATAAATGTTTATTATGAGTAACAATGATAATAGTGATAGAAAGAGCAACACATGTGCTATTCCTCAGTGCTTTTTATCTCATGTACAAAATTAAACACTAATGTTGCCATCAGTTACTCCCAAAAAGATGGTGGAAGCATATTTGTTAGTGATATTTTGATAATAACTATATAAACAGATATTTGTCATGCTATTCTGACTCCTACATCTTCATTCACAGAAGAACATTTTATTTACATTGTCAAGTAAGAGGGTGGCAATTTAAGTGAGACTTGCAATTTATCACTTGCTTTGCTTTCCAAGGCAAGTCCTGGGAGTTGCATTTTTGAAATGGATCTAGAATCATTATTTTCTAAGTGTTTTCAAATATACTCAGAAGGATAAAATGGATACCTATATCCATATCTCATATTTCTATGGAGGGCTCATAGAGATATTTGTCCTCCATAGAGATATGAGATATAGATATTACCTCCATTTGCACCCTGGGATATTTTCCTTGCCTCAGGTAGTTTAGTTGATTCAAAGCCACCAGGATTTATAACATGTCTGTCTAACTGCCTCTTGACATTATAGGCTTAAAGTCTATATGTAAAGAATCCACTTGGTAGGGGGCAACTTTCTTTTGGGTATATATTTTACAATCAAAGCGAGATATTCCAAAATGCAAAAGAAAATGTATGCACAGGAAGAAGCATAACACTGAACAAAATTGGGCAAGCCTGACAAAAAATAAGTGTGGATAAATGAAAACTTGAACCTGGCAGTGAAGAGCACATGATTTGGAGTGGGACAACACTGGCTCTACCATTTATTTGCTTTGGAACACTGGGGAAAGTCCTTCTCTGGTCCTCACGTGTGAAATGGGGATAATAATAGTTTCTACCTCATGGTGTCATTGTGAGTCACAAATGAAACAAACGCATTGAAAATCATTGTGAGGATAACATGAAATAATATTTATCTAGTGTTTAGCAGATAGAACACTGGATAAATAGGAGTGGTTATCACTATTATCCTATCAGACAGGTTGTCTGTGTCAGCCCCTCGTCAGGATGGCATCATCTGCCTAGGACCAACAGTGGAGGGCAGTGAAGGATTATGGGGTAATGATTATTTTCTGACCTTTAAGGATGAATAATCTCAGAATCTCAGGCTTGAAGAGACAGAGTAAGCTTCATGGAGGAGGCATGATTTTATTTGACTATTTCAATTAATAAGTGTATCAGGTTGCTAGGGCTGCTGTAACATAGTACCAGAAACCAGGTAGCTTAAATAACAAACATTTATTGTCTCATAGTTCTGGAGACTAGAAGACTGCAGTGATGGCAGGGCCATGGTCCATTTGAAGCCCCTAGGGGAAGATACTTCCTTATCTTTTCCAGATTTTGGTAGCCTTGAGTGTTGCCGTAGCACTTCAATGTCTGTCACCATTGTCACATGATATTCTTCTCTGCATGTGTGTGTCAATGCCCAAATTTCCCTCTTCTCATAAGGACATCAGTCATGTTGGATTAAGAGCACACCCTACTCCAGTAACAGCTCATCTTAACCTCACAAATTAATCTGCAGTGGCCCCATTCAAAAATAAGGTCATATATACAGGTACCAGAGGTTAGGATTTCAACACATCTTTTGAGGGGCGGGAATGCAGTTCAACTCATAACAACAAGTATCTGTTAAGGTCTTATAGTATACTAGGTGCTGATCTTGATGTGGAAGGACTGGTCAGAAGGGCAGAGGAAAGAGGGCTTTAAATGAGGGAAATTGTGTGAGTTCTGGTTTAGGAACAACAACAACAACAACAACAACAACAAAAACCTACAAGATTTTGTTCAGCAAGTAACACTGTGTTGATTGTCAGAGTACAGATTTCCCATTGAGCATGGTGGGTACAGTTGCTGAGAAGACAGACTAAGTGACACGTATCCACGCCTTCTGATATTTGGGGTTGCACTGGCTCTTTTTGTTTGTTTGTTTGTTTTTTGGCCTTATTCCCCTTCTTAAAGAATGGCCCTTCCCTCCACTCAGGCTCCCAAGAACTCAACCAGTGAGACCTTGTAGATTTCCTACCTCTTCTCACCTTCATGTGAGATGTCCTCTTTCATCAACCACTTTAGGCTGTCAAGCTGGCTTGTGCCTGCATCATTACTGCTTGGAACATGGCAATGACTTCTTTCTAACTTGTTTTTCTGTTTCCAGTCCCTTCTCCCTAGGTGGTCCTCCATACTATTGCATATCTGAACATGTCAACACTTTGCTGAAAATTCCAACAATGATTGTCCAACACTAACATGATGAAATTCAAACTCCTTAGTTTAGCATAAATGCCTAAAATTCCTACTCCCTCAATTCTGAGGCATCCTGCAGTGCCATTACAATGAACTACCACTGTAGCATCTCAACTGCCCCAACTTGTGGCATGCCTCACTACCTTTGTATACTCCATCCCTTGGGGCAATGTTCTCTTCCTTTCTCTCCCTTTACCATCTTGCTAGCGCCTTCTCAAGTCTTCACCACTCAAGTATCACCTTCTCCAGGAAGCCCTCCTTGGTCTAGTGTCCAGTCTGAGATAAGTTCTCGTTTTTCTCATGCTTCATGAATATAGGGCTGCGGTCAATCCTCTACCTTGTCATATAGCACAGTGTATCACAATCCTTAATTACCGTGGTTTTCTACTCCAGCACCCAATGGGAAGTGTGGCTTGTGAAGGCCTGTGGCTCATGTCTCTCTGTAGCCCCCATGCTGAATGCTGGGCCTAGCCCAGGGCAGAAAGCCAATGTAAATGTTCATGGGCTGGAGAGTAGAAAGGCAGCAGGCTAGCCAACCTCATGGCCTGGGAGTTATCTCTGAGATGATTGATTCCCTAACGTCCTCTGGCAAAAATGAAGATCAAAATACCTCTTCTACCACATACAAACACTTTGACAAGGGAGAAATTTAGTGCGACTGAGAGATAAGGAGACAAACTTTCTAATTATACAGCTCATGGGCCTGGCATTTGGCAGGGATCATGTGAAGCACTCACTTTTCTCCATTTTAACTCACCATTTCCCAAAGTTTAATTATTGAGGGCACATTAGGCAGAAAATGAGGAGTGAGAATTATAAAAAATAACTTCAGTAGACAATCACCTTGTAAACATCTTGTGATGAGGCTGGCTATTAAACAGGAACGTTCGGTACCAACTGAAGCTCAGGCGAGTTTAGCCAAGCAAATCAAAGCAAGTTAATCTTCCAGTGTCAGCTGGCTGAGTTTTGGACTACTGATGAATGCCTTGACTGGAAAGATGAAATGCTGGAATGCCAGCCAGTGTTCTGACAGCTACAGATGGTGCCAATTACTGCCAGTGGAGCCTGTCCTGCTGTGAGCCCAAGATGTCTGATTTGTGGCCACAGGAA
The DNA here is from genome assembly GCF_008728515.1 of Papio anubis. Lineage (NCBI taxonomy): Eukaryota > Metazoa > Chordata > Mammalia > Primates > Cercopithecidae > Papio > Papio anubis. Next base: position 6,524,570 of record NC_044996.1, on the reverse strand, counting down.
AATGAAAAAGAGGCCTTCCAGCTGGGCCTGTCACCTGTCCTTTATTGTTCTGTAACCAAAATTGTATTCAGGTGTGAAAACCTTTTTTTTTTTTTTTTTGGTGATGGTGATGGGGGCATTGGACATGGGGAGGAAACGGGAACAATGTTACCCATGTCAATCATACAGCCATGCTCATTGCCAAGCATATGCCTGAGGAGGTGAAGCAAGTCACTACCAAGGTTGGCCACTTCTTCCCATATCATTCCTAGCAAACAAAAGACTGTCGATTAACCTGAAACATGGAAAAAGGCAAATGAAAATAGCTCCAAGGCTCATGATTGCCATGGGATTTTGTACACATAAGTATGATCTGTTGTATCGTTTGAGGAGGATGGTTTTGCTAGGAAGATTGCTGTGCCTCTCTCCTATGGCAGACCTCAGGACTGGGTTCTCCTTGTGTTTAGGCCATGGTAACAAATGAATGCAGTTGCATGTTTGGAGTCTAACACCCAATGGCCCTCTACTATGCTCCTCCTTTGAGAGAAGAGGCTGCACTCAAACTTTAGAGGCCCCAAGAATGATACCTTGGCATAAATTGCATCCTCATTATAAAAGTAACAATATAAAAAATAATAGCATCAACAAAAATAATATCTGCAATCACATTTATTTATTGAGAACTTTTGATGAATCAAATATTAGGCCTAGTCTTTTACCTACTTTACCCTTAATCTTTTTTTTTTTTTTTAAATTATACTTTAAGTTCTAGGGTACATATGGATAACGTGCAGGTTTGTTACATATGTATACTTGTGCCATGTTGGCGTGCTGCACCCATCAACTTGTCAGCACCCATCAACTCGTCATTTACATCAGGTATGACTCCCAATGCAATCCCTCCCCCCTCCCCCTCCCCCAGATAGGCCCCAGTGTGTGATGTTCCCCTTCCCGAGTCCAAGTGATCTCATTGTTCAGTTCCCACCTATGAGTAAGAACATGGGGTGTTTAGTTTTCTGTTCTTGTGATAGTTTGCTGAGAATGATGGTTTCCAGCTGCATCCATGTCCCTACAAAAGACACAAACTCATCCTTTTTTATGGCTGCATAGTATTCCATGGTGTATATGTGCCACATTTTCTTAATCCAGTCTGTCACTGATGGACATTTGGGTTGATTCCAAGTCTTTGCTATTGTGAATAGTGCCGCAATAAACATACGTGTGCATGTGTCTTTATAGCAGCATGATTTATAATCCTTTGGGTATATACCCAGTAATGGGATGGCTGCGTCATATGATACTTCTAGTTCTAGATCTTTGAGGAATCGCCATACTGTTTTCCATAATGGTTGAACTAGTTTACAATCCCAACAACAGTGTAAAAGTGTTCCTATTTCTCCACATCCTCTCCAGCACCTGTTGTTTCCTGACTTTTTAATGATTGCGATTCTAACTGGTGTGAGATGGTATCTCATTGTGGTTTTGATTTGCATTTCTCTGATGGCCAGTGATGAAGAGCATTTTTTCATGTGTCTGTTGGCTGTATGAATGTCTTCTTTTGAGAAGTGTCTCTTCATATCCTTTGCCCACTTTTTGATGGGGTTGTTTGTTTTTTCTTGTGAATTTGTTTGGGTTCTTTGTAGGTTCTGGATATTAGCCCTTTGTCAGATGAGTAGATTGCAAAAATTTTCTCCCATTCTGTAGGTTGCCCATTCATTCTGGTGGTAGTTTCTTTTGCTGTGCAGAAGCTCTTTAGTTTAATTAGATCCCATTTGTCAATTTTGGCTTTTGCTGCTGTTGCTTTTGGTGTTTTAGACATGAAGTCCTTGCCCATGCCTATGTCCTGAATGGTATTACCTAGGTTTTCTTCTAGGGTTTTTATGGTATTAGGTCTAACATTTAAGTCTCTAATCCATGTTGAATCAATTCTCGTATAAGGAGTAAGGAAAGGATCCAGTTTCAGCTTTCTACTTATGGCTAGGCAATTTTCCCAGCACCATTTATTAAATAGGGAATCCTTTCCCCATTTTTTGTTTTTGTCAGGTTTGTCAAAGATCAGATGGCTGTAGATGTGTGGTATTATTTCTGAGGACTCTGTTCTGTTCCATTGGTCTATATCTCTGTTTTGGTACCAGTACCATGCTGTTTTGGTTACTGTAGCCTTGTAGTATAGTTTGAAGTCAGGTAGCGTGATGCCTCTAGCTTTGTTCTTTTGACTTAGGATTGTCTTGGCAATGCGGGCTCTTTTTTGGTTCCATATGAACTTTAAAGCAGTTTTTTCCAATTCTGTGAAGAAACTCATTGGTAGCTTGATGGGGATGGCATTGAAACTATAAATTACCTTAGGCAGTATGGCCATTTTCACAATATTGATTCTTCCTATCCATGAGCATGGTATGTTCTTCCATTTGTTTGTGTCCTCTTTTATTTCACTGAGCAGTGGTTTGTAGTTCTCCTTGAAGACGTCCTTTACATCCCTAGTAAGTTAGATTCCTAGGTATTTCATTCTCTTTGAAGCAATTGTGAATGGAAGTTCATTCATGATTTGGCTCTCTATTCGTCTGTTACTGGTGTATAAGAATGCTTGTGATTTTTGCACATTATTTTGTATCCTGAGACTTTGCTGAAGTTGCTTATCAGCTTAAGGAGCTTCTGGGCTGAGACAATGGGGTTTTCTAAATATACAATCATGTCATCTGCAAACAGGGACAATTTGACTTCTTCTTTTCCTAACCGAATACCCTTTATTTCTTTCTCTTGCCTGATTGCCCTAGCCAGAACTTCCAACACTATGTTGAATAGGAGTGGTGAGAGAGGGCATCCCTGTCTTGTGCCAGTTTTCAAAGGGAATTTTTCCAGTTTTTGCCCATTCAGTATGATATTGGCTGTGGGTTTGTCATAAATAGCTCTTATTATTTTGAGATACGTTCCATCAATACCGAATTTATTGAGTTTTTAGCATGAAGGGCTGTTGAATTTTGTCAAAAGCCTTTTCTGCATCTATTGAGATAATCATGTGGTTTTTGTCTTTGGTTCTCTTTATATGCTGGATTACGTTTATTGATTTGCGTATATTGAACCAGCCTTGCATCCCAGGGATGAAGCCCACTTGATCATGGTGGATAAGCCTTTTGATGTGCTGCTGAATCCGGTTTGCCAGTATTTTATTGAGGATTTTTGCATCGATGTTCATCAGGGATATTGGTCTAAAATTCCCTTTTTTGGTTGTGTCTCTGCCAGGCTTTGGTATCAGGATGATGTTGGCCTCATAAAATGAGTTAGGGAGGATTCCCTCTTTTTCTATTGATTGGAATAGTTTCAGAAGGAATGGTACCAGCTCCTTCTTGTACCTCTGGTAGAATTCAGCTGTGAATCCATCTGGTCCTGGACTTTTTTTGGTTGGTAGGCTATTAATTATTGCCTCGATTTCAGAGCCTGCTATTGGTCTATTCAGGGATTCAACTTCTTCCTGGTTTAGTCTTGGGAGAGTGTAAGTGTCCAGGAAATTATCCATTTCTTCTAGATTTTCTAGTTTATTTGCATAGAGGTGTTTATAGTATTCTCTGATGGTAGTTTGTATTTCTGTGGGGTCAGTGGTGATATCCCCTTTATCATTTTTTATTGCGTCTATTTGATTCTTCTCTCTTTTCTTCTTTATTAGTCTTGCTAGTGGTCTATCAATTTTGTTGATCTTTTCAAAAAACCAACTCCTGGATTCATTGATTTTTTGGAGGGTTTTTTGTGCCTCTATCTCCTTCAGTTCTGCTCTGATCATAGTTATTTCTTGCCTTCTGCTAGCTTTTGAATGCGTTTACTCTTTCTTCTCTAGTTCTTTTAATTGTGATGTTAGAGTGTCAATTTTAGATCTTTCCAGCTTTCTCTTGTGGGCATTTAGTGCTATAAATTTCCCTCTACACACTGCTTTAAATGTGTCCCAGAGATTCTGGTATGTTGTATCTTTGTTCTCATTGGTTTCAAAGAACATCTTTATTTCTCCCTTCATTTCATTATGTACCCAGTAGTCATTCAGGAGCAGGTTATTCAGTTTCCATGTAGTTAAGTGGTTTTGATTGAGTTTCTTAGTCCTGAGTTCTAGTTTGATTGCACTATGGTCTGAGAGACAGTTTGTTATAATTTCTGTTCTTGTACATTTGCTGAGGAGTGCTTTACTTCGAATTATGTGGTCAGTTTTGGAATAAGTGTGATGTGGTGCTGAGAAGAATGTATATTCTGTTGATTTGGAGTGGAGAGTTCTGTAGATGTCTATTAGGTCTGCTTGCTGCAGAGATGAGTTCAATTCCTGGATATCCTTGTTAACTTTCTGTCTCGTTGATCTGTCTAATGTTGACAGTGGGGTGTTGAAGTCTCCCATTATTATTGTATGGGAGTCTAAGTCTCTTTGTAAGTCTTTAAGCACTTGCTTTATGAATCTGGGTGCTCCTGTATTGGGTGCATATATATTTAGGATAGTTAGCTCTTCCTGTTGAATTGATCCCTTTACCATTATGTAATGGATTTCTTTGTCTCTTTTGATCTTTGATGGTTTAAAGTCTGTTTTATCAGAGACTAGTATTGCAACCCCTGCTTCTTTTTGTTCTCCATTTGCTTGGTAGATCTTCCTCCATCCCTTTATTTTGAGCCTATGTATGTCTCTGCATGTGAGATGGGTCTCCTGAATACAGCAAACTGATGGGTCTTGACTCTTTATCCAGTTTGCCAGTCTGTGTCTTTTAATTGGACCATTTAGTCCATTTGCATTTAAGGTTAAGATTGTTATGTGTGAACTTGATCCTGCCATTATGATATTAACTGGTTATTTTGCTCGTTAGTTGATGCAGTTTCTTCCTAGCCTCGATGGTCTTTACATTTTGGCATGTTTTTGCAATGGCTGGTACCGGTTTTTCCTTTCCATGTTGAGTGCTTCCTTCAGGGTCTCTTGTAAGGCAGGCCTAGTGGTGAGAAAATCTCTAAGCATTTGCTTATCTGTAAAGGATTTTATTTCTCCTTCACTTATGAAACTTAGTTTGGCTGGATATGAGATTCTGGGTTGAAAATTCTTTTCTTTAAGAATGTTGAATATTGGCCCCCACTCTCTTCTGGCTTGTAGAATTTCTGCCAAGAAATCTGCTGTTAGTCTGGTGGGCTTCCCTTTGTGGGTAACCCGACCTTTCTCTCTGGCTGCCCTTAAGATTTTTTCCTTCATTTCAACTTTGGTGAATCAGACAATTATGTGTCTTGGAGTTGCTCTTTTCGAGGAGTATCTTTGTGGTGTTCTCTGTATTTCCTGAATTTGAATGTTGGCCTGCCCTACTAGGTTGGGGAAATTCTCCTGGATGATATCCTGAAGAGTGTTTTCCAACTTGGTTCCATTTTCCCCCTCACTTTCAGGCACCCCAATCAGACGTAGATTTGGTCTTTTTACATAATCCCATACTTCTTGCAGGCTTTGTTCATTTCTTTTTCTTCTTTTTTCTTTTGGTTTCTCTTCTCGCTTCATTTCATTCATTTGATCCTCAATCACTGATACTCTTTCTTCCAGTTGATCGAGTTGGTTACTGAAGCTTGTGCATTTGTCACGTATTTCTTGTGTCATGGTTTTCATCTCTGTCCATTCGTTTATGGCCTTCTCTGCATTAATTATTCTAGTTATCAATTCTTCCACTCTTTTTTCAAGATTTTTAGTTTCTTTGCGTTGGGTACGTAATTCCTCCTTTAGCTCTGAGAAGTTTGATGGACTGAAGCCTTCTTCTCTCATCTCGTCAAAGTCATTCCCCGTCCAGCTTTGATCCGTTGCTGGAGATGAGCTGCGTTCCTTTGCAGGGGGCGATGCGCTCTTATTTTTTGAATTTCCAGCTTTTCTGCCCTGCTTTTTCCCCATCTTTGTGGTTTTATCTGCCTCTGGTCTTTGATGATGGTGATGTTCTGATGGGGTTTTGGTGTGGGTGTCCTTCCTGTTGGTTAGTTTTCCTTCTAATAGTCAGGACCCTCAGCTGTAGGTCTGTTGGAGGTTGATTGAGGTCCACTCCAGACCCTGTTTGCCTGGGTATCAGCAGCAGAGGCTGCAGAAGATAGAATATTTCTGAACAGCGAGTGTACCTGTCTGATTCTTGCTTTGGAAGCTTCCTCTCAGAGGTGTACTCCACCGTGTGAGGTGTGGGGTGTCAGACTGCCCCTAGTGGGGGATGTCTCCCAGTTAGGCTACTCAGGGGTCAGGGACCCACTTGAGCAGGCAGTCTGTCCATTCTCAGATCTCAACCTCTGTGGTGGGAGATCCACTGCTCTCTTCAAAGCTGTCAGACAGAGTCATTTGCGTTTGCAGAGGTTTCAGCTGCTTTTTGTTGTTGTTGTTGTTGTTGTTTAGCTGTGCCCTGTCCCTAGAGGTGGAGTGTACAGAGACAGGCAGGACTCCTTGAGCTGCTGTGAGCTCCACCCAGTTCGAGCTTCCCAGCAGCTTTGTTTACCTACTTAAGCCTCAGCAATGGTGGGCGCCCCTCCCCCAGCCTCGCTGCTGCCTTGCTGGGAGATCACAGACTGCTGTGCTAGCAATGAGGGAGGCTCCGTGGGCGTGGGACCCTCCCGGCCAGGTGTGGGATATAATCTCCTGGTGTGCTTGTTTGCTTAAAACGCAGTATTGGGGTGGGAGTTACCCGATTTTCCAGGTGTTGTGTGTCTCAGTTTCCCTGGCTAGGAAAAGGGATTCCCTTCTCCCTTGAGCTTCCCAGGTGAGGTGATGCCTCGCCCTGCTTCAGCTCTGGCTGGTTGGCTGCAGCAGCTGACCAGCACTGATTGTCAGGCACTCCCTAGTGAGATAAACCCAGTACCTCAGTTGAAAATGCAGAAATCATCTGTCTTCTGTGTCTCTCGCGCTGGGAGTTGGAGACTGGAGCTGTTCCTATTTGGCCATCTTGCTCCACCCTACCCTTAATCTTTTTAACAAAATTGCCTGAGAGCTATTACTATCCCATTTTACAAATGAAGGCACTGAGTAACGGAGAGGTTGAATGGCTTGCCGAAGGCCACAGAATTACTGAGTGATACCACCTAGATTTGAACACAATTCTCCAAATCTTCCAAGGGAGTGCAACCAAGAAGCAAAAAGAATACTATTACTTTCATGCCATATAGTTAGAGTGAGGTGTTCAATTTATGTTGGAATGACCATAAAGGTGCTAACGCTAAGCTCTTTAGTAGTAGTGGAATAACAATAGGAAGGACAGCAGGAACAGCAGAGTTAGTAATTAACACATCATTCAGAGTTTTACTATTATTACTGTTAGCCAAGTTTTGCTTCCAGTAGGTCACCACTAAATATTATGGTTTGCTTCCAGTAGGTCACCACTAAATGTTATGATTCTGGTCCTAGATAATGGATAGATAATACTAGGCACACAGGTAGTTTTTTGTGAAGCAGGCAAGGACATAGGGTCAGCTGGTACCCAGTTTGAGTCAAGAAGAGACATCAGCCTAGTCTAGTTGTCAAGCCTTAGGGTTGCATTTGACTCTTACAGCACACCTAAAGGAAGCCACTCTAGCCATATCATCAATAATTCCATCAGTCCCCGGAGAACCCTTCGGAGGCAGTTTGAGGAATGGAAAAGTCAGTCCCAAAAGCCCTACCCCCACAGGGGCCCTGTGAGCAGTCACTCCTGCATAGCCTGATCTTCTGCTCCACATCAACTGAGCTCTGTTAACCTGGATGTTGTCCTCCATCCAGTGTGGTTTCCTAGGAGGTGGAGCAGGTTCTGGGATTCTCTTATCAGCATTTGGTCTGGAAGATCGGGTGCTCTAATAAAAGACCATTTCCTCCTTTAATAAAACATGTAGCACAAACAGGCTTCAGTGCCCTCTGAGAAAACCTCAAAGACTTAACACAGTGTCTTAAAAGGCACTTCCTCCAACTTTGTGGGCAAACAGAGATTAGAGTTTGGGTCCTAAGAGAACTTAGCTCACTAAGATATGGCTAGTGCCTCTAGAACACTTTCACTTCTCTGACATAATGTCCATCTTTGATAAACTTTCAGTGCATTTCTCCCTTTTCCTATTTTCTTACTCAACACAAATCATCAATGACTGCACTTCGACATTTCTTTCTTTGTTGAGACATCTGTGATCTCTAATTGATTTCTTCTCCAAAAGACAATTGATTATAAAAACTTAAGTGACTCAAAATTGTTTTACTTGTAATACTTTAAATTATTGTGGATAGTATGTCTTGGCCATGTTAGTTTGCATTCCTGGCTTTTCAAGGTGGCCAAGAGTTTCTCGAAGAACTAGCAATAAATGAGAATGATTTTTTAGTTTTAAAAGAACTTTATATTTTAAGAAAAATAGAGTGTTGAAGGGCTATAGGCCAGTTTTACTCAGTAATTTCCATGTGGCGATTGTTTAGGGGTTTTCCAAGACCACCCAGTATTCATTGACTTGCTAGAAGGACTCGTGGAACTTAACATGCAGTCAAACTCAAGACTGAGAGACACAACAAGAATAAATATTACAGCAAGATCAATAAAGGAAAAGACACATCAAGAAGAGTCTTGAGGAGTCCATATGCAGGTTTCCTATGCTCCATCCCTGCCATGAGGGGCCACACAGCAAGCTCTCACCATAGTAACAAAAATGCAGCAGCATACATGCAATGTTTCTTCCTAGGAAAACCCATTTGAGACTTAGCGTCCAAAGTTTTTACTGGAGTCTGGTCACACAGGCCCACTCTGCCTAGCAACCACCAAAATTTCATATTCCCAGAGGGAAAACCAATTTAGGGCCCCAAGTGGGCAAAACAGTCTTATCACTGAGGGGAAATTTCTTATCAGTATAGAGAACTGTTTACCAGTCAAGTGCCCAGACTTCAGCCAAAAACCAACCTTATACACAAGCCTTTCTAAGGAAAGCAGTCTCAGGCCTGCTACGTTAAACTCTGTTCTGCACATACCATCCTTTTGTCCCTTGGCCAAAGCATCTTCATAGCAAAATCACTAACAGTATGACCCCATTTGGCAGAGTGAGACTGACCTGCAGTATTGATCTCAATCATGTCTTTTAGGGGTCCTGGATTTAGCCAGTTAAAACAAATCCCACCAATCATAAAGGTCTGTGTTAAAAAGCCAGGTGGCTTCCTTCTTAAGTTTTTGTGTGAACCATTTTGATCTAGCCTGGGGTATTGATTTAGGTGTAGCACAGCTCTGACAGTGTGTTGGCAGTTGACCCAAAAACCTTGCAAGCCTGAAGTGGTATCCAGATAGCCAGGGCACACACAAGAAACACAATCCCCCAGGCCACACATGGTCCCCATGCAGACACACAACTTACAATTGTTAGGGCCTCTTAGGCAGTACAGATTAACAGAGCCCCCAGTGTGGCCTCCCATCCAAAAAAGATGTGGCAGGCATCCTTTTTCTTGTGCTTTCTGAAAGGCAGAAGTAATGCTTTATAGTTAGATTTAAATGTTTATTTACTTATTTCAAATTAATATGACCTATAATCATTTTATTTAAGCATAATAAAATGGAAATCTGCTTTTTCCATTTTGGAATTACCTGACTGGAATAGCCTAACTGCTAATAGCTTCTAAATTAAGATGATCAAAAATGTTTTTTTCATTTTATTAAATATGTCCTATAGGAATTGAACTATTTTGATCTCAACTTCAAACACAAATATTTAGCAAATTTTAGGATTCATTTAACAATAGAATTATACCAGCAGACAAATAGCCTTACAAAACGACCCTCAGCATCTGGGAAGCATGTCACAGTTGTGCGTGTTGTATTTCCACCATATCACTTTGCAGAATTAATAGTTTCTGCTCCAAATTAATATGAATAGTAAATTTCAGTCTCTTAAATGGGAAATTGGCTTATACATTAGAACTTTTGGAAATAAAGATAAATGGAGAGGGTGAAAGGAAGTCAATGATGATACAGCGCTTTACAGTTTGCAAAACACTGTCCCATAGATTCTCACAATTGTCCTCTGAGGTTGGCATTCTTATTGCCACTTCAAAAGTAAAAAAAAAAAAAAAGATGAGTTTGGAACACATTGAAAATCACTCTAAATAAACAAGTAGTAATGTATGGAATTAAACATAGATATTCTGACTCCCAACTCTACTTTTTGCGCTACTATTAATACCACAAGACTAACTTTTAAGCCTTCAGCCTCTCACCTTGCTTCAGCATGGAAACAGCATACAGCACTAGAGGAAGCCTAGCTGACAATTTGCTAGTGTTCTTTATAGCCTTATAGTGTCTCAAGGCTGGTGTTTTTGTTGCAGATGTTCCTCACTTCTTTGATTCAAGATCAACAGAGTTCCTATAAAAAGATATTGTATTTTGCATGTTTTCGGTAATTGATGATGTTGATGTCTTTGGTACTAATACATGAGTGCTTTTGAAGAGCCATTGGAACAGGGAAAAAGTTGCAAGACACAAATCTCAACTTGACAAACACTATTCCGAGACACTAACTAGTTAATCATTTGACTGTACATAACTAGCTGAGCTTGGGCGTGACATGCAATTCTTACTCCAAACAGAGCTGCTGCCACAGCCTCATCGGGTTTACTGTCCATTTTCCGTTGTTCTAAGCTATTTAACAGCAAATCTTTAGCCTTAGCCTTCCCTGGGACTGGCTTCTTGTTAAAGAAATCTCTGCTGCCTACTGAACTCATTTTCATTTCCTGCCAGCAAGAAGAGAGGGGATAAAACTGGTACAATCCACAGGCCATAGGCCCCAAGTGGACAGTTTTCTGTAGAGCTGAAGCAGACGATGGGTGGGTTTATGTAACATTAAACCCAGGTGGCTACTTACCCACTTTGCCTTGGTGCAGCATGTTTTGGACTTGGCACAAATTAGTGTGTTTGTCTTTCATTCTACTTGGCTACTGGCCAGCAAGGATACTCTATTTTCATTTTGAAATTTCACTTGGCAGATCCTTAAAAGTCACCAGAGGACTTTTCCTGAGTAATAAAAAGAAACTTTTATTGAAAACTAATTATTTTTTCAGATGAATATGCCAGCTGTTTAAAAATGCTGCAGTCATGTTAAAGCATATTTCAGTAGTGTACTTGCAAATGCAGATCCGGTCGTGAAATGCTTTTTGACAGTAACTTGCGAGCACCTTATTCCAATGTACCTCTAGGCCTAGTTACATGGAGGTCTGGAAATCTGATAAATGCCAAAAAATATCCACTAGGTGAGTAAATCAGTTATTTGAAAATGCGCACATATTATAAAGTTCACTATATAACTAACAGGTTCCCCCTGCTTGGGAATGAAGACTGACAAAAGAAATGCATACCATTATTCATCGAGAAATTTTAAGCTTTTAGAAGGGAGTAGGATTGAATGACTTGGGAAGGTTGCAGTTATTCTGGGTATACTTGGGCTTGTGTGTCACTCTGCATCTTTGCCTGTGTCTACACACATAGTTGTGTATTTCCTGTGTTCTGGGCTCCACACTAACCACTGATATATGTATGAAACACTAAGATGAATTAAACATTGTCTTTGCCTGCCAGGAATTTACAGCTTCATGGGGTGAATCAGAAGAGAGACAAGAACATAAATGTAAACAAGACAGAGTTATGCACATGTGAAATAGAGGCTTAAGGGATATCTTGGACTTACACAAAGCCTGGTGTACACTCTGACTCAAGGGACCAAGGAAGAGCGTGGTAATAGAGGTCGCATTTGAGCTAGATCTTCAAGGATGAAAATGGCAACGATTAGTGGAATGTAGAGAAAGGACATTTTTCATTCATTGAAAGAATAATAACAAAGACACCAAAGAATAAAAGGGCATGGTCTAGACGGGAGAATATCAAAGGAGATGAGGCTGGATGGAGCAGATGATAGAAAGTCTCAATGTGACACTACAAAGGTTATTTTCTTTTCTGTGTACATTTGTGAGAGGGAGAATGGATTTGCTCTCTGTTGAGTCTAGGCTTGTGAGAAGGGAACTGGCATACTCAGGCTTTCATTCTGGTGGAGAGTAGAAAATTAATTGGATAGTCATAAGACTAGAGACAGGGAAACAGACTAGTTAGGAGCTATAACAATAGTTCAGGGAAAGGATGACAAGGGCTTGCAGGGGCATTAAAACAATTAGCCAGTGAATTTAATCAATGCAGAGAGTGATCTGGCTAATTCAGGGGGTTTGGAAGGAGGCACTTTACTCTCAATTACTTGTTTTTATTGGCTTGACTTGGCCAGATAATTGTCTCAACTTTCCACTTTGCTATGCCTATGTCACAGCCATTGTATAGTTTGGACAAATTGCTTAGTATCTCTAGGTTTCATTTTCACCAGCTATAAAATAGTGATACTAATTCTTGCTACCAATGGTAATTGCCTCATGGGAATGTTCTACGTATTTGTGTGAGTGGTAGCATATCCGTGGCATGCAATAATCATTAATAAGATTTCTAATACTAATACTAATGTGCTTCAAGATCTTCTGAAAAGTCAACAAGCCCAAATACTAAAACATTTGAAGTGATAAAAGGGTGACTCCATTTGGTCAAGCAATAATCCCTGATGACCTCTCTTTCATTTGCAAATCCTCTCTGATTTAATTCAAAGATTTTATTTTATAACATAAATGTAATATCCAAAGTTGTCTTAAGAACCTTTCTAGGATTTTTGCAGCAGATTGGAGGCTGCTTTCCACCAGCTCCAAAGCTGTTCCAAACACCAAAGATTTCCTAGACGATGAATTTGCATGTCTGTCTGCAGGTAATAGTTGAAGTCCAGAGGTGTTTCAGAGTTTAGCAGTGTCCTTTTTTGATGACCTAAGGACCAGTGACAGAAATAAGTTTTGTTATTTTTCTAAATCATGGTGAAAACTTTAAGAAAAAAAATGCCTTTGTTGACTGACCTCAGGCTATTGTAGAGTGTTAAGAAAATTAGGGGAAGATTTAAATGACATTTTCTTTCAGGAAGTCAGCCTACTCCTCCCCCAACCTCTACTCCACAAAACAAGACAAAACTGCACATTCATGAGATGCACATGTGTTGACATGATCTGAACTATGTTTTCCAGAACATCTGGGGTTGGTTGGCCAGTATTAGCAGTACTTAAAAAACAAAACACCCAAAGCCAATATTGCATGTCAGTTCTACTACTAACAAGCAAACAAGTGAAACCATTCCTGGGGCTTAAAACTAGTTCACCAGGAAATTCAGGCAAGTGAGAATTGAGCTCCCCATTGCCAGTGCAGTTTTCTGATAGTGGTGTTGTCTCAGGAAGCCAAACTGTGGAAGACAGAAGCTCCATTTCAGCTACTAACAGCCTAGATGTTGAAGCATTTTATTCCAGGATGAGGTGTTTGGCAGCCAGGAAGATTGTGTACATAAATCTGGGCAAAACTCTAAAGGCCTCTGTCTCAGATCAGCTCTTTCTGACAAGTCATTTCAGTGAGACCATTTCAAGGTATGGCATCCAGTTCCTTGAGTGACCTAAATCTCCCTGATGCTGCTCTACCCCCAAAAGGATCCCAAAGAATTCATTTCTATCTATGCCTAGCCAAGTGTCTTAGACCAATTTATAGAGACGAGTTCTGCTGCACGTGTGCACACCTCAGGGCTCAGCAGTAGCAAGCCAGGTTGTATGTATCTTTTCCCAGCTGGTCTTGGCAAAGGACCAGTCCCAAAGGACCTAAACTGAAGTGGCAACGTTTGATTTATCTAAATAAGTTGCTCTCATAGGAATGGGAAGATTTTCTCTGTGAGTGTGTGGGGCTGGCCCTGACTTGATATCTGACTACAGGTTCACTTTTTATACTCCATCCCCAAGCACCTGGGAAATTGCGTTTTCCTTCAGAGTCCAACCCCTACCTTTTCAGAAATAACAGAAGAAAGGAAGCATTTGGGACAAAGCACTTACTTTTGAACAAGGTAGAAAACTCTTCAATTTTAGAAGGAAGAGTTTAAAAATCACTGGACACAGAGTCAAAAGGCTCATGGTTCAAGGGAAAATTCTGCCATTTTAAAAACTACTGCGATTATGGGGTAAGTCACTTCAGTATTCTGATCTTGTTTAGCTTCTTATATATAGAATGGGAGTACCTAGTACCTGCTTCACCAGCCTTTCATCATTGCTTAGAGGGCGAAAAGAGGTGATCCATGTACTAATTCTTTGAAAAATATAAAGGATTGCTTATTTGGAAGTTTCTATATGGGATGTGGCATGCTTTATGAGCAAAAGGCCCATAATTGTCCAGGTTAACTACCTGTCACTAGAGGCGGAAATAATTCAATAACTCAGCAGCCCACTCTCTTATTCAAACAACACTGAATGACATGTTTGTGGCTTCCTTTTCCTTGTATATAAATAGCACCAGCTTCAAAATGATGTGATCTTTGGTCAAGAGGTTATTACTGACTCTGATTTAGAGATACAATTAACTTCCCATCAATAACTGTGTTCAACCTAAAATAATTATAATAAATATTATTTTACCTGCAAGATTTTTGTCTGGAGGTAGGGTTCACTGTTTTACCCTTGTAAGTGAGCTGCTGAGAATGAAGTAATAAAAATTATTTATTTTGACTACTCATGCAACATTGTCTGCCTGCTTGACGTTATGTGTTAAGAACATTTAATTATGGATGGGTGAAATTGTCATTCATTTGTTATTAAAATATTTGTGACACAACACCCACATCTCCAGTACTGTCATCTTAGGTACTAAGAACTGTAGGATTTTTCTGCCCCCAAACATTGTGTCCCTTTAAATTTAGTATACTTTTCCTTCTTTTGTGCATTCCTTCATTCATTCATCCTTTCATTCATTCATCTCCTTATTGGAATGAACCCTTTTTCTATCTAAGAAACTGTTAGTGTTCTGGAATTTGGAACTCTATAGGCTGGTCTATGATAAGACACTTGACACAAAGGAGACAATAAAGTAATTTTTATGAAAAATAAAAAATTAAAGTATTACTGATGAGCAAAAAAATACATATTTTATCAAAACAAAAGCCATACTTTCTGAAACTCCACGATTTGTGTTTTTGTGTTTGTACGTTTTACTTTTTTTCCTTCATAGTGCTGCCACTGAGTTAACATATCAATAGATGCACAACCCACCAGTGGATATAATTAATGCTTGGAAATTGTGGCTTTCAGAAAGTCCCAACAAGCACAGGAAAATGTCTTAATTTGACCATGGGCCTGAGCAAATGCTAGTTTGTTTGGAAAGACAAAACTAGGCAGTTATGCGGTGTATGGTCTATAATCTGACAGGAGGAGACCAAAGCCTACCTATCTATTTCCATCCAGTGGCCTTGGTTCCTACAATAGTGCCATTCACAGCAAGACTATTAAATATCCTTGCATGGCATCACCTTATATAAACATAGTTGTGAGGGACCAGAAGCCTGGGGACAGAACATGTGCTGCAGTCCTCTGTCTGCCCAGTGGTGACCTTCCAGGCCACATTATACTCACACAGGGAGGGTGGCGAAGTGCTTGCTCTGCACTTTATTTGCTTCTAGTTGTTGTCTATGGATTCCTTTCTTGTAATAGGCACTTGTTTGGCTACTGTACTTGAGCTCTTGTATGATTTCAGCTCAGGAGTTTGGACGCAGTAGCAGGCGAGGACTATGAATGTAGTAGTGAGAGACCAGCCATTGAAAATGAAAGAGGAAAGGAATAGTTACTAGGCATATATTATGTGCTTGGCACTCTGTTAGACCTTTATGCACATTATCTCATGTGTACCTCCCAACAATACTATGAACAATACTATAAAGCTAGTGTTGTATCCCTACTGTGTTGCAGAGAGAACAGCCACTTTCCCAAAGCCACACAGTAAAGCATGGAGCCAGGATACTATCCCAAGTATTCCACTATATGCTTTATTCAATTCGCCACACTGACTACTACATTATCTTTCTTTGTTGAATCAGGAAATGACATATATGGTGTCTACTGAAGATGGATCATTCTCTTGTTTGTCTTAGGCTAACCGGTGTCACAATTTTGAAGATGTTGACTAAAAATATTTTAGGAATCTTGAAAAGTCTACCTCAATATTTATGAATAAGAATCCCCTTCCTCACCACTTCTACCAAATAATAGAGGCAGTGAAACCCAGTGTCTACCATATGGTTCTTTATAAACATGTTTTTTCATAAGTTTTGTGCATTTGTATTTTTTTGTGTACCTTCAACTGGTTTGAGTAGGTATGGAGACACAGGTGTGAGAACTGGAAGAACACTGAAAGATCATCTAGCATGTTTGACAGATGCATAAATTTAGATCCAGAGAAGGAGACTGTTATTCTCTCCAAAGTCACCCAGCAAGCAAGTGAAAACACTAGAACTTCACCTTGAAGAAAATGTCGTTGTGTGCCTATAGCTATAAATTAGGTCACCCAGACTTATTAGGCATCGATTCATATAAGAATAGACCCCTAGTTTTGCAGAGGTTTGACAGATATGCACAAGTGGCTTGCTTGGGAATTACGTGTATCTCAGGCATTAAAGCAAGAGATGGCATGTTACCTTTGATGCTGGAAAGACCAAAGACCCAGGAAAATAATCTTTCATCCAAGAATGGGCAAACAAATATTATCTCAGATTCTCTGATGCACAGTTCTCTTTGAGCGTCTGTGTATATTTATGCATATATCCACCTTTAGTTACCTCTTTCTTTCAATCCCATGTTTAGCTTTTAGGAATTTAAACAATGTGCAATTTTTGTTTTGTTTTGTTTTGCATTTCATTAAGGCACATGAAGACTATGTTGGAACACTTGGGCTAGAATGTGGTTCTACCATATAGTTTATCAATTTTAAACAGGTCAAATATGTGAGAATATTAAAATTTGTTGTTCTAGTACCTCCATCTTTTTTTTTTTTTTTTAAGTGAAAATGAGTTTCTTAAGAAAGTAGAGGAACAAAAGAGTGGCTACTCCATAGACAAAGCAGCCTCAAAGGCTACTGGTTGCTCTTTTTTTTTTTTTTTTTTAATACTTTAAATTCAAACATTTGCACAATGTGCAGGTTTGTTACATATGTTTACATGTGCCATGTTGGTGTGCTGCAACCATTAACTCGTCATTTACATTCGGTATATCTCCTAATGCTATCCCTCCCCCCTCCCCCCTCCCCACAATAGGACCCGGTGTGTGATGCTCCCCTTCCTGTGTCCAAGTGATCTCATTGTCCAGTTCCCACCTATGAGTGAAAACATGTGGTGTCTGGTTTTCTGTTCTTGCGATAGTTTGCTGAGAAGGATGGTTTCCGGCTGCATCCATGTCCCTACAAAGGACACAAACTCATTCTTTTTTATGGCTGCATAGTATTCCATGGTGTATATGTGCCACATTTTCTTAATCCAGTCTGTCACTGATGGACATTTGGGTTGATTCCAAGTCTTTGCTATTGTGAATAGTGCCGCAATAAATATACGTGTGCATGTGTCTTTATAGCAGCATAACTTATAATCCTTTGGGTATATTCCCAGTAGTGGGATGGCTGGGTCAAATGGTATTTCTAGTTCTAGATCCTTGAGGAATCGCCACACTGTTTTCCACAATGGTTGAACCAGTTTACAGTCCCACCAACAGTGTAAAAGTGTTCCTGTTTCTCCACATCCTCTCCAGCACCTGTTGTTTCCTGATTTTTTAATGATTGCCATTCTAACTGGTGTGAGATGGTATCTCACTGTGGTTTTGATTTGCATTTCTCTGATGGCCAGTGATGATGAGCATTTTTTCATGTGTCTGTTGGCTGTATGAATGTCTTCTTTTGAGAAGTGTCTCTTCATATCCTTTGCCCACTTTTTGATGGGGTTGTTTGTTTTTTTCTTGTAAATTTGACTGAGTTCTTTATAGATTGTGGATATTAGCCCTTTGTCAGATGAGTAGATTGCAAAAATTTTCTCCCATTCTGTAGGTTGCCCGTTCATTCTGGTGGTAGTTTCTTTTGCTGTGCAGAAGCTCTTTAGTTTAATTAGATCCCATTTGTCAATTTTGGCTTTTGTTGCCATTGCTTTTGGTGTTTTAGACATGAAGTCCTTGCCCATGTCTATGTCCTGAATGGTATTACCTAGGTTTTCTTCTAGGGTTATTATGGTTTTAGGTCTAACATTTAAGTCTCTAATCCATCTTGAATTAATTTTCGTATAGGGAGTAAGGAAAGGATCCAGTTTCAGCTTTCTACTTATGGCTAGGCAATTTTCCCAGCACCATTTATTAAATAGGGAATCCTTTCCCCATTTCTTGTTTTTGTCAGGTTTGTCAAAGATCAGATGGCTGTAGATGTGTGGTATTATTTCTGAGAGCTCTGTTCTGTTCCATTGGTCTATATCTCTGTTTTAATACCAGTACCATGCTGTTTTGGTTACTGTAGCCTTGTAGTATAGTTTGAAGTCAGGTAGCATGATGCCTCCAGCTTTGTTCTTTTGGCTTAGGATTGTCTTGGCAATGCAGGGTCTTTTTGGGTTCCATATGAACTTTAAAGCAGTTTTTTCCAATTCTGTGAAGAAACTCATTGGTAACTTGATGGGGATGACATTGAATCTATAAATTACCTTAGGCAGTATGGTCATTTTCACAATATTGATTCTTCTTATCCATGAGCATGGTATGTTCTTCCATTTGTTTGTGTCCTCTTTTATTTCACTGAGCAGTGGTTTGTAGTTCTCCTTGAAGAGGTCCTTTACGTCCCTTGTAAGTTGGATTCCCAGGTATTGTATTTTCTTTGAAGCTATTGTGAATGGGAGTTCATTCATGATTTGGCTCTCTGTTTGTCTGTTACTGGTGTATAAGAATGCTTGTGATTTTTGCACATTAATTTTGTATCCTGAGACTTTGCTGAAGTTGCTTATCAGCTTAAGGAGCTTTTGGGCTGAGATGATGGGGTTTTCTAAATATACAATCTTGCTTATGTAAACAAATGAATGCAATTCATTGAGATTTCCTTATAGTAAATGTAAGTGAATAGTACAAATAAATTTTTGTCTTTTTGGAGTACATAAATATTCATTTTATTTTATTTTTATTTAAGTTATTGGGGTACAGATGGTATTTGGTGGCATGAGTAAGTTCTTTAGTGGTGATTTGTGAGATTTTGGTGCACCCATTACCCGAGCTGTATACACTGCACCCTATTTGTAGTCTTTTATCCCTCGCCCCTCTCCCACTCTTCCCCCTAAGTCCCCAAAGTCCATTGTATCATTCTTATGCCTTTGCGTCTTCATAGTTTATCTCCCACATATCAGTGAGGGCATACAATATTTGGTTTTCCATTCCTGAGTTACTTCACTTAGAATAATAGTCTCCAGTCTCATCCAGGTCACTGCAAATACTGTTAATTCATTCCTTTTTATGGCTGCATAGTATTCAATTGTATATATATACACCACAGTTTATTTATCTACTCATTGATTGTGGGTATTTGGGTTGGTTCCATGATTTTGCAGTTGTAAATTGTGCTGCTGTAAACATAGGTGTGTGAGTATCTTTTTCCAATAATGACCTGTTTTCCTCTGGGTAGATACCCAGTAGTGGGATTGCTGGATCAAATGGTAGTTCTACTTTTAGTTCTTTAAGGAATCTCCACACTGTTTTCCATAGTGGTTGTACTAGTTTACATTCCCACCAGCAGTGTAGAAGTGTTCCCTGGTTACCGCAACCATACCAGCATCTACTGTTGTTTGATTTTTTGATCATGGCCATTCTTGCAGGCGTGAAAAGCATTGTGCTTTTGATTTGCATTTCACTGATCACTAGTGATGTTGAGCATTTTTTCATATGTTTGTTGATCATTTGTGTATCTTCTTTTGAGAATTGTCTATTCATGTCCTTAGCCCACTTTTTGATGGTTTTTTTTTTTTCTTGCTGATTTGTTTGAGTTTGTTGTAGATTCTGGATATTAGTCCTTTGTTAGATGTATAGATTGTGAAGATTTTCTCCCACTCTGTAGATTGTCTGTTTACTCTGCTGACTGTCCCTTTTGCCATGCAAAAACTCTCTAGTTTAATTAGGTCCCAGCTATTTATCTTTGTTTTTGTTGCATTTCCTTTGGGTTCTTGGTCACGAAATCTTTGCCTAAGCCAATGTCTAGAAGGGTTTTTCCAATGTTATCTTCTAGAATTTTTATAGTTTCAAGTCTTAGATTTAAGTTCTTAATCCATCTTGAGTTGATTTTTATATAACGTGACAGATGAGGCTCCAGTTTCATTATCCTACATATGGCTAGCTAATATCCCAGCACCATTTGTTGAAAAGGGTGTCCTTTCCCCACTTTATGATTTTGTTTGCTCTGTAGAAGATCAGTTTGGTGTAAGTATTTGGGTTAATTTCTAGGTTCTCTATTTTGTTCCATTGGTCTCTGTGCCTATTTTTATACCAGTACCACACTGTTTTGGTGACTATGGCCTTATAATATAGCTTGAAATCAGGTAGTGTGATGCCTCCAGATTTGTTCTGTTTGCTTAGTCTTGCTTTGGCTGTGCAGGCTCTTTTTTGGTTCCATACGAATTTTAGTATTTTTTTTTTCTAATTCTGCGAAAAATGATGGTGGTATTTTAATGGAGATTGTATTGAATTTGTAGATTGCTTTTAGCAGTATGCTCATTTTCACAATATTGATTCTACCCATCCATAAGCATGGGATGTGTTTTCATTTGTTTGTGTCATCTATGATTTCTTTCAGCAGTGTTTTGTAGTTTTCCTTGTGGATGTTTTTTCTCCTTTGTTAGGTATATTCCTCAGTATTTTATTTTATTTTTGCAGCTATTGTAAAAGGGTTGAGTTTTTTATTTGATTCTTTGCTTGGTCGCTGTGGTGTATAAGAAGAGCTACTGATTTGTGTACATTAAACTTGCATCTGGAAACTTTGCTGAATTCTTTTATCAGCTCGAGGAGCTTTCTGGAGGAGTCCTTAGGGTTTTCAAAGTAAATGATCATATCATCAGCAAACAGTTGACAGTTTGATTTTCCCTTTACTGATTTGGATGCACTCTGTTTCTTTCTCTCGTCTGATTGCTCTTTCTAGGGCTTCCAGTACTATGTTGAAGAGGAGTGGTGAGAGTGGGCATCCTTGTCTTGTTCCAGTTCTCAGAGTGAATGCTTTCAACTTTTCCCCATTCAGTATTATGCTGGCTGTGGGTTTGTCATAGATGGCTTTTATTACATTAAGATATGTTCCTTGTATGCCGATTTTGCTGAGAGTTTTAATCATAAAGGGATGCTGAATTTTGCTGAATGCTTTTTCTGCATCTATTGAGATGATCATGTAATTTTTGTTTTTAATTCTGTTTATGTGGTTTGTCACATTAATTGATTTGCATATGTTAAACCATCCCTGCATCCGTGGTATGCAACCCACTTGATCATGATGGATTATCTTTTTGATATGCTGTTGGATTCGGTTAGCTAGTACTTTGTTAAGTATTTTGGCATCTATATTCATCAAGGATATCGGTCTGTAGTTTTCTTTTTGGTTGTGTCCTTTCCTGGTTTTAGTATTAGGGTACTGCTGGCTTCATAGAATGAATTAGGGAGGGTTCTTTCTTTCTCTATCTTGTGGAATAGTGTCAAAAGGATTGGTACCAATTCTTCTTTGAATGTCTGGTAGAATTCTGCTGTGCATCCATCTTGTCCTGGACTTTTTTTGTCGTTGGTAATTTTAAAATTACCATTTCAATCTCACTGCTTTTTATTGGTCTGCTCAGAGTATCTAACACTTCCTGATTTAAGCTAGGAGGGTTGTATTGTTCCAGGAATTTATCCATCTCTTCTAGGTTTTCTAGTTTATGTGTGTGAAAGTGTTCATAGTAGCCTTGAATGATCTCCTGTAATTCAGTGGTGTCAGTTGTAATATCTTCTGTTTCACTTCTTAGTGAGGTTATTTGAATTTTCTTTCTTCTTTTCTTGGTTAATCTTGCTAATGGTCTATCAAGTTTATTTATCTTTTCAAAGAACCAACTGTTTGTTTCATGATTATCTTTTGTATTTTTTGTTTGTTTGTTTCAATTTCATTTAGTTCTGCTCTGATCTTGGCTATTTTCTTTCTTCTGCTGGGTTTCGGTTTGTTTTGTTCTTGTTTCTCCAGTTCCTCAAGGTGTGACCTTAGATTGTCTGTTTGTGCTCTTTCAGACTTTTTGATGTAGGTGTTTAGGGCTATGAACTTTCCTCTTGGCACTGCCTTTGCTGTATCCCAGAAGTTTTGATAGGTTGTGTCATTATTGTCATTCAGTTCAAAGAATTTGTTAATTTCCATTTTGATTTCATTTTTGACCCCATGCTCATTCAGGAGCAGGTTATTTAATTTCCATGTATTTGCATGTATTTGAAGGTTCTTTTTGGAGTTGATTTCCAGTTTTATTCCACTGGTCTGAGAAAGTGCTTGATATAATTTCAATTTTCTTAAATGTATTGATGCTCGTTTTATTGCCTATCACATGGTCAATCTTGGAGAAACTTCCATGCACTGTTGAATAGAATGCGTATTCTGCAGTTGTTGGATGAAGTGTTCTACATGTGTCTGTTAAGTCCATTTGTTCCAAGGTATAGCTTAAGTCCATTTTTTCTTTGTTGACTTTCTGTCTTGATGACCTGTCTAGTGCTGTCAGTGGAATATTGAAGTTCCCCACTATTATTGTGTTGCTGTCTGTCTCATTTCTTAGGTCTATTAGAAATTGTTTTATAAATTTGGGACTTCCAGTGTTAGGTGCATATATGTTTAGAATTGTGTTATTTTCTTGTTGGACAAGGCCTTTTACCATTATATAATGTCCCTCTTTGTCTCTTTTAACTGCCATTGCTTTAAAGTATCTTTTGTCTGATATAGGAATAGCTACCCCTTGCTTGCTTTTGGTGTCCATTTGCATGAAATACCTTTTTCAACCCCTTTACTTGAAGTTTATGTTAGTCCTTATGTCTTAGGTGAGTCTCCTGAAGGCAGCAGATGGTTGGTGAGTTCTTATCCATTCTGTATTTCTGTATCTTTTAAGAGGAGCATTTAGGCCATTTACATTCAATGTTAGTGTTGAAATGTGAGGTACCATTGCATTCATCATGCTCCTTGTTGCCTGTGTACTTTGTTTTAGTTTTTTCTTTTCGGTTTTTAACTTGTAAGTCCTGTGTGATTTATGCTTTAAAGAGGTGCTATTTTGATATGTTTCCAGAATTTGTTTCAAGATTTAGATCTCCTTTTAGCAGTTTTTGTAGTGGTGGCTTGGTAATGGCGAATTCTCTCAGTATTTGTTTGTCTGGAAAAGACTGTATCTTTCCTTCATATATAATGTGTACTTTCACTGGATACAAAATTCTTGGCTGATAATTGCTTTGTTTGAGGAGGCTGAAGATAGGGCCCCAATCCCTTCTAGCTTGTAGGGTTTCTGCTGAGAAATCTGCTGTTAATTGGATTGATTTTCCTTTATAGGTTATCTGGTGCTTCTGTCTCACCGCTCTTAAGATTTTTTCCTTCATCTTAACTTTGGATAACCCAATGACATTGTGCCTAGGTGAAGATGTTTTTGTGATGAATTTCTCAGGTGTTCTTTGTGCTTCTTGTATATGCGTATCTAGATTTCTAGCAAGGCCAGGGAAGTTTTCCTCGATTATTCCCCCGAGTATGTTTTCCAAGCTTTTAGAATTGTCTTCTTCCTCAGGAACACTGATTATTCTTAGGTTTGGTCATTTATCATAATCTCAGACTTCTTGGAGTCCTTGTTCATATTTTCTTATTCTTTTTTTCTTTGTCTTTGTTGGATTGAGTTAATTCTAAGACCTTGTTTTTGAGCTCTGAATTTCTTTCTATTGCTGAGACTTTCTGGAGTATTTAACATTTCTCAAAGTGTGTCCAAAGTTTCCTGAATTTTTTATTGTTTTTAATTTAAGCTATGTATTTCCTTGAATACTTCTCCCTTCACTTCTTGTGTCATTTTTTGGATTTTTTTTCATTGGGCTTTGCCTTTGGTCCTTCCCTGATTGGCTTAATAACTAACCTCCTGAAATCTTTTTCAGGTAAATCAGGTATGTATTCTTGGCTTAGATCCATTGCTGGTGAACTAGTTTGATTATTTGGCGGTGTTGAAGAGCCTTGTTTTGTCATATTACCAGGATTGGTTTTCTGATTCCTTCTCATTTGGGTAGGCTCTGTCAGAGGGAAGGTCTAGGGCTGAAGGCTGTTGCTCAGATTCTTTTGTCCCACAGGTGTTCCCTTGATGTAGTACTCTCCCCTTTTTCCTGGGGATGTGGCTTCCTGTGAGCTGAACTGCTGTGATTGTTGTCTCTCTTCTGGTTCTAGCCACCCAGTGAGTCTCCCCAGCTCCAGGCTGGTACTGGGGATTGTCTGCACAGAGTCCTGTGATGTGAACTGTCTATGGGTCTCTCACTCATGGATACCAGTGCCTGTTCCGGTGCAGGTAGTGGAGGGCGCAGTGGACTCTGTGAGGGCCCTTAGATTTGGTGGTTTAATGCTCTATTTTCGTGCTGGTTGACCTCCTGCCAGGAGGTGGTGCTTTCCAGAAAGCATCAGCTGTAGTAATGTGGAGAGGGACCGGTGGTGGGCTGGGCCCTAGAACTCCCAAGATTAAATGCCCTTTGTCTTCCACTACCAGGGTGGATAGAGAAGGACCATCAGGTGGGGTTGGGACTAAGTGTATCTGAGCTCAGACTCCTTGGGTGGGTCTTGCTGTGGTTGCTGTGGGGGATGGGGGTGAGACTCCCAAATCACTGTAGTTATGTACCTAGGAGGATTATGGCTACCTCTGCTGAGTCTTGCAGATAGTCAGGGAAGTGGGGGAAAGCCGGCAGTCACAGGCCTTACCCAGCTCCCACACAAACTGAATGGTGGGTCTCACCCCCACTGTGCCTGCCCCAACAGCCCCAAGTCTGTTTCCAGACGAAGGGCCAGACAGACTTGAAAACTTGCCCAAGGCTTTCCTCCTCTCAGCTGCTAAAGAAAAGGGCTTTAGTTCTTCACCCTGCCTGTGAAGTTGGCTTGCCGGATTCGGGCCCTCCCCTGGGTTCTGGCCAGGAGGCTTCTCACCCCATTCAAATTGTTACAAAGTCCAGCTAAAGAATTCCTTCTCCCTATGGCGTTCCTGCTCCTCTGGCCAATCTCCCGATGGATCCCTGTGGTGTCAGGCAAAAATGGGTTGCTTGGGGGACCCAGGGAGCTCTCAGGACCTTTCTGCTGCTTCCTCTACCCCTGTATTTCACTTGGCTTGGCTCTCTAACTTGACTCAGCTGCAGGTAAAGTTGGAAACTTCTCCCGGAAACAAACCTTCAGCTTCTCCTGTGGGGGTGTGTGTTCAGGAGAGGAGGGTCTCCCTTTCCCACTTCCACAGTTGAGGTACTCACAGTATTTGGGGTGTCTCCCGGGTCCTGCAGGAGCAGTCCCCTTCCTTCAGAGGGTCTGTTGGTCCTCTCAGGATTGCTGGTTTGTTCTCGCATTAAATCTGGAGCTAAAATTCACGATGCTAGCCTCTGCATGCTGCTCTGTCCGGAGCTGCAATCTAGTCCTGCCTCCCATCCACCATGATCCCCACAAGTAAGTTTCAATTAGTGTCTGTGAGTTATAATCAAGATGATAACTCCATACACTTCAAGCCAAGACTTCTATTAATCTTTTATATGTTAAAATACAAATAATCATTTAGCAATATTTACTGGACATATTTCTGCAAAGAAATCTCTTACTAGTTTCTGGATTAAAATTATACTTGATTGTATCCCCCCAAAATTTGGACCTACTCATGTTTGTTAAAATGGGAAAGGAGAAAATAAGATTTTGGTTTAATCATTCTATTTTGTATGAGTTTGTAGGAGGTATTAGACATTATCTGTTTCAAGTACAATAAGAAAAGCTCTAAAATTATGTAAGCATTTCAGTTTTAGTTTGCTGAGGACTATAGCATGCTATAGTGGAGTAATTACTGCATCAGAGTCGGAATCCATTGGACTTCTGTTTTTCTGTCTATAAAATAAAAATGGGACTAATAGAATCCTTAAAATTCTATCATGTCATTGGAAAACTTGCATGTGCTTTGCAGGTAAGGGATTTAAGAACGATATTTGCTGTAAAAAAATGTGAGATGAGTATTATTTTCCCACAGGAATAAGATGACCAGTTGCTAAATATCAGTGGATTATATTCTCTATTCCTAGACTTTCCATTTCCTTCATGAACTCTTATCGGTCCATCTTTCTGCAATCACTCAAGAGGTCTGTATGTGCTTTCCAGATTTCTTCTCTTGGCTTCAGAAATTTTATTTGGGTTTTGTTCCAGCCTATATTTTATTTGTTTATGTAAAACTTGTCACTACTCCTCTTCCTTTTCACTTCTTTTTGTGATTTGCTGCTACTATTTTGTGTTTCTTGACAGAGGTAAGTCATGTACTGTTCGCCTGTTTATAGCTCTATTTCTAGCCAGCTCTTCTGCCTAAACATTCAGACTCATTTTCTCTCTCTAAAACTGACCTTAAAACTAATATTTGCTTTTCAGCTTACAGTTCAGTATGTCTGTAAGGTTTTTGTTATACTATTGTCTCATGGACCAGAGATAAACAAATGGTATTACATTATAATGCTCTAATACAATCAACTGTTGCATGAATGAAGTGTCTTTCAACGAATAACACTATTTGTCAAGCAGGTATAATTCCATTTTGACTAATGGAAAGAATTTTGTATCCTTCAATTGATGAAAGTGAAGATTTTACAGATCAAAGTTTTAATTAAAAAAAAAATGAGAACTGAAAATCACAATGCCTGCAAGTGTTTAAATATAGCATAGGAGCTTCTGGAGAAACACATACACAAATAATTTTTCTTATTGTGTACAGATATTTTATTCTTCATGGCTTGTTAAACAATGAAAATGAACATTCAGTAATGATATTTAAATTTTGTTTGATGGGTGGATATGTTTGTGAGTGTGTGTATCATGATGAGGGGTGGGTACATGCACTTGATTTATTTCCTATTTTCTTCTTCTTTCTGCTCCTTGCATTTTGCTGGAGGACCATGAATGCTTTATTTTCTCAACCATGTCTACTCCCCCAATGACAAAGAACATTGAGGAACTACATGGATAGAAAAGGCAAGAGCTCTAATGAGGTCTTTAAAAAGGACTCCGTTGGGTAGTCAGAGTAGGGTACAATAGTTATTTGATTTAAAATGAAGTCCCTAATGGCTTCTATCACTAATACATTCTGAATTGATTATGTGAGTGTGGAATGCTTGCAAAGAATGGAGAAAACTGCCAAATACAGACTGGATTTGTCTGAAAGGCTTTTAAAAGAGGGGGCAGAAACATAAGTAAATATGTGTATATGAAATATATAGAAGGAAATGGGTAACTGTGTGCATATGCTGCTCTTTTCTACTATGGTAGGATTTCTGTACAGAAACAGCCCAAGGAATCATATCTCTAATTTTTTACATGTTATGTGCCCGAGGAAAGGTGTAATTAATGGTGCTAAGAATCCAAGCAGATTACCCTTATATTTTTTCAAATTGATGCCTTCTACCTCATCTCATTTAATGCTCACAACAGGCCTGTGAGGTAGAGGCTCCTGTGAAGATAGAGATCCTGAGTCTCAGCATGGTTAAGTAGCAATCTGCCTTGGATTACACAGCCAATGAGTGGAAGGGCTAAGGATAAAACATGGCTCATAACCAAGTGTCCTGTCTATTTTTTGTAATAAAATTTTATTATTGTATTATAATTTACTTAAGAATCTTGCATGTACGTAAGCATATGAAGAAGAAAACAAGTTACAGCATGATGTCATCACCCAGAAATATCAACTACTAATGTTTTGGTTTATTTCCTTTCAGATGCTTGCATGGGTAGACAGAAGATAAGAATTGAGGTTATCATTGCAATCAGAGTTTTGTGCCTTGTTTTCCTCTTTGTAATACAATATGAACTTTTTATCATGTCATTAGTCTTCAGAATTATAATTTTAAACTCTCAATGCCTTTCTCCTGGTTCATGCCACCACTTTTTAAAGGAATTCATCCATCATTGGTGACAGTCCAAAATGGAAAGATGACATTTGTCAGCATTTTAAGAGCCTTCTAATACTCATGATCATATTGTCATGGGGAGGTGTCACTTTACTGAGTTTTGTTTTGTTTTTATTTTTTGTTCTGTTTCATGTTTTTCACAGAGGCATGGAGAGAAAGACCTCTAAGCTGTCAGGTTTTAAAGCAGACCCTGCTACCATTTTTAATTATAGACTTGTCACGATCTTCTCTCTGTGATTTACCTATAAAGTAGGAGTGCCCCTCACTGGTGAGGGAAGGATTCAATGAAGATTCAGGATCCCTTAATATGTAGGACTTTGGCTGAGGAAATAAAGGCTAGGCTAGGATTTTCCAAGTTGTCTCTACCATGGCACAGGTAATAATGAGTCTTATGCCTGGCTTCCCACTTAGGTGGATGTGTTGATGGATTATTGCTCTTGTAAATATCCTTCTGTATATATCCTTTGGTAAATTAACAGGTGGTCAGCACTCCTAGGTTTCCATGTTGCTTTGATTCTCATTGCCATATAACTCAGAGCCAGTCATTTCCTCAATGTGGTTTCATCTCTAAAATGAAAATGTTGGATTAGATGATCTCCTTATTCCTACAAGTTCTAAAATTGTTATACATCTATTGTATGCTGTTCAGTAAATGGAGGACCAGACATGAGCCCTGTAATGCAGCTCCACAGGCAGTGATGGGGAAGTAGAAAACATTTTCTAATTTCCGTTAACCCCCTCCCCCATCTACTCTATCTCCAGAATTATTTTTTTAGAAGCCAAGTGCTTCTTGACTTTTTGCAAAACAGTATTTTGATGAGTTAATGTAAAATAGGTCAGCAACATATGGACTCTATTTTACTTGAAATGTCCAGTGGTTTAAAAATGAAACGAGATAGCGTCACTGCACTCCAGCCTGGGCGACTGAGTGAGACTCCATCTCAAAAAAAACAAAACAAAAAAAACAAAAAAGCAATTAAACGAAGATTTTGGCAAATGTTTTTAAAAGTATCTTGAAACTTAACCCAGGTTTTCTGTGCCTGTCCCTTTATAAGAATGTGATTACTGTTCTTGTCTCTTTAAATACTGAAGCCTGCAGTGCCTATTACAATTGCATGTCCACTAAAGAACAAGTAGGCATCAGCTGATAATCATACTGCATTGTTGTTATTATTATTATTGTTATTATTTTTAGACAGAGTCTCACTTTGTTGCCCATGCTGAGGTGTAGTAGTGCGATCTCAGTTCGCTGCAACCTCTACCTCCTGTGTTCAAGCAATTCTCCCACCTCAGCCTCCCAAGTAGCTGGGACTACAGGTGCCTGCCACCATGCCCGGCTAATTTATGTATTTTTAGTAGAGACAGGGTTGGGATTATAGTTGTAAGCCACTGCACCCAGCCCATAGTGCATTATTGAAAGGCAAAAATGCCTGCAAAAGCAAGCACAGTGTAGCTTATCAATTAAAAAATAGTAGCTAAAGCAAAAAGAAGAAATATCAGTTGAAGCAACTACTTTATTAGTAATGCGTGATAGTGCTATACGCAGACAAGTAGCAATAGTCTTCTACTTACATCTATTCTTAATTAATCTTGAATCCCTAACAGGCTTTTCACTGAAAATTCCATTTTGCTCATTTGGATATCAGACCCTGTTTGTAAGATGCTATTTAGTTTTCTACTAGCTACGGCCTAACCTTTTCTCTCAAGACTTTTAAAAATGAATATTTCATAGCATCATTTGCCTTCCTTTGTAACTAGAGTGTTTTGGAAGGCAACGAATAAGAAAACAAGTTGCAAAGCCAGGCAGAATCCCTCCTCTTACTTCTATTGTATCAATCAGAATGTTGTTTTTTTCTAGAAGGATCAATGCCATTTATCTGTTGGAGCACATTAAACCCCTGCCTAAAGGATTCAGGCTACTGTTTTCTCTTCCAGAAAGGAATTACCACAACCATACAAGTCAGCGTAGTAAGAAGCTAAGAACATTTTATCAATTCATTCATTCATTCATTCACTCATTCTGCATTTCCTGCAACTTTCTATCCTGGGTAGGAGATAGATAAGTTAATAAGCAGTGACGATACCAAGCTTTCTAATAGAAGGATGATGCAAGGAGGGGCTTACTGCCATCAGGCAAGGCTTCTCATATTCAGTTCCCTTCTGGCAGACTGAGGGCCAATCACTGGTAGCGACTAGTTGGAATTGACATCCCAACGAGGTAGAAACAGATTGTACCAAAGCATGGAAATGCAAAAGGATCTGGCCCACTTTGGAAAGAAATTCAGGCTGTGTAGTCATTGACATGGTGGCGGAGAGGTAGATGAACTGGGGATGGGGTTTCTAGATACAGAGAAGCATTAGATATTTGATTATTTCTCTAAGAAAAATAAAAATAATTTTCAATGACCCTATGAATTCTACACGAAGCTCTCCTGACTCACACCCTGAGACATTTATATCAATAAAAGTTATTGTTGGCAGTAACCAAGACTCCTCATGAACTCCTACTCACCCTTCAAGACCTAACTTAAATAGCACTTTTGTAAGGAAACTTCCCTTGATCCTGACTTTATGTCCCCTCTCAGAGCACTGCTCAAACATCATCTTTTGCTCTAGGCTGACTTGCCTCTATTGCTCACCACCTTATCTCAAAGTTCAGCAGGGTGCCTGGCCCCTAGAAAGAGCTTGACAAATAATTTTTGAATGAACAAAAGAATATACATTATGCCCGTTAAAACTCTATGAAGGATACAGGTACAACCTTGAGCACTCATGCAAAAAAATACTGTAGCTAAAAGAGTAAATGGAAGTAACACAATTTGAATCTTTATTATACGACATTTAACTTAAAAGCACCAAGTTGAAAGTTTTTGGTTTTTGATTCATCTTTCAAAGCCTAGAGTCACTTTCCAAATAATCTGCCTGGGACTATTTTGTTGTTTACACATCTCTTTATTTATTTTTTTTCTACTGTTATTTTCATTAACAACAAATACTTTAATATCATACTAAACTGAGCTACATTAGATCAACTTGAAATCTTTTAGACTCTCCAAAGCTGGGCATTACATATTCAAAACAGGACCTAATGTTTCAGAGCTTCATATTCTACTATAATTATATGGTTCAATGCAAGTGATTATATCTCTTCTTCAGTAACGGGCTGAAAAGTTTTGGTTTGCTG
This sequence comes from Papio anubis, assembly GCF_008728515.1. Taxonomy (NCBI): domain Eukaryota; kingdom Metazoa; phylum Chordata; class Mammalia; order Primates; family Cercopithecidae; genus Papio; species Papio anubis. The sequence continues at coordinate 6,493,410 of NC_044996.1, read as the reverse complement.
GTTCTCTCATAATTTACTGCCTAGGTATAATAGGCCAGTCTTGCGGAAAAAAAGATGATAAATGATGCTGGCTGGGAATCATAGATTTATTAAATTTCTATCAAACAGTGCAACAAAAAAAATCTGCTTAAGTTAGAAATGGGCTCAAATTTTTTAATCAAAATTCATGAGTCCTGATGCTTGGTTCAGTAGGTCTGAGGAAGGCTTGAATTGAAGACTGATTAAAGAAAATAAAAGGCTTATTTGAAGTAATTTTTCAATGACGGCTTTTAATTGGATGTTAAATCAAATTCTTATCTGCCTTTCTGCAGATAGCACATTATATAAAATACAGTTAGCGGCACTACCACTGTAACGGATACACTGAATAACAATTCACTTCTCAGTTTACACTGAGAGGGTAGAAGGACTGTGTTTGTCAGCCTGTCAGAAATTAAGTATGTAAATTAGTGCTTAAGTGTATGAATATGAATATGATTTACAAGAGGCTTGGAGTATTGTTGGGGAAAATACTGAGGTTTCTCTTTCCCCTTCAAGGTTAACAAGTACTCAGTGACCTTTACAGAGAGCGTGCAGCCATGAGTGTGTTAGTGTGTGTACCCACGTGTGCATTTTTCCACTGAACTTGGGCTGGGAGCTTAAATACTCCCGAAGAGCAAATATCGGACTCATTCTCTAATGTCCCTTTCTGCCATCCATGAATGTCAGCCCATAAAAGCAATTTCATTAGCATTTTCTCATTTGCCAATATAAGCAGTCAGTGTGGTACTAATAATGGGTCCTTGTCCCTCCTTTGCAGAGGATGGGTACTGTGCCCTGTGGAAGGAAGATGGGCTACCTTGACTGGGGGACTCAGAGAGCACCCTGGCCAGCAAATGTAAGCACTTGAGAACCTATTTGGGAAAAATGGTTGGCATTCCTGAAAAAGTGCTTAACCTTTTGCAGGCCATAGTGGGGATGGGGGCGGAACAAATTCATCCTTCACAGCTGACTGAGATGAGGGTGGTTTGCAAGAGTTAATGGAACTTTTGTAAGTACTGAATTAAGTCCCAGGATAGCATCTACAGATTGAGGGAATGGAGTTTGCATAGAATGGTTTTCTCAAGTACATTTTTAATGGTAGATCTTTAGTAGACAGCTCATTAATTTCATGATTCATTGCCATGAATAATATCCTTTAGGTTTAGGAAAATTTTCTCCCATTTTTATTCTAATTTTTGGAGGAACTGTAAAAGTTGTGCTTCATAGAATTTAAAAAGTGGAAACCCCAGTATATAGCTTAGTTATAAATACATATTAGTTTCTCTGTTGCCCTAAACAGAATAGCTTCTGTGTTGGCTTTCCATGTTTGAATACTCATAATATCATCATTTTGCTGATTGAGAATTATTATTTAAACTAGTGAAATTTATGTTGCCTTCCTAAATAGTCTTTTTTACTTTTAATTTTAGAAACAGAGTCTAGCTCCATCACCCAGGCTGGAGTGCAGTGATGTGATCATAGCTCACTATAGCATCAGACTCCTGGGCTCAACAGATCCTCCCACTTCAGCCTTCCAAGTAGCTGGGACTTCAGGTGCATGCCACCGTTCCCAGATAGTCTGTTCCATTGCATATTTTCATTACCACTTTTAGAGTTAAGTTATTTTAATTGACAAATTCTAAATTGAATTAATAATAATAATACCTACATCTGCTATATATTGAGTGCCTCATTTGGGTCAGGCTAGTTACTTGATATTGATGGTTAACAGTAGCTTGTGGTAAGTGCTGTAGTGCCTGAGGAATATTCCAAGGCCATATGGTCAGAAGTGGCCCAGCAGGCATTGCAGCCCCACTTGGATTGACCCCAGACCCTACGTGCTGCACCATAATGTAGCATCAAATCTTCACAGCACTTGCAAGGTACTTGGCATTAAGCATCTTTTACAGATGATGAAACTGAGGCTCAGGAATGGTAAGTAAACCAGAACACAATTAAGACATTGGTGAGAAATTTGAGCAAAAAGTATTTCCATTTCCACCCTTCACCCACTGCCTCCTCCTCACCTTACACTGTGAGCACTTTCTCCACCATGATGTTGAGGGCCTGCACTATTTATTTATTTATTTATTTATTTATTTATTTATTTATTAAGATGGAATTTCGCTCTTGTTGCCCAGGCTGGAGTGCAATGATGCAATCTCGGCTCACTGCAACCTCCGTTCCCCGGGTTCAAGCGATTCTCCTGCCTCAGCCTCCCGAGTAGCTGGGACTGCAGGCGCCTGCCATCATGTCTGACTAATTTTTTGTATTTTTAGTAGAGACAGGGTTTCTCCATGTTGGCCAGTCTGGTCTCGAACTCCTCGAACTCAGTTCGAACTCCTTGAACTCAGGTGATTTGCCCCTCTCTGCCTCCCAAAGTGCTGGGATTACAGGCGGGGCCACCGTGCCCAGCTGCCTGTACCCTTAACATTTATTCAGAGACTCCTATATAGTCGTCTTTTCTGGGACCTCATCTTTGTTGGTTTTATTTTTTGGGGAGAATAGCGTTTGACATTTTCCCATCCTTCTTTTGAAGACTCTTGACATTGTATTTTCTTGGCTGTCATCCCGCCTGTCTGTCTGTCATTTGCTGTTTTTCCCTTCCATCCCTCAGCATGAGGTATCATTTCAGTACTTTAACTTTGAGCCTTATCAGTCATCAGATGTAGTCATTCTCTTACCCAGTCATTTCTTACTGTGCCATCTCTCCCAGACTGCTGTCTCATACTTCTAGCCATGCTCTACTTGTGTCAGATTTGGATTTAAATCTGGATCCTGTGTAACCCTGGAAAACTCAATGAACATTTCTACGCCTCTGTTTTCTCATTTGTAAACTGGGAATGATAATAGTTCTTCATAGTGTTAAATGAAGTGTGATATTTATAGGGTTAAATCGTTCTTGCAAGGATTAAAAAAATGAGATGGTGAAACCGGAGAACTGAGCACAGTGGCGTGCACAAAATAAGCAGTCAGCAAATGGTAGCTCTTTTTCTTGTTACTATCATCCACTTTTGGGTCACATGGCACAAGTTGCCTTGCATTGTCATTCTTAATGGCCATATCTTGTCTCCATGAGAGACCATGAGCAACTTGAAGCTATAGATATCCATATATCATTCTGCCTCAATCAAAAGGCGTATTCTTGACTTGTCTTTTGATAACAAGCATTTAGAGTGGTTTATTTTCATTCTGTGAGCTGAGTATAACAATTTATACTTATTTCCAAATCCTCCAGTGTTTGCTGACTATAATTGAAACCACATAAAGATGCTCTGTTTAAATCCCATAAGTAATAATTCTGTGCTAACAACATTTTTGAATATTTCAAGGAAATAGCTAGTTTCTCCAGAGAATTGCTAGTATCACCAACATTTTTGGTGAGGTTTTTGTCTTTGTTTACTTTTGTAGCCAGTTTGAAATGCTAGATGTGGACTGCTGTGGACAGGATGAAAACCAACAACAAAGTTCTCTAGCTAGTTCATTAGCTTCATTATGATGTACGTGAGAGCTAGATTATTCCCTCTATGCAATAGTTGTGTTTTCTGAATGAGGGAGTTGCTTTGGGAATGAGGTGCCTGTGATACTTCTAGAGCATTCAGGATTTCCAGATTTGTAAACAGTTATGCACAATATTATGATGCCCTAATCACCATGACAGAGAACACATGGCCAGACTGGCCTTTCTGTAGGAGAAAGCACATTACAGGATAAGAATGTGCTAAGCAACCTCTAGTAGACAGGGCTTGTTCTCTGGATAAAAATGCCTATTGTGATTGTGTGGGCATGTCAGTGGGCATGAGGAGTTTCTGATTAGAAAGCCTATGTTGTTTGGGTAGCCAAATAGCAGGTGCTTTAAAAATGGTGGTATTGACACCCATCACCATTTCTTAACGAGGCCTCATGGATTCTGCCTACTTAATTTGCCTGCTCTCCCTGACGTGATTTATTTGTTCACTCTCCGTGCATGTTGTCTTATTTCAATTGGGGCTGCTGTAACAAAGTACCATAAACTAGAAGGCTTATAAACATTAGAAATTTATTTCTCACAGTTCTGGAGGCTGAGAAGTCTGAGAACACAGCACCAGCAGATTTGATGTCTAGTGATGTCTTCTTACATTTTTAGTATCTTCTTGTGGCAATCCTTGTATGACAGAAAATGCAGAAAAGCAAGGCAGCTCTCTGAAGCCTCTTTTATCAAGGTACCAATCCCATTCATGAAGGAGGAGCCCTCATGACCTAATGACCTCCCAAGGGCAACATCTTCTAATACCATAGTATTGAGGGTGAGGATTTCAATATATGAATTTGGGGGAATGTAAACTTTCAGACTATAGTACATGTACTATTCCCACTGCCAGGAATACCATCCTGTTTTCCCTGCTAATAATCGACTCTACCTTTGACAACAGAGCAAACAAGTTATAATATGAACTTTATGAGTCATTGTCTTTTATTTGCTGCTAGGCTTTCCACTACCTTTGTATCCAGTACTCACCAGGATGTCTTGAACCCAGGATGAGCTCTCTTAATGTCTGTAGAAGGAAGGAAGAGAAGGGAGGAGAAGTGGGCAATTTAGTCAAACCACCGGGGAATCAAACAACTTGTTAATAATCCCAACTATGGAGTTTATCCATCTACTTCTAGTCCTGAATAGCATCCCAATTTTTTAAAAAATGGATTTCAAGTGAGAGAATGTCATGTTCACATTAGTATTGAATGAGCCATAGCATGTCCCTGATTTAATTATGTTATGTGAAAATTTAAGTAGTGACGTAAGAACATATCACTTTGGGGACATTTGCTGTTTTTTGATTTAACCTTTGTGGCAGCAGAAACCATCTCCTCATTGAAGACCCCTAATGAAAGCTGGCAGAAATTTGTGTTTTTATTTTAACTTCATGGAAGAAAAATAATATGTTACTTACATAGATATGTTTCTAATTATAGCTTTTTCGTTATACTATTTTAATTGTCTTCTTAAATGCAATATTTGACACGCTGCCAGAAACTTCTCAATGATTTCTTCATTGAGCAAAGGGTTTTTAGACATCAACTACATTTGTTAAAACCGTACACTTTTGCAACATTAAAACTCAATCTTTTCTCCCAGGGTCATGTTGCAGCTTATATTCCTCCTTTCCCAGGACACATCATGCCCCTCTGCATAAATGTGGAGGGTGAGGTAGGGAGAGCTTGAGCAGCCATTTGTAAGGCTCACTTCTTTTTAAGCTTTAAGACCTTGGGGATGTTGTGATGATATAGCTGTTTGTCTGTGTGGGAGGAAATAGGATTAAATGAAATGAAACCATACTGGAATCACTCAAGTCCATATTTTTATAGTATGCATAATCTACTTTTTTTCTGGAAGTCATGAAAGATGTGTTTTATTTCTTGTTTTGCAAAAATAGCCGCCTCTGGGATTGATAATACTAGTTTAAATTCTTCAAAAGAATCCATGAATTGTAACTGCTCTGATAGTTCTGCAGCTATTTATAAATTTGTGTTTTTGCTGAGAAAAATATAAGCTGTGGAGTAAATTTTAAGTGCAATTATATACCCTTGGAGGAAACTTTTGAGGCAGTATCATAAATGGACTTATGGGGCAACCTCCTGATAATATGGGACAGCTGATTCTATAACATATGCATCTGGTCATATATGCTTTTGCACATTTTCATTTATCTCATTAAACCCATTCTGACATATTTTTCATGTAATAGCTTTTCTGATAACTTTGGTTTGTAAAACATTAATATTGTATCTTTTGGGGGAAGACAATGATGTCTCTATTTTAATCTCCTGTAGGTACGATGTGTATCCTGCACTTTACCGAGTGGCAGAAGGCACAGCTTGTCACCATTAATTGTGACTGGGATATGTTGTTGATGCTGAGACTCTATCCAATGTCCTGAACTGAAAAGTTTTCCATAGACCACTGACAAAAATAGGCCATGGAGTCTGTGTTCCTTCAGTTTAGTTCTACATTCCATGGAAGCCACTGCTACCTGGCCTATTGCTTAGCCTTTCAGACATCTCTCCCATTCCTTTTGAATACACAATTGGCTCTCGATCTTAGTACACGTGTCTAATTAAGGTGTGCAGAATACGAACTCCAGAACCTCCCAATATTTAGGCAAATTCCTTTGTGCTTGAGGGAGCAAGGCGATAAGTGGGGGTTTGATCAAGAGCTTCCCATCCAATCAATCATGGCTATGATCAAGAGTAGACCACAAAAGAAGAAGGCATAACTATAAGCTTCCAAATCACTGAACCTAGTAAAACTATTTTCCAAATCCTATTAAAAGAGCATTAAGATACAATACACATTGATTATACAATAGACGCCATTATGCCACATACAATATGCAATAAACACAAGTAACCATGCTATGTAACACTTTTTATCTCTATTAATCTAATAAGCAAGGTCTAACAAGCATTAATTCAACAGTAAGTACCAGTAATTGTGTTAGGCTTCTTAGAATCCTAAGAAACTTTGGAGGATTGATTTGGTTTTCCATGTATTTTTAAAGTCTTTTTTTTTTTTTCCTCTGGGAAACATGAGCTGATAACTGTTTTCTTCCTGTCAATACATGTCCGTGTAGCAAAGACCATCAGGAAGGCATGAAGAGGGCAGGAAATTTATTTGCTTTGAGGATCCAGAGACTATCTATGGGCTCCTTCTTGGGATCCAAACATCTGACCTTTCTTAATCTCAACTAATGGAAAGAGTCACCTTTCACCTCTTCTTCCTGTGTGGCCCCTGCCACTATTCCCTTTCCCTACACCAGGAGGATAGAGTCTTATTACAGAATCCATTCAGTGTTTGGATGTTGATTATACATTGTTGAAGGAATAGTTAACCATTGTTAAAAGGGGATGTATAAAGTGCTGAAAAGTGGTGACTTGTGATTAAAGGTGTTCCCCTTCTTTCTTGTTGAGAGACTGTTCAATTCAACTGTATAATTAAAGAATACAAGAGAAATAACACACATAACCCCTGCCCTCTGGAAGCTCATAATCTATTATGAAGACTAAGAGAAATATACAAAGGATTACAATGAAGTAAATAACAGAACTCTTCCTTATAACATCTTTAAGGATTCTGAATAAGTTGGATGAAGGCATCAACATGCTGATTGAGTTCATGCTCTCATAGATGGGCTTTTCATGTTGATTGTAGTGGTGATTACATTTTGTAACTGTCATAGCGAGTGTAGGAGTCAAAGAGATAGATTAATATTTGAAACTCCCTGATTGCTTTCCATCTTGGCATCAGGTTATCATTTTAGTTGCACTTATACCAGAAACTCCCATGTTCAAACACTTCCTTCCATGTTATACATTTAGCCTTATCTTGATTAAGACTGAAACTGCGTTTGTCACTTTTGTTTTCAAATCATCGTGACACTGAGACAGTTCAATGCTTTGTCTGTGCTTAATTATGATATTCAGTTACAGAAAAACATTTCCATTTTTTTCCAATCTGCCTTAATCAGGGCCTTAATTCTGACCTCCTGGCTCTGAGTCATGTTGTATTTGCTCCTCTACGAAATAGGAAAGCAGTCCCTATTCAGGTTACACTAAATCACAAAGTGATGGGGGGTGACAGGTTCTGCAGCAAGTTAGAATCACATGCTGTTAGATTTTTGCCTGTATGGACCAAATTCTAACAGAAAAGTAAGAAAAAGAGGAGGTCACTGCATATGTCCAGATACTCTGAAGTGAGATGACAGCATTAGAGTGACAACATCTTATTCTTCAGGCAAAGGAAGTATACAGGATTTCTAATTAGAAAATCAAAAGTACTCAAACATTATTTAAATTATCATACGGTAAAATATCCAGTGATTATCTGTCATCTGTCTGTCTGTCATCTATCTGTCTATCCAGCCATCCATCTTTCTGCTTCTGTTTACTGAGCCATCGTATGGGATATTTCATAAATTTTGCTTCGAACACCCAAATATCGTCCCTGAAACAAATATGCTATTGGTCATCTGAGCCCTTTGCTCCTTCAAGGAAAATTAGTGGAGCAGAACAACTGAAGTTGAAACACTGGCCAGTTTTGATGTTTATAATTAGAGATTGTTTACAAGCTTGATGGACTGGACTTGAGCCAGGAAACTATTAAAAGAGGCTGGGCCCATATCATTATGGAGCAATGTAGGACAGGGGATTCATATAAAATAGGCTTTAGAATATAACAGCCTGCATTCACATTCAGGAACTGTCTCTTTCTAGTTGTAGGGAAGATATTTAGCTGCCCTGAGTCTCACTTCCATTATCTGCAAATTGGGAACAATAATAGTGCCTACCTTAGAGAGTTCTTTAGGATCACATGAAATAAACCATGTGAAGTGCTTAGCACAAAAATTGGCTGTGCTGTATATGTGCTAACATTTATATAGAGCTGGCTTGGTGAAAGAATGGCACTGGCTAAGACTGGTGGGAGGTAAAAACAGTTAGCAAATTAATACAGTGAGCTTCTCTCCTTGCGCTGTGTAACTTGAACTGGGAATGATCTCATATGAAAGAGTTAACTGTGCTTTCTACTTTGCTGGTGAATTATGAGAATTCTGAACTTTATGATTTTGGAATGTGAACATTTCTTTTGATAGTGGTGATTTGTGTCCTTTATAATCTGCAAATAATCAACCTATTTATTTGAAATAAAAAAGAATGCAATTCAAGAATTGATTTATTTCCCTCTGACATCTCAGTAGTAGTACATTTGAATCTTCATTCATTCACCATGTCTAAATCATATAAAAACCTACCCAGGCATGATGAATGAAGGTATAGTTTTGAATTTTAAAAATAAAATATATGAAACAGATGTTTGCAGCAAGCTTCCTCACTTTCTCGATGATTAGATATAGGTGGTGCTGACTGAATATTCTGAGGGCTCATCTGGCAGCTTAAGCACAAAGTGCATGCTTGCAAGTTAGCAACTAGAATATAAGAAGTGGAGACACATAAATGTAGTAAGTGAATGAAAGGTGGAACTTTTGATTTCTCAAGTCATTACATTTGACCTGTTGACCCCTGGTCAGAGTAGGAGTTCATAAATGTCAGAGAACAACAACATAACATGAGCACATGGAATCCAACAAAAGGGTCAGGAGGGGAACATAATATGAGGCGGGTGAATATTAAAATCATATTCAATTTAAATTCATTCTGATATATTTAGAAAATGTTCAGTTCTGTAACAATCTTACCCCAAGCTATAATATAGCATTGGCCACCGTGGCCAGGACTATATTAAAGTTCTATTTGGTATAGATCAGGAGTTTGCAAATTACAAATGCTTGTTTTTACAAATAAAGTATTGTCAGCACACAAATATACCCATTCATTTACGTATTGTCCATACTTGCTTTAGCACTGCAAGGGTAGAGTTGAATAGTTGTGACAGAGACCATATAGCCCACAAAGCTGAAAATGTAGTATTTGGTCTTTCACAGGAAAGTTTGCTGGCTGCGATTTTAGAGGAACAAGAAAAAAGTTATCATACACATGTATGCCTATATGTGTGTCTATGTATACGTGTGTACTATATGTGTGTGTATACCCATATATTCAAAAATACAGTTTAAAGTACCATATATACATATTAATTAGAAAATTATAAAGAGTACTATATCATGCTACTAGCATGGTAGTTGGCTCTCAGTTGGTGCCCAATGAATGAAAGTTATTAGTATTAAAAATAGTCTGCATAAAAAGTAACCTAGATTCGATCTTTAAAAAGTGTTTTGGATCAGCAAGGACTATTTTATAAAGAAACTAAGGAGCAGGAAGACTTGTTCATTTTTGGTAAAATGAGAACTAACCCCAGTCTTTACTCTTCTTTGCCAGAATTGAACACAACCACTGACTTAATAAGACTTAAAAATCCTCAAACCATTTAAAAAATCTGTCTTTCACTCTTGTTTTTGTTGTTATGCTTTATAATTATTCAAAAATTTAACCTCTCATGCATCTCTGTGCTTTATAAGCTGGGAAGAGAACCAGCAATATCAAAAAACAAAAGTCTGTTCCCAGAATAACTGCAATTTTGTCAAAACATGCAATGTCCCAAATGCTACCATGGAGCTCATTTGAAGTAAATTCATATATTTAGATGAGGTCAGGTGACATTGACAACTATCTGAGTAATCCATTTTACATTTTGCCTGCTATTATTAAAAACTACATATTTGCGTTATTTAGCATGATCCTATGTAGGGCAAAGCCTCACACTGAGCAATCTGGTTGATTCCAGTGTATTGTATTAAAGCAAAAAACCATGTAGGTAGGGGCAGAATGCAAGGAGCAGAGTATGAAGCTCTTGAGAGTAATGTATAGAACAATTTTCTGAGGCCAAATGTTAGCTTGGAAAATTTGAGGGAAGAACTGTCAGTCTAAATGTCAGGTTATTTGAAACAACATGATTCTTAAGACACAGAAACACATTTCTCAAATATTGGATAGCTGTTTTTTGTGATTTTATTTGTTTAGTTTTAAGGTTGGCCCTTTGGCAGACATTTTCTGTAACTTTTTTTTAATAAAAATGATAGAAGTTGATTGTGGAACATTGGGAAACTGCGGAAATGAATAAAAACTAGAATGAAAATCACCCATAATCTCATCAATAAGCAATAACCACTGTAGATAGCTCAGTGATATCTATGTCTCCATCTGGTTATTTATCTCCCCCAAGCAGAATAATCGTGTGTATATGGTTTTCTGTCATGCCTTTCTGAACATTTTCACTTATCATTAATTTTTAAAACTTGAAGGAAGACCTTCTATATAAGATTATGGAACATGATTACATTTTTGATTTAACCTTTCCCCTTTTGTTGAACATTTAGACATTTCCATTCTTTGGTATTGTAAATAGAGCTGCAATAAACAGCATTTTGTATGAATCATTTCATGCATGTTTGGTTTTTCTCCCTTAGAATAAAATCCTAGAAGTGGAATGATTGGATCAGAGAGTATGAACATTTTTAAGTCTATTGATACATATTTCCCAACTGTCCTGAGATTCCCTACTGAGCTGGTATTACAGGCACCCGCCAGGACGCCCGACTAATTTTTGTATTTTTGGTAGAGACCGGGTTTCACCATGTTGGCCAGGCTGGTCTCAAACTCCTGACCTCGAGTGATCCACCTGCCTCAACCTCCCAAACTGCTGGGATTACAGGCATGAGCCACTGCACCCAGCCGACAATATGTTTTAAGGAGTACCAACAACAGTCCTGAATTTTCTATGCTAAACTCGGCAGTCCTGGGCAGATGAGAACAGTTGGTCATTCTATTTTGCTTTGTGTCACATGGACATAGGACTTAAATCCTGGAAATGTCAAGACTTTGGGTTTGGAATTTGAGAGAATCTTTACAGAAAGCTGCATTTCTGTGGGAAAGTCATTCCTTTAGTTCACATGATCCTTGAAAATATGTACACAATTATAAACCATTCTACTTTCTCTTAGGTTTTTGTACTAGACTTAACTGTTTGCATAACATTAAGGGTCCTTATTTCTTTTGAATTATGAAATAAACACTTTTATACCCAAACTAGAAAGAATGAAGAGTTTTATTTCCCAAGAAATATTGTAGAATGAGTTCAAGGATTATTACTGAGATAAGAAAGAATGAATGCAGTGTGACAATGAAGGCCCAGTGAATTCAGAGAAGCAAAATGGTTCTGAAAGTGACATTTTCTCACATAGTCCTCTCTGCTGACATTATTGTAACCACTGAATGCATAGTGCAAGCATGGTATTGATTTTAAATCACAGTCAGAGAAATAGGGGCTGGAAATATTTTTCACTATATTTTGAGGATAGAAGGATCTTTATGTTATCCTAGGAATAGTTTTGTTAATGGAAATGCCTCTGATTCTCCCTAGATCTATTATAAATAGATTCAAATAGCTTCAGCGGCATTTATCCTGTGCTTCACTTCACTTGCACGATGTACTATGATTATGACAATGCCTGAACTGTGTCTGAGAATTGTAAGTTACATTCAGCCTGGAACAAGAAATTAGTGTCCCACCAAGTAAATCCAGTAATGCCATCAACTTTTTAGGCATGCTGTGAAAGCAATTGTGAATTAATACTTTTGCTTTGAGCCACAGTAGACAGAGTGGAGAGTAGAAAATTTACCTGAAAGAGCTTTTTCACTTTTCTAACAAATGTATCTGCCCAAAAGCCATTTTGACTCTTTTCATAATAATAATGTTTTAAAATTAAAAATAAAACATTGAAACTAAGCCATTTGTGATTTTCTTTGTTCCAATTTAGCATAGTTGGAATTTTCATCAGATTGGAAAAATAATTCACTCCCAAAGTAACAGTTACTATGCTAGGTTTAATAACCAAGCTTCAAACCCACCCAAATCAGGATTTAGAATGGAAACAGTGACATACCTCCTGAACTCTCTAAGCAGCGTTGAATGGAGCTGCTTAAAAAGCCAGACTGGAGTTTTCTATGGGCCTTCTTAAAAAGAACTGCAATCCCTGCCTGGTTACAGAAAGCAGTGTACAAGACAAATAAGAAATGCTACCTTTCTTTCTTCTTTTCTGACAAAATTCACAAAAATTTCCTCAAGCTTTCAACAGTGTCTCTGTCAGTGGCTCCTCAGGAAGAAAGATGGCCTTCAGCCATCATCAAATATTCACAGGGAAAGAGGTTTTTAAGAATTGTAGTGCCAATTGCATGCTCACAGCTGGACCGACTCAATGGGTTATGAGACAATGGAAAGGCAAGTTGTTAGTGTTATCGAGGAGAAGCAAAATCAGTGAAAATAAATTGGAAATTTCCCTTGTGTAAAAGAGTGAAGTATGCTGAGGTATAGAAGTGGATGTGCAGAGTTTGTATCATTCATCTATTTGAACACTTACAGTATTTTCCAAGTGCCTTAAGTGAGGCATTGTTGGATAGTTTGTCAATATAATAAATAGTATATACAGCTTTTATTAAAATATGAAGTCATGTCCTTATAATATAACTATGTAAGATTTTAACATATTCCTGTGTTAAGCTGACATTCAGTGCCAAGTCTAAAATTATTGAACATAAACACCTCTATTTGCCAATAGATTTAAGTGCAACTCTTCTGCATTGAACTCTTTCTATGTTACCTCATCTATTTATGTGACCTTAGAAAGAATGTGTGAAGAAAGCAGTCTTACATTTAAGAACATTATTCCTGTGTATTCTGATTTCAGTTTCCTTATATGTAAAATGAACTTTATATCTCTCTAATATTTAATGAATTTGTTGTGACAATCAAGGGTTATAATCAAGGGTAACATTGATCCTATGTTTCACGTCACTTCCACAATGTACAAAAATATGGCTAGACAAAAGTATGGGTAGGTATAGCTTTGACCAGAGTGGAAATATTTAGCTATTTGGAAACATTGAGAGTTTTTTCTTTTTTTATTGTTTTAAACTATTATTTAGAACTATTATGTAACATTTTACAGATAGAATAGTTGGGGGTAAAGTCACTGTACTTATTGCTTAGTCCTGTGGATGTATATGGGGAGGTCATATACAAACAATTACTAAAGAGGTAGATGATTTTGATGGCATATCACTCAACTGTCCTCCAGTTTTTGTTGTTGTTGTTGTTGTTTTAATAAAAACTTGGTCCATTATTTTGCCAATTGAAAACATTTGCAATCCACTCTACCTTGGTTTTCTGAGTCAACTCCCCATGGCTGATTAGCTCTTTAGACTGCAAACTCATTCATTTGTTTATTTAATGAGTGTTTACAGAGTCCTGACTCTATGTTAGGCATGATATCAGGTGCTGGTACTACAGCAGTGAACACAGCAGACACCTTCTGTACCCTCATGGAATGTAAGCTGTGTGTCTTCTCTGTTGTGGCTGCCCAAATGCCTAGCATAGTGTCTGTTGCATAGTAGATCTTAGTGAGATTTGCTGATGGGTGACAGATGATAGAGCGAATCAGTATATGATTAAAAATGTGAGCTACAACAGTTCTCTGCAAGTGTAGACTTTGTAAGCTCCAAACACTATTCTCTGCCAATAATGAACCTCACTATATATATGTGCGTGTGTGTGTGTGTGTGTGTGTGTGTTTTTAGGAGAAGTGTTGATTTTCTTTTACATTTTTAAATTTCAATAGGTTTTTGGGGAACAGGTGGTGTCTGGTTACATGAATAAATTTTTTAGTGGTGATTTCTGTGATTTTGGCGCACCTATCACCCAAGCAGTGTACACTGTACCCAATGTGTAGTCTTTTATCCTTCATCCTCTCCCACCCTTTCCTCTGAGTCCCCAAAGTTCACTGTATCATTCTTATGCCTTTGCATCCTCATAGCTTAGCTCCCACTTATGAGAGAGAACATACGATGTTTAGTTTTTCATTCCTGAGTTACTTCACTTAGAATAATGGTCTCCACTTCCATCCAGATAGCTGCAAATGCCATTATTTGTTCGTTTTTATGGCTGAGTAGCATTCTATGGTGTGTGTATATATATATATATACACACACACACACACCCCTATGCACACATATATGTGCGTGTGTGTGTACATATATATGCTTAAAGATATATATAATGTGTATACATATATAAAACATTTTATTTATGCATTCGTTGGTTGATGGTCATTTGAGCTGGTTCCATATTTTTGCAATTCCAAATGGTGATGCTTAAGCTAGATCTGCCATGCATATAACATCTCATTGTATGTTCCCTCAGATCTCTGAGGATAGTTGACTGATTCTCATTTCATGTATTCTATGCATCTTATAACTTCTCAGGAGCCCCTCTTTGCTCTGGCTGCTAGGGAACTGACTGTCCTTTGTGACCCAATTGGACTAAATATCCAGGGTTTCTAAGAAAGTACTTGTGCTACTTAATCTTGGCCTGATCCTGCCATCCATATTTCTTACAGTTTTAAACATTATTGTATTGCGTTTATACCCACAAACTTCCCAACATCTATTTTGTGACAGAACAGGATTGAACATGTAAAATACAAAAGTGCATGTGGCATGAGGTCACTGACCTTACAGCCCAGGCTGACGACACTTTTTCTGAATAGCTAACTTCTTGAACTCTGTGCTTGCTTTGCTGAATTACTTTGTATTTTAAAATAAATATACCGTGTCCCTTCTCAAAACAACAAATATTGATTTCAAAAATCTTTTTTAGTTTTGAGAATCTCAAAGCATTTTATAGGTTAAAGGTATCTAGACTTGACCATACTTTTCTGCTAAAATTTATCCAGTAGTACTTGACATTGTGTTGGGCACTGATAAAGTATTTAGTGGATTTAATTATACTCCATATTTTACTTCCTGGGCTTTTCCAGGGGAGTACAAACCAAAATCAAAATCTTAGTCTCTGAGATATGTGTAGAACATATTAATCGAGTGTTAAACTTCAGGTTGGCTTTCATCTCTGCATCCTAGAACCAGTATTAGTTTTAGGATGCTATGTTCCAAACACTTTCTACTTTGAAGGAATGGGGAGAGATTGCTACAGGGGTAATTTGTTATCTTCCACCTGATTTTTGTTTTTTTAGAGAGAAGTAGGTGATATGGCATGGTGACTCTAGTTATTAACAATGTGTTGTATACTTGAAAATTGCTAAGAGACATTATAAGTGTTCTCACCACAAATAACTAATAAATATGAGATAATACAAAAAAAAAAGAAAACAAGAATAGAAAGGTAGGTGGAACATAAAAGAACAACAGCCAACATTGAGGAACACAGAAATTCACCTGATTATTTTTATCAAGTGGCAAGGTAGAAAATTAGCAAGAGAAATTGAGATGAGTGCAAGGATGCTCCCGTTCTGGACCGCCATAAAGACAACTTTGATTCTCAACTGATTTTTATTTCTACCACTGTTTCTATATTGGTGCCAGTTGGAAACATAGCATGCAAGGTGTCACCCAATAAATGAATTTGCCCAGGGAATAAACTAACAACGATAACGTTTTCTTGGAAGCTAAGGGAGTAATTAGAGCAATGACTTTTAGAGACTTCATTTCAGAAAAGTTCATGCTTTAATATTCAAATAATTACATTAATCTGTAGATTAGTCAGCTGAAATATTAAATTTTTTGGCACAAGCTTAATGAAAATTGTCATAATGGTGCCAAAAAGAAATCTTATGGCCGCCTTTTAAATACCAAAGAAATTCTCCATTGTTGTGATAAAATACAGATGTGGCATAGAAAGAAACTTGCATGGTGAGCAGAAATAGAATATATAATTAGAACAAAGAGGGCTTAAATCAAATTAATCTTCATCTGACAGGAACAGTTACATTTACATCATTGAGTGCAAAGTCATAGCCAAAATTGAAATTAGAAACAGATAATTATGATAAGAGAGGACACTTATGCTGACTTTTCTCATGCATAATTGGAAAGCATACAAAATGCAATGCTGTTTCTAATTAGAATTAGCATTAAAAGATGCCAGTTTTGATGAATTCTGGGTTTTGCCATAAAATAAGTTGTCTAAATAATTAAACTATGGACATACAAATTTGTTTCCCTGTGTGTTCAAGATACAACTTTAATAGTATCAGTGATATGAATGCTGTTAATTTCTTTTGTCAATGGCATATTGTAATTTTGTTGGCTTTGTTTTATTTCTATTTTTCTTGAGAATCTGATTTTATTCTTAAAACTCTGTTATTCATTTCTTTCGGCAAAGTCTCTTTTCATACGTGTACTTACATATACATATGCCTTATAAAAATACAGAGTCTAATTGTTCACTTGGCATGTATGAAAAGAGTGTGTATGACAGTTTCAGAAATGCAGATGTGTAAAGACTCTGTAATACTATCTTGCTTTTTTCACCTTGGAGTTCAAATGTGCTATTTCTGAATGGTTGTACTCAAAGGGAAAATGTGCATCCCAATGACAAATTCTTTTTGAAATATTTCTTCCTGAATTATTTACTAGAATATTCCCTTGACTGGGGGGGCTTTTCCAGCAACCTGGCAGTTGAGAAAATCAGGGGCAGGTGTTGGCCATAATCTTGGGGCTCCATTAATTCATGGCAGGTGCCTCACAGCTCTGTAGTCTTTGCTTTTCTTTCATTGTTGTTGTTTTTAAAAACATTTATTTATAGAGACGGGCTTTTGCTATGTTGCCCAGGCTGGTCGACAACTCCTGGGCCCGAGCGATCCTCATGCCTCGACCTCCCAAAGTGCTGGGATTACAGGCATGAGGCACCACATCCAACCAATCTTAGCTTTTCTTGACCTCTTGTTCTGTTACTCTTTTCTTATTTTCTTTTTCCTTCTTCCCTTTTCCTTCTCCAAGGTGAAGCTTCCACTTTCTTCAGTAGTAGTAGTGGGTTTGGCTGTTTAAATCTCCAGGGGCTCTTGGGAGCAATTTCATTCTTTTCCATTAAATTCATTCTGTCATATAGTGATGCATATTATTTTGTAGATTGTGAAACTCGTAATTTCATTTTTCTTGGAACTGCATGAGTTTCTGTGAGGAGAAGTGGACCCAGACCAACCAATGAAAATGCATTTCAAAGCTCTTTATTTCTTGATTTTGGATAAAGAGTTTTTCCTCTGCATAAACAAAATGGATCTTAGTCGTATAGCGTACAGGGTTTCTGGTTAAGGTAACATTGAATGCCTTTCCACCTAGGGCTCTTTAAAACCCTGTGAAGGATTAGATTAAAACCTTGTGAAGGTTGTAGATTTCCTTCCTAAGAAAGTCTTTACGAGCAAGGAGGATTCTGATCCATCAAGGATTATTTAAGAGTGATGCTGCCTGAGGTTTCTCCGATTCTATGATCCTGATCATTGTCAGATTTCTTCTTGGTTTAGCGTTCTCTCAAAATTTCCCAGTACCCAGAAGTGCCAAAAGAAACATCAAAGTGTGGTTTCTCTTTTAGATATTGGTTGTAGTATCTTTCCTTAACTTTCACATTTTTCTTCGAATTGTGTTTTTATTTGTTTGGTTCATTTTGGTCTAAGGGCTAAGGGTAAAGGGCAAAAGAGAAAGTCATCAGTATTTTATTTTAGGGACCACAGTAGAATGATACTTGAAATGCCATTTTAATATAACTTCTCAGATAACTGTTTTGTACAGGTAAAACAGTTGTTGCCAGGATGAATTATATAATTGACTTAAATAAAAGTAACATGGAAGAGGGAAAGGATTTTAAACATAAGAACAAAAATAATAATTTATCAAATGAAGCTCCAATTTTTTATTGTTAATGTGGTTGGATGATGTATGTTAAGTAACTGT
Organism: Papio anubis; assembly: GCF_008728515.1. Lineage (NCBI taxonomy): Eukaryota > Metazoa > Chordata > Mammalia > Primates > Cercopithecidae > Papio > Papio anubis. Next base: position 6,475,104 of record NC_044996.1, on the reverse strand, counting down.
TGATTAAAAGGTAGTTGTAAAAGCTAAACATTAATAACTTCTGAAATAACAGGATTTTATTTGAGAAGATGATAACATGGAAGAGAGTGTGATTGTGATGCAACAAGTGGCATCAATGTGACCATCTCAGGAAGATTTTTGTTTCTAAAACGCAATCAAAGCATTTCAAATGATAGACTCAAAAGAGCATTTTCAATTGAGATAGTCAGTCATATAGGCCGATTTGCTTCAATCTGAATGCAAAGTTTCTCAGGGAATTTGCCCCTGAAAGCCACTAGCAACCTAAAGCTCACTCTTAAGACAGAAAGGCATCCTAAACCCTGTGATTTCATAATACCCTTGCAACCACATGCTGAAAAACTAATTTGCTAAGAACTTAAAAGGTTGACAAACAAATTACAGCCATCTTGATAGGGGGTGATCATTGGCATTACCGACTCAGTTGGGTATTCTTAATGAAATAAGACAGCTTTGTTTTCACAACTTGCCTTGAAATGTAGATGAAGGATATTTAATTCTTTTTAAATTAGCAGTATTACGTAGTTACATAGCACTTTACATTTGCACATATCATTGATGTCAACTCTATTTCATTTTCCTTCAAAGGCTTCTGGGAAGTAGGTCAGGATAACCAGGCCCATTGTATGGAAGGCATAATTGTAACATATGCTCTGTCTGATGAGCCTTGTGTATGTAATCTGAACTCTTAATTACTAATGGCCATCCGCCCTGGGAGGCTGACTGGTGCCTACTGCTGCCTCATGCCTCCTCCATGCTGTCACTTCTGCTTGGAATACTTGACAGTTTCCACTTACTTCCTCTGCCTGGTGAACTTTTATTCATCCTATGAGAGCCTGATCAAACTTGTCTCTCTTCTGAAGTTTGCTCTGCCACTTTTCAGCCCTTTTCCCACCCCCACGATCACCCTCACCCCCATCCCCGGCAGTTAGTCCTTCTCTTTCCTAGTTCAAACTCCCTCTGTTCTGTTGTTATGGCTACTATAGCATCTATCACGCTGTAATACAGTGATCTCATCACATATGCTTTCTGCACTTGGCTGGCCTGGGACATGTGTCCAGGTTACCTACAACTGTCTCCTCTCCTGAAGAAATGGGATCCAAAACTAAGAGTCCTTAATTAAATGCAGTTCATACCTCCTTGACTTCACTTCCAGGCCTTCAGAGGTGAAGCCTGCCTGCTTTTAACTACTCCTGCTGTTCTTGCTGACAATTTTATAGAGGATCTTTAAGGGCTTTCACACTGGGCCAAAAATGTGTGCATATGCTTACACACACACACACACACCCATACACACACATATTTGCAAGTTAATGTGATCTGCAAGACCTTTCAGTTTGAGAAGAATAATGGCTTTGGCTATAGAGAAGCTATTCCCATAGCTATCACACAGAGAATAAATTAAAGTTGCCTTCTAAGGCACAGGTTAGGGAGGGAAAACACAGCATTTTGGGATCATTGACCAAAAGGTCTTTGCTGTAGCAGAAAGTTATGAGGACATGTTTTTGTTCATTGTTTTTCTCATTTGTTGTACAACTGGCCATTAAATTGCAGGTGTTCCTCCCAGCCAACAGTACCATCTGTGTCCTGGATGGTGGCAAGTTTGTGATGGTTCAAGATCAAGTTCAAGATCCAGATCAAGAATCAGATCTTGCCAAAATGTCACTTCTTTTTTAATTCAACTTTTCTCATTTAATTCCTGTCTACAGCCCTTTGAAGTAGATGTTATTCTTTCTCATTTAAAGGTGACAAAATTGAGACTTTGAAGGGACAAGGGGCTTGACGTGTACAGCTAGAGTTTTATGCCTATTGGACTGAGCCTTGACACTGTGCAACCTCTCATTTCTTTCCACAGAATGGAGCAGGGACCCTGCTTGAAGAAAACTTGATAGATGAAAAATCATATTACAAGACAAGTACATTAGAATTTTTATTTTTAAAAGGCTTACTATAGAAGTCTTTACAATTTGGACTTGCTTTGTGGAAGGCAAGATGTGCCTTCCTTCTGAAGAAGTTCCATTGGATATATTGGGTAAAAGGCAGCTATAGTGTCATGAAGGCTGCCAACAGGCATGGAGTGTGAGTGGTTTTCATGAATAGCAAGAATACAAACCTGTAACAGAAGAAACTAAGGTAACAGGGTTACAGGCAGCAGGGACAATGATGTATTTTTTTCCCTATCGATAAACTGTTAAACATTTTTGCAATACACTGTTCTTTATGTTCCTCAGAATGTGTCACTGGGAAGCTCAGTTAGAAATGTAGAGCCATTTCTTAGTACGTAATGGACTAAGGCCTCAGTCTTGCCCCTCCATCCTGGACTTGGCTCCTATTTCGCTCTGGGGTCTTTAGCTTCAATGAGAATCCAGAACAGACATTCTGAATGTTTTGGGAGAGAGCCAGAGCCGCTGGAGAAGTATGGAAAATGATGCTTCTCAGACTCAGGACTCTAAATTAATAGAACAGATTCCAAACCCAGACCCCTTCTCATTAACTTGATATTATTATTTTAGACTGATTCTCAGGAAGAATCCCCAGATTTCCAGCTGTTCAAATGGGCAGTTACATCCAAAGAAGTGCATTTTGCAAACCAATTAAAAATGGTTCCATAGCATTGTGATCTCTCCTGCTGCAGGCAGAGCTTTCCATGGAAAGATATGCCTTCTTCAGAAGTCAAGTTATCAGCAATTTCACAGGGGCCAATTCAAAGCCTTTCCAGATTATTCAGTCTTCCATCCGACATACATTTGCTGAGTGCCTACTATAAGCGAGTACTGTGCTAAACATTAGTGATGTGTGATGGGGAAAAACTGGAAAGGACAAATGTTTATCGTGATTGGATTAGACACTGCCTTGGTGTGGCTTGCAGATTAGGAGGGAAAATCATGGGTGTGGCATGATATTGACACAAACATCTATAGCTCAAGGTGGAAACTACTAGGAGAGGTATAGATTAACTCCAGCCATTGTTACTGGGGATGGCTTCAGAAGCAGAAGGTTATATCCAAGAAAAACAGCAGTCCTTTTTATACGTGGACATGCTGAATTTGAAAACTGATATTTTCTTATCTCAAATGACACAAAGGAAATTGTTACTCCTAGATACACTTTAATCCTGTTTGGTGGGGTCCCACACATTTGAAATATCAGTGGGATTTGTAATTGTACAGTTGGGGGTATCTTTCCAAGAGCAGGAGGTACTACAAATGGAGGAAATGTTAATAAAAACATGGACAAAGGGGTAGAAACTCGTGCAAATTTAAATCACTAATAAGTGATATTTACAGTAGTCCATAATCTATCGATTATGGGAGGAATTGTCCTGGGTCCTATAGTCTGGAAGGACCTCACACAAGTCTTCAATAGAACATATGAAGAGCTAGGAGAAAGCCTCTCATTCCTTCGTGAGGATGGTAAAACATGTTTTAATGCAAATACTTCCTTGATCTTCTTATGATGACGTTTCTGTTGCTGAAATTATTTGCTGCTTAATATGGTGTAAATGTATTTCACTGCAGGAGTATTGGTGCAGAAAAGAGTTAACATTGCAGTACTGAAACTGCAGTTTCCTGAAGCGCCTGCTTACAAGGTTGGTCTGTGGCTGGCCTCTGGGAACATGGCTTTGAAAACGTTCCCTAACGGAAAAATGTGACTCACCGTGCCTCAATTGTTTGTACAAATGTGATTCATCTGAATACCTGCTTTCTTTCACAGGATCTGGAATTTTGGTATGTGCTAGGCAGAAGGTGCCTATGTAGCTAGTCCCAAATGAAAAGATTCAGTGCTAATTCTATAATGGGCTTCCCTGAGCAGAACTTCTCAAGAGATGGACAGAACACAAGGAAGCCCGCATATGGATTCCTCCAGTCTGCCGATTTCTTTTTTCCTTGTTTTCCTATCGTAAGCCTTAGTCGTGAGTGAACTATATGTTGAATTCCATGGGTGTTTCTAGTGATTCTCTAAATGTGTGGGTGGTCTTATGGACCCTGCCAAACATAATTAAAGTGTATCTAGGAGTAACTATCTTCTTTGTGTTATTTGAGAGAAGAAAATACCAGTTTTCAAATTCAGGATGTCCAATTATAGAATGTGCAGCTGATTTTTCACAAACAGAACCAAGACCTGCATTTCCTCCTTATATTCATTTTCTCCTTCTCTTTTCCGTGTGTAATTGCAAGAGAATGGCCCCTGATTTTTATATTGAACTGCCTAGTAATGAGCATTCCTCCAACACACTGAATTCTCCGAAAAGAAGCCCTTTCAGGCTTGTGACCATCTTGTCTGTGTTGTGATTGGCAGTAATCCAAGTAAAGACAATAGTAAATATGTTTTCTCCTCTCACACCAGGTGATCCTCAGTGAATCTGATTGTTGACTCATTTGCTCTCTCACTGTAACAGATGTTGCTTTTGGAGATGGAAACCAATGTTACAAAGTATTAACAAGGGGAGAACTTACAAGAAAGTGAACCTAAATGATTCTTTGCTGATTTAATACAGCCTGATCTTGGCCTGTTATGTCAGATTTTGCCAACAGATTTTAAAGAGTGTAATTTTAAGTAGGAGATTAGTTCTGTGACGTGTATATATGCATCCCAGATAGCCAAGAGTAGTGAAAGTAGGAAGACGAGACCCTACTTTGAAATGTGAAGACAGATCGAAAGTTTACTTGAAAAAGACACCTGCAAAATTCATGCAAGACCGGATGTAGGCAGGAGACTATTGGCCCTACAAATGTGTTTTTTGACCCATAATAGGTTACAGCCTGATTTAATAGGTCACATTTCACTGCCTTTATGGGCATCCTTACATCTTCTTTTCAGGGTAATTATCTCAACACACATCTGATGTGGCAGTGTAATTGACTCTTGCTTTTGTACAGTTATAGGTTAATGAACCAGACTGACTTTTTTAGACCAAATCACTCATGTTTTGTTTTTGGAATGAAATAGAAATGTATTTAGAAGGCGATGTTTGATACATTAAAAATTCTCAGATGGCTGACAACTTTGATTTCTCATCCTTTATGCATCACAGTGTGTAGCCATGAAGAAAGGATTATAGAGGCATCTGAAAGCAGCTTGGATGTTTGAAATTTAGAATCCAAGAGGAAAGAATGGCAAAATGATGTTTTTGATGAGTTTAACGTTGGCTGTATAGAACACCATGTGATTATTATAGAAGAGTGGCTTACATTTTCAAAGTTTTTTTTTTGTTTTTTTGGTTTTTTTTTTTTTTTTCACCAGAGCCCCCTATGATTTTCAGGTATAATATGTGGTTACTTTAAATTTTCAGTTAAAATTCTTTCCAAAAGTCTGTTTCAGATGCAATTTGTTTGTCCTCTGATGAAGCTGCACAAAGATTTCTTTACTAATAATTTCTAAGTGGAGGCAGTAAAGATACAAAAGATATTGAAACTTAGAATTGAGATTGAGAAAACAAATGCCTTATCATTTATTTTACATTGTCATGGAGTTAGTCTTCTGGAATCACTAACAAAAAATGAGCAGCAAATAATAACTAATAATTCAACCATTGATAAAGAAGCAACTCATTATGTATATAGCATAATCATTTTTCTTTAAAAAATGCTTGAATAACATAGACACAGTGAGGGGAACAACACACACTAGGGCCTATTGGGAGAGGGAACTTAGAGGTCAGGTGCAGCAAACCACCATGGCACACGTATACCTATGTAACAAATCTGCACGTGCTGCACATGTCTCCCATGTTTTATTAGAAATAAGGAAAAAATAAAAATAAAGATAAAAAAGAAAGTAAAAAAAAATAAAAAGTAAATTGCATTTGATTAATAGAAAAAAACACTTGAATATATAAAAAATACCAGAAGACCATACACCAAGATGTTAAATCTAGTAATTTCTATGTGAAGAAGCCATGGATTCTTCTTTTAAAATATATTTCCTGAATTTTTTATAGATATCATGCTGTTTTTGTTATAAGATGAAAAAAAATATATGTATCTCTTTTAAAAAGTAATAATTATTGTGGGGAGGTCTGATAATAATAGTGACTATATATTTGATTGTGGTTACATTTTTTCCCCAAATCTTCATGAGAAGAAAGTAATCCTCCAAAGAATTCTGTTTCCAGCTCTTATTAACTAGCCTCTTATAACCAATTGAGGGCCAGGACAATTTCACAAGCATTTGTGAAGAGGCTAGCCTCTTGAGTAGTAAATGAGATTCATCTTGGAAATATGCAAAATTTGGGAGAGAATTAATCAGAGTGACAAATGCAAATGATGAGTATGCTATAGAGATGTAAAGCTGCTGTTCAAAGAGAAAGAAAGAAAGGGGAAGAAGGAAAGATAGAAAGAGAGAAAAAGGAAAGAAAGAAAGAAAGAAAGAAAGAAAGAAAGAAAGAAAGAAAGAAAGAAAGAAAAGAAAGAAAGAAAAAGAGAGAAGGAAAGAGAAGGAAAGAAGGAAAGGGAGAGAGAAAACATTGTCAAAGGTTTGGTGGTAGAATTAGCTCTCATTTCAGGAGCCCTTAAAGTTGGGAAGAAGAGGACTCCAAATGCGCAGGAAACTGGGTCTCTTATAGAAAATCTGAGCTAGAAGTTGTTCATTTTGCAAAATGTCAGAATCTAGGAGAAGCGCGACCATGCTCCAATAAGTTATTTCATAGACATTCTGAAGCTTTTGGGAGAACACCGTGATTTCCAAGAATTTCCTCTGAATGAAGAATTAGGGCTCATCTTGAGTTATTACAAATATAACTAGCAGCACATACTTGTCAGAAATGCCAAGTCAGGGTGACTGCCCATATCCTGTAATTTTTTCTTTAACTCACTTGCCATTATTAGTTTACATCCCAACTTTTCCCAAAAATGAATCAGGTCAGCCAAAAAGTTAAAATGAATGTCAGCAAAAACAATTCAAGCAAATGATTAAAGATTTATAAAAATTAGCGCAAGAGGGAAGAGACATACCAGGAACCTCACAATCACCATCCAAAATTGAGTACTTAATTTAGCACTGATAATCTTTTTAGCATGAGATAGATGTCATATCCTCCTTATATGAGCACAGACTGACATGGAAGAAAACAAGAGTCTGGAAAGTTTTGTCTAACACCCTATAGATTCACGCTGGTTTCCTGTGCTTGATGAGCACTTTAATAATTTTATTTCTTCCTCTCCTTTTCCCTCTTCCTTTCCACTCTGCAGAATTCATATCCTACATTCCTCTCTTATTCATCAGCCTTTCTGTGTGTTTCCCCAGAGATATACATAATTTTGCTCCTGCTATTCTCACACACATGGCCGCTGCTCTAAAAAAATTCCTAACAGCAACCTGTGCAATTCTTCCAGAATACTCACTCCCTCCATCTTACTCATATTTTTGTGAATATGTTGGTTTTGCTTGGGGAAAATTTTGTTTCTTTGTACTCAGATCAGTAGGTAGGGACTGCAGTTTATAGCTAACTGGACAGACTCTTCTCTGTAAAACGGTAGCCCAATGCTGTGCTTGTTCTTTGGCCAAATGGCAGAAAAGATAAAAAAAAAAAAAAAAAAAGAAGATTGTTTCATCATGTCATGAACTTATGGGATCTTTTGAGTGATTAAAATGAGTGAGGTGGACTGTACTGGACTTGAACCTGCAGAGTGATTTTTATTGATTGTGTAATTCAGCTCTTTTGCTTGATTATTTGTAATTATGCTAATCAACACATCCTTATTTTGAATGTTTATTCATGCAAATGGATACACCTTTAGTGAAAAGCTCTACAGAGTAGTATAGCCCTCTTTTTTCATTTAGATACATTTGATAATCAGGGGATACATTTGTTACAAAAATTGATTAGGTGGCCAGGGAAGAGTCTTACATTTATTTTGATTTCTAACTTCTTACCTATAAGTTCTGTGTAATATGCATATTTTACCTATAAGTTCTGTATAATATGCATGTTCTACTCTGATATCTGAAAGTAGCTTATAAAATTAAAACTATCGAAATAGACAAGCTGGAATAATAAGTCACCCTGTGCTGGCATGCACTTTGCCTTCTTTGAAAGCACTTGGTAAGTGCTATATAAATGTTAGCCTTTATTGTTTTTACTTAAACTTTTCACATTGAATCTGTGAGGTAGGCATGGTTAGCCCCATTTGCCAGTGAAACAAAGTGAGGACCAAGGTTGTGTAGTTTCTCTATGGCAGATGTAACAAATTACCAAAAACTGGATGACTTAAAATGACAGAAATTTATTATCTCCTAGCTTTGAAGGTTAGAAGTCCAAAATCAAGGTGTCTGTAGAACTTTCTGGAAGCTTTTAGGGAGACTCTTTCCTTGCCTCTTTTAGCTTTTGGTAGCTGCTGGCAGTCTTTGGCTTGTGGCCTCATTGCTCCAATCTGTGCCTCTGTCTTCACATTGATTTATTCTCTGTATGTTTTGTGTGTCTTCTATTCTTCTTGTGTCTTTCCCCAAACTCCCTCTGCCTCTCTCTTATAAGGATATGGGTGATTATATTTAGGGTCCACCAGATAATTCAGGATAAATGCATCTTCTCAAGATCCTTAACTGTTTTTTTAAAATATACTTTAAGTTCTGGGATACATGTGCAGAATGTGCAGGTTTGTCGCATAGGTATACATGTGCCATGGTGGTTTACTGCACCCATCAACCTGTCATCTGCGTTAGGTATTTCTCCTGATGCTCTCCCTCCCCTTGCCCCCCATACCCCAACAGACCCCAGTGTGTGATGGCCCCCTCCCTGTGTCCATATGTTCTCATTGTTCAACTCCCACTTATGAGTGAGAAAATGCAGTGTTCGGTTTTCTCTTCCTTTATCAGTTTGCTGAGAATGATGGTTTCCAGCTTCATCCATTTCCCTACAAAGGATATGAACTCATTCATTTTTATGGCTGCATAATATTGCATGGTGTATATGTACCACATTTTCTTTATCCAATCTAACATTGATGGGCATTTGCGCTGGTTCCAAGTATTTGCAATTGTGAATAGTGCTGCAATAGACATATGTGTGCATGTGTCTTTATAGCAGCATGATTTATAATCCTTTGGGTATATACCCAGTAATGGGATTGCTGAGTCAAATGGTATTTCCGGTTCTAGATCCTTGAAGAATCGCCACACTGTCTTCCACAATGGTTGAACTAATTTACACTCCCACCAACAGTGTAAAAACATTCCTATTTCTCCACACTCTCTCCAGCATCTGTTGTTTCCTGACTTTTTAATGATTGCCATTCTAACTGGCGTGAGATGGTATCTCATTGTGGTTTTGATTTGTATTTCTCTAATGACCAGTGATGATTAGCTTTTTTTCATGTTTGTTGGCTGCATAAATGTCTTCTTTTGAAAAGTGTCTGTTCATATACTTTACCCACTTTTTGATGGGGTTGTTTTTTTCTCAAAACTTGTTTAAGTTCCTTGTAGATTCTGGATATTAGCCCTTTGCCAGATGGATAGATTGTAAACTATTTTTCCCATTCTGTAGGTTGCCTGTTCACTCTGATGATAGTTTCTTGTGCTGTGCAGAAGCTTTTTAGTTGAATTAGATCCAATTTGTCAATCGTGGCTTCTGTTGCCATTGCTTTTGGTGTTTTAGTCATGAGGTTTTTGCCCATGCCTATGTCCTGAATGGTATTGCCTAGGTTTTCTTCTAGGGTTTTTATGGTTTTAGGTCTTACGTTTAAATCTTTAACCCATCTTGAGTTGATTTTTGTGTACAGTATAAGGAAGGGGGTCCAATTTCAGCTTTCTGCATATGGCTAGCCAGTTTTCCCAACACCATTTATTAAATAGGGAATCCTTTCCCCATTGCTTGTTTTTCTCAGGTTTGTCAAAGATCAGATGGTTGTAGATGTGTGGTGGTATTTCTGAGACCTTTCCATTCCATTGGTCATATATCTGTTTTGGTACCAGTACCAGGCTGTTTTAGTTACTGTAACCTTGTAGTATAGTTTGAAGTCAGGTAGTGTGATGCCTCCAGTTTTGTTCCTTTTGGTTAGGATTTTCTTGGCTATACGGGCTCTTTTTTGGTTCTATATGAAATTTATGAAATTTAAAGTAGTTTTTTCTAATTATGTGAAGAAAGTCAATGGTAGCTTGATGGGAATAGCATTGAGTCTATAAATTGCTTTGAGCAGTATGGCCATTTTCAGGATATTGATTCTTCCTATCCATGAGCATGGAATATTTTTCCATTTGTTTGTGTCCTCTCTTATTTCCTTGAGCAGTGGTTTATAGTTCTCCTTGAGGATGTCCTTCACATCCCTTGTAAGTTGTATTCCTAGGTATTTTATTCTCTTTGTAGCAATTGTGAACAGGTCACTCATGATTTGGCTCTCTGTCTATTATTGATGTATAGAAATGCTTGTGATTTTTGCATATTGATTTTGTATACTGAGACTTTGCTGAAGTTGCTTATCAGCTTAAGAAGATTTTGGGCTGAGATGATAGGGTTTTCTAAATATGAAATCGTGTCATTTGCGAACAGAGATAATTTGACTTCCTTTCTTCCTATTTGGATAGACTTTATTTCTTTCTCTTGCCTGATTGCCCTGGCCAGAACTTCCAATACTATGTTGAATAGGAGTGGTGAGAGAGGGCATCCTTATCTTGTGCTGATTTTCAAAGGGAGTGCTTCCATTTTCAAAAGGAATGCTTTTTCCCATTCAGTATGATATTGGCTGTGGTTTTGCCATAAATAGCTCTTATTATCTTGAGATATGTTCCATTAATACCTAGTTTATTGAGTGTTTTTAGCATGAAGCGGTGTTGAATTTTATTGAAGGCCTTTTCTACATCTATGGAGATAATCATGTGGTTTTTGTCATTGGTTCTGTTTATGTGATGGATCACGTTTATTGATTTGAGTGTGCTGAACCAGCCTTGCATCCCAGGGATGAAGACGACTTGATCATGGTGGATAATCTTTTTGATACGCTGCTGGATTTGGGTTGCCAGTATTTTATTGAGGATTTTTGCATAGATGTTCATCAGGGATATTGGCCTGAAATTTTCTTTTTTTGTTGTGTCTCTGCCAGGTTTTTGTATCAGGATGATGATGGTGACATAGAATGAGTTAGGGAGGAGTCTTTTTTTTTTCTGTTGTTTGGAATGATTTCAGAAGGAATCATACCAGCTCCTCTTTGTACCTCTGGTAGAATTGGGCTGTGAATCTGTCAGGTCCTGGGCTTTTTTTTTTTTTTCCCTTGGTTTGTAGTTTTTTGTTGTTGTTGTTGGTTTGTATTAGTTACTGCCTTAATTTCAGAACTTGTTATTGGTCTGCTCAGGGATTCAATTTCTTCCTGGTTTATGTATCCAGGAATTTATCCATTTCTTCTAGATTTTCTAGTTTATTTGCATAGAGGGTTTTATAGTATTCTCTGATGATAGTCTGTGTTTCAGTGGGATCAGTGGTGATCTCCCCTTTATCATTTTCTATTGTGTCTATTTGATTCTTCTCTCTTTTTTTCTTTATTAGTCTGGCTAGTGATATATCTATTTTGTTAATCTTTTCAAAAAAACAGCTCCTGGATTCATTTATTTTTTCGAAGGGTTTTTTCTGTCTCTATCTTTTTCAGTTCTGCTCTGATCATAGTCATTTCTTCTCTTCTGCTAGCTTTTGAATTTGTTTGTTCTTGCTTCTCTAGTTTTTTTAATTGTGATGTCAATTTTAGATCTTCCCCACTTTCTCCTGTGGGCATTTAGTGCTATAAATTTCCCTCTAAACACTGCTTTAGCTGTGTCCCAGAGATTCTGGTACATTGTGTCTTTGTTCTCATTGGTTTTGAAAAACTTACTTATTTCTGCTTTAATTTTGTTATTTACCCAGTCATCATCCAGGAGCACATTGTTCAGTTTCCATGTAGTTGTGCGGTTTTGAGTGAGTTTCTTAATCCTGAGTTCTAATTTGATTGCACTGTGCTCTGAGAGTCTGTTATGATTTTCATTCTTTTGCATTTGCTGAGGAGTGTTTTACTTCTAGTTATGTGGTCGATTTTAGAATAAGTGCTGTGTGGTGCTGACAAAAATGTATATTCTGTTGATTTGAGGTAGAAAGTTCTGTAGATGTCTATTAGGTCCACTGGGTCCAGAGTTGAGTTTAAGTCCTGAATATCCTTGTTAATTGTCTCTCATTGATCTGTCTAATATTGACAGTGGGGTGTTAAAGTGTCCCACTGTTACTGTGTGGGAGTCTCAGTCTCTTTGTAGGTCTCTAAGAACTTGCTTTATGAATCTGGGTGCTCCTATATTGGGTGCATATATATTTAGGATAGTTAGCTCTTCTTGTTGCATTTTTTTTTTTTTTTTTTTGCTTTCCATTTGCTTGGTAAATATTCCTTCATCCCTTTATTTTGAGCCTATGTGTCTTTGCACGTGAGATGGGCCTCCTGAATACAGCACACCAATGCGTCTTGACTCTTTATCCAGTTTGTCAGTCTTTGTCTTTTAATTGGGGCATTTAGCCTATTTACATTTAAGGTTAATATTGTTATATGTGAATTTGATCCTGTCATTATGATGCCAGCTGGTTATTTTGCCCATTGGTTGGTGCAGTTTCTTCATAATGTTTTTGGTCCTTATATTTTGGTTGTTTTTGCAGTGGCTGGTTTTTCCTTTCCATATTTAGTGCTTCCTTCAGGAGCTCTTGTAAGGCAGGCCTGGTGGTCACAAAATCCCTCAGCATTTGCTTGTCTGTAAAGGATGTTATTTCTCCTTCACTTATGAAGCTTAGTTTGGCTGGATATGGAATTCTGGGTTGAAAATCCTTTTCTTTAGGAATGTTGAATATTGGCCCCCACTGTCTTCTGGCTTTTAGGGTTTCTGCAGAGAGATGTGGTGTTAATCTAATAAGCTTTCCTTTATGGGTAACCCAACCTTTATCTCTGGCTGCCCTTAACATTTTTTCCTTCATTTCAAACTTGGTGAATCTGATTATTATGTATCTTGGGGTTGCTCTCTCAAGGAGTATCTTAGTGGTGTTCTCTGTATTTCCTGAATTTGAATGTGGGCCTGTCTTTCTAGGTTGGGGAGGTTCTCCTGGATAATATCCTTGGAGATATTAATATCCAAGTGTGTTTTCCAACTTGGTTCCATTCTCTCCTTCACTTTCAGGTACATCAATCAAACATAGGTTTGGTCTTTTCACATAGTTCCATATTTCTTGGAGGCTTTGTTCATTACTTTTCATTATTTTTTCTCTAATCTCGTCTTCATGCTTTATTTCATTAAGTTGATCTTCAGTCTCTGATATTGCTTCTTCAGCTTGATTAATTTGGCTGTTGATACTTGTGAATGCTTCACGAAGTTCTCTTGCTGTGTTTTTCAGCTCCATAAGGTCATATATGTTCTTCTCTAAACTAGTTATTCCAGTCAGCAATTCCTCTAACCTTTTTTCAAGGTTCTTAGCTTCCGTGCATTAGGTTAGAACTTGGAGGAGTTTGTTATTACTAGCTTCTGAAGCCTACTTCTGTCAATTCGTCAAACTCATTCTTTGTCCAGTTTTGTTCCCTTGCTGGTGAGGAGTTGTGATCCATTGGAGGAGAAGAGGCATTCTGGTTTTTGGAATTTTCAGCCTTTTTGCACTGGTTTTTCCTCATCTTCGTGGATTTATCTATCTTTAGTCTTTGCTGTTGGTGACCTTCGGATGGAGTTTTTGCCTGGGAGTCCTTTTTGTTGATGTTGATGCTATTGTTTTCTGTTTGTTAGTTTTCTTCTAACAGTCTCTTCTGCAGGTCAGCTGGCATTTGCTGGGGGTTTCTCCCAGACCCTGTTTGCCTGGGTATCACCAGCGAGGGTTGCAGAACAGCAAAGATTGCTGCCTGTTCCTTTCTCTGGAAGCTTCGTCCCAGCAGGGCACCCACCAGATTCCAGCTGGAGCTCTCCTGTATGAGGTGTCTGTCAACCCCTGCTGGGAGGTGTCTCCCAGTCAGGAGGCATGGGGGTCAGGGACCCACTTGAGGAGACAGTATGTCCCTTAGCAGAATTTGAACGCTGTGCTGGGAGATCCACTGCTCTCTTCAGAACCTGCAGGCAGAAACATTTAAGTCTGCTGAAGCTGTGCCCACAGCTGCCCCTTCCCCCAGTTGCTCTGTCCCAGGGAGATGGGAGTTTTATATATAAACCCCTTACTGGGACTGTTGCCTTTCTTTTAGAGATCCCCTGCCCAGAGAGGAGGAATGTAGATAGGCAGTCTGACTATAACGGCTTTGTGGCGCCATGGTGGGCTCCGCCCAGTCCAATCTTTGTGGTGGCTTTGTTTACACTGTGAAAGGAAAACTGCCTACTCAATCCTCAGTAATGGCGGATGCCCCTTCCCCCATCAAGCTCCAGCATCCCAGGTCGACTTCAGACTGCTGTGTTGGGGCAGTGAGAATTTCAAGCCAGTGGATCTTAGCTTGCTGAACTCCATGGGGGTGGATCCACTGAGCAAGACCACTTGGCTCCCTGGCTTCAGCCTTCTTTCCAGGGGAGTGAAAGGTTCTGTCTCGCTGGCATTCCAGGTGCCACTGGGATATGAAGAAAAAGCTCCTGCAGCTAGCTTGGTGTCTATCCAGACGGCCACCCAGTTTTTTGCTTAAAACCCAGGTCCCTTGTGGTGTAGGCACCCAAGGGAATCTCCTGGTCTGTGGGTTGTGAAGACCGTGGGAAAAGTGTAATATCTGGGTTGAATAGCAGGGCCCCTCACAGCTTCTTTTCATTAGAGTAGGGAGTTCCCTGACCCCTTGCACTTCCAGGGTGAGGGAATGCCCCATCCTGCTTCTGCTTGCCCTCCTTGGGTTGCACCCACTGTCTAACCAGTCCCAATGAGATGAACTGGGTACCTCAGTTGGAAATGCAGAAATCACCTGCCTTCTGCATTGGCCTCTCTAGGAGCTACAGACCAGAGCTGTTCCTATTTGGCCATCTTGCCCAGGAATCTTTAAGATCCTTAATAACAGTTTTTCCATATAAAGTAATATAAGTTAATGTTCACAGATTCCAGGGATTTGACATGGACATATCTTTTGGAAACCATTTTCTGGTTTTCTACAAAGAATATCCAACCAATAAGTGACAGAGCTAAGACTGACTGAACTTTAGGTATCTTGATAGCCAAGCCTGTGTTCTTCTAATCCTGTAGCAAACTACCCCATCTCTGCTCTAGAATAAATTTGGAGACTAGTCAATGTTATGTCTACTTTTCAGAAGTTAGGAACTGAGTCCCCAAGAGGGGAGATGTTTTGATATCTGGTTAAGAAATAATATAACAAACATAAAAACAAATCAGATTCACAGTCAATAGAGCAGGATGGTTTTTCCCATTTCTCTATAAGGAATTAAGGATTTTGCTTGGTATATTTTATTTTAAAGACTTCTGAATATTATTTGGATTAAACGAAGCTAAAGAGAATATTTTATTATGCATTTTAGTGAGCTTATTATCAGTAATATGTTTAGCATAAAATTTATTAGTGACATGCCCTTTAATTTAGCCTACTCGGTGCTAATTTAGTTAGATTGCATTAAATTACACCATTTAATGTAGCTATACATGGGTCAAGAAATTTATTTCAGCAACTTAGGTAATTTTTCATGCAACTGAACAGTAAAAATGGCATTTAGGTGGCTGAAAAATGCAATACTCCAAAATAATAGTTTTCCTGAAGTCTTGTTAGAAAGGCACACAGAGCTTGTCTTCAATCTCTACTCATTTTCCAAATCTGTAAAAATTAGCCAAAGTATAAATCAGGAAAAGGGGACTGATGCTTATAAGGATACTGGAATCTTTATAGACGATTCTTGTTCCGGCCTTCATTTCTGATTCACTGTGTTAGGGAGCTAATAACATTGAAAAGAAAAGAGGCTGTTTCTTTTTGAGATCTGAGTCTCGGCCTGTCACTTCCAGGGCTGGAGTGCAGGGCTCTGATCTCAGCTCACTGCAAGCTCCGGGCCTGGCCACGCCATTCTCCTGCCTCTCGTGCCTCCCGAGTAGCTGACTATAGGCGCCCGCCACCTCGCCCGGCTAGTTTTTTGTATTTTTTTAGTAGAGATGGGGTTTCACCGTGTTAGCCAGGATGGTCTCGATCTCCTGACCTCGTGATCCGCCCCTCTCGGCCTCCCAAAGTGCTGGGATTACAGGCTTGAGCCACCGCGCCCGGCCAAGAGGCTGTTTTCTATCCTTGATCTTTATGTCTTCCTTTTTGGATTTTGTTGGTTAGGTGATGGAAGTATGATGCTATTGATATTTCCCCCTCGGTGGTATAAAGAAAAAAGCCAATTCATGTCCAGAAAACACATACACAAAAACAAAACACGTTGCCAATGTGCAGCCTGAGCCATTTTCTCAGACTCTGTTTTAACCACCAAGAGGTTTAGGTGAGGTTTTATGAAGACATAAAGATCAAAGATGGGAAACAACCATTTTTTAAAAAAAATTTTTAATGTTATTTGTTACGTAACATAGCAAATCAGAAATGAAGGTTGGGACAAGGTTTATTTGTAAAGATTCTGGTACACTTAAAAGTGTCAATCTCCTTTTTCCTGATTTGTATTTTAGTTAGTTTTTACAGATTGGGAAAATAAGCGGAGACTGTCTTTCAGGGGATCCTTCCTTGCCCACTTGTTCCTCTCATTTATGTTAACTCTGTCAGTTCCACACATCTCCCATAGACAACTAAATGGTTGCTGTAACACTACTGGAGCTCATTCTAGGACTTAATAACCATCCCAATATATGATTTTTTTTAGCTTGTCTCTAGAAGGAAGCATTGCCTGGGTCTTGAGGGGAGGTGGATCTGCAATAATCCTAATTAGACCCATAGGTGGCTTTTTCTGCAGTTTGCTTTCAGATAGCTAACAAATGAGGGCAGATTTGCAGAAGTATAGACAGATTTGACAGAGATAGAATGCTTCTCATAAGGGGACCTGTGAGAGTACAGGTGAACCAAGCATCAGATTCCACAGGCCTTTTGAACTAAGGGGGCATCACACAGTATTAGCAGTAGCCCTGGGTCTCTCCATGTGTTTGCAGCACAATTGAGCTGCTGCCTCTCCTCCCTAGCTTTCTATAGTTCTGGGAGCAAATGTCCCACAGCCCAGTTGGTTTTGCCATTTTGCAAGTTAGAAACTCAAGCCTTCAGTGAATTTCCTCTCCAGTGGCTGAGGAGATACCAACATGGCTAGGGGGTAACAGGAGTTCAAAGTAGATTAAGGAAACTTCCCTAATGCCAGAGAGCTTGAAAGGTGTGCCAGCCATTGCTGTGTCCAACAATACTGCCACCCTAAGCAGACAGGCTGTACCACCTGGTTACTACCACTGCCTTTTTGGGTCTCTTCCTTGCAGGAGGCAGCTGAGGTAATGTCTTTGTTCAGCCCCTATTACTGAGCTCTTGGGTTTCTGAACCCAAGACTCAAGAAAAATGGGACTTAATTAGGAAAAGCTGCAGGGAGCCATCAAAGTGTCAGCAACATTTTGAAGGAGAGACAAGAGGAAGTTGGGGATACTCTAGAGTCAGAAAGGCCAAAGGAGAGTGTACAGGCTGGCAACATTATGGCAGGGGTGCCTGTGTTGGCAAAACCCCGGAGCTGAATACCTTGATGAGGTGAACCGTTCCCCAGTACCTAATGCTACGGTGCATTAAGGATGGGATAGTTCTCACTGAGTACTGTTCCTTATAATAATAAAATTAATTTGACCATTTGGAACAAAATTTAGTAATGGGCCTCATCCAAGCCTCTAAATATGCATATTCCACTTTGGAACTGTACATAATTGCTCAATTGCACCTGCAAATCATGTTGTTAGCTCACTAATTATTCAAATAGTGGGGGCAATTCCACAATTGTGTGTGTAATTGTGTTAATTGTTAATGCAGTTAGGTACAGGTGCACCGTGACTAATTACACATGCAGAAGCAGCTCCCAAACGACCCACTGTCTCCATGCACGGGCTGCCCCTCTCGGAGACAGACATAAGTGGGTGACACAAACAAAGCCATAGGCCATCAGTGGGGGTCCATCTGGCAAGGCTTTCACTTGGGAGCCGCATATACATTTGGGAAACAATCAGGTCTTTGACTGAATTCAGCTGTTTTTGCTTTTGCTTCTCTTGTTCCCCCTGCCCCCAAGGCTATGAGAGGCTTGGGGCACCCAGCTCCTGAGCTCATGTGAGTATGTGTGCACGCATGTGCATGCGCGTGTACACAGGGTCACACAGAAACTAGTTTGTAGGGCTCTCTCTAGTCACCTTTTTGCTGATAGTTCCCTTGGCTGATGAGATTAGCTTTTAGTCTGGGATTTTATTATTATATTTCTCTGTCATCCATATGGTTTCAGGAATCAAATTTATCTGTACCGGGTATCAGGATATTTATGCCATTTTCAGGGTAAGAGATGCAGCCTGGGAGGTGAAATTTAGGTGATTTCTGGGACATTCTTATGGCTTATGTCAATGGGACCAGAATAGGGACTGCTGCCACGTTCATACTTTACCTATTTCCTAATCTCTTCACCTCATTTTGTGGCTTGGTGCACAGCTTTAGTAATAGCCTTCCTGGCTACAAGACATGTCTGATAAGTGGTGAAATAGCTCTTCTGTGTCTGTGGGTCAGGGGCTTGTTGCATATCTCATGCTGTGGAAGGTATGCTATAGGTATGTTCCCAAAGTTTTAAGACTGACTTCATATCACATATTCTGCCCAGTTGTCTCACAAACCAGAAGTTTTACCTTTTGATGGATCATGAGGTATTTTGATATTTTGATCCAGAAAATGCACATAGGCACACATGTTTTCCGTATTATTTCAGACTCCCTGAAGCTGATTCCTGGATCTCAGTTTATCATCCCCTTCCAGAAACCCTCAATATTTCAGCACCTAACAAAGTGCATGGTTCATAGAAGTGGTTTGATGGAATGAAATAAATTATATGAAGGCATTCTCATTTGAGGTATGTGATAACTGAATGAAGTTGGTAAAAATTACAATGCAAATATACACAAATCACACACACACGCACAAAGAACTTTGAGATGATAAATCCTACATTTTGTTAGGAAAGATATGGTCAATACAGCTATAGGTTTTTATTATTGTCACAACTATTAGTTTCACAACACAGTTGGTAAACGTAATTAGTATTTGTAGCCAAGTATGCATTTGATGATCTGTAAAGTGTGTAATTAGGAGGGAGAGAGGGAAGGAAGGAAAGAGAGGAAAAATTGGGGGAGGGGTGCAGGGTAGAAGTATACAGACTTCTGTAACCATAGACCCTGTTCTACACAGGACGTGGGGCTCCCAGGCTGCACATGCACATTGCACCTCGGGCCCTTCTAGCAGCCATCCACAC
Source organism: Papio anubis (assembly GCF_008728515.1). Classification (NCBI taxonomy): domain Eukaryota; kingdom Metazoa; phylum Chordata; class Mammalia; order Primates; family Cercopithecidae; genus Papio; species Papio anubis. The sequence continues at coordinate 6,455,766 of NC_044996.1, read as the reverse complement.
GTACTTATTGTTTTGACTTTGTCCTCTGTAAACCTAGCTCTGAGGAACTGGCTGTCTCATAAGAATACCCTCACTGCTATAAGGAAGGCAGGTCAGCTGTAAAAAAATTAATTAGCACTGGCTTGGAAGCTCAATGCCAAAACGAAAATAAGCCACACTTAAGACAAATCAGTCTGTGACTAAAAAAGGAGAATCTTTTGAGGGAGCACTGAAGTTAGGGGTAAGGGAATCCATGCAAATTGGCCTCGTACTGGTAGAAGCAATTCACTCTGCATCACTGTTGCACAGGGAACGGAACTGACTCACTTCATACCCAGGTCTCTGTCCCAGCAAGGTGCCCAGTGAAACATAGGGATAATGTAGAACTCACATCACAGGATCGTTGTGAATGTTAAATGAGATGATCTTTGTCGGGCACTTAGCACCATGCCTAGCCCACATTAAGTATTTAGTAAATGTGACTGTATCATTACTATCATTATTGTTATTGCTGTAATTATTTCAACTGTTGTCCTTTTACTCTATAAATATGGGAAATTAACCCTCCACTGCTGTTGCCTCCCCACCCCACCCTGGCCAGTCATTAACTCTGCCCTCCTGCCATTGAGTATTGTTCATGCCTTCCTCTTGTCATTTTCTATAGTCTGCCTTGTAGTACAGGCATTCATGTTATTTGTCTTCACCCACTAACTAGGCTATATGACTGAATTAATTTGCTAGGGCTGCCATAACAAAGTACCACAACTTGGGTGGCTTAAACAACAGAATTTCATTGCCTCACAGCCTGAAGGCTAGAATTCCAAGGTCAAGCTTTTGGCAGTGTTAATATCTTCAGAGGACTGTGAGAGAAAATCAGATCCAGATCTCTCGTTGGCTTGTAGATCGCCATCTTATCCATTCTTGTGTCTGCATACCCTCTTCCTTCTATGCATATGTTTGTATGAATTTCTACATTTTATAAGGCCACCAGTTTTATTGGATTAGGTCCCAGCCTAGTGAAATCATTTTAATTTTTTTTTTTTTTTTTTTTTTTGAGACGGAGTCTCGCTCTGTCGCCCAGGCTGGAGTGCTGTGGCCGGATCTCAGCTCACTGCAAGCTCCGCCTCCCGGGTTCACGCCATTCTCCTGCCTCAGCCTCCAGAGTAGCTGGGACCACAGGCGCCCGCCACCTCGCCCGGCTAGTTTTTTTTTTGTATTTTTTAGTAGAGACGGGGTTTCACCGGGTTAGCCAGGATGGTCTCGATCTCCTGACCTTGTGATCCGCCCGTCTCGGCCTCCCAAAGTGCTGGGATTACAGGCTTGAGCCACCGCGCCCGGCCTCATTTTAATTTTATTACCTCAGTAAAGGCCCTGTAACTAAAGAAGGTCACGCTGTGAGGTACTGGGGGTTATGACTTCAACATGAATTTTGGGAGAACTCAACTGAACGTATAACAATCACTATTAACAATATAGTGTGCATTTTATTTGTGTTTGAAACTCCTACAATGATGTCCAGTTCAGTGCCTGGACTATATTTGAAGAGGCAATGGGCCTGATGTGGTTGAAGTCAACAGGCCTGGGTTCTAATCTCTTTTCTCCCCACCCATGGACCAGTTAGCCAGTCTGAGTCTAATTCTCTGTCTAAATGCGAGGCTCCTCATTCCTACCTTAATGGGAGTAATAAGCACTAACGATTATATATATACAAAGTATCTGCACATATTAGATGCTCAATAAAGTTAGTTATTACTCAAATTTTTGCTGAGTAAACTAACAAATAGTGTCTGTAGGGGTGATCGAAACCTACATATCTAGTCACAACTGTTGGCCAGAATTAAGTTTTTAACATCTTTCTTAAGTTAGGCTCTTTTTCATTTCCTTTCATGGTTTTTTACCTAGTCCATGTATAATGGAAAGAAATTAATACACTGGTTTGGAATGGTGTGAGCAGCCAGCCAACTTTCTGAACCAATTTTGTGAAGAACAATCAACATTGTGGCTGTGTGTGTGTGTGTGTATACATAAGTTTATTTGGGCAGTCCAAGTTGCCTTTTTAGGTGTGATATTTAATTTGTGAACAGGAAAAGCCAGTTTATCACTTCAAATTAAAATTTGTCTGTTAAATTTCAGAAATGTATGTAACTTTGTAAGAAAATATTCCCAATGGCAGCACTATATCTAAGGCCATGATATCCAGTAATTAGGAAGCAGAAAATAGGCACTTGTCCAGAAAGGAGGAAAATTCAAAGTTCACATTGATATTGTTCTTCATTGTAGTTTCAGTTCAGTAACACAAGAGTGTCAAAATCAAATCCAATTTCCTTTTGCCTGCTCATCTCAACATTGCAGCAGTGGCTTAATGTGCATTATTTGCTACTTGGTTGACATAGATGGGACTATCAGTAACATCAAAAAGTCAACCTCATAATCACTGATTTTTTCACACCGTGTCAATTGCAGCAAATCACAGAGATATAGATACGTGTATTTGTCATGTTGAAGGTGATTAAAAGATTTTGAATCTGTAATCACTACAATGAAATAGATTGTCATCAATAAAGAAACTCTAGAGCAAGGGAGTTATACTGATCTGAGCATAGGAATTTGCAAACTCTCTTTCTCAGTATCTTGCCCTTCCAGAACTGTAAAAGATATAGTAGCGCATTTTGTGGAAGAAGGTTCATATTTTAGTTCAGAGCACTTTTTTTATTTTCAGCTTCCAGATCCTAATGTGGACCTTCTCAGTGGATGGCTACATTGTCATTCATGTTATCTAAAAGTTTATATCTCCCTACTAAGCTCAGCTTCGGTGCATTTGACCGCATATCCTAACTGGGTTAGGCATCCTGGAAAAATCATTTGGAGGAGAGAGGGAGCTATAGAGACTGTTTATTTTCATTCAGAATTATCCACTGGCTGCAATTGGTTTCATACTAATTCTATAAAGCAGTATAGAATTGTGAGTAAAAATGCATACTAAACAACTTAATGCAATAAAAATGAAGCAAGAACACCGTACTTTAAGTTTTCTCTTTTCAGCAGTTACACAGAGCCATGTATCAAGAACATGTGTCCGTGTGGGCCTCCATTAATAAAAAACTTGCATTATTGCAGGTCAGAGGGGCCATCGCTATTTATATTGGGGCCTAAGCCAATATTCTGTGTGCCAAGTCTGTGCACCTTCCCACTGTCCTGCCTCTGTTCTCACCACTCTCTTCTTTACGCTTGGGTGGTCATATTTTGAAATTTCCCCAGGACCAGTTTATCATGCAGTCACGTTTCTCATCACATCTGAAGGATGTTGTGCTTCGCATGGTAATGAGGCCCTCTTTGTTTCAGCTGCTGCACTGTTCTCAGTAACTCCCATCAGTTCCTGCAGTCTGAGGGCTAGTGCTGTGATGTTAGTGTGTGGAGGGTCTCTCAGGGAAAACAACTTGCTTATTACTTGGTTGGGTTTTCAAAAACAGATTTAAATCAGTTTCAGGTTTTAAGCTGTTATGTTTACTCTGGATTTTTAATGCATGAAAACAATTTATGAGCATCAGCTGCAAGCCTTGGGTGGTTATGTTTGTCCAGATAACTGTGCCCATGTATACAACTTACTGCATATTTTCAAAAGAGGCTGAACCAAGTTACCGACACTCACTTGAGCATGTTCTAAAGAAAGAAATGACACTCCTAGATGACATTAATTTATTTACGAATGTATTAACTGTGATAGTGTATTTCTCACCAGAACTGCTGAAGAATATTATTTTCTGTCTTCTCTCAAAATGATTATTATTTGGTTTTAAATTGCTTTAAATTGCATCCAAAGAACATGTTTCCTCCACAGAGATATAGTCTGTCAGTTTTATAAAATATGTGCCCTTGCCTTATCTCAGCTAATTAAGCATCTAGTCCTGCAATTCTTATCTAGACCCTAGGAAATTATGAGAATTTAATACAGTAAAAGGATGACAGTATCGAGTTTGTTTTCCCACTAGCTGATTATACCACGATTCCAACAAAATCTATGTCTCCTGAATGTGGACAGAAATACTGGCTATTACCAAAGGTAATGATTTTGCTGAAAATCTCTGTGAGATCTTATGAATCACACTTGTAAACTCATATAACATAGAAGCCAGAATAGACCAAATAGACTAGAAAGGGAATCAGGCCCCTTCATTTCATAGTGAGGAGACTTTAGCTCAGAGAGCATGGGTGATTCACCAAAGACACACGGCTAGGTAAATGAAACTTGATTTAAAAAATGGACCCTAACTGCCAGAATAAATAGAGAGGGATGGTCCCTGTGATATATTTTGAAACTGTCACAGGTCGCCTTGACAAAATGGAGAACGTCTGACAGGCCAACATTTTCCAAGTGTTCTTAATGTAGGAATACCATGTTCCCCTGAAAGGAATCATCAAATGTAGAGTATTATAAAATGGCTTTCTCTTGGCATTGTTAATCAGTATAATCAATACATTTTATCTCAATTTACAGTCTTACACTTCTGGGAGGTGTGCAAAACCTGGAATACCTGCTTTTCCAGCCTCTTCAATTCATAGGTGAAGAACTTGATGGAGATCTAAAGCGGGGGGTGGTATAACCAGGATATTCTGACCTCAGCTGCTGAGCTCTTTATTATGGTTCATCCCTCTTCTTTCACAGTGAACCGCCCATTTAAAAACTGGCCCATTATGAGATTTATTTATTGTCCATCTTAGCACTCTGAAAACAGAGAGCTGTAAGAATAAGTCCATTGATATTTTGAATTGCCCAAACAGTGGTACTGGTTTTCAAACGGTTACCTTGGCTATGCTGGTCAGAATGGCAATTATTAAAAAGTCAAGAAACAACAGATGCTGGTCAGGTTGTGGAGAAATTGGAACGCTTTAATACTGTTTAATACTGTTGTTGGGAATGTGTATTTTTTCAACCATTGTAGAAGACAGACAGTGTGGTGATTCCTCAAAGATCTGGAACAAGAAATACCATTTGACCCAGCAATTCCATTACTGGGTATATACCCAAATGAATATAAATTATTCTATTACAAAGATACATACACACGTATGTTCATTGCAGCACTATTCACAATAGCAAAGACATAGAACCAACCCAAATGCTCATCAATGATAGACTGGATAAAGAAAATGTGGTACATATACACCATGGAACACTATGTAGCCATAAAAAGAAACGAGATAATGTCCTTCGCAGGGACATGGATGGAGCTGGAAGCCATTGTCCTCTGCAAAGTAACACAGGAACAGAAAACCAAACACCGCATGTTATTACTTATAAGTGGGAGCTGAACAATGAGCACATATGGACACAGGGAGGGGAACAACACTCACTGGGGCCTGTTGGGAGTGGGGTGGGGAGAGGGAGACCACCATTAGGAAAAATAGTTAATGCATGCTGAGCTTAATACTTAGGTGATGGGTTGATAGGTGCAAAAAATCACCATGGCGCATATTTACCTATGTAACAAACCTGCACATCCTGAACATGTACCCCAAAACTTAAAATAAAAGTTAAAATTTAAAAAAAGATTGAAGGAACATTTCAAACGAGACCAAATTGCAAGTGCACTTTGAAAACTTTGGATGATAATACTGGAAAGAACAGGTTTTCTCTCATTAGAGCTAAATGGAACCAACCAACCAGTAGCGAGTCCATTAGACAGAACTTGTGAGAAATGCAGCTTTTGAAAAATTAAGCTTTAAAATTCCCATAAGGAGGACCCATTTTACCATTAAATTGTCAATTGCAGGTCAATATATACTTATTCTATGTACACTCTCACATAGACTTTCACATATGCAAAGAGAAACACTAAAGTTGCTATATTAGTCTGTTCTCATGGTGCTAATAAAGACATATCCAAAACTGGGTAGTTTATAAAGGAAAGAGGTTTAAATGACTGACAGCTCCACATGGCTGGAGAGGCCTCACAATCATGGTGGAAGGTGAATGAGGAACAAAGTCACATCTGACATGGCAGCAGGCAAGAGCATGTACAGGGGAACTCCCCTTTATAAAACCATCAGATCTCATGAGACTTATTCACTGTCATGGGAACAGCACAGAAAAGACCTGCCCCCCAATGATTCAATTACCTCCTACCAGGTCCCTCCCATGACATATGGGAATTATGGGAGCTACAATTCAAGAAGAGATGTGGGTGAGCACACAACCAAACCGTATCAGTTGCAAATTCAGAAATCCATAGCAGGTCAATTAATTGTTTTAAAACTTTCTCTCTTGAATTACTTGTCTTTATTCAACAGCCTCAAGATAATCTTAGCTCCTCATTTGATTTAATTTGTTATGCAAAAAATGGCACCAAGTCCTCTTATGGCTGTTTTAATCAGTTGCTTGTTGAAATTTTATAAAATAGCCAATTGAGCTCCACATTGTATTTTTTGTATGATTAATTTGAAATGATTATATTGGCCATAGTAGTTATGAATGCAAGGAAATAATAATCTTATCTCATTTATGTTACTGAGCTGGATATATATAACTTTATGCTTATCAGAGCAATGGACAAATTGGACTCATTGAACTGCAACTTACATTTTCATGTTCATTCCATTGTATTATATTGGTACATCAAAGGAATTTTGAAAAATAAAAATATTGAAACAACTTATATTTTAGTAGTGGCTACTAGATTTATATATACAGATAAATATAAACTCCTATTTGATAATATAGTTAGGAACCAGTTTTTTTGTACAGTGATTGAGAACATGGGTTTGAAGTCTTACGGACGTGATTTTGTTTCTTGGCTTTATCACGTATTAACTGTGGAACCTTGGGAAAATTACTGAGCCTCTATAAACCTCACTTTCATCATTTACACCATGGAGATAATAATGCCTTTAGCTTAGAGTTGTCATGTAGAATAAGCAAGATAAAGGATAGGCCTGGTACACCTAAATGCTCAAAAAGCATGTCCTATAAAAATAACCATTTCTATCCAAAAATTAGCCGGGCATGGTGGCACGTGCCTGTAATCCCAGCTATTCGGGAGGCTGAGGCAGGAGAATTGCTTGAACTCAGGAGGCGGAGATTGCAGTGAGCCGAGAGCTGCCACTGCACTCCAGCCTGGGCGATAAGAACAAGACTTCATCTCCAAAAAATAAAAATAAGATATAACCATTCTTATGACTGTTTTAACACAAAAGTGATAACAAAGGACCTTGCTGACACAGTTATTTTCATTTTTATACCTTACCTTTAACTCAGCGTACTATTAATCATTCTGTTGGGAAAATAATTATGTAAAATGGCAGTGCTAAGAGGGTCTTTATATAGAATTCTGTGTGCCCTGGAGGCATTTGTGATAATGTCTAGGATGGACTAAGCCTGAAGGTTACTGTTAGGCTATGATTTGGCTGATGTCATATACCCCAATGCCTAATTAGGGAGCCCCATTGAAAGTGATCGTTTTCTCTTTGGTGTGGCCCTTCCATTTAAGGGTTGAATGTTATGGTTACATTAATGAAACTAGACAAAAAAATAAAGAAGACAGGAAATTTCCTACACTTTCTGAAACACAGCTCATAGACACCCTTAGAAACGGAGGCTGAATCCTTTACAAGAGTGGGGCATTTGCAGCTGCTCTAATGTATATCTCCCCAGAAATTAACAAGTACTGTTATTTTCTGCACTTAAATAATAACTTACAAAATAGGTTTATTCATTCAACTTTCTCTTATCAATACTTCCAAATTGCTAGCATTATATTTTCTCATCTCCTTGTTTTGAACATGACTGTGACCTCCTACACACTAGCTAACCTCACTTTTACAGCCAAAGATTCTAAGGAGGAGCTGCAGCCCTTTGCCTAACATAACATACCAGGCACTAGGCAAAGCTGTATTCTGACTTCCTGATGGTCCAGTCTTTAGCAGCGTGGGTGGGGGAGGGCAGGGCCTACACTGCTGGGTAACTGGAGAGCAAGTGCATCAAAAAGGTGCCCACAGACTTTGCCTCCCTTTTATGTAACTTCTATTCCTGCTTTCACGCTGCTTTTTCAGACATCTTTTTGTCACAGCTTTAACAATTACCTCATCATCACAGTATTTAGAATTTTTTGACGCGATACTGTGTTTGAATACTGTTTTCAGAAGTAAGGTGGGGCACAACTCTTCTCCTCTCCTCCACCCCTGCTGCTTCCCAACAGAATACAGAAGAGACTTTGTAGGACTTCCAATAGAAGAAGCTCGATTAGAGCTCCTTGAGTTGCTGAATTAAATTGCAATCAATTCAATAGAACCAAATGGAATCATGAAGTAATGAATCCCCTGTCATAAGAATCATGTCAGCGGTACTTGTATGGTATGATAACAGGACTTGGCTTGATCAGATGGTTTAAGGTTAACCCCATACCTTCCATTCACATGGTTATGTGACCTTGGGCAAGTCATTTCACCTCTGTGCACTGCATTTGTCCTCATCTTTAAAATCAGGCAGAAGGTAGCAGGCTGGAGTGTATAATCCCTGGGGCCTTTTCTCTGTCAGGAGCCTGTATAGGCGATGAGTGTATCCACTCATTACTGGACAGGCAACTCACAAGTATTCCATTGAGAATGAACAAGCAGCATTAGTTTTGCATGTGAATGATGGCACATTTATTATCAGATTTATTTCATGTATTACTTGTCCTTCCCCTCCCTGTCTTCCAACAGATATAGTAGATCTCAGTCAGTTTTAATGCTTTCAGCCTCTGCTGCACCTGTAGTAACTGTCTGCCAGAGGCAGCCCTTTTTCAAAGTCCCTATCTTACTGTAAGTAACCAGAATTTCTAAAGATGGAAAGGTTGCCCCTGCCAACTCTATTTCACTGTTTCTCTATTTCTTGAAAGGAGCAATGAAAGGGAGAGGGTATCCCATGTTGAATAAGTAAGTGTCTGCCTTCATTCCAGCCTTGTCATGGCTCCAGTAAGCTCATTTCATCACAAATTTATGACTCCTAAAATCAATATTGACTGTGAATGTTGGGGGGAGGACAATTTTGAGGGCACATCTGAAGTACCAATGAACCCATAGGAATTCCCTTCAGTTAGGTGAAAAATGATCAAGAAACAAAAGCTAAAGGAGGAGTCAAGGACTACAGCATCAAGGTGCTGAACTCAGTGTTAAACCTGAGTCCTTAGTGCTTAGCAACTTTGAAGTCCTGGATGGAGGAAAGACTTGGTCTGTTTGTGGTAACAGCAGGTG